>NC_090287.1:62391781-63061067 GCF_037392515.1 Haliotis asinina | reverse complement strand
TATCCAACTTAGGAACGCCCTCTCCAAGATGCCGAGTATGTCATATTTACAATATAAAAACACTGACAACAGTGATTTGTTGCAAGAATATATATCTCGTCACGATATGGTTGCAACATTGCCGATGTGACGTTAAATATTAACTCACTCACTCTTATCCATATGGACCCGTGAAGGTCCCGGGGTAGAATAGGCCTTCAGCAACCCATGCTTGCCATAAAAGGCGACTATGCTTGACGTAAGAGGCGACTAACAGGATTGGGTGGTCAGGCTGGCTGACTTGGTTGACACATGTCATCGGTTCACAATTGCGCAGATCGATGCTCATGTTGTTGATCACTGGATTGTCTGGTCCAGACTCGATTATTTACAGACCGCTGCCTTATAGCTGGAATATTGCCGAGGCGTAAAACTAACTAAAACTCACTCACTCACTTAACCATGTGTCGCTTAACTGAGGATCCCATGGTATCGATTTCTTGAGATACGTTTGAACGAGTACTAGATATCGATGACCATCGATATCGTATTCACGTGTCAGAATGTGGTTTTCTAAGTGTCGTTGAAATAGATCCTTTATTTGTATCTGAAAAATCCGAGCAAATTAAATGATTATCTAAGGACCCAAAGGTCTGCTTCCCTGGTGGTCACCCAAGTACATTGTAATTTACTTGTATTTTATATTATTTGAACAGAGTAGGTATAGAACAATCTATCGATTGACCTATTTTGATAAATCCCTGGGGTCCACACATTGTTTACTCTTGCCATTGTAAATTCTTAATGGGCAGGTTTACGAAGAAACTGATAACACCCATGATATTATAAAAAACGTGTTTGCCTTCCTCCTTGAACAACGTTGTGTCTGTAAGGTTCAATAATATATTAAAAAATACAGCCACTTATCATAATATGACAGTCTACGTCTGAAATGGTTATACATCTGGTGTAATTCTAAACAGAAATGCCATGGATATGTTCACAGGTATATCTCGATTACAAGAAAACAAAAAAGAAAAAAAGAGGTATTGGACTCTGATGATAAAATGATATTTATAACCACCCCACCCCCATCCCAACCTCCCCCGACACAACAACACTAATGAGTAATACTGATGATGTTTTGGGCGTTTACCGCATCATAAAGTGACTTATGTACTGCTTGATTGGTGGTTTGTTGTTTAATGTTCCAAAGGAATGTTCCGGGTATATGGTCTGCAAGCAATCAGATTTGGACCAGACAATCAAGTGATCAACAGCATCGATCTACACAAACAATGACATGTGTCAGCCATGTGTATAACTACATGAATATATAAACATATATAACAACTAAAACCTTTGGTCCCCACACGCTAACGTGAACTCATGTGTCACAGCTACTGCTTACAGATTCACGAACACATGCAATCAACAAGTATAAATGGAACAATCGACTCTTTCAGGTTTTGAAAAGAATCTTGTCTGTATTATTTTGCCATAAGAACTTGTCAAACATGCAGTGTTCGAAGTTACATTAACCACTTTTGATTCTGCAGTAGGGTATATGTAAAATGACTTTGAAAACTTTGATTTGGTATGATTTAACAAAGTCGCAATGAAAAATGAATCGGTTTATGTTAATACTTCAAAAATTCATTTGGGATTAAAATAAATTGTTATGAAGGGGAAGTTGACTGTGGGGATGAGCAGAGATCCCTCTTGCAATGCATTTTTGTGGAGAGGTTGTTCCACTCTGAATCTCCATGCATAGTTTTAAAATACAAAACAGGGAGACACTCTCCTCTGTTTCATGTTTAGGCGGCCATATCAGTTGACTTGAAGTGATGAGAATGGATTTACGACAGCTCTAACTCACAAAATAACTACATTGTTTTTCATGCCTTGAAACGCCAGGCAACAGGAGCAACACACATCGCAGTGAAAGATCAACTGACATGTTTATTTATTTATACTTGAAATGTGTTTAAAGTAAATCGAGATTGTCGTCTACGATCGCGATCATCTGTGATGACTTGGTCGATACAACAGGGTGACGAACATGAGGAGCGGTGTGGTGTATTTAGACATGTAGACCTCGAGACTGCATACAGTCGCAGGACAATATCTTTCTACATCTTACAACAATCATTATCATCTTATTGGCTAAAATGAATCAAGTCGTTAACGTGCATTAGCAAACCATTCATATTTTAAATATTTGTTTATGTTGATCAATGTTGAAAAGCGTAGGGATCACTAGTCGTATATGTTTCACACACACACAAACACACACATGTATGTATGTATGTATGTATGTATGTATGTATGTATGTATGTATGTATGTATGTATGTATGTATGTGTGTGTGTGTGTGTGTGTGTGTGTGTATGTCAAAAACATCACAACGGAGAGAAACAGATCGTTATGAAATTGTCATAAGTACAGTGTTCCCAGAAATTATTGAGAAAATCTTTGTTTTTTTCTAATGATGCTAAGATTGGAAAAAGGGCTTTCACTATGCACTAAAGGAGACAACTCTTGAAGGCTTAGAAGGCAGCTCATTACGTCAAGAGTTATCTCCCTTGTCTGAGCAGACTGCTTCCTGTGTTGACATGGCAGAATTTACAGCAAGAGAGAAAAGAAAGCTCATTCTAGATGATTTTGAAAGGGGTGAAGCTGATGCTAAAGTGTTAGCTTGTAGACATGGTATTCCTCTGTCTACAGTATACAGAACTTTGAAGAATATTCAAACAGGAACCGGGATAGAGCACAAAGCAGGGGCAGGTCGGCCTAGGAAATTCAGTGTTGTGGATCGCCGAAGACTTGGGCAGATTGTGAGTAGGGGCAAATTGAAAAGTGTTGAGAACATCAGAAATGAAATGATTAGCAGAGGAAGTCCTCAGTCCTCGCCCTACACAAAACAGTGGTTGTCGGGCGAAAATGTTCAAGTTTTAGACTGGCCCAGTTACAGCCCAGACCTAAACCCAATTGAGAATGTGTGGGGAGTCATGAAGGACAGAATAAACCAAAAGGGACTGAGAAATATTGAAGATATGAAGGCCGAGGTGGTCCAATATTGGGATACCCTGTCACACGATTACCTACAAACTTTGATGGGTAGTGTGCCTAGGCGTATTCAGGCATGCATTGCTGAGCGAGGAGGTCTAACAAAGTACTAAAACAAGACTGAGACTGTAAGAGGATGATGTTTTAACATGTTTATGTAAGTAAAACGCCAGAAGTTAATAAACGTAATGAGTTACATGACGCAACATGATTCTCAATAATTTCTGGGAATACTATACACTGTGTCTGGTTTGATTGCCGACACACACATCAAACGGACAAGGTTAAAAAAACAAGAACGCATTTTGTAGTGCGCGTCAAGTGCCTGAACCTTCTGTGGTTTCCTTGAAGGAAAAGAAGATGTGTCTTGTACTGCAAGTGATACAGTTGATGCAATGTAGGTAATATATGGGTGTTTACATACTGTTTCCGACACAACCGTATGCATACAATGTCCTTTGCAAGAAAGGAATGCATGTATAGTGGAATTCATGTTACTGTACAATTTGGAGAGGTCTTTGATCAGTGTATCACCACAACATCAATAGGCATTGTGTGGGTTATAAGATATTATAACAGACACTGACTCACGTGATGGAGTCTTTTGACACCTACTAAACTTAGCGTCCATCACAAATTTCATAACTGATGCTGTTTGGAAAACTTCATGTTGCAGTTTTCATCTCAAAAGCAGTATACAATTCAGTTACATCGTTTATCCTGGTTTCTCTGTTAAAGAAACAACGACTATGATAACGATCCACCTAAGAGGTGGAGACGAGAGTATATCGTTATTGAAATATCATTGGACCAGGCCTAACTGATAACACAGTCAATTTTTCTATTCGCTGTTTGAGTTAGCCCTTGTACACTGATAACTTGCACTGCTTTGGTTGCCCAAGAGAGACACATGTATGATTGCAGACAGTGAACATGTAAACATAGACGCAATAAATGGTGTTAAATGTGACAGGTCACACATTGTTTTGGTGACAATTCAGATATTTTCGACAATGTCGACATTACAGTTGATATTGCTCATAGCAACACTTGGTATCGACTCTGCATGTGGAACATGTGTGGCGGACTGTGACTGGAGTGTGGGAGAGTGGGGGGACTGCAGCAGATCCTGTGGTGGAGGGTACCAAACCAGGAACCTAACACGTTGTTGTCATGACAAAGAGTCTGCAGAAGCATGCCAGGAACGATGTCAAAGCAGGTTCGTTGGCGACGTCCCCGAAACCAACAGAACGTGCAACTCATTTTGCTTAAACGGAGGGAAGTTTAATGAAAAGACCAGACAGTGTAGGTGCAGACACGGATGGACAAGCACTTGCTGCCAAGGGGGTAAGGAATTGTTTAAAATATTACAACCTTAAAGAACGTGGTCATGTTTGTTGTCTTTAGTGATCGATTCATGCAATTATCTTAGTTGTTGTCCCAATACACAAAGGAATTTGTTGTAAAGATAGTCAGGACGCACGATCCGTCTATTATCTAAGTAATATTTTTTTCTGATCGATTGAAGTCTCTGAGCTCCATCATATGTTCAGTAGCATATTTCAGTTTGTTGAGTCAATTTCAAAAGAAATGCACAAATGTGTCTCTCAATAGTGTTTTGTTCTATGACGTTACCAGATTTGTAAAACGTGTGTCTGTGACCTCCGTCGTTTGTGGTTACCAGTAATTGCTTCAAAACCGATGCCATTGTTTTTGTTTTTATTGCAACCATTATTGCAACCATTTTAGCTATAATAACGGTAACGATATTTTTCAGGGCAAAATCATTTCCACAGGTCTTGCTTACATTAACTAAGAAGACCGAGGGTTTCTGAAAAAATAGCGTTACCTTTATTGTAGTGAGATTTATGTGAAGTTTTCGAAGAGCTGTCCTCTGTAAATGAAGGTTCCTTTAACTTTCCCATCAGGTTTTAAAAGCGCGACTTTCATCTCTAGACAGAGCATCAATGTACCAACACTGTGCCGTTCTGCTATTCTGAAACTGTTTATCCTCGTGTATCGTGAATATCCAAACATGCCCAGCAAACTGACATTTCATTCCTTTGTTAGTACTCCTTCTTTCATGCATCTCAATAACTCCGAACACCATGCATGTACACCGAAGGTATGGCGTTTTTATTAAGGCTAAAAACCAGAAGGCTTTTCACATTGAATTATAAATATATATTTTTTGTGAGCAGTTATACACAGTTTGTGCATTCGAGTTACAGCATTTTTAATTGTTTGACAGTTTCTTGAAAGGACCATGGTGCTTGTATGAGGTAACTCAAAGTCAAACGTGGTCATGGACGGTTATTTGACAATTTGTCATTGCTGTCTGGCGGCTTTGGACGCTTCTACCCGTGAAGGTGACGGGGTAGAATAGGCCTTCAGCCACCCATACTTGCCACTAAAGCCGACTATGCTTGTCGTAAGAGGCGATTAACGGTTTCGGGTGGTCAGGCTCGCTGACTTGGTTGGCACATGTCATCGGTTCCAAAATGCGTAGATCGATGCTCATGTTGTTCAATCACTGGATTTTCTGGTCCAGACTCGATTATTCACAGACCGCCGCCATATAGCTAGAATATTGCTATGTTCGGCGTAAAACTAAACTCACTCACTCACTTTGGACGCTTCTCAAAATATCAATGACAAACCGTCCTAGAGAACAGATGATACACGTAAACTTTTGTGGATTAACGTCGCTCACATTGTTATGTAAAACGTAAACGGTTTGTTCCTTGCCCTATTTTCCCACGTTTCCAAGCAATCAATCCATCTAATCTGAAATCAAGACTGAAATTCAAAGCTCCTTTGTTCAGTCCAAACGGCGACTGTAAGTTGTTAAACACCCCTCTCGATAACCTGTGTTACTGGTGTACTTTACTTCAAACAAGAGAGAGGTGGGGGTTGGGAGAGTATGTGGTGTAGAGTTCTGATAAAAAGCCCTGGTTATAACACGTCCTCCTTTCATATTCGCAAACTGGTCACAGTAATAACAGGATCTCATGATAACAGGCCTCCGTGATACATTTGGACAAAGGATATACAATTATACAATTATACCATTGCAATATGAAATATGGCTCACATTTGTGACATTCAGTTCTGATACTTACTCTGTTTCTTTTTCAGTTTCCAACGCATACATATATAACTGCAGTCCTAATGCTGTCCACAGGGTAAAACAACATAAGCGTATGGCATATAGACTTGAGTATGTTAAGCAGAAAATGATTTCGACGTTTCGTGTGCATTCGTATGTGCACTCGTGAGTGTGTGTGAGGGCGGGCTTGTACTTGCCAGAACTAATGGCGGTTATTCGTGCTTGTTTACAGGAATATGTATCGCAGTTTCACGTAAAGTCCCCTCTTTCGCAGCATGTATTTGCCTTTTCTATTTAATGCCGATGGGAAGGCAGGATAACACAACTACCATCCTTTAACGTCTTTTTGGTAAAACTACATGGGATGGAAAAGTCGCATTCCGTACTGCGGTCGGATACCTAGTCCAGCAGACCACGGACTGTAAAATATGTAAAATAGATGTAAAATAGACGTAAACGTTGCAGTTACATATTTTAGAAACTATCAGAAGAATACATGTCAAATAACTAGGACGGTTCATTAGAGTTTCTACATTGCAGGCTGATGTCAACTTGGTCACAAATTCTTCTCAGTTTACAATCGTTAGGACGTATTTAGCAAACGAAATGGCTGATGTCAGAGTGGGAAGAGATGTGCCTGTGAGTACACTACATTTTACCATTATATACATATATACTGTGTATGTATTCAGCTGATGTTGTTCTTCTTACACACAAATATGACAGCTTCAACTCAACTAAAATAACAACTATTCGTGAACATCCCCTGAATGTATTGTATCAAAGATTACCGTTCATGTGTAGTATATTTGAACATACTTGAATGTATTGTATCAATGATTACCGTTCATGTGTAGTATACACTTGAACATACTTGGATGACTATTTGCAGGTTGGCATCACCTTCTTCACGGACACAAACCAGACAAGGGGAGGAAGTATGAGACATATGGCTGCATCTTTCAGTTCCATACTCAAAGGAACCTTTATCTACAGGGGACAACTCTTCGGCAACATCACAAAGATCTCACTACAGGTAAACATTTCACAGTATGATAATGAATAAAATGGAAGTAATGCATGTTAAAATTGCGTCCAGCGACACATTCATAAGTCATGAGTATTAGTTTTTACTGGTATTCTACCATGTCACCTAAACAAGATAGCTGCGAACAAGATAAACATGCTGATGGCATCCATACCATCGAAGCCAGGGGAGTAAGAGACTACTACGTGGGTTGGGTGGTCAGGCTCGCTGGCTTGGTTGATAGATGTCATGGGTTCCCAGTTGCGCTGATCGATGGTGATACTATTGAACACTGGCTTGTCTGGTCTAGACTCGATTATTTACAGACAATATAGCTTGAATATTGATTAATGCGGCGTATAACAAAACTCACTCACTCCAAACCGGGACCACTTTCTGTTTAGAGGAATACTGTGATAGGTTGGTAGTGTACAAGTGCTGCATAGTGACACAGGACAGTCGGTCCAGAAACGTCCAATTTTCGTGCAGCATGTATTTACAAAATTGGCATTGCGGTTATGTTTTTGAATGGCTGTAAGAGACGACACACATGAGGAAGAGAGTTTTATAGACGTCAACTTCTGAATTTACCTCGTGGAGGAGTACATAGACAGTCCGAAACACTGTGTTTCTCATGATAAACTAATTGACTTCAATAAAGTTCTAAATCTAATAAAATTAATGTTGTACAGTGGAAGCTGTCTAAACCGGCACTCATCAGGACTGAAGAAATCCACTTTAGACAACATGCCGGATTGTAGAGCTGAAGATAAATGTATAAGCCACGGACGGGACCGAGATTTTACGCCGATGCTGACACCTTGCCGGATTGGACAAATGCCGGTTTGGGCAGCTTCCACTGTATATTCAGACAAAAATAAATGCTGTGTTTGTATAACAGGTTCCATGGCGTGGTAATCACTTTGGAATCCCAGAAGCAATGGACATCATTCCTGCAAACATGACCCATCCATCTGTGTTCCACTGTAAGAGGACATTTTCTGAGATGGAGCACCTCCAGCGTCTGGTCCGAAAACGACGATCCCAAAGTAGACGTAATGAACTTAACGCTTGAATAGCAGCATACGATTGTTACATCCCAATCACTTCGAGTATCAACGGCTAAAATATCAATACCAGGTTTTACGTGCACTTCTCTCACTACTTTCACTAAACATATTTATTGTACATTCTGGCCAGAATTCGGAGACTTCTTTGATTGGCATTCTAGAATGTTTTCAGTTTTTGCTGAAATACTGGACAAATTACACGAGAATTTTATGGCTTGGAGCAATTATAACAGTACACGTCCTATATGAGCAGAAATCTATATTGCACATGAACGTAGTTATATATTGTTTCAGGTTTAAGGATTGAAATACGCACCAGTATGGCCTTGTTTGGTGGTACCGGTGCCAAAGTGTACGTCAGACTGATAGGTGATAAAGGCACAACGAGAGACATGCGCATGACAGGAGGATTTGGTAGGGGAGACGTTGCTAAAAACTCTGTCAACATCGAGGAAATAGGTGTGATACAAAAATTAAGGTAAACGACAGGGATGTACTACAGCAATGCAAGCAATATCAGGTACTGAGGCACAAACCGATAAATATAATATACTGGTACTCTTTCAATTGATTCCAGCATGTAATATTTATTAAATGATTAAGAAATCGGAATATGCAATTACGTGAGACTGTGTTCAGAAACTAAACATTTCAGAAAATGCATGCTGAAAAAGGTGGTGATCCTAATGCGAGATGGTTAACTTTATCTTAGGCATTATTTATGAGATAGACGTAATGTGTTAGCCAATTTCCAGGTGTTATTGAGTATTTGAAGCACGGGAATATTTCATCCCGTGCTTCATACACTCAATAACACCCGGCAATTGGCCAACACGTTTAACCAAAGGGTTTTACTGTCCGCACTCGTTTACATCGAGTACGGGTACAAAAGTGTCATCAGCTGGCCGTTTCAGCTGGTTCCCATGGAACCATCCGGAGCTGCTCATTTGTGACGTCATTCTGACTCATATGATTCCAAGGACGGTACGACTGCTGATGACACAACAAAACAATTGTTTGGGATGTTTCTAAGTATCAATACACAGCGAATAGTCTTGCAATTTCCGGGAATCAACTCCCATTTGATAATGTTTTTCAACCAGTCAGATTACAGAACACGGTGACTTTGGGTTTACAATGTAGATGCACGGATTTACTGCAGATAGAAGTGATAGCCCAACTTCTAACACTGTAAACGGTTTCACATCATGAGCATGTGTTCATGAATCATTAGGATGTTGTGATGATGTCACACCTCAGATGATAATATCGCAAGTCGCGAAAAGTGTGGGGATTGGGTGGCGGGGGCGGCACGTCCGATATTTAACCTGTGGCACACTTTCATGAAAAAGTCAGTGACCTCCGCCTTCACGGCAAGTGCATGTGCTAAGATTGTCAAGTGATCGTATCTGGGCACAGACCTTCGAAACGATCTAAAACCTGTTGTAGAGTAAGTGAATTAAAAAGATATTCATTTCCAAATGGTCATGTTTGTTTGAATAGTTTGGTTTCGAATGGTTTGGAAAGTTGTCGTAAGGAAATAGTATACGATCGTAACCCTATGATGGACGTAAAATTCACTGTAATGCTGTTAAACCTTCATTACGGATGGGGCATATTTAGAAGATATATCGTGTGGTTTGTTCAATTTCCTGGATTCATTGGAATTCAACATAGGCAAATTTAGTTTAAAATCGTGTTTTTCCGGCTGGCGCCGTCGGTTTTAAACTAAATTTGCCTATGTTGCATTCCAATGAATCCCGGAAATTGAACAAACCACACTATTTATCGATATTGTAAACCAATTTGTTGTGAGAAGTGTTTTTTCAAAGAACTCTTTGAATATAGTGTGATCGTGTGTCGCAATGCGGTTAGCGTCTCGTGATCTGCTTCGCTGTCGCCAAGAAGGGTTATGCTATTGTATCTAATCTAAATACATAACTTTAAAAAAATACACTAAACAAAATTTTTCAGTCATAGTTTTAATTGAACTTGATGAATAACACATTACATGTATTTATGTCAATCTCAATTACTGTCATATCCCCATGGCAGTACAATAACAAAGAAAGAAATCCATTTTTTGTCCACCCGGTGGCGTGGACTGGTCCAATCGTGAATCACCGATTTTCATCGTGTCAAGTTCGGCCTCATTTTGATTAACGAAATTGACATTTGTTGTGGAATTATGTATGCTCTGAAACATTCCCATTACGAACACAGTCGAAGAATTTTGCAAGTGTGTAGAGGGCCTAGATATTGAAGCAGTGGCAACGACACGAGGATCGACGCAGAGGCATCTGTTTGCTTTGTTTTCGCGATCAGACCCCTGCAAAATGGCTGAGTACGACCTCTTCTGCTGAAAGAACGATTAATGTTTTTCATTCATGTGGGATTTGTACAATTTAAAGGATGAAATGGACAGTGCGCATTACCAGTGGCATAGATCCCTTTATTTGGCTCTGTGGAATCGGGCAAATTGCCATGGTGATTTTTTGTGAGTTCCAAGTGTGACATTTCAATATATTCACAACCATCTTCATCAGTGGACACCTGAAAAGATGATGAACGAAGTGATATCTGGTTTCCATGGCACCGACAGGCGAATTCAAGAGTTATGTCAAACCATACTTTGTTTAATAGGCCGACAGGTGAAGACAAATCAAAACTTTCTCGAATCATCGCCAGCTCGGTCGCGGGGATTGAGGCGTGATGTTTCGTTTTATCTAGGCCCTCTTTTTGTCATTTTATCTGACCATAGAAATGAACACATTTTGCACTGTGGAATTCTCAGTCATTGATAATATTGATATCACGTTCAAATGGAGGAGAACGCAGATGGCGATTGCTGGCCGCTCGCAAGCCAACGAAGATAGACTTCGAATAGAGTTCGCCACGACCATTCCTCACTTCAGGGTAGAAAGATAGGTGTTCAGTGCTTGAGCATCAAAATTCTCAAAGTCGGAAGGATACCCTCTCACTTGGAACCACTCTGTGAATAATGAAAAGGTAAGAATACGAGGAAACAAATATTTTGGAAAATACTAGATTCTGTTGGTTTTTATCCATGCTACAGTAGAGTTTTGTACACTATCGTTAATGCGCATGTTTTTTTCTGTCTTTGCATAATGTTTATGTGTATACTTCATTTATTTATGGTGGTTAAAAACATTTTGTGAAAGACGTTTCGCAAGTCTACTCAGGGGAGGTAACTCTCAATTTCCTCCTGACGCACCACGAAGACGTTGAACTCCCCAGACTGTATTTCTGCTTGTTGCTTTTGATAAAGACCCATCAATGATTTGTTGTAGCTCATCATCCTTGACCGTTGCAAAGCGATAGCTGGTGCCACTCTGGACAGCCGATACTGATGGACGCTTGCTTGCCGAGGCCGGATCTGATATTCTGACTGCGTTAGCCGCGTTGTCAACCTGATTGGATTCAGGTTCTTGTAGAAAATATAGTGTCTAAGAATTGTAAGAACTTTTGAGCTTTATTGATTAGTCAGTTACTAGAATATATCATATCAACACTGTCTTTTGTATGTAATTTTTGGAATAAATGTGTTTGCTCGACTGAGATTTTATGTCACTTCAATCATTACTTTAAAAAGCATATAAGCTTTCTGTCAGGTAAACAAATGAAATACTTACTTTCATCATTCATGAACTCCTCCAAACATTCATCTTCTCCAAAAATGTCATCAAAGGAACCAAGAAAAAATCAGGATCACACAAAGTAGCTTCCATTATGCAAATTCATGCAGCGAAAGTAGTGCCATATTAGTGCCAGTGTATTCATGTGCGGTTATTAGGCCATCATTTTCAGGGATGTCTAATACTATTCGACAATGGTAATTAACCAATCAGATTGCAGGAAACACTCACTATTGGTTTACAATCTGCAATAACTATAAACTTTACGTGGAACATCTATGTTTGTTAAGCTTAGATGAGAATCGACACTTTGAGCGCACCAAGAATGCATTAAAGAGTTCACCTCAGATATATTACTGATTGCGACAACGACTTCCATAGCTATTGATTCGACAGCCCCCAAAATAAGTTCTATTCATTTCTATTATGAACGAAATATGAATTAAATGTCAGTCAGTCAGAGTCAAATTAAGGCCTCGACGTCAGAATCAACATGCGTCATAGTGCGTAATGATTGATGCATTCTTCGTGTTTCGTTGGCAACTGTCTGGAAAACGTACACATAAGTGTGCTTCAAATGTGCTGATATTTTCTGTTTTTCAACTTCTGGATGTTATTTTATTCACGTTTCAGAATATGGCATGACAATTCAGGATCGAGGGCTGGATGGGATCTTGACTGGGTAATTTATTGACACTTATCAGTGTCCATTGTTACTCTATTACTGTCTTGCATATAGGTACTATGGTCTTGCATAACCTACTATTGTACATCCACTATCAATCAGTCATTTCACTGACTAAAATTTAAAGTAGGACCGGCATAAGCATACCAATAACATGAATACTGTGATGCTATCAAAGGATCAATTGCATTTAGAAAAGAATATTTTCAAATTCGTGACACACTGCAAAAGCATTATCGGAAATGGTTTTGTTTCTTCTATTCAACACGTTTAGGATCTCGTGAAAATTGGACTTTAATAATACTGGAACGAATTTATTAAGAAGTTGCACAGCAAAAATATCTGCGTTTCCGGACACCGGAAACCTAACTGAAACAAAATGGAAACTTAAGTTTAAGGTAGGTTTCCGGATCGTTTCTTTACGTTTCCATCAAGTTTCCGGTAAATGGAAACTCACAAATTAACCACAATCCGGTAGGGCTCCAGTGAGTTTACCCAGTTTCCAGTATGGGCTCCAGTGCGTTTCCGTCATCCAGATTCTAGTAGGGCTCCAGTGCGTTTCCGTTACCCAGTGGCTATATTTGGTTTATAATTGGTTATTAACATGCAGCGATTACCATATGTCCACATGATCGATGATTGTGTAAATTATATGACATTACATGTTATCTCAACACCACCGGTTTCCGGAAATCTCGAAATTTCATTATTTTTGCTTTGTTATTGTCTTTCAAAACTGTTTCGCATATGAAACAGTACGTAAATATAGGCCCCAATGGAACAGCACCAAGCTAAGCTTGTCGGTTCAGATACGCCTTTTTTTGTTTTTTTGGTCTCTGTGATTCCGGGTACAGAAACCTAGCGGAAACCTACATTACCTAGTATCCACTAGGTTTCCGCAATAGGGGAAACCAAGTTCTTCATACTATGAATGTTGCAAAGAACTGAAACCAAGTCGAAACTCCAAACGACAGTTTCAGTCGCAGAAACATGATGGAAACTGAGACTTGTTACTTTCAATTTTGTAAACTATACGGAAACTCTCGGAAACCTACATTACCCAGTATCCATTGGGTTTTCCGCAAACACGGAAACTAAGTTATTTTTGCTGTGTTGGTGTAATATCATGAAATCACAGTTTTATGAACGTACTGTATGATTGTTCAGGTGCGTGTTTACGAGCTATCAGAAAGCGGTGTCAAATACGAATTCCACTGTGACTGCTCATTGGACGGCGGCAACAACGCAAAAGAGCGCACACATAGCACAGGTAAGATATACACCTCATGGCACAGGTATATATAACTTATATACAACACAGAGTATAAGTAATATATGAAACACGGAGCACAAATAATATATACAAAATATGGCACATGTAAACTATACATGACAGAACACAGGTAATCCGTAATATTGTGTATATATATATATGCTGGGCAAAATAAATTTATACCTGCTTAACAATCAAAAACTAATGTGGACAACAGTTGAATGACTTTTTAACATTTTTTGTCGACATTTATTTCCAGTTTGCAGGTCAATTGCCAACTGCCGCACACAACGATGTCACACCTGTGTTGAGTGTGACACCCCTCCAGCGAAGCATTTTTACAAACTAAGCTCAGACAAACATACATGTCAACGTAAGTTAACAACTTGAATTTAAAATAGTTGTGTGCATAATTTCGGTACCTGAGATGTAGGGAATATTTTGATTATAAGGACTGTCAATCAGAATATGACAATTTTTACAGATTGAAAAAGAAAACGTCTGTTTAAGTTTCATGTGTAGTCATCTCATGACCTTTATGTTTCAGTGTGTCCATACCTAGAAAACTGCTTGAAACAGGAATGTCACGAATGCACAAGATGTGTTAACCCCCCAGCCACTGCAAATTATATATATCGGATGCAGAAAGACAAGCAAAGGTGTTACCGTGGGTGTTAAGTGTTCTTATAGAATAATTATGAACAGTCTGAAACAGATACATACATTGTAGATAAAGACCCGGTATCCAAAGCCAACTGCCTCAGGACCAAGCATTAAATATGCAATGATTCTTACAGTTTGTACAAAGATGATATGTCACAGGGTTTAATTTAGCGATATCTGGAACCAAATTCGGTTTTCACGACTTTCCCAGTATTTTATACCATATATATATATATACACACGGTATATGTAATCAATTCATCTGTCCGTCGTCCGTTTGTTACAGTCTATTTTGCACTCTCCCAAAGATATCTGCTTAACGCGAAAACACCACATATATATGTCTTGACGAATATTTCCTCTATAATTCGCGAATGCTTTGTAGTCATATTGACGGGTTGTCAATATTTGCATATTTCACCATATTACCTTGCAGGTAGTTGTGTTGACATGAGTGGGGACATCAGACATTCGCTCCTGTGGTTAAGTCCAGATAAGGAACACTGTGATGGCAAGTATTATGCATACCATCGATACTGGTTGTTACCGACCGTGTCCTATAAGCATTTTAATAATTGACTTCTCTGTCAAAAATATCATAGATGCCATACAGATTATGATTCTATATTATGCGCAAAGAATTGAGAACAAAGGGATCCACCTGTTCAGAATCTGGACTTATTGGAAGTTGGCTTACACGATGAAGACGACCTCTTCAGACGATCAGGAGGGGGGAAGGAGCTACGAGGAGGAGAGTGCCTATTTCCATACGGTCACACGGAGGGTACACTCAGTTTGGCCTTGACTCGTGTAAGACATGCAAAATGACCTTTAAATTCAACATTATACATGGCAGCGCCATACTGGTAGACACATGGTTTTGTATGAAAATCAGTGTTTTCATCATCATACAATCAACATGGATTCCACACAATTTCTCATACGGGCATGGAAAACTCCATCGTGGTCACCATGAGAAGTTGTATGTACGTATTGGAAAACCTGTGCTTGCAAACATAAAAGGCGTGCTTAATTAAGTTCTTTATGTATACTGCGATGCCTCTACTAGACCCAATGTGCCGTGTTATCTACATTCCCACTCAAACGTTTTTCCCGGCCTTGGGTTCATCATTGATGGACAGAAAGCCAAGCGTGTAATGAAAAGAACAATTCTTGACCGAGAAAAGTGGTGAGAGTACAGTTCGTGTTTTGTTTTAAAGGACAACAGAACTCGAGCGGAACTGAACTGTTCGCTTTGGGAGAGTAAAAAACAACAAGAAGAAACGATAGCACCTGTGGGAATGATATGGGCGTAAAAATGGATGGTTCGGTAGGGGGTAGGGCTTTGGGCTTTGTGCTTAGGGCTTAGGCGACTATTTACGGACTTTTATGAGTAGATCGACTCACACCCTGTTTAGTGTGAAAGAAATCAATCATCACCGAAAGTGCACCCAGGGCTAATATTTCGTTCCACATACTGTGCAAAAGTACCGTTAGCATTATCATGTTTACCGATTTAAAAATCTTAAGCAGCAGAGAAGGGTTGGCTGATTCTAACATAATTATCATCTTATTGCTTTCGGGTTAATATTCTTTCAGCCACGTGCTCGTATGTGAAGGATAGGTGGTGCTGGCCTGGAACGTGTTCTGATGGTCTTACAAAATCATGCTTATGTGAAGCTGGATTCCGAAGGAATGGCAGGGCAGTGTGTGACGGTGAGTGTATTAAACACCGGCACCCCTTGTCAGTGAGTAGTTTTATGCTTTGTGGACAGACTCAACAATCTGTTTAAGAAGATATGAACACAGAAAGTATTATTTTATTAACTTCCGACCAAGAGAGGGAGTTCAGTACAACCTACAGTACTTCGGCAATATTGGGACTTCAATATGCTATATGTGTATTCTATAATTCTATTTGTGAAACATGGCTAATATAACACGTAGTATATTAGAGCTGAATTTGTGTTAACACACAAATATCAATCTGTTGCTCCCAAGCAAAGATAATTAGGTCACAAGCCCACTGGGAAAGTGCAATTCCTCTGGCATCATATCATGATTTACAGCATGTCCTTTGCTGGTTAATGGGGGCATTCTAAGAGAATATTCTATGAACAATTAAGGTGGTAGACATAATAACTACGTTGCATGACATAATCTAAGAATAGTTTACATTCTGTAAATGGCTTGTAATACTGACGTCGATGCGTGTACCTGTTGTATATTTTGTATCCATTCCCTTCTATTGTTTAGTTGACACAAAGGCCGACTTGATCACCTGCAACGTTGGAATAGAAGACCTAAGCGGCGTCACGAAGAACAGCACCAGCGTTGGCAACAGCACCGACTGTTATTCACAGACAGACGTGTATGTCAACATACAACCAGGGTTTATGTCCTTCCGCATTACAGCTGACTTTCAACATAACGTAACGTCCTCTCAGCCTGTATATGTCAGTCGAACCTACATCGGTATTGTAGACAGCAACTTAACAGTGGAAAGACGGACTCTGTCAGGTAAACTTAAGTGTTGCACTAATCTCTGAGCGGAATATTCCGTTGTGTCTGTTATCAGAGGCAAAGCTCTTGGTATCTACTTTAGAAGGTACAAATAGAACGTTGTTCTTTTGTGCCATTACAAGTGAATGAGTGAATGCTTTTACACCGGTTTTAGCGATAATCCGGCAACATCAAATCGGGGAACACTAGGAAAGGACTTATTGTCCCCACGTCAGAACAACTAGTCATATCCTTGTGAAATTTCGAAATATGAATTTAGGTGAAACAACAAGATGCTGATACTTTAGCTTTGGTCTTTTTTGTTACGATCTCACTGATATCGGCGATAACTGCATAATATCTTATGTACGGTATTTTGTACGTTTGAATACGGAGTTGGATCAACCAGCTGTTTTTCTCTGTGTTATAGGTACTGACCTCACACTGTCTTCCACTACGTTGAGGGGAGGTGGTGATTGCAAAAAGACTCTGTCGTCGTCCACACCGTCATCACTTATGTCATGCGACAGAGTACTGAATGGTTCATCCTCCCTGCTTAATGGAGAATGGTAAAGTGGGTTACTACTTAGGAAGAACAACTAGAGATAACCCATGCAATAATGAATCTGATAATAGTATTGTTGACAGGGATATATGCATGTATGTGTAAATGGTATGTTATGTGCGGATGTTAGGCTTTGATACTGATATACTTACTTTGCAGTCATACATGCATAAACATACATTGTAAGTAAGTAATCGTAAATTTAAAATGTATTTATGAGCTAAGTGATGTTCTGGTCGGTTTTGTTAAATCCCAAAGAACTGTCTCTAGCAATTTCACATCCATGCCGCTAGTCCATACAACACACAAGAATATGATAATATGACAATTGATCTTACTTATTTTCTTCATCAACAGTAAGCAACCAGTTATGGTTTACGCATTTAGAACTATACTTTCAGGTTATGTGGAGTAATCAAGGTCTATTCAGGAGGTTCATTCGATTACAAGAACTTCGATCGGCACTACCTTGGCAACAAGGCATTCACCCCTCTCGAACAAAGCAAAACCATCTGCTTCAGATACGACAATGTTGCCCCAGTTCACTGTACAACAGATTCAAGATTTCCATGTTCCTCTGAAAGTCCCCTGTTCCTATCCACAAGAGCAACTAAAACCCCAAACATCACTGTTGGTGTGTCTGGTTGGATAGATCCCTACCCCGAGTCTGGAAAACAAGAACAAGCCTCAGGAATAAAGTACTATAAGGTGGATGTTTATGGCATGCAACACCTTGGTCCTGATACACTAGACGTGGACTACACCAACCATGTGTTTGAATCAGACCATCTGACCGGAAACAGTGTGAACATCACAGTCTCACTCCCATCAGAGCCTGCCATGTATGTTACATATGTGGAAGTCCACGATGTTGCTGGAAATGTCAGATTTGTACGACGTTTTCTGTTGTATGATAATTCATCTAAACTCGAGGTTAGGACAACAAGAGTATTGAGGGTGAAATCTGCGTCTAAGGACACGAGATACACTTGGCAAATTCACCATGGGGACATTCAGTTAGATTGGAACGAACGTTACCATAATGATTATTACATAACGAATGACTATTTTTGCCAAGTGAAACCAGACACAGGCAATGCAATATCAGGTCTATATGATCAAGTAACGGGCGTTTTACCCGTCACCGGCACTGTGAGTATCCATGGCATCACGAGTTTCAAGTACCAATGGAGTCTGAACAATGGTTCAAAAAAGTCTTGGGAATCAGTTCCAGATTTCACCAACCAATCTCTGAACCTCGATCTGAATCTGACGGATGGTGAAACATATGAAGTCTGGATTGAAGCCCAGGACATCATGATGAACACCATCGTGGAGTCTGTAGTTGTGCACATAGACAGGAGTGTGGCTGATATCGCTGATACCTGGCTTGTTAGAGATGGAACGAGTCAGATATATGTTCACAACAACACAGATCTCTCTACAATGGTACTTCAGTTTCGAGCGTGGGATGTCCACAGCGGGATCACATCTGTGCTCTGGGCGCTTGGAACAACTGATGCGGGATCAAATCTCGGGAGCGGGGCACTTCCTGTCAGGAAACTCGATGCTTTGGTAATTCTCAGATGAATTTCGGACATTGAAACATTTATTCATTTATTACTAAGATTAATGATATCATATTTTGTGTTGGCCGTATTTGGATATTTTGTGCATGTGTTTCCAAAAGAAGATCAGATGTGTTGATTAAAATGGGCAAACATTGTTGTCTAGTTATAAACATTACTCTGAATGCAAATAAAATAGAATGAAAAAAGTTAGTAAAGGACACACTGATGTTTTTACTAACTGGACAATGGCCATCCGATGTTCCGATTGCTGTCAAATACATTGCAAATGTTTATACATAAAGGTAAATTCATTTCTTAATTGATATAATTCCATTAGAGTTGGTCATGGAAATTGTGTTTAGGGTTTCAGGAAACGAAATTCACCGGGATCACAATGCATAGAAATAGCCCCATGGTATCCGACCTAGCACATGGGCCCTACGGGTTTCATTTTTAAGAAATATTTGTGTTTTTCAGGTTAGGTGTCAGCGAGAGCCAGATTGTTACTGTCCATCTGTGGGACCCTGTGAATTCCAGAATTATACACTGGACCTTGGCAGAACTACTCTTAAAGCCAATAATACAAACACAGGTCAACACAACAGAGAGTATTACTTCACCCTCTTCATAACTAATGGGGCCATGCTAAAGAGCTTTGCTCACCTGGATGTCCTGGTTGATGAGTCTCCTCCTGTAGTTGGCATCGTTCAAGAAGGGAGCATTGATGGTCCAGACATAGATTACACCAGTGAAGGACATGTTCTGATCAGTTGGCGAGGTTTTATTGACCATGAGAGTGGCATCAGATATTACATTGTTGGCTTAGCAGACAAGTGTCTTAGTATTGATGAACTAAAGCAAACAAATACCAGCCATGCCATCATTCAAAAAGCACCAACAAACAGTTTATCACTAGTTTTCCCTAAAGAAGGCAGGTACTTTACTTCAATTGTCGCTGTCAACAATGCTTTAGAGCCTTCAGATGTTATCTGTTCAGATGGTATTACATTTGATCACTCCCCACCAATTATAGAAAATATTACCCTCCATCAAGCGTCTTCTTTACCTAGTCTCCAGTGCATGTTTGATCAAGCATGGCTAATCAACTCTAATTTGACAATGGCTTGGATTCCAATGATGCAAGTGTGCCAAGAACGATGTCATCACAACCCAGACACGCATCTGCGATTTCCTATAGTATATGGAAGTTACATAGACAACGAGACAGCTGATAGCCTATGCAGGGATCTACCGTATCTGAATGAGACTGTCGTTTATGTGCCGTTTCACAAATTTGTCCTTACCTGGAGCTTAACAGAAAACGAAAGCCAAATTCGGGATTCCTTCATAGGGTTTGGGTATGATGCATCAACGTACAACAAGCCGGATCTAGCCAACTATAAACCTACCCACGGGAAGACAAGTTTCCACAGTCATGAGACAGGGTTTGATAGTAGGACAGAGTTTTACATATTCATCAAGACAGAAAACAAGGCTGGTGTCTCGTCAGTGGCTACCCTTGGTCCTGTGATGATAGATGACACTCCTCCAGAAGTTCACGGGTCACTAGTTCCAGAGATAGTCGGGGATCACATCAGAGTCACCTGGACCAACCACACATTCTCAGACCCTGAAGAAGTACATCAGCAGTTCACGGTCACATACCGGGCGGGTAAGCATCAGCTGCAAATTGAACATATATGTCTGGATTGTCTATGTTGACATAGCTGTTACTTCATCGTTATTGTTGTACCTCAAATATGGCCACAACATTACATTTGCCTCAAACATGTAAAGAACGTTTCATTTCTTACCAACTTGTTATCTGTCAATTAACGCTGTCTTTGATCCGATACATGCTAGAGAATGCACCTAAAACGTAAGCACGACTTTCAACAAATTCATGTGACTCATATTTGTTCATTTTTTCATTTGAAAACAATTAGATCCATTTTTAAAATGTCTACAGGATTGTGGGACTGAAGAATGATTCCAGTGTATATTTATCTTTTGTTATAGTTTTATGTTGATATGGTTGTCTCCATACCACTATGGTTGTGTCCGATACACTGCCACAATATTGCATTTGTAAGTTGTCTGTCCATCAACGTTACAATTAATTGGCATGTAGGAATGAGTGAGTGAGTGAGTTAATATTTAACGTCTCATCGGCAATATTGCAGCCATATCGTGACGATTAATTATAAAAAAAATACAAAAAAAACCCCACCAAAACATATGAATTCAGAGCACACTGTAATAGCCTGTCAACGGAGGACGGTAAAAATAACTACAGTATCACAGAAAAGAATGAAACCTATAACAGTTTATCTATAGAGGACAATACAATACAAAAATGGGCTATAGATTGCTAACCGAAGGAGGGGATATGTAGGAAGCTGTTTGGAGATATAACCTGATAACATGAAAAACAATGATATCCGATGTATTTTCCCGTGTAAACATCCATGCTTTGGTATTATATTATGTATTATGTAGTTGGTAACTGCACGGTGAAGAGAATATATGATGTTTTACAGTTATGGACGAGGACTATGTTACACCAATACTGCAGACTCCTTCTGGGCCAAGTGAGATGTGCAAAGCTGAGGGACATGCTGGCTGTATTCAGTATCCAACGGTCGCACTGCAGCGTCAGGATTCAGAACTTGGGAAGCGATGTCTCTTTGAGTTGTATGTTTATAATTCAGCCGGCCACTTCACTACGGTAAGAACACAACCAATCCGTCTTCCATCACTATTCCCTCCTGGTCCAGCTCTGGTCGTGGATATAGATCCTTCAGATGTCAACTCTTTAACAGACGTGGACTTCCATCAGCAATATTCAGCTTGTGCTCACTGGTCTGGATTCCAACATCACAGAAACGTGACCTTTGAGATAGGCATCGGGTCAGCAGCGGGTATGGATGATATAGCAACGTTTACAGGTGTCCTTGGGATGGATATCAACACAGCTTGTGTCAACTCATCCTCTCTCTCGACTTTTGTCAGGTACTTTACATCTGTTCGGGCAAAATGTTCTGGTGGAGAGACTGTTTCGTCGTCAGATGGCTTCATGATTGTGGCAGATGTTCCTCATGCCATTTCTGTCTATGATGGTCCTACATGTGAACTCAATGATGAGATGTTGGATAACTCTCTTGACTTAAATAACCTTTCTTACAGAACGAGCGTTAATGTTACATTCATTAACCAACTGCATCTTGGACACCGCTACAGTACTGTAGTCAGAAATATCACAACCGTGGAAGGCTTCTCCTTTCTGTCCGATGATGTAGTCACAACAAAAAGCTATATGGTAGATAATTCAACTTATCATGTGCAGTTTTTTCCGCTTACAGCAAATCCAGGTTTCCTGTTAAGGTTCGTAAAAGGAAGTAGTTTCAGCATTGAAGTATACAGATGTGTTCAAGACGTTGACTACCAGGTAACAACGGCATCTTACACACTACATTGGGAGGGTAACAGTGAATACACGAATTTTTCCACCCATTACCACATTCAGCTACTGGAAAAGACATGTAACGATGAATCTTCAGAAACCTGTTTCAAACTCATTAGCGAAACAATGGTTGAAGCAGGCATAGACACAGCACATATTTTCAAAAATCTAAAAGTTAAAACTGGACACCATTATTTGGGTTCTATATCGCCATGCTATGGACATATTTGTATCACAGAACAGCTGTCTGATGGTGTGATAGTGTCAGACGATCCAGAGATTGGGAATATCATCTCTGCCGTACAAGATGAAACTGGACATTGTACAAACATATCTGTTGAAGTAGGAAGTATTGACTGTGGAGAGTCCTTAAAGATATCTGAGAGCTGCATCATTCAGTGGGCAATCGTCAAGTCCGACTCAGATATCAGCCCGGTTACAACATGGATGCAAGTAGATCCTGGCTCTTGTGATGTCAAGGTAAAATTTTAGATGATGTATCTAATGATACCAGTAAGATATAACTACGAACAAATATAGTTACTATGAAAACAGTGTACGCTATATATCAATGTACCACTTGACATAACATCATATTCCTTGGCTGAGTGCAAGATATAATAAGTCGTATTTCCAAAGGAAGCCAAATACTGAGCTGCTGAATGAGTATTCGTTCTGATTTCAGACCTCTAGATGCCTGAAGCTACCGATCTACTCTTATCAAACTCTGTTCACATGCGTACGAGTGTTTTGTCCATCAGGGCAGTTTGGAAGTAAATGTACTGAACTTACATTGAATCCATACGCTACGTCGTATGGTGAGCATGCATTGTTTGAACTGCCTGCAGATGATAAGCGACTGGCCAATATTGAAGATATTCTCCACAGTGAACGATTAGGCACAAGACTAAAACTGCTACATGAGCTGGATGTTGACTTTATCAACAGCAGCAGCAGAGTGAGTTCTGTCATCACCAATACAGCTGGCCGCAACGTCACTTGGTTCATCATGAGAGGAATCCAACACGTCCCGGTGTTTGACTGTGATTCGGATGTATCATGTTTGACATGGAAATTTACACAAACTGGATTTGTCAGGTTTGGTTGGATTGACTTTGATGATTCCGAATCCTATTACATATGTGCCAATATCAGTGAAAATGCAGAAGAGGAATTATTGCCCTTTACCATTTGCGGAAATGGATTTGTGGTGGACATGACTCCCCCTGTTGCAGGTTCCATCAGTGTAACTAACGCAGTGTCCGGCTACATCACTGATCCCTCAAGGATGGTCATTACATGGTCTGGCTTTTCTGACAAGCAGCCACCTGGAGTCGCCTATGCCCATGCAATCAAATGCTACTCCATTGCTATTGGTATGAAGCTATTTTGAACTTACATGATTCCATATATGATCTGCAAATAATGTAGAAAAATTCTGTTCTTTAGTTGCTGACTCATAGTTTTCCTTCTACATCACAATTCAACCTTATGTTTGAAGGGAACTATCCACATGGTCAAAATATCATGGCATGGACAAAGACTGGCGAGCGTACGTCATTTCAAGCAGAGGGTCTTTCCATCAAGACTGGAGAAGTGTACTTTGTTGCCATCAAAGGTGATAAAACTGAAGCAAACAAACGCTGGAAAATTATTTTCATAATCACATAATCCGATCATATCATGAGGGTGTGTTGTTGACTGGCTATGGAACTGTTGTCATAACAAGAGAAACAAATCAGCAGTAGATGGACATTACAGTTCAGATTTTCTCATGCTAATACTTAACCATATCTGATCAGTGGCATTTGAGAAAAGAAGCTCCGAACTGAATGTTTTACTTGGAAATTCTTTGAGGTTTTTTCATATGTTTCAGCTGAAGATCATGTTGGTCATGTGACAGAGAGTATTTCTACTGAAGTAGTGGGCGATCTGACTCCACCTGTATGTGATGAGATTCGGGTTGAAGGACTCTTCCCGGGCAAGAAGGTTCTGAGTACAAAGGCACTTCGCATTCACTGGAGGAATATCCACGACCCCGAAAGTGGCATCGAGTCGTACCATCTGAGTATTTTCACATCCGTCAACACAGATGCGCCACCTCTACATTTTGGAACAGAAACGGAATCTACAATTATGCAAATTGATGATACATTTATTGAAGGGCATGTGTATGAAATCAGACTTCAGGTAAACAGTACGAAGAATTAAATGGACAATGCTTGTTTGATTTTAAGAAACGCATAACATGTCGTGACACAATGACTGTATTATCCCTAATTCTTTGCATTCTAGGCCACCAACAATGCCCAGCTTCAGTCTCTGTGCATATCCAAGCCATTCACCATTGACAACTCCCAACCATATGCTGGGATTGTTCGAGATGGCTTTGTTGGAATTAAGGTGAAAATTTTCATTACTTTGAACTATGAATCCCCAGTGACAACTGGCGATGTGCTTTGCGGTATCCATTTCATCACTTGCTTTCTGCTTTTAATTTCATTTCCATTCATGTTTTGTGGTGAGGAGTTTGGTGGTCCTTCCTGAAATGTTTGACTTTGAATGCACATTGGTTCATGACAATTATATGAATTTTAAAGAAACCAGTCATTTGTCTATAACCTAAGGGTGATGTGGACTATCAAACCAACACAACCGAATTAGGCTGCCACTGGACTGGGTTTCACGACCCTCACTCTGGGATAGAAAGCTACAGGATAGGACTTGGGACTTCTCCGGGCATTTTGGACATCAAGCCTCTCCTGTCTGTTGGACTACGGACAAGTAACTATAGAGCTTTTTGTGTTGATTGAGGACATCCACTTAACATTTAGTCTGGCAATGTTACATCAAACTGTCGTTGGAGACTTCATTAACTTCGCACACAGTACCATTTTTATTTATATTTTCGGGTATCAACCCCAGGCCTACTGTGTGGCAATCAAAAGCTTTCATAACTAGGCTAGCTACACACCATGTGTTGATGTGTGAACATGTTTCAGATCATAACTGGACGCATGCCTTCATCCCTGGAGTGAAGTACTACTGCACAGTCGAGGCGTGTAACAATGCAGGGCTCTGTGTCACTGCATCTTCGGATGGCGTCGTAATGGATGGATCTGCTCCTGCAGCTGGCATTGTTATTGTTGGTCACACAGACACTCATAACAAATACCACGGTCACAGGTGAATTATTTCTAAAACATTAGTAGTTTAGTTTATTTGTTTACATTTGCAAATGATATAAAGATTGTTCATTGCTTAACAATAATAGTTAACATAAGTATGCGGTTTTCACACATGAGCAGTTACTAGTGGCATGCGTATCGCAAATGCAAATACTTACGAATGTTATGAACTTATACATTTGTAGTTCAATGTCATTCATCCATTGCAGATCATATGTCCACAGTAAATGGGTTGGTTTTGAGGATGCTGAGACAGGAATCCACCATTTTGAGTGTTGTATTGGACAGAGATCGGGTTCTTGTGACACAATGAACTTCACCAACACTGCCCTCTCTGATTCCTACTTGGCAAGTGGGCTGAACCTACCACTCTCTGTTCCTCTTTTTGTGACAGTGCGAGCATACAACCCTGTAGGTCTGTTCGTTGAAGCTGTCTCTCCCAGTTTTGAAGTTGATGACACTGCGCCTGAAGTCATCGATAGACCAGTGTTCATATCAACGTCACCAGATGGTCTCGGAAATATCACGATACAGTGGGATAACAGTGTCCTGTATTCAAGGTGGAAGTTCTCTGATAATAGGAGTCCAATACATGAGCACATACTCAGCTTTAAAACCCACCACGAGTCAGCAGTAGCAGTAGAACAGATTACCTTGGGGCCACAGAACTCGTACTTACTGGTTCTGCCCATAGAAAAGCGGTTGAGGAATGGAGACAAATACCAACTGTCGGTGACTTCCTGTAACCGTGCAGGTTTGTGTACGACGTCACACAGCAACAACATTCTGATTGATTCTACTTCTCCGGTGGTAGGAGGCTTTAAGCCACCACTGACGTGGCAAACTACCAGCGTCAATGGATCTGAAGTAACATTTGTCAGCCTCACCTGGTATGGGTTTTCAGATGCAGAATCAAACATTTCCTGCTATCATCTTAATGTTGGAACGTCGTATGAAGGTGGCGAACTAACAAACGGTACAGTTACAGTAAACCATGACCCATCTGTGAAGGAACAGTCCAGCACAATCCAGCTAACACAGACTCTTGGTGGAGGGGAAATCATTTTATCTGTCTGGGCTGAGAATGATGCACATCGTCTGAGTCCTGTTGGTAAAGTTACCGTCTCAGTTGTATCAAAAGATCACAGGAGACGCGAGGGAACACTGGAGCTACAGCGCCACTCCTGTGACACTCACTACTGTACTGATGACTGCACGTGTGCAGTGGTTGGCCGGAAGTGTAATCCACCTTCCACGCCCCTTACCTGCCATGATATGTCAAATGTTACCTCACATTGTGATGTCGACATACATCCAAGAGCCCGTCTCCATTCCAGCCTGTACATCATATCTTCTCTCTCTTGTATTGCTGGATACTGGGATGTAGATACGACATGTGGCATTCAACGATATGAGTGGAGCATGGGGCTGCTTAACGAGCCTTTTGGGACTGGAATATTTAAAGCTAGTGAAGAAGGTGTCTGGTATGATGTCGGAAAGAGGACTGAGATAATCCACTGTCTACCATATGATCGAGCCCTCGAACACGGAGAGGACTATGTCATCTACGTCAGAGCATGGTACTCAGATTCGGAATTCAGAATCTTCACATCCCCAAATATACGAGTCGACCATACACCACCTTCTGTGAGAAGAGGTCGAGCACTAAAGGATTCAGATTCAACATGTAGCCGAGACTTTGACGTCTTCGACAGCAATCAAACAGACATAACTGCCTGTTGGCAAGGACTGTTCCAAGAAACACAGACTAGCATTGAGGAATTCATAGTCTGGGCTGGCGTTACAAGATATGGTATGTGACTCATCTCGACACATGATTAATATATTTATTGCTATGTTAAACATTAATATGTTGAAATTGATACTTGATATAGATATGTTCATGTTGGACATAAACCTGTCGGAGGAAGTTCCAATTGTCATGCCACGTGTGTTATTGTTTCAGGTTCAGATCTGTTGCCATATCAGAGTGCGGGACTCTCAACAAACATCTCCCTACCAGTTGTAAATATGACTCATGGTACCAAGTATTATGTGGGGATTCGTGCCATCAACTCCTTGAACATGTCTGCCACTGTCATCTCAGATGGCTTTGTGGTAGATGCAGACATTCCAGTTGGTGGAAACGTGTTCAACACTGAACATCATCATAGTAGATTGTTTCAGTCTGATAACTCATCTTTTGGTGTTTCATGGCATGGATTCCAGGATCACCATTCCAGTGTGAAGCAGTATCATGTTTACTTGAGGGAAGACAACTCATCACATACTGTTACCAACACCACGGTGACACTCAAGAACTCACTTCTCTTTGAAGACTTGAACCTAGAACATGGACAATCTTACACAGTGTCTGTAGTGGCAGAGGACTTTGCAGGGCATCTCAGTGAAGAAGTGACATCCCTTGCCGTGTTAATTGATGCTACCCCTCCATATGGGTTTGTGTGTAAGGACTTCACAAACATCTCCATCACTAACATGACCTATGAGCAAATTGATGTTGGATCTGATTTCTTGAATGTATTTAAGGTTGATTTACCTCGAGATATCGGGTCACATTATTGTGTGAATGTTTGCATTCAGCGGGATCATCTGGATCATGAAGAGGCTCTGTTTGCAGTGGCAGGCATCCACATACAGATCCCATTTGTTCAGAGATACAACCATACATTGCACTGTGCGGAATACCAGTTTACACTTGAAATAGAAGCTGTTTCAGTCTCAGCTCTTTTAGAAGTCACAATTCAGAGTAAGGAATCGTTCCAGGATGCAAATATAGAAATTGAGGAATGCACAGAAAGAGAGAGAACACATGGATCAGATGCTATAACAGCACGGCAACTGGCGCCCTCACTACTAGGTATCTGCACCAGGATGATGGACCCAGAAAGTGGTTTGATGAACATACAGATTGGATTTGGTACAACACCAGGAGGGTTTCAGCTGCAGTCCCTTCGCCATGCAGAAGCTGGCTTCCACCAGCTGGTGGAGGCGACTGTCCCCCATGGGACGCCAGTTTACACAACAGTCATTGCTGAGAACGGTGCTGGACTGAGGACACATTATCTTTCTAAACCCATTGTACTTGACCACACCCCACCCAAAATATCAGACTTAACTGCCGCTTTGGTTTATGCTGGGAGCGAACCTACTCAAGTAGTACACGCATCTGGATCCTGGTCAGCTGACGACGATGAGTCTGGAATTGCTATATGCTGGTGTGCTCTTGGTAAGTGTTTAGTAGTAATGCATGCCAACCATCGACATATCAATGCTAACATTATTTATGATGTTTCTGATTTTCTCTTACTTATATCTAAGAAATCTTAATTTATGTTTATAGGTCACATGAGACTGTCATCTGATCTCCATAGCTGGTTTACCTCCGAGAGCGGTACTTCATGTCAGATAACCGTCCCACATCCATCCCATGGCATCAGGCTGTACATGACTACACAGTGCACCAACAACGTGGGACTAGACACTCTTGTCTCATCAAACGAGCTACAGATTCTCTTCAGAGCTCCATCCACTGCTGGTAGCGAGGTAGACCTTGTGGTGCAGAACAGGTTTAGCCAGCATGGGAAAGACGTCCCCCAGTCTACCATGTCTTCTCTCGCCTTTCAGTGGACTTGGCCAGACCAGGATACCGTCAGTCACTACCAGTGCCAGGTAAAAGACATCAGCGTATGGATGAACACCACCCTGAGATACTGCGAAATGTCAGGTGTGCGGCTGAAGGACGGGGAGAGTTACACAGCCGTGGTTCGTGCAGTAAACATGCGGCAGCAAATCAGTGAAGCAATATCAGCATCTATCACAGTAGACAGCACCGCGCCAGTACTTACAGGTACAGTGGAACTGTTGCTCTTGTCAAATGATAGATTCGTAATATTGAATTTACTCGCACATAGAATGTGAACATTTATTATCGTGATCAAAATCTAGAATTTCCATGGTACACAATAACCATCCTGGCTTGGTTTAAGCCGTCCTTGTCCTTAGAACCATGTAGTGAAGACATTACATTCTTTCACTGTATGATATGTCGAAGGAGTAGTAGAATCATTTGTCTCTTCTGTTTACCTTAAGGTTACTGTGGGACATCGACCAAAACTAACAAATACTAACTCAACCGAGAGCCGATAGTAACGTTGTTGACATGATCGATAATATGATGGATGTCGTGTAAGGATCGTTGTGCTCGGTGCATGCTGCTATTTCCCGGCGTTTATGCTTGGTTGATTATGATAACAAACATCAACGCTGGTATCTGAAGGAAAGGTAAATAATCAATGAGTGGTTGTCCGTTTACCTATTGCTTATTGCTTAATTACATATTCTACCATGACTTCAATAAATACTGGACTGTGATTGTGGTTAATCAAAGTCATTCAGAGGTATATAATCACGCTATATACCTCTGAATTTCCAACACAGTATGTTTATCTCCTAATTGTATTCCCATATGCAGGAAGAAAAGCGTTAGTTCAATGGAGGCCTGACAGAGTGAGCGTTTTGTTTGGCGATGTGTTTTATCCCAGAAGAGATCACCTGACCTACACTATCAGCGTAGGCTCCAACAAGGGCTACAGTGACTACATGCATCTGTATACTACACGTCGCAATGACGTCACAGTCAACGTCCCGGGCACCACATCAGAGGTTCACGTGACAATAACAGCTCAAGCACCTGTTGGCACTTACGAAACCTACTCTGGTTCTTTTAGTAGAAACTGAAAGTTGTGCAAACATATTTGCAGTGAAATATATCCCGTAGTCTCTGTTTTCTTGTAACACGTGTGTTGTTAAAGTTTATTTTGATTTTACCCAACCATTGTAAACTGACACGTTTCAAACGTGTTTTTACTTTACGCGCGATAACTATATATAGTATATACATCTGTGTAATCGGAAACCCGTCAGAATTTAGCTCATGATTACACAGCTGATGGCTAAACCGATGTTATGTCTGGATGAAATATAACGGAACTGTCATTTCTAATGGTATTTTGCGGCATGTACTTTATCAAATATCAAACTATGTTTCCTGTTTATTATGTATGATGTGTTAACATACTTTCTCTGGAAAATGCATATCAATCTGAGTCAAATTAATCTGATGTGCACAGTCGACATTGTTCAGATGTACCAGAATAGTACCTCTAGAACTGAACAAATTGCATGTTAATTTTGTATGTTATATATGCATGCCCACAGCACATTAATAAATATACTTCCGTCCAATAGTCAAAGGTTCTTGATAATTGATCAATATGAACGCTAATGACATCTTTCTGAGACAGGTTTACTGCCAAAACAACAGTTATGATGCTATAGTTCTTTGAAGATGAACATGAACAATAAGGTGACGTCACGGGTTTTTTTTCTGTGACGTTGCATTCTACATGCAGGTAGCCAGCCTGCGTTTAAAAGTATACTTGGGTTAATTTTCCTCAATTTCACGACCTTGCTAATAAAACAAAATTTGTGTTCATGTCACGGGTACTCATATAATATCCTCTATATATAGCAAGAAGTAGTCAGGGACTATCCTGATCTATAAAACATTAACAATCTGAGAAATACAAGCAAGACATTTAACTTCAGATGGACACATTTTGAAGTTGTTATATTATTCAGTTACGGGTTAATTTTCCCTTCCACTGTCGTCATATCAGTGTGTGTCGTTGAACAGAAATTATAAGCCCTTCCTCTGATCTGCCAACTTGAACCTAAAGTTAAAATTAACGATGAACTTCGCCGTCTGTGTCATAGGGAGGTCCTATTAACTGTATCATTTAAAATATTTCTCTGCCAGTAATCTCTTATGACCAATGGATTTGTTGTAGGTTAAAGATGTATGTTCCTTCAGTGAAGCCAACAATGTCAACAAAGGCAAATCTAACTTAATAGACTGTGAAAGGGGCCCAAAGCTGCACAAATACACTCGCACCAATTTTTGAAAACGACTGACATATGACAACTGTATTATGAATGAGTGAATATGGTTTTACGTCGGCATTTTCAGTCTTCGACCAATACCACTGCCACAGTGAACAACGTCGAGAATCGAATCCGTGACATCACCTCTACAGCGCCCTGAGAATTGACCCTTACTGCTGTCAAACACTGTAAACCTGTTCCTGTGCACCCACACACGCAGAATAACAACAACAATAACAACACACCTCCCCCCCAGGAGGAAATGGAAGACAGTTCCAATTCACAATGTTGAATCAAGAGTCACCGACACCATGCCCGACGCTATTCCTTGATTTGACTTTGTATATTGTCGTGTTTTGTATATTTCGTCTATTGTGGTAAGAGCCATTCGTGGTTATGATCACTGCAATACCTTCTGCCATCGCTCTGCGGTCAGTAAAAGTTCGATTTTGAAGCAGAAGTTGTGACAATGTTGTACAGTGGGTTCTGTTTTCAATAGTTTGTTTCTTATCATGTGAAGTGACCAGTGAGGATCCGGTGTAGAATAGATTTTCAGCCTATGCTTGTCACTTAGGGGACTATACTTGTCATAAGAGGCAGCTAACGGGATCGGGTGGTGAGGGTCGCTGACTTGGTTGACACATGTTATCGGTTCCCATTTATGGAGATGCTAGAAAATCTGGTTCAGACTATCATTTACAGACCGCCACCATATAGCTGGAATATTGCTGAGTGCGGCGTAAAACTATACTCACTCAGTCATGAATGTGGTGTCCGTTGCTTGTTATACATTTATGACGGTTATCACGTGGACAGGAGCTGCATAATGCATTTATTGCACTGGTATAACATTATAAATCATGTAAGGTCACTTTAGAGACAGGTAAGATTAAAATGCACAACAATTAAACTTGTTTTATGTACACAACATATTTATGCAAAATATCATGCTACATTCCTGAACTAAATTCCAATCATCGGATTATGATAATTTTGACATGGCATGTTTAGAAAGGTTCTCGATTGTCTCCAAGATGGACATCAAGAGCTTCATCAACATTTGTCTCGTGCTAACAGCCACAATAAAATATATCCCATTTCCGTTCCATCGGAAAATTGTATAATCGCAGATGAATCAGTAAAATGTCTTCGTGTAGGCAGGATGTGAAATGAAACTGATTTCAGATAAGATCGCACTGGGTAAGTTTTCAAACCTTTTAATGAGAAGCTTTGATCAATAGCAAACTGATCAATATGTACCTGTGGGTTTCTTATAATTTTTTCAGTGTCGGATATGATGGTCTACACAAGCTCTTTAACTTCTCCCTAATTAGTTTGTTAAAACCGTTGATTTGTGAGTTTAATATCCTGTCATCTGTTTTTCTTCGAAAAGAACGTTATTTTCTCTCATACTGGATATGATGGTTATCTTGGCTGTCGTCTACTTTCGACGCATACATCAACACACTGACTCACACTGACGAACAATTCCTGTGACGAATGTAGAACGACAGATAGTAAGTTAGTGACTTAAGATTTTAAGTCACATTGGCCGTATGAATACTAAACCAAGTTAAAGATTTATAATGATTTTAAGTTATAATGATTAAAAGCTATGTTATAAACACCTGTCAACGAAGGACAGTAAAACAATTAGATTATCACAGATATATATTTAAAACTAGTAACCAAATCTAAAAGAAAAAAGTTTCACTATAGAGGACGATATACAATATAGAAAACGGGCTATCGCCAACAGCTGAAGGTAAATCACCAGGTTTGGGGACCTTTGCTACCTGCGTTGACAGACAGAGGTAGAAGCGTAGAAAACGTTACACAGAATGTTCCGATGCATTCCTGGCATATCATGACATGTACAAGTATGCACAGTGAAAGACAAAAATTTCAACTGAGAACAATTAAATCTAATTTGCTAACAAGTAAGTGGATCCCTTAAATTAAGTAACATCCGCAACCCAAAAAATCAGTTTCAAGATGTCTGAACGTATACAGAAGTAATCTGTCTAAGCCAGCTGTGATCAAAATACAGAAATACTGATCATTGCTAGTACTGAAGGAGACCTTCTGTGTCAAGTAAAACAAGAAGAAAAACCTTCTATGAACTGGTCCAAGTAGAACAACCACGATCAAGTAGACCAAGCTTTCGATAGTCCCAAAAAATTTGAAGTAAATTTAAACTTACCAGGATTTTTAGACGTAGTATTTTAATTTATTTTAATTCTTGTGTAAATTCAACTACGGTACGGTCGGTAGGTAGCAAAGGTACTGTAAGTCCTCGTGGTCCCTAGCCTTGTGATCTACCTCGTGTTGTTGGCGATTTATCGCCTGTTTTTATATTGTATTGTCCAAATAGTGATATTAGTTCCCACGCTAGTTTTAATGATAATTGTCATATTCTAGTTGTTTTACTGTCCTTCGTCGACAGGTTTCTATAATATACATATATTCCACTTCAGTGTTAAATGTTCTCGTTACGATATGACCGAAATATTGCCGATGTGACGTTAAATTAGTTAGCTTTCACTTACTCACTTCTGAAAGCTAACTAATCTGCAATTCCTCAAGGGTTGATCTAGCATCCGATTACTTGAGTTGCACTGTTAGTTCATAATGAGTCCACATTGTCAAACAGCTGTACCAGGTTTGTGTTGAAGATAATTTCCATGTCCGCAGTATGACAGTATAATTCTTGATATGGCTTCAAACCGTTTGACCGAACCAGAAACAGACTCTGCTGACAAAGATCCCATGTTGGTGAATCCGAAATTTGGGCAAACAACTGAATAGTGGCTTTAAATTCAAGTAATCAAGCTAAACGTCAGTTTCCCAAAATGTGCCAAACTATGTCAGATTTCAAGAAATACCAGCAAGATCCATTTTGGGGGAACAAAATACATCAGTGGCCAAGGTCAATCTGTCATCGATAGAATGCACAAAACTAAAAAGAGGGAACAGAATTGGAATAAGGCGTTCTTTTCCAGTCATCTGTCACATCGGCAATTTTTCAGTCATGTCGTGACGAGAAAAGTTACTTTCATACATTGTAATTAATGGTAAACTGTAAAAACTTGTCAACTAGGGTCAGTAAATAACTAGATTATCACAGGTTCGAATTTATAACTAGTAATTAGATTTAAAACAATGTAACTATTGAAGACAATACAAGGTAAAAAACAGGCCATATATTGAAGGTAACAACTGAAGGTAGATCACCATACTAGGGACCATGGTGACTTAAAGTACATTTGCTTCAAGCATTGTCCCTTGCTGGATATATATATCAGTCGTTAGCAATTTAGACACAGGAAGCCGTACATTAAGAAGATTAACGGTTAAAACGATTAAAAACAGCGGTAAGTTTAAATTTACTTGGACCGTTTTTCGGAATTACGTACCCTCTCGGGAGGGGAGGACGATATTTTTTACAGTACTTTAAACCCCTTAGGGGATACAGCCACTGATAATTTAAGTTGCTAATTTGAACTTCCAATGTTGAAATATGTATCTATTTACAAATCACTTAACATAACTAATTCTTTTCAAAATGCAATAATTAAATGAAAACTGACATTATTAAAGAGATCCTTCATAGTTCGGGATTTGAAATAAGTATTTCATTTGAACAGTCAAGCAAGACTCCTTGCCTTGGGACTATTCGATTGATGTTAAAACATCCAGTGAGTTGAGGTTTAAACAATCAAAACGTTTTATTGTACACAAAAATGATGTCAGATGCAACTCATTATATTGACTCGTACCACACATTCTCGAATTATTTCAGGTGAACTATTAACATGACTTACATATGTTTTTGACAGGTGCCACTGGTGGGGCAGGATACGCTTACCACTATCGCTGCCACCACTATTTTTAGTTACACAAGTTCTGTGTCACGTATCGCGTGTTGTCAATAACTGGATGGTCTGGTCGAGTTGTTTACGAACAACATTGTACAGCTGAAATGCAGCTTAAACAAATATATGCTCAAGATACAGTCACAAGAAAGCAATCCCCCCCCCCCCCCCCCCCCCCCCTAAGGGAATGGAAGGTAGGTGTATACAAGAAGCAGGTCATCACGAAACGGTTGTGGTTGTTTGGGTGACACAGCCAAAGTCCCCGAGCTATGTTCTTAAGTTTATAAGAAATAAATTTATACTCAGTAGTGAAACATAAGAAACACCCACTGAAACAGGCCGCTAAACAGAACAGAAAAAAATGAGGATACGAATCACTCGATCGTTTTAAACTTTACTTTGACAATTTTCGATTACAAAATTGACACAAACAGTTTGACCTCATTACAAATGGAAAGCTTGTGCACAACAATGTGAAAGGGCTGGGGCAGTGAATTACACACACACACACACACACACACACACACACGCACGCACGCACACACGCACGCACACACACACACACACACACACCAAGACGTAAGTATCAAGTGTATCAGTCCTTAGCTTGTTGTACCACCATACAATGTTTTCTCATATGCCTCTGATGAGCCGCCGAACCTGATGAAGGGTGATGTTTCCCCATTCCAGATGAAGGGCATTGCCAAGGTCGTTGACAGTCTGGGTTTTTGGGTGGTTCTTCCGCAATTTTCAACTAGGATGTCCCAAACATGTTCGATTGGGGCACGGTCTGGTGACCTGGCGGTCTTTCACCGTTCCAGTTTATGAATGGTGTGACTGGAGATGCCAAATGGAACTGTGGTGGACCTGAAAATGTCTGGCAGCCTGTCGTAAGCTCAAGCCGACTCTCAGCATTCCAACGCCCTCATGTTCCCTTTGTCATCCCATTGTGTTACGACCTGGTGATGTGGTGGTTTTCATCTGACAATGAGCAGTTCTTACGTGTGCAATTGTTTTCAAAATGATTTTAAAGACTGAATTACAGTGAGACTCATATTCTGTTACCTCACAAAAATGCACGTGTGGTTTATTCACAATGGCCTAGAGTTGGGTATTGTTAAACCTTTGTTACTGATAATGCATAAATAATACATTAGGAGTGGTTGGGTTACACGGCTATAGCTGAGTGGTTGACAATAGATTTACATTGCACTGGGGACGATTGGGTGAGTACACAGCTCTGTAACAGAATAACGGATTTCCAATACATTCATTCTCTAATGGAAACAAGATACACTGAAGGGCGACACTGTTCCAGCAAATCCTGTTTTATTATTCCATTAACACAGACAAGAAACTTAACCTGGTATAACAAGCATAACTGTCGCAAGACACGCATGTCCATAGGAAGTGGGTGGGCGTTGGGGCGGGGCGTCTTGTGTTCATATCACTGTTCTACGGATTGAATACACCTACAGACTCTGTCTTGTTGAACTGTTTTCCATTTTCCTCTCAAAAACGTTGGACAGTTAAGTGTGTGGTTGGGTTAAGCTTTAAAAACTCATAGACAATATTTCAGCAATATCAAGAACAAAACAATACATACGTTATTAATAAAGTACACATCTAAGAGTAAAACAACTAGGTCATCAAAGATAGAAATTTAGTGCTAGCAGGCAAGCATTAAAACATTTACTACAATACAGGACAATACAAAATAAATACAGGTCAAGGTGCCAGGCTAGTTATCCAGCGAGCTTGGAGGTACAGGGATCGAACCCACCTGTGACAGGGTGTAAATAAAAACTTAGAGTGAACTTTGTGTGCAGACTCTTTCAGTGTTGTCACAACCTCTAGTGTGCTAACACAGCCCTTTGCACTTTAAAGAACCCACGAATCCGTTGGTAGATGGCCAGATGGTGGCCATACATAGGTGCAAACATCTAGTTGCGTGTACGTTAACGTGCAATAAATATGGTCAAAGTACTTTGACCATCTGTCCCAGCTGTGAATGGGCATGGATGGGAAACCCACATTAACTCGTTGCGCCTAGTAGGGTGCAAGAATTGCATGATTCCAAGGGAGTTAATACTGAAAATACGATGTGTCGTTGTGATGGACATCCAATGACCGGGGGAAAGCCAAAGCGTCGTTGAGCAGTTGAACTGCCGAAATGGATATCGGCGCTATACAAATGTCTAGTATAATAGTGTAATAATATAGGTCACCAACAACTGAAGGTAAATCACAATGCAAGGTCCAATGGGGACTTACAGCTCGTTTGCTACCTGCATGGGCGCTACATCATCCCTTCAGCCACTGTTGAAAGGAAACGACTTTGGCCAAAAATGTAAATGACAACATTTTTAGAGTACCTTTAGAGTATAGAATGTATAGAAATACATCAAAATATGTGGAACTTAGAAACCCTCCTACGGACACAGTTATTTGGACAGTTAAGCATGTGTCTGAATAGACTTGCACCCATTTTGAGTTTATCCACAAGCAGCTCTATTGTGTTCGGAATATTTGGAAGGTTGTGACAGCCACTGACGGCTGTGAAGGAAGTCAACAAAATGATACTGCATATGAGTGGCGAAGCGTCTAAAGAAAGTGAAGTTGAAATTTTGGTCCACCTGAATTCCCTTTATTACTCACATCAGATTAGGCGCAGTTCAGTGCTGAATGTTCATTTGGTTCATTGTGGCTCTGTACCATGCAGGAAGCAAAAGTGATGTTATTCCCAATGGATCCTAGTATGGTGATTCACCTTCAGTTGTTGGCTATAAATAACCCATTTTCACTTTGTATTGCTCAAAAATATTTTTCTGTCTTTAAATATATATGCTAATTTTAAATCAACATGTGAGAACTAGTTTTAGTCACGATATGGATGTTATGTTCCCAATATGACTTTAATCTTAACTCACTTTATTTGATTTTCTCAGATCCTTGTTTATACCGTGCTGCTCCAAAGCATACTCTGTTGTCTATGCAAATTTCTTAGTGCAGAGGAATACACCACACTTACATCCAGTTCGCACCAAATCGCTGACTATTTTTGATCAGTTGGTCCGAGACATACGTTGTGCACACTTGAACGTACCGATCTGGTGTAGTCTTGACTCCCTGATCTACCAGTCTTTCGGCCATGTCGCCCGGTGTCCACCTGAATTAACTTAGCAAACATTTGCTAAATGTTAATTATACATTAGAATGTAGCAAACAATGATGATGGCAATGAGACTCGCATTTAGTGGACCACGGTTTGCAAAGTCTGAGCCCAGTGAGAAGATCAGGTATTTACCAAACGTAGGAAATCCATTTTATCACAAAGCTACTTGGCTGTTAAGAACATGGATGTATAATTAGGGTTGGGATTTTCTAACAACGGTAATAACGTGGTTCGTGCTATTTTCTTACCATTAATTGTCATGAAAACATACGCTGTCGAAAACAGGTTCACTGTGTACAGATTATTGATATAGTTTGCTGTGACTGTTGATCAATGCTGTTCGTCCAGCCGGATACATCATTTCCTAACATTTACACCTGAGTGGACACACAGTAAATCGTTAAATCGCGTAAACGCAACGGAGGCTGATAATTGCTGGCTTCTAACTTAAGAACTGTTTGCATACGTTGTATCCGTAGAATACAGCTTAGATGTATGTTGTGGTTTACTGGAACAAGACGGCTATGCTGCTTCTGTTACTTGGGTCAGCGTTTGGTCCAGCATTGTCTCTTGGTGAGTTTTACCTTAACGTTATTAAATTTGTGCTGGCAGTTTGCGTGCCTTAAGCTTTGTTAGTATTTATCATTGGCTCTGTTTTTGACATATAATCCAAGATTAAGCAGTAAGTCCACTGCAATATATTGGCATTATTGTTCGAATTTCGTGTGTTTGTATATGTCGATTAAATGTCATGGTGATATGTTCACGTAAAACTACCTTCAAATATCGTCTGCTATGAGATAAAATAATATGATGATATACTCCAGAGTTTTAAAGATAGCAATGACCTTGTGCATAAAATACCACCTCATTTTCAGACGTCCAAAGTGTTAGATGCTCTTTACTGTCCGGTCAGGTTCTCTCTTTGTTAAGAGCTAATGGGGTAGCCTAGTGCTTAAAGTGTATGATCGTCAAGCCCATCACCAGGACTCAATTCCTCACATGCTAAACCCACTCTTTGTTACGTGTATATTTCATCACCGGTAACGAAGGATAACATGTACTTGCATTTAAATTTGATCTGAAATATGTTATATACGTCTTTGCTGGTCACAAACATGCTAAAGGTACTCCACTGTACTCCAAACGAAAAGCCCAAATAACACATTCAAAATGGTTCTTTCCGTATAAACAATAGAATTCCACATATTGCTTTGAATTTGAGTTGTGCACGAATGTTCAGTGGGCTTGACCATTCTGTCACCCTTGCAAACAATATGGATTATACTTCAAGACTATTGGTAAATCAATATATTCCGACTCTCTTTCTTGCCTTCAGGCTATTAACAATATTTCTTGTAAACATCCACTTTTAATTGAAATTATTGAACTGTATAATACTCTTGCTACTGGCCAATACGACATCGTCTTTTGTTAGTTACCCAGTCACGTAGGTATTTCTGGGAATGTGATACCACTTCTTCTTCCATAGACTGATTACAAAGCGAGCATTAGAACCTACATCCGTGATCTGTTGCAGAAGAAGTGGGACACCCAAGTAGGTGTCAATAAATTACATGAAATAAAACCGTATATTGGCTACACCTACTTGGGCTGTCAGTCCAGATTTGAAGAGGTTATCTCAAGACGATGTCGTATTGGCCATACTAGATATACTCATGTGCACCTGTTAAAAGGTGAGGATCCTCCGTTTTGTATCCTGCTTGACTGTGTTGAATTCTCCATCACAAGGGATAAATATTTCAATGTCAAAACTGTCAAGGATCTTTTTAACACTGTTAATTCTCATTTAATCATTGTTTTTTTAAAGACAATTGATTTCTTGATTGAATTATGAATAGTATGTGCTGTAAATAGTTGTATTTTAATTATTGGTAGTTTAGATTTGTAACTAGAATTGTTAGTGGCTGTACCCTCAAAGGGGGTTGAAGTATTGTAAAATTATTGTCCTCCTTAGAGGGCACGTAAGTCCAAAAACATTCGATGTAAATTTCAATCTACCAGGTTTTTAATCGTAGTATTCTTGTTGTTTCAATTTTGGCTAGCATTTTGTACACTTGCCAGCAGCTGAAGGGAGGATGTAAACCCAGCTAGGGTCCATGCAGGTAGCAAAGGTACTGTAAGTCCCCATGGTCCCTAGTGTGGTGATCAACCTTCTGTTGTTGGCGACCTATAGCCTTTTCATATATTGTATTGTCTAAATAGTGATATTGGTTTTAACTTTTCATGCTGGTCCTCGTCACGATATGGCTGAGATATTGCCGATGTGACGTTAAATATTAACACACTCACTCACTCACTCACTCAGTCAAGACTATTGGCCAAAGAAGGCAAAGTTTCAAGCGTGTTCAAAGTACACGTGTCCATCACGTTGCAATGATAATGCCAACAGTCCTGGAAATGTCTGAAAATCAAACCTGACACCATGGGATGAGGTTTGACAGAGGGGGACTTGTGATGCAGGCATCCAACACGAGATGTTTGTTTCAGACATACCACTATTAGCAGCATGGCGTGTTCCCGGTTGGAATGTTCTCGGTTGGTTGTTCAGTATGTTGTAACTGAAATTATACTTTACTTACATAAATGGCCAATCATTCTTCTGGTGTCTAGTATTAAAAGTCACCATCGGAACTTGGTACTGTTGTTCCAAATATTGATCTACTATTGTCATGAACCTGCTCAGCAATGAATGCAAAATATATTTATATGACATAAAGAAGTTCATGTGAATTATTTCAGCATTTTGTGTCCTTCTAATGCAATGTCTCTGTGCAGACATCATAATGAGGGCATTCTGCACCATTCTGTCACCAGAAGCCTGGAAGACATACACGGTCATAACTACTGCAGGTGGGTAACAGAGACCAAACGGTCGACTAAATGGTGTCAAACCATATCCATATATTGTAAATCTATGAAAGTGATATTTTGAAATATTTTGTAATTACCTGTTTCTTTCATGTCTTTTAATGATAAAATAAGCTAGCAACTGAAAACATTCTTACATGTATTCTGTCTTAACGAAATATCCCCCGACCCTCACCATATGTCCCAGGATGATAGTGCCGTTCTAGTTCAGATGGTGTGATTGAAATGAATAGGTTTTGGCAGATGATACCTTTTTCAGAGAGAGGTCATATCCCTTGCGATACTACGTCTTTGCCCTCTACAGCAATGGTTTTCACAGTTCATGATCAGAATGGCGAGAACGGGACTGGAAACTTCGACCTTCAGAACATCTACATGCTACATCAGCAGAAATACGTCAACCTCCTTGTGATGTGTTCCGCTAACTGTATCATTGATCTCCTGCGCCAGGTACAATACGTCTTATAAGTTTCCAAATGTTTTTTGAAGTGTTTATTTTTTATCATGTTGCCTGGGAGATGAAGTCAAACAAAGAATTATAATCATGGTATTCGGTGATGATTCTGAACCAGCAATGTACACCTATTGGTGAAAATGAAAAATGGAAGGCAATATGTGCATTAAACATCACATACATAATTTCGGAGACATCGCATGAATCTGTTGTAGAATCACCTCATTGAATTTACACAAGGAACGAAAAGAAAATACATTATCATACAGACGGGTAAATGTCATAGACCAACATGATTTTATGTACGAGCCGTTGCAGTTATTTGTATTTGTGACAATCAAGTAATCTCAGATAATCATGGGATACGAAATTTAGACAAGCAGTCATCCCAGAGGGCTTCCAATGTGGTATCCTTCATACGAATCTATTTCTATATCAGTTTCTAAATCGTTGCTTAGGCCCATCTGGAGGAGACAGACGTGGTAAAGGAAGAGAAACGGGTGGTGTCCAGATGGCTGGTCATACCTACTTCAGGGGCTGTGAAGGACATCGCGACAACTCGTGAGACCATTAAGACAACTCATTTGATCATTTTGGAGGCAATCACCATCCGCCATTTTTCTTCTCATGTGAGCATGAGTGGGATGAAGAATTTGAATACACGCGGGAGATAAAAGACCCCTTGAATGGCTCATCAGGTCTTAGTGATATCATACATGGCTTTATTTACGTAATTAAAAGGTAACGAGTAAAATTAAATAAAATGAAATAAATTATTACATATCTACAGCCTCAGTGGGTAAACAAAAATAGAGGCACCCAAAAGTATACATTGTATTCTATCATTATGCTAGCCAGCCTTACAAGGGTACAAGAGGGCACTACAATAGTACAGCGGTAACACAGTGGTACGCAACCCATTGGTAGCAATAATACACCAGTGCTACTAATACTACAGTAGTGCAAATGGTATGCCCTCCAGTGGTACAAACCGTACTCCAATGGTACAAATAGTACACAAATGGTACCAATCCAATGAAAGGGTGGTGAAATTACTATGACCAGCCTGCAGATACTCATAGGCAGTACACCTGCATGTGTAACAAACAACCAAAGACTCAATAACAGCAGTATGCCATAGTACAGGGAGAGATGTGTGGTGTGTGTGTGTCTCTCTCTCTCTCTCTCTCTCTGTCTCTCTGTGGTGTGTCTGTGTGTGTGTGTGTGTGTGTGTGTGCGTATGAGTGTGTGTCGGGTGGGCACATCTGTAATGGCGAGGAGTCACAGAGAAGAAAGATTGAGCCCGAAAGCAGTTACCCCTTTTAACCAAAAGATTGAATAAAACTATTCAACAGGAAGAGTTCTCGAGTTTTGCCATTTTCCACACCCCGTTTACTCACATTATAACCTTACAATGAATGTTTAGGTGAACACTGAAATAGAATAGAGAGACTAAATATTTTATCCTATAAATAAAAATGAAAATAAGTGATTATTTACAGATCGCTGTCAAATAGCTGGAATATGTCTGAATGAGGGGTGAAATATCATACATGCTAACAAGAGTAATATGTTTAGAGACTAACCCTTGCCACGTGAAGATGCCATGATATTATAAAGCAAATCAGTATTTCGTGTGTTTGATTATATTACTGTTCGTGTTCAAGAATCTAATACTTTACATCTCATTTTGAACGTGAGCTGCTCTAGCATGGATTGGGTATACGTAGAGAATGTTGACTTCCTTCTTGCAGGGTATGTCGAGAGGGAATTTATTCTCCTTTGCTGATCTTTATTGGGTGAATGGAACCAAGGACATCAGAAAATTACATGGTTTAGGCGCTTTAAGAAACAAGGAATGGTCGACGATTGAGAACACTTTATACCCTAAAGACAAACATGGATTCCATAACAAATTGCTAACTGTTGCAGTGTTGGAGGTAAGTAGAGATATTTCAATAATGTAAGTGCTTAGTCCGAATCGTAGTATTTCGAAATTGACAATATATATATACTCAATTCTAACTAGGTTCTTCTGTAGCATTTCTCACACGTGCCGGGAACTAAATGTAGTCAAAATGTCGAAACCACTTTTCACTGTGTGTTAAACTCCAGAATGTCTATCAACCAACAAAAAACTACTATGAAGTAGCAGGGGCGTCATGACACCTAACATCTCATATTGACCATGAGCTTCTCGTGCGTACATTGGGTGGAGAATGTTCACTTCCTTCTTTCAGAATATGTCAAGTGGGGATTTGTTCTCCTTTGTTGACCTTTATTGGGTGAACGGAACCGAGGACAAAAGGGAGTTACATTCTTTAGGCGCCCTAAGAAACAAGGATTGGTCGACGATTGAGAACACTTTATACCCTAAAGACAAACATGGATTCCATAACAAATCGCTCACTGTTGTAGTGTTGAAGGTAGGTGTAACCTGATTTAATTAAGTGCCTGGTACGTATCATAGTATAGACTGGTTTAAAAAACACCAATCAAGCAATTGCTTGCGAGGTTCGCTTTGGGTTCCCTCAAAGAAATATTCCAACAAAGTAAAATACTTTACTTGAATTTAATCAATGGTTTATTATATTGCACGTTATCTTAACAATGTTTCAAGAGTCCGCCGTTTGTGATCAGAAGAAAGATGAATGATTCCTACATCTACAGCGGAGTTTGCATAGATCTGCTACACGAACTAGCAAGGAGGCTCTATTTCAGGTACATGTCCTCTTGGTATAGCCTACCAACAGATTTTGAAGACTTGAGTCAAAAGATTAGCGAAACATACGTTTGTGTATGTTTTTTTTCTCTTGTAAAGGTTATAGTTATCATACTTCTGTTGCTTGAAAAAAAAAAAAACCCAAAAAACCCCCCCAAAACATCAGTCCTAAGCACCTGTTGTTACTTTAGTAAAATCCACATTTATGATTGTGAATCCTCAGTTTCACCATTGTGGAGCCAGAAGATGGCGAATGGGGGAATCTGGTCGAGGGCAGATGGACTGGTCTGGTTGGACAGCTTGTTGAAAAGGTAGAGTATAAACGATATATATTTCACGACACTATATCTTTCCAAACAATGTATACAAATTATCAGTTACGTTTTGCAGGAATATGTTGCTATTTCGCCTATTAGACAACTTTTCATGCATAGCGAAACATAACCGATTGAGACAATGAGCTGCTTTTCAGTCGATCCGAATTTTCACGTGTGAAAATGAAAATAGACACCACAAACAACTCTGGTTATACTGAATTTCAATTCCTTGTTTAATAAGAAAACGGTATTTACGAATGAATTTTAATATTTTAAACTTTAACGACACCGTATTTCTATATTTTATATTGAGCTTTAGGCAGCATACCGTAACTAAGGAATCACAGACTGAGGTCATGAAATGATTCACAATGCATGTGGCTCACTGGTTACACCTACTATGTGTTTTTTGCGCTTATTCATAGTAGTTCTGTACTGCTCAATGAGATTAATGTCATATCAATTCCGTACCACACGACCACAGTTTTCTAGCTGTAGAGCCTCGTTTTGAGATCTCCACGATTTCCAGGTTTCCAATTATCAGAGTTGGCTGTACAACAGGGCACGCTGTAGGACGTGTTTTTTTTGCAAGGATTAGACGGAGCGTAGTCTTGCAATATACAAATGCTTAGACGTATCAACTCATACTGATTAATATTTGCATATCCACTTAATTGAATTAGTCTAAAAAAATTGAGCTGGTGATTGCATTCAGTTGCGCAGTAGGACGGAACACAGTAAACAGCTGTTCTGTAAGCAATGTTTTCACTTGAGATGTAATGAATGTTTCTAACCACTTGATTTTCTCTGATTCCTGCATGTTTTATTTACATTTTTGCAGAGAGCAGATTTGGTTGTTGCTCCTATTGTAGTCACCAAACCACGAGAGGAAGTTATGGACTTCACTATTCCGTACTTTTACGTCAAAACGGGCATCATCATAAAGACGCCACCAGCAACGACTTTGTTCACGCTTATCTCCCCTTTCCACTACAAGGTGCACGTGTGTTTAGCCATAGCACTCGTCTTGTCAACGACTTTCGTACTGATCATGGAAGTGGTGACTGCAAAATGTTTTCTGCACAGGCCAGCTGACAACCTGAGACGTTACGGAGACGCTGCCTTTCACGTCTTTGGTTCTCTCGTGAATCAGGGTTTGTACTGTGCTTGATATATTACCATAACAACATATGAAATATACATAATTAAGACACATGTAAAATTTATGTGGAACCATTTTTTCAAAGATGAATTTATGGCACGTTGTAACATGGAAATACTTTCACTGAAAACGTGTGTGCTGTCCTCGATTATTTCCCTAGTATTTAGCAAGTCTTAGACAAATTTGAAATAAAACTACGTACTTCGCAATCATTGTGACTGAAGTATTTAGTTTCAAAAACTTTCTGTAACTATTAAGGAAGTGATTACATACCATCGATGACGTCATCGCGCCTCCTACTGAGTGCCTGGCTGCTGTTCACGGTCATCCTCGCAGCGACGTACAAGGGGAATCTGATAGCATCCATTACTAGCGGGAAGCAGAAACTTCCCTTTTCTACCCTTGCAGAGTTGGCTCAGCAGGAAACGTATACCTGGGGCTTCGACGGGGGATCGAACTACCTTTCTCTTTTCAGGGTAAGGGCTTACACCTTATATCAGATCGCACTGCTCTTGTGTTCGAATCTTAGATGCTACCGTCTCTTAGCTCAGTCATCACAAGACGCGGGTATGTGGTTTAGTCCATGGCACGCGCTACTAGTCTTTTCACACCATGTTCAGCGTTATCTGAGAAAATTATTGTGGCTTCAAAAAGAACAGTCTATCAAATATATACACGTTATGTACAGTCAGGTTGCGAAATCAGTCATTTCGTGAAATGACATAAAGGGTCAGCCATTTCGCGTCTTCTTAATCAATATATTTCAGTCATGTCATGGTAATTCATTTTAACTATAAGTGGTGGACGGGGGTTTGTGAGGTGTGATTGCTCTGGACACCTGTCAAACAAACATGTATAAATGGTCCAAAGTGAAGCTAAAGTGCAACAGTGCATGCAACAGTGCATTAACTGTTAGTGACAATAAGTGATGTTGAAATTGTGATCCACTTTTTTAGACCAAGCTATTAAGTGAAATTTCATGAAATGACTGAAGTGTATCGATTGTTGTCACACAAAATAACGCGAAATGGCTGACCCTAAATTCCGCAGGGCTGGGAGCAGGCGAGCAATCCGACGTCCACTCCTCACAAATGAGCATCGCCATGCCCGTTTAGCCTGAGCCTGAGAAGGATCCACTGTTCCGATGAAAACAGATTTTTGCTGTAACATGCAGAAGGGTTGGCACGAGTTTGGATGCAGAGAGACAAGACATGTGATCAAAGGAAAACTCAAGCTGATGTCCCAATGTGATGTCATGGTGTTAGGGTGTTGTTCATATGGCTATAAAACTGGCCTCATAACATTTCCCGGGAACTGAATGGACAAAGGTACAAGAGCTTGATCCTGGCCGGTGCGATTGTGTCTCATTTGTTAATCATGCACGTCACACGCACGGCACACGCCCAGTCTTCATGGACAATAATTTCGGATCGCATCGTGCTCAAAATGCATGATGAGTGACAGCAGATCTCCCAGTAGAGAATCACTCCTACGTCTGATGTCCAGCATGCGACAACGTGTCTAAAATGTTATTCACGTGCAGGCGGTTACGCAAGACAGTGAGTTAATCAGTCTTTGTGGACCTTACTTGTGTGTTCAACGTTAAGGAAATGTGAACTTAGTTGTGTGTCCGCAAGTAACATCTGCAGATATAATAACTGGTACAAAGGAGAAGTTAAAAAGGACAGCTTGAAAAAATGTGTCCTTCACAAGCTTCAAATCTTTAGAAAGCTTTACAGAGTTTTGTTGATTTGTTAATATGTTTAGAAAATGAAAACCCAGTCTTTCACTATACCCCGAGACATAGCTGTGAAAATGGATCACTGAAAAGATGTGATGACACCAGATGTTCGGTTACCGATAGCACCCGATAGTTACGAAAACGCTGTGAATTCCCAGGACTCCAATCTAAGCGACTACCAGGCCATATGGCAGGGAATCCAGAACAACAGGCATGAGGACCCAGATGTGTTGACCGTCGATAATGACCTACACCTGCGTAGAGTACTGCAAAGCCGCTATGCATACATTGGGGATGAAACCTTGTTCGAGCTATGGAAAGGCAAGAGCTGTGACTTGCAAATGGTGGAACAACAGTTTGACATATTGCAGTTTGCTCTTGGTTTGCCCAAGAACAGTGCAAACACCAAGGTCTTTTCAAATGAGTAAGTAATGGCATTTCAATGTTTTTCTTGTACTTGTCCATTGATATATTTATTCAAGATTATTTAGTTTATGTTTTATACAGATCTGGATATGTCATGAAGACATGAATTACTCTGCTGGAAGAATAATAAAATTAAAGTCCATATGCTTGTAAGGGCAAATGATAGCAACACAACCGTTTCCAGTAAGCCTCAGACACACGCACGATGGTGTTCTAAAATAGTGCGACGTGAATTGCCAGTAATGACACCAGGTGTGCGTGAAGGCAGAACCATGTATACCGATAAGAAAGATGGAACTCTAGATCTCTTCAGACAGTGTTTGTCAACATAAAAATTTGTGCATTTCAATAGTTAAAAGTTCTTGTGTAGTCGACAGCTACATTTCCAAGATCCAGAGTTGTTTGGTGTATTGACACAACGTAATGCTATCTTAGTGGTTGAATGTGTAGTCTTGTGAGACATTTCTTTTTGATATCACCATGCTCGCAGCATGCACTTCAGCGACGATTGGATGGGGGTATGTTGATATACATTTTGGAATTAGTTAATTGCCTGTTTAAGTTACGAGGGGATGTCAATAAGTTTTGAGCTTTGAGCATTTTTCATACCCAGGTGTCACAGCCTATGGTACGACATTGAACCTTGGGGTGTAGCTGATGTGATATATAAGTTTTGGTATCCTGCTCTAAGAAGTTATTGAACAGCTCACACTGACAGAAAGAGACCCCCCTCACGGCAGTGAAAATGAATAAAATTGAGTATAGAGCAGTCATTAAGTTTTTAGTTCTTGAAGGAAATTTGGCGAAGAACATTGAAGAAAGGCTTCCAGCAGTTTATGGGAAGCCTTCCCCTTCATCTGCTACCATCAAACGATGGGTCAATGAATTTAAGCAAGGTAGAGAGAGTCTTGAAGATGGCCCCCGTCCAGGTCGCCCAACAACAATCACTACTTAGGAAAACATTGACAGAGTGCATAGACTTGTACTGGAAAATCGTCGAATAACACTCCACGAGTTAGAGGAGACCACAGGCATTTCACATGGATCCATCGAGACAATTTTTCATGAAGATCTCGTCATGTCTAAGGTGTGCGCAAGATGGGTGCCAAGAATGCTTACAGATGAAATGAAGCAAACAAGGGTCACCATAAGCAACTCCATGCTAACCAGATACACCAAGAATCCAGAAGATTTTCACTTTAGGCTAGTAACCTGTGATGAAACCTGGATCCACCACTATGATCCTGAGAGCAAACAAGAATCCATGGAATGGAAACATGTCACTTCTCCCTGGACCAAAAAGTTCAAAGCCTCCAGATCAGTGCAGAAGGCAAAGGCGACAGTCTTTTGGGATAGCAAAGGCGTCATCCACATAGATTACTTACCAAAAGGAAGAACAATGAATGGATAATATTACGCTAACTTGTTGAGGCAAGTGCGACAGTCAATCAAGGGGTGGCGCCGGGGCAAGATCAGACGTGGTATTCTTCTACATCAAGACAATGCTCCAGTACACACCTCTCGCGTTGCAGCCCAGGAATGCTCGTACAAAATCTTGCCGCATACCCCCTACTCTCCAGACCTGGCATCAAGTAATTACCATCTGTTCCCAAATCTCAAGAAACACTTGCGTGGTCGTATATTTCAGGATGATCATAAGCTTATTGCTGCTACTGAGGCTTGGTTTGAGGACCAAAATGGCGCCTTTTACAGAGATGGCATCAGCGCCTGGCAGAAAAGATGGAACAAGTGTCTTGACTCACAAGGGGGCTATGTTAAAAAATAAATGTGGTTCAAAACAATATTTTGTGTTTTTCTATGCAAGGCTCAAAACTTATTGACATCCCCTCGTACATGAACGAGTGAATGGCATATTTCCGTTTTGTGACGTTAGTTGTGTCAGTTAATACCAGTATAAAAGAGAAATATTTGCATCGTTGTGAGTTATGATCGGATGTAAGCCCTATTCCTCTCTGTGTAAATCAAGGTAGCCCACTGTGTTTTTACGTTTAAATATCTGTATCCAAATTGGTTACATGACCACAAAAATCCAGCATTACAACTGTTTCAGCCGGTTACAAAGCGGCATGCACTAGTGCGTGTGATCTTTTTCGTTTTGGAAAAAAAAACACTCATTATCATTATGTATTTTGTCTAATTAATGCCTAAAACCACTCTTTGAATACCAGTGGCGAAATCAGTAATCAATGAGAAGCCAGGTATCAAGATCACTGCGAACGGCATTCCAACAAACAAACTTCGAAACCTGTCGTACATCAGCGGCTCTGATCTCAGCATGTATGGCCGACATAACATTTTGACAGGCAATATAGACAACATTGTCTACCCAAAATCGCCCCCACACCTCCCCTAAACCACCACCACACACGCACAAACACTCACACATACCCGGGTGCAATGATAAAATACATGCTCTTGCCTCTATTTTCAGGGTGCACGTCATATTTGAAAGTGGTCTCCCACGCTTATGGTACAATAGATGGAAGCCCAAAGTCCGGTGTGAGATACAGAAGAGACGACCCTATAGTGTTGACTTACTGGCATTACAAAGTCTCTTCTACTTGGCTGGTTTGGGTGTTGCCCTGGCTGTGATCGTACTTATCGCTGAAACCCTGCATACAAGAAAATGCAAAATGACGAGAGGCACAGAAACTCATTTTACTCGATAGAGTGGTGAGATTGAGCTTTGGTATCTGTCTCACGTCCCTTCAGATTGTGTGTACTACTGTACACAGAAAAGGGCGAGAGAAGAAATTCACAGATCAATGTAGCGAACTGACATTGAAATATTATTGTAGGCGTTGGTGGGAGAAGTCATGTATGGCGATCAATCTGCTCAGTAAAGCAGAACTAGCGCCGCCATGTAATAAGCATCAGGCCTACCATACAAATTCATCCAAACTAAACACATATACACCAAAACAGAACAAACAAAAAATGGGAAAATAAACAATTAGATTTCCGTTACAGAGCGTGTGTTGCGGTTTCAGAGGATATTGTTGCACATTTGGAAGTTTATTTTCCTATATTGGTGATCTTTGTTCGGTTTTTGTATATGAGGTTAGTTTTGATGATTTGTCCACTGTTAGTATGGTAGGCCTGAGCAACCCTACTCTGAACTCAAATGGCTGATCAACGTACATGCATCACTGTATAGTTCTTTCTAAATTCTTCCGATTCGATATACTTTTATGTATTTACTTCATCTGCATTTGATAATTCCACAAAACTTATGATTTCATGTCTTACGCTAAAATGTCTTTTGTGCTTATTCATAATAATTCGTGTGATGTTGACCTTCAATCGAATATGTTGACAAAATGAAAACACAAGGTCTGTAACAACTATAACAAATACAGGAAACATTTATCTTTCTTATATTTTATTAATGTGTTCACTTACAACAAATCGTTTTGACGGTCATGTTCACCGTTACTGTATTAACATTTCGATAATATGGTGCCAGTGCGCCACCATATTCGTGCTCTTTCATTGACGAAAATAATTGGGTTAAAAACGTTATGAATATCTGTTTTGAAATCGGTTCAATTAGGCTTCTGTACATGTCAGCAGCGTGTTTGTACTACAAATAGGACTGAGACAAGTATACATAATTATGCATACATAATTGTTCAAGCCAAATAATTACATGAAATTGTGTAAAAAAGCATTTAGAAGCCTCAAATGGGTGATATGCACAGCGGAACAACGTTTAATTTACCATGAGTTCTCGCGCAGTCTTTTTATATACAGTGGAATCTGTCCAAACCGGCACTCACTGGAATTGAATAAATACTCTGGTTTAGACAATGTGCCGGATAGTAGAGCTGGTGATAAATGAACAAGACACGGATGGACAGATTTGACACCTTCCACTCAGAGGGACTCTTGACAAAAACAACAATCATTGTTTAGATAGATATGTCCGCTGCAAGAATAACAAAAGTAAAATTGTTATGTGTCTATACTTGAAATAAGTTTATAAAGGACATTGGCGTGGCACCATCAATAAACAATGACATGTGATCTAATAAACAGTTGTATTCTATAATTAAGTAAGTTCACAGATCACTAGAAAAGAATTACAACAGCAACGCAAAAATAAATTGGCAGTACAAAATCAAAAATAGTGTTACGGTTAAAAATTTGCCGTGACAAAAGGTGTAAGAAATTTCCTCAGAATCGGCAAAAATATATAACACTGAGACGTTTTAAATGTTCAGTATATTTGTATTCAGCAAGAACAGCAAGATACAAAGCGACACACGAGGTTTCATATTCAATGCAAATGAGTCAAATCTACAGTGATGGGTCAGAATATTATGTCAAGTCACCGAAGTCTTGGTACGAGAGTGAGAAACAGTTATGCAATTATGCCAGGCAGTTTAGGCAGCGGTTATCTAGATCAACCGTTGACGGAGAGGCAGATATATACTCCAGTGGTCTGTATGTTTTTTCCGTGTCGACAACACGACAACTAGCCTATATATATAAAGTCAACATTTCCTGAAAGTCAAGCACATATGACCATCGCCATCAACGTGGAATCTACTAGCAGTCTCCCGGAAGTAACACAATATAATCCAAACATAAACTCAAAAGGAGGTAACTCTAAAGCACTTTCTGAAAGCCTGCTGCCAAAATACTAAAATTAGTGAACATTGCTGATACGAAATGTGACCCATAATAACTATCACTTAAAACACTAAACGTGACCCAGTAATGATTATTACTTAATTAATAATACAATTTAGAGAAAATACACTCTCGTAACAATAGTATAATAACATAATAACAGAAGTGAGTATAGCAATACTATAGGTTTTTAAAACATCCACCTCTCCGAAACAATGGTCAAGGCTACAAAATAGGGTTAGGCCTAGTATGCAGAGTGACGAATGATCCTCACACGGTTGCTGATTGCTAGTACCGTTATATAAGATACAGTCAAATTGTGAAATTAGTCGTTTCGTGAAATGATCAAGAGGGTAAGCCATTTCGCGTTATTTTGTGTAACAGTATTAATTGTAGTAACATATAAGGAGTGTTTCTTGAGGGAAGACCTTCATATCCATACACAGTTTCCAGCTACCCTCTAGACCATACAACACAGGTGTATCCTGCCATGAGCAGTGCAACTTTTAGTACCAGTTGTTTCTCCCAGTCCAAGTATCATAAAAAGGAAAGTCGCTGCCCTCTAATTCATGCTAGAGGGACATAGATCGTCAGATTCAAATGCAACGAGATTCTACAACCATCGCACAATTCATCTCCATCATCTTTATAGAAATCCTACGGGTATCCAACAGACATGTTTCCAGTGTTTCCAAACATATAGTTACTTGAAGGATACTGTGAGTGTCTGAAAATGGTAGCTTAAAATTTCTAGTGTGATTCACAAATTGTATTCAAGACGTCCAAAACACATTACTTGCATAAAAAGGGCTGGTGGTGTGGCGTTTTGACTGGAAAATGTCAGGTCTAACAAGTATGTCAAAAAGTGTCGCAATAAACATATGTTATGACATATGACTGATTTGACGGCATCAACGGCTATAATACTGGACGTAGTATATATGGTGTAGGGTGTGATCAATGGTTTTCCTTGGTTTGCATACCTCCCCATGAGTAAGCAATATTCCAGCAGTAAGCAGTGTTCACAAGGAAAATGTTTCATGTACCTAATCGTGGAATCAAACCAGGGCATTTAGCCTTACGAGCGAATTCTCTCACCACCGGGCTACTCCTGGTCAGTCACATTCGCCAATATAATAGACATACTGTGTACTCCAAAGGGAAACGTCTCCAGCTCAATCAACTGAATTATGAAATGGTTCAATATTAATTTGAGGGAAAAATTTCATTCATTCACAGTATAAAAATACGGTCTTTTTGTTGGGCTAATACTCCATGCTTCATACTTCTGTGGATTTCAGATTCGCAAACTGATCAAGAGTGCGTGAGTTAGCTAATATTTATCCTCACATCGGCAAATTTGCAGTCATATAGTGATGAGTGAGTGAGTGAGTTAATATTTAACGTCACATCGGCAATATTTCAATATTTCAGCCATATCGTGACGGGAACATAACACTGAAATGGAATATATGAGTATAATAAAAACCTGTCGACAAAGGACAGTAAAACAACTAGAATATCACAGAAAAGAATGTGAAACTAGTAATTATACCTAAAACAGTTTATCTTTAAAGGACAATACAATATAAAAATGAGCTATAGACTGCTAACAACTGAAGGTAAATAACCATACTAGGGACCATGGGGACTTACAGTACTTTTGCCACCTGCATGGACCCTAGCTGGATTTACAACATCCCCGCAGTCGTCATCAATTTGGGAAATGTAGCCATACAATAAAAATATTCTACGATTAAAAACCTGGAAATTTAGAATTTACTTTAAATGTTTATGAACTTGCGTACCCTCTCAGGAGGACAATAATTTTACAACACTTCAACCCCCTTTGAGGGTACAGCCACTAGCAATTCTAGTTACAAATCTAAACTACCAATAATAAAAATACATCTATTTACAGAACATATTATTCACAATTCAACCATAAAATCAATTTCTTTAAAAAAAGCAAACAATAATTAAATGAGAATTAACGTTTGTAAAAAGATCCTTAAGATGCTTCACCGTGACTCTCTCATCACAATGGATACAAAATGGAGGATCCTCACCTTTTAAAAGGTATGCATGAGTATATCTAGTACGGCCAATACGACATCATCGTAAAATAACCTCTTCAAATCTGGACTAACAGCTCAAGTAGGTGTAACCAATATACGGATTTATTTCATATAATTTATTTATACCTACTTGAGTGTCCCACTTCTTTTGCATCAGTTGCAAAACTTCTTTTTGCATAAGTTCTAATGCTCGCTTTGTAATCAGAGTATGGAATAAGAAGTGGTGTCACAGATTTGTTGAGTGCTGCCTTGTCAGAAAGATTGGCCATTGTGTTACCAGAAATCCCTACGTGGCTGGATAACCAACAGAAGATGATGTCGTATTGGCCAGTAGCAAGATTATTATACAATTCAATAATTTCAATTAAAAGTGGATGTTTACATGATAAATTTTTAATCGCCTGAAGACAAGAAAGAGTCTGAATAGATTATACATATTGTTTAAGTTTAGGGTGTCTTTCAATATATTTAAGAGCTGTTAATATGGCGTTAACTTCTGCTGTAAAAATAGAACTATTATTTGGTAATCTAGAAGATATTGTTCTGGATCCAATGACAATGGCATAAGCCACTGCGCCACCGTCCTTGGACCCATCTGTAAATAAGGATTTATAAATGCTAGATTTCTGTTAAACTTTCAATTGATTATATTCTTGTTTATACTGTAATCATTCGTTTCTGATTTTTAAAATGTAGTTAATGTTAGGTAAACTTATGGCCTAACCAACTGCCAAGGAGGAGAAGAAAGAAGACGGGAGGGAGCTATGTTTTCCAGCTCAATGCCGGCTGAAGAAGGAAATGGTTTAATTCTGTGTCCTAAAGGTGGTACAAGAGAAGACTTCTTGTCGTACAAATCCTCATCAAGAGGATTGAACACACAGTTATATGCAAGGTTAGATTCATTAGAGTGTAATTTAGTAATGTATTGTAAGGATAAATTAATACGATGTTGTGTAAGAGATGGTTCATCGGCCTCAACGCAGAGACTGTCAATAGGTAAAGTTCTTAGACCTTGGTGATGGACAGAATCTAATACTTTCAGGTTGCTTTTGCACGCTCCACCGTATACGATGGAGCCATAATCAGGTTTGTGAGCGGAGTAGTGATCTATATAAGTGAAGGAGGGTAGTCTGAATTAGAAACAACCTTTAATAAATCGAGTGCCTTCAAGCATTTGGCTTTTAGGGATTTAATATGGGTACAAAAGGTCAAATGTGAATCAAAAATAAGTCCCAAGAACTTAGCCTCCATGACAGCTGTGATAGGGGTGCCACTTAGAAATAGTTCTGGGTCTTTATGAGGTTTATATTTACGGCAGAAGTGCATACAATTGGTCTGAAGCCATTTTCAAGACACCATTTATCTATTTTGTTTAAACACAGCTGCAGTTGCCGTTCAATAGTACTAAAAAGTGTGACTGACAAAATACTGCCTTGTGGAACACCCTGATCCTGATTGTAATGATCAGACAGGGTAGGACCCACGCAGACTTGAACTTATCTTAAAAAGATGGCTATGAATTCAGGCAAACGACCTCGCAAACCAAAGTCATGTAAATCTCTCAAAATGCCATATTTCCAGGTTGTGTCATATGCCTTCTCATGATCAAAAAAGAGTTTTTTAATCAGCGCGTTTTTCACAAATGATTCCAAATGCACTTAGTGATCGACAGTACTTCTGTTTTTACGGAAACCACATTGCATATCTGTTATAAGGTTATTCGTTTCCAAGTACCAAACAAGTCGATTATTTATCATATGTTCCATGGTCTTGCAAACACGGCTAGTTAATGAAATCGGACGATAATTGGATGGATCCGTATGATCACGTCCAGGTTTAGGTATTGGTACTACTACACGCCACGAAGAAGGAAATTTCCCGGAAGTCCAAATACCATCAAAAATATATTACAGCGTCTCTAAACAGAATTCTGGTAAGTGCTTCAGGAGTTGATAATGTATGTTATCAACTCCTGTAGCCGTGTCATGAGCTTGATCAAGAGCAGTATGGAGTTCATGAATAGGAAATGTTTCATTATAATCTTCCCCATTATCAGAATTGAAATTAATAGTTTTCTTTTCTTGTTGTTTTTGATATTGCTGAAATTTAGGTATATAATTAGAAGAGGAAGGATGTTTAGCGAGAGTGAGAGTGAGTGAGTGAGTTAATATTTAACGTCACATCGGCAATATCTCAGCCATATCGTGACGAGAACATTTAAAACTGAAATGAAGTATATATATCTATTAAAACACCTGTCAACGAAGGACGGTAAAACAACTAGAATATCACAGATGAGAATATAAAACTAGTAACTATACCTAAAACAATTTATCTATAGAGGACAATACAAGATATAAATGGGCTATAGATTGCTAACAACTGAAAGTAGATCACCACACTAGGGACCATGGGGACTTACAGTACCTTTGCTACCTGCATGGACCCTAGCTGGATTTATATCATCCCCTCAGCCATCAGCAATTTGGGAAATCTAGCCATGCAAATAAAACGACACTTATGCTACGATTAAAAACGTGAAAGTTTGAATTTACTTTCAATGTTTGTGGACGTACCCTCTCAGGGGGACAATAGTTATACAGTACTTCAACCCCCTTTGAGGATACAGCCACTAACAAGCACAGTTACCAATTTAAACTTCCAATAATAAAATATTTATCTATTTACAATTCTGTCAATAAATCTAATTCTTTTAAAAATGCAATGATTAAATGAGAGCTTGTGTTATTAAAAAGATCCTTCAGAGTTCGTGAATGAAAATACTGATCCCTTGTGATGGAATACTCAGGATATGCTTGACTGTGATTCTTCCATCACAAGGGATACAAAACGGAGGATCCTCACCTTTAAGCAAATATTTATGTGTATATTTTGTGTGGCCAATACGACATCGCCGCAAAATAACCTCTTCAAATCTGGACTGACAACCCAAGTGGGTATACCCAATATATGGTTTCATTGCATGTAATGTATTTACACCCACTTGGGTGTCCCACTTCTTCTGCATCAGATCACGGATATACGATGTAATGGTAGCTTTATAATCAGTGTATGGAATAAGAAGTGGTGTCATAGATTTGTTGAGTGCTGCCTTAGCAGCAAGATCGGCCAAAGTCCAGGGCAGGTTACTACAGCGTTACTGTTGATGCATACATCCCCAATCCTCTGAGATGTTTCAAATGCCAGAAGTTTGGACATGGTGTGAAGACTTGCACATTGTCTGTTACATGTGCTCACTGTGCTGAGACTACTCATGTAACAGAAGATTGTGCAAGTAGCTCCAAAAAATGTGCCAACTGCAATGGAAATCATTCAGCATTTTCTAAGGATTGTCCCACTTGGAAAAAGCAGATGGAGATCAACAGGATTAAATACACTAATAATGTCAGTTTTGCTGAAGCCAAAAAGTTGATACAGTCAAGGGATACTAGTGAAGCTTATGCCTCCATCGCCAGAAAGCCATCAGAAATGACCAACAAAGAAAATACTTCTCAAGTCATTACCTTGTCACATGCCTGTCAAACAGACTTGACGTGGATAAACACAGACATTCCTAAAAATCTTTCTCCTGAGCAATCAACACAGACAGCAGATTTACTTCCTGATCAGCAGAACTTTTCTCAGCACCAATCTCCCGTTTCTCAACTTGGATCACAACCAGGGAAGAATGAGAAACAGACAGGTAAAACAAAGATCAAATCAAGATCAGACACTTCAAGACCAAATCGAGCTGCTAAAGGGTCAGACAAGATCAAATTATTTAATAAGTTTGGGTCACTAGAAGATATGGATGTGTCTGATAACATCCATCCTCGGGCACATAGCTTGTCGTCCTCTAAGAAGGTGCGGGGTAGATCCCCAATCAACCCACCATAGTTTTTTCCAAAAGTATAATACAATGAGGAGGACTAAGAAAATTACTGTAGAGGATTAAGGACTAATCTTATTGAACTACAGCTATTAGTCCAAGACGTTGCACCAGCAGCTTTCTGTTTACAGGAAACATACCTGAAACAGACAGATACTTTTAATTTACGTCAGTTTGATGCATACAATTATTTTTCCCCTTCGGGTGACAGGGCCACTGGAGGATCTTCAATCCTCGTTAAACAAGATGTTATCCATAGTTCTGTAGCTCTTAAAACTAACCTCCAGGCCGTTGCACTGAGACTTACTCTTCACGTTACTTTTACACTATGCTCTTTGTATATACCGCCTTCCTCAGCACTCCAACAGTCAGATCTGCAAGATCTCTACGATCAACTCCCAAAACCGTGTATCATAATGGGTGATCTCAATGGCCATAACCCGCTATGGGGTGGTACAAACACTAACTCAAAAGGTCAAATACAGGAAGATTTTATCTCCAATAATGACTTATGTTTATACAATGATGATTCAAGCACTTATCCTATGGTGCATAATTTAAATAAATTTAAGATTTTAAATGCTAAACAGAACAAACGCCAATCTTGGCAAAATTATGTATCCAAAATAAATTCTCGGACACCTATGTCCAAGGTATGGAACATGGTGCAGAAAATTAAAGGTAAAGGTACTAAATCTACTGTCCATCATCTTAAACATGGAGATCAATTACTTACTGATAAGTCAGATATTGCGAATAAACTGGGTGAAACTCTCGCTAAACATTCTTCCTCTTCGCATTATACACCTAAATTTCAGCAATATCAAAAACAACAAGAAAAGAAAATTATTAATTTCAATTCTGATAATGGGGAAGATTATAATGAAACGTTTTCTATTCATGAACTCCATACTGCTCTTGATCAAGCCCATGATACTGCTACAGGAGCTGATAACATCCATTATCAACTCTTGAAACATTTACCAGAATCCTGTCTGGAAACTCTCCTAAATATTTTTGATGATATTTGGACATCGGGTAACTTTCCTCCTTCGTGGCGTGATGCTATAGTGGTACCAACACCTAAACCTGGACGTGATCATACAGATCCATCCAATTATCGTCCGATTTCATTAACTAGCTGTGTTTGCAAGACCATGGAACGCATGATAAATAATCGACTTGTTTGGTACTTGGAAACAAATAATCTCATAACAGATATACAGTGTGGTTTCCGTAAAAACAGAAGTACTGTCGACCACTTAGTGCGACTGGAATCATTTGTTAAAAACGCACTAATTAATAAACAACATGCTGTGTCTATCTTTTTTGATCTTGAAAAAGCATATGACACCACCTGGAAATATGGTATTTTGAGAGATTTACATGACTTTGGTTTGCGAGGTCGTTTGCCTAAATTTATTGCCAACTTTTTAAATGACAGAAAATTCCAGGTCCGTGTGGGTTCTACCCTGTCTGACCATTACAATCAGGATCAGGGTGTTCCACAAGGCAGTATTCTGTCTGTCACTCTTTTTAGCATCAAGATCAACAGGTTATCAAAAGTTATAAACGATTCAATTGATGGATCGTTATTTGTGGATGATTTTAATATTTCTTGTCGTGGTAAAAATATGCATACCATTGAACGGCAACTACAGTTGTGTTTAAACAAGATTAATAAATGGTGTCTTGAAAACGGCTTTAAATTTTCTAAATCGAAAACTAACTGCATACATTTTTGTCGTAAATATAAACCACATAAAGACCCTGAACTGTCTCTAGATGGGACGCCCATTAAAGTTGTGAAGGAAGCCAAGTTCTTGGGTCTAATCTTTGATTCACATTTAACTTTTTTACCACATATTAAATCACTTAAAACTAAATGCCTGAAAGCACTTGACTTGTTGAAAGTTGTTTCAAATTCAAAATGGGGAGGGGATCAAGCTACCCTTCTCCATCTATATCGATCACTAGTTCGTTCTAAACTTGATTATGGCTCAATCGTTTACGGTGGAGCCTGCAAAAGCAATCTTAAACTTCTTGATCCTGTCCATCATCAAGGTCTGAGACTTTGTCTTGGATCTTTTAGAACTTCACCTATTGACAATCTCTGTGTTGAGGCTGATGAACCTTCTCTTGAGCAGCGCCGTATAAAGTTAGCTTTACAATACATTACTATTACCCTGCATATAACTGTATTTTCAATCCCCTTTATGAGGATTTATACAACAAAAAGTCTTCTCTTGTCCCGCCTCTGGGACGTAGAATTAAACCTTTTCTTTCTGCTGCTGGGATTCAGCTGGAAAACATAGCTCCCTCCCGTCTTCTTTCTTCTCCTCCCTGGCAGTTGGTCAGGCCTCAAGTAGACCTAACATTGACCACATTTAAAAAATCAGAGACTAATGAATTACAATATAAGCAAGAATATAATCAATTAAAACATAAATATAGCAATTATAAATCCTTATTTACAGATGGGTCCAAGGATGGTGGCGCTGTGGCTTGTGCCACTGTCATTGGATCCAGAACAATATCTTCTAGATTACCAGATAGTAGTTCTATTTTCACAGCTGAAGCTAACGCCATATTAACAGCTCTTAAATATATTCAAAGACACCCTAAACGTAAACAATATATAATCTATTCAGACTCTCTTTCTTGTCTCCAGGCGATTAAAAATTTATCATGTAAACATCCACTTTTAATTGACATTATTGAATTGTATCATAATCTTGCTACTGGCCAATACGACATCGTCTTCTGTTGGTTACCCAGCCATGTAGGCATTTCAGGGAACACAATGGCCGATCTTGCTGCCAAGGCAGCACTCAACAAATCTGTGACACCGCTTCTTATTCCCTACAGTGATTACAAAGCCACCATTAGATCTTATATCCGTGATCTGATGCAAAAGAAGTGGGACACCCAAGTGGGTATAAATAAATTACATGAGATAAAACCTTACATTGGTTATACCCACTTGTGTTGTCAGTCCAGATTTGAAGAGGTTATTTTAAGACGATGTCGTATTGGCCACACTAGATATACTCATTCATACCTGTTGAAAGGTGAGGATCCTCGATTTTGCATCCCTTGTGATGAGAGAGTCACGGTCAAGCATATTCTGCTTGACTGTGTTGAATTCTCCATCACAAGGGATAAATATTTTACAGTTAAAACAATGAAGGATCTTTTTAACAACGTTAATTCTCATTTTATTATAGGTTTTTAAGAGAAATTGATTTTTTGGGTGAATTTTGAATAGTATGTTTCTGTAAATAGATGCATTTTAATGATTGGTAGTTTGAATTAGTAACTTGAATTGTTGGTGGCTGTACCCTCAAAGGGGGTTGAAGTATTGTAAAATTATTGTCCTCCTGAGAGGGTACGTAAGTCGACAAACATTCACAGTAAATTTAAGTCTACCAGGTTTTTAATCGTAGTTTTCATGTTGTTTTAATTTTGGCTAACCTTTCGTACAATCGCCAGCAGCTGAGGGGATGATGTAAATCCAACTAGGGACCATGTAGGTAGCAAAGGTACTGTAAGTCCCCATGGTCCCTAGTGTGGTGATCTACCTTCACTTGTTGGCGATCTATAGTCTGTTTTCATTATGTATTGTCTAAATAGTGCTATTAGTTTTAACTTTCCATACTAGTTTTAATTAAAATTGTGATATGCTAGTTGTTTTAATGTCCTTCGTTGACAGATTTTTCCATATGCATATATTTAATTTAAATGTTCTCGTCACGATATGGCTGAGATATTGCCGATGTGACGTTAAACATTAACTCACTCACTCACTCTCAAGGAGCACAATTATTTGGACAGTAAAGCATGTGTCTGTCGTGTGTATATCGCGATAGACTTACAACCATTTCGAGTTGGTCCGCAAGGATCCATTTTGTGTTCAGATTCGGGGATCTGGAAGGCCATGGCAGCCATTGACGTCTGCAGTGTGAAGAAAGTTAACAATGATACCAAACATGAGTGGAGAAGCGTTGTCATGTTGAAAAGACTCCCACTGTCGGTTGACAATTCGAAGAATGTGAAGTAGAATAATTTCCTCCTTGATTCCCCTTATTTCCTGCTTATCTCCCTGTCGAGCGCAGTTCGGCGTGGAGTGAGTGAGTGAGTTAGAATTTAATGTCACTTTGGCAATATCTCAGAAATATTGTGACCAGTTCGGTGTGGAAGGTCCATTTGGTTCATATTGCTCCATCGCTACACGCGTTGTCTTCTATCTCTATGGAAACTGAATCGAGACCAGTGTCCCAGTCCTTGTTATATTGTGGTACAACTGAATAAGATAAAAAAGCATTCGCTAAATGTAAACTATACATGACATGCAGATTTACGTGCGTATTAGTAAGTAAACCCGTCTTCAATAGACCTCGTTTTCCAATGTGCACAAAGTCTAAGCCCAATGGAGAAATCCAATATTTGCCAAAGGTAGGAAATCCACTTTCTCGAAAAGACTATTGGCTGTCAGGGTAGCGGATATATTATTGGACTGGGGTTTAATAATCAATGATAAAAGCGCGATTAATGCCACATTCTTACCATTAAGTGCCATGCAAACATATGCTGTCATGAACAGGTTACCCCGGTACAGTTTATTGATATATTTTGCTTTCAGTGCTGATGAGAGTTATACATCCAACCGGATACGTCATATCACCTGACATTTTCACCTGAGTTTGACTCGGGGAATTTCTGAAGTTTGTAGATGGAATAGAGACTGATAATTGCTGGCTTCTACCTTATTTACAAGTACACGGTTCGTGTAAATATCTAGTCAGCCATTGTGGTTTACTGGAACTACACAGCTATGCTGCTTCTTTTACTGGTTTCAGCGTTTGGTCAAGCATTGTCTCTTGGTGAGTTTAACCTTAACGTTATTAAATCAGAGCTGTATTTTGTGTGCCTTAAGCTTTGTTAGTAAATCGTCATTGGCTCTAGTTTAGACATCTAATCCAAATTCAAGCCAAAGATTAGCTTCATTGTCCATTTTGTGCGTTTGTGAATGACGTTGAAATGCTCTGAAAATATATTTATTAATTATATTGTAAGTTAAAAAACTATAAGATATTATATAAACATATAAAATAATTCTATTCATGTATAAATAACTTTGAAAGTAGTCTGGTAAGGGATAACTCAACACACACTTTCAGTGAAAACAATCACGTTGTGCAGAACACACAATGTCATTTTCAGAAGGCGAATGTTTCAGGGGCTTTTTGCTGTGCATTAAGGTTCTCCGTTTGTTAGGGGTGGAGGTTTAGTCTGGTGTTTAACCTTTTCTCTCGTCACGCCAAAGACACGGGTGTTCAAACACATGTGTTCAATGCGTGAAGCCCATTTCTGGTGTCCACCGTCAATTTATTTCTGGAATATTGCTAAAGGCGAAGTAAAACTAACCTCACTCACTCACCCACTCACTCGCTCATTCCCTTTCTTACTTGTATATGTCGCCACTGGCAGTCAAGCGTACCATTTACTTACATTTAATGCTGATCTGGAAGATGTACCTTATGAAAATTGCCCTTGTCACACATATGCCAAAGGTACCATCTACATCGAAGTATGTACTATTACAATACACTGTGCTCCAAACGAAAAGCACAAATAAGTAAGACATAATGGGTCTTTCCGCCCAACCGTTATAAATTTACAGATTGAATGGAATTTGACCTGAGCACGAATGGGATTTACCATTTTGTCACTTTGCAAACAATACTGGTTATACGTAAACTGAAGCAGGGCAAGTTGGAAACGCCACATCCAGCGTGTTGTAATGGAACAACCAACAAACGATAGTGAAGAAAATGACCTTCTTTAAGTGGCATTTTAGAAGTGTTGGTGTGCTGGGGATGAGGACTTTTATGGACAGACAACTTCTTTCTTGCAGTGGATGCAGTGGATTCGGTGTAGATTCTAACATCGTTATCAAGCAAATGATGCATAATTCAGTATATCCTACAAGCCAACGGTAAACCATCTACAAGTAAAAAAGAAGAACCTTCAGGCGTTTTCTACAACATTCAGTGCCAATGTGGTGACTCATACGGCACCCATGAAGAGCCACCTCCTCGTGGTGGGTGCTGGGTAACGCTAAGTGCTCTTCTCCCGTGTGGACCCGGGACAGAATGTGTCCACAGCACCCCATTGCTGGTCGTAAGAGGCGACCAAATTGGGCAACCTGTTTGCCGTGGGTTGCGTCCCGTGTCGGTGGAGGACGGTAGTCTGGTGGTTGAGGACAGTGGGAGACTGAACCATTTTGCTCTTACTGCTCAACACACCACTTTGGCCCTTACTTCACCTAGACGGGTGGTAGAACTGGCCCAGTTCTATCAATCGGCTGGTCACGCCAAGCCCTGAGCTACAGCTATGCTCAAAATTTATGAAACTGTTAATTTGCTTTTTCATGCTTGGTTATTTTGAGTTTGTAATTTCAAATGTATCATTTTATGTATCTTTTTGCCTAGAGTCGTATACCCAGAAGGCGGTGGCTCATGGGCCAATCTGGTGGAACTATTAATCTATTAATTTTTCTGCTGGAGTATATCGTCCGGGTATCCTTGGTGCTGCAAGCTGGAGATCCGCTTGTTTTTAGCATTGTCCTTGTGATACTCCGTGGTGGGTGGGGAGCCCGGATGATGAACCAATAAATACTAACCATGGAATACCAAACCCCTACCAAAAACACAAAACGTCCACTTGACATTGATTCTGATAATACTGCACACAGATCCACTAAATCAATTGACTACTGGCCGCGCTTTGTCGTAATTGAGATCTAGACTCTTGCGTTCAGGTGCTTTACTTGTTGAATGCAGTAAACGGCAGCAAGCCACTAACCTGATGGCGATTGAATCGTTTGTGAACATTCCTGTGTTGGTCTCAGCACACAGAACCTTGAACACCAGTAAAGAAATAGTGCGAGACCGTGACCACTTGTTTGCTGACATGACAGAATTTGATATCGTGTCAGAAATGAAGGATCAAGGAGTCACTTATGTTAAGCGATGCCAAAGTCGTAGAAATAATGAAACCGTACAAACAAACACATACCTGTTTTCCTTTTCGTGTCCGATTGCTCCAAAATCAATAAAGGCTGGCTACTGTAACATCAATGTGTATACTTACATTCACAATCCTTTAAGATGCTTTAAATGCCAAAGATACGGCCATGGTGTCAATACATGTAAATCATCGGTTACATGTGCTCACTGTAGTGAGAAAACTCATACGACGGATGACTGCACCAGCACTTTAAAAAATGTACCAATTGTGAAGGAAATCACTCATCGTTCTCAAAGGAGTGTCCCATTTGGAAACAGCAAATGGAAATCAACAAAATAAAATTTACACAAGACATTAGTTTTGCTGAAGCCAAAAAACAAGTGCAAAAATTTGAACTCAAGGAAACGTATGCTTCCGTATCTCGGTCACCATCTGATACAGCCAAAATAACCAAAATGTCTATAAGCTGTCAAACTAACTGGACATGGATAAATACCGATTCCCCTCAGATTCTGTCACCCGAAATATCCACTCAGACTGCGGAAGTACTTCCAGAGCCATCCCGTATTCAGGATGCATCTATATCTAAGGCATCTAAATCCCAGTCACATTCTAAATTTGATTCTGAACCAAATGTGAAAGACATTGCAAAGCAGCCAGTAAAATCAAGAAATGTATCTTCACAAAAATGTCAGAGTGGCAGAGCCTCGAAAGGTTCAACAAATAAAACCCAGCTGTTCAACAAATATGGATCGTTGGAGGACATGGATGTGTCCGAAACCATCCCCCACAGGGCACATAGCTTGTCGCCCTCTAGAAAGGCAAGGGGTAGGTCCCCAATAAATCCTCCGAAAAAATAGTTTCTTCAACCATTCTACAGTGGAACTGCAGAGGCCTTAAAAATAACATTCATGAACTTCATCTACTAGACCAGGATATTCAACCATCTGCGATCTGTTTACAAGAAACGTATCTGAGACAAACAGATTCTATAAACTTACGTCAGTTCAACACATATCATTGTTATTCTCCCCCAGGTGATAAAGCCACTGGTGGATCCTCCATTCTTGTAAGACATGACGTTATCCACAGCCCTGTGATGCTCAAAACAAATCTCCAAGCAGTTGCAGTGCGCCTTACTTTGAACATTACACTTACTCTGTGTTCATTGTACATTCCGCCATCATCGACTCTCCTTTTAGTTGATCTTCAATCTCTCTATGATGAACTACCAAAACCATGTGCACTCGTGGGTGATTTGAATGGCCACAACCCACTCTGGGGGAGTACAACCACAAACACAAAAGGTAAAATTCTGGAGGATTTTATTATGAATTATGTATATTCAATGATGGTACAGACACGTATTTACATCCTGGTACAGGAACATATTCAGCTCTTGATTTGTCAATAACTGACTCCAACGTACTAAATGAATTTGAATGGTCAGTCCGCGATGATCTTTGTGGAAGTGACCATTTTCCTACTTTTTTTAAATCTGTAACTCCATCTGATGTTCCTCCATGTTCAAGATGGAATTTTAAAAAGGCTAACTGGCATTTATATGAGAAATTGTGTCTTGACAAACTGAACTTTTTATTGATGTTCCTGATGCTATCAAATGTTTTTCTGATGAACTGAATTACATAGCTGATGACTGTATACCAAAGTCCCCTGCAGTTCCACATATCCGGAAACCATGGTTTAACCATGAATGCAAACAAGCTAGGAAGGCAAGGAAAAAAGCAGAACATTATTTCCGTCGCCATCCTATGGTGCATAATTTAAATAAATTTAAAATTTTAAATGCTAAAGCACGGCGTACATTTAAACAGAGTAAACGCCAATCTTGGCAAAATTATGTATCCAAAATAAATTCTCGGACACCCATGTCCAAGGTATGGAACATGGTCCAGAAAATTAAAGGTAAAGGTACTAAATCTGCTGTCCATCATCTTAAACATGGAGATCAATTACTTACTGATAAATCAGATATTGCTAATAAACTGGGCGAAACTCTCGCTAAACATTCTTCCTCTTCGCATTATACACCTAAATTTCAGCAATATCAAAAACAGCAAGAAAAGAAAATTATTAATTTCAATTCAGATAATGGGGAAGATTATAATGAAACATTTTCTATTCATGAACTCCATACTGCTCTTGATCAAGCTCATGACACTGCTACAGGAGCTGATAACATACACTATCAACTCTTGAAGCATTTACCAGAATCCTTTTTAGAGACGCTCTTATCAATTTTTGATGATATTTGGACTTCCGGGAAATTTCCTTCTTCATGGCGTGATGCTATAGTAGTACCAATACCTAAACCTGGACGTGATCATACGGATCCATCCAATTATCGTCCGATTTCATTAACTAGCTGTGTTTGCAAGACCATGGAACGCATGATAAATAATCGACTTGTTTGGTACTTGGAAACAAACAACCTTATCACAGATATACAATGTGGTTTCCGTAAAAACAGAAGTACCATTGATCACTTAGTGCGTTTAGAATCATTTGTGAAAAACTCGCTGATCAATAAACAACATGCTGTGTCTATCTTTTTTGATCTTGAGAAGGCATATGACACAACCTGGAAGTATGGCATTCTGAGAGATTTACACGATTTTGGTTTGCGAGGTCGTTTGCCTGAATTCATAGCCAAAGTTTTAAATAACAGACAATTTCAAGTCCGAGTAGGTTCTACCCTGTCTGATCATTACATTCAGGACCAGGGTGTTCCACAAGGCAGTATTTTGTCTGTCACACTTTTTAGTATAAAGATAAACAGTTTATCGAAGGTTTTAAGCGATTCAATTGATGGATCGTTATTTGTGGATGATTTTAATATTTCTTGTGGTGGTAAAAATATGCATACCATTGAACGGCAATTGCAGTTGTGTTTAAACAAGATTAATAAATGGTGTCTTGAAAACGGCTTTAAATTTTCTAAATCGAAAACTAACTGCATACATTTTTGTCGTAAATATAAACCCCACAAAGACCCTGAACTATCTCTTGATGGCACGCCAATTAAAGTTGTGAAGGAAGCCAAGTTTTTGGGTCTAATCTTTGATTCACACTTAACTTTTTTACCCTATATTAAATCCCTTAAAACTAAATGCCTGAAAGCACTTGACTTATTGAAAGTGGTTTCAAATTCTAAATGGGGAGGGGATCAAGCTACCCTTCTCCATCTATATCGATCTCTCGTGCGTTCTAAACTTGATTATGGCTCAATCGTCTATGATGGAGCCTGCAAAAGCAACTTAAAACTATTAGATTGTGTCCATCATCAAGGTCTACGACTTTGTCTTGGGTCTTTTAGAACTTCACCTGTTGACAGTCTCTATGTTGAGGCTGATGAACCATCTCTTGAGCAGCGCCGTATAAAGTTAGCTTTACAGTACACTACTAAATTATACTCTAATGAATCTAACCCTGCATATAATTGTGTTTTCAATCCCCTTTATGAGGAATTATACAACAAAAAGTCTTCTCTTGTCCCGCCACTAGGACATAGAATTAAACCCTTTCTTTCTGCTGCCGGCATTGAGCTGGAAAACATAGCTCCCTCCCGTCTTCTTTCTTCTCCTCCTTGGCAGTTGGTCAGGCCCCAATTGGACCTAACATTGACCACATTTAAGAAATCAGAAACCAATGAATTACAATATACACAAGAATATAATCAATTAAAACGTAAATATAGCAATTATAAATCCTTATTTACAGATGGGTCCAAGGACGGTGCCGCAGTTGCTTGTGCCACTGTCATTGGATCCAGAACAATATCTTCTAAATTATACCAGACAATAGTTCTATTTTTACAGCTGAAGCTAATGCCATATTAACGGCCCTCAAATATATTCAAAGACACCCGAAACGTAAACAGTATATAATATATTCCGACTCTCTTTCCTGCCTTCAGGCTATTAAAAATATGTCTTGTAAACATCCACTTTTAATTGAAATTATTGAATTGTATAATGATCTTGCAACTGGCCAATACGACATCGTCTTCTGTTGGTTACCCAGCCATGTAGGGATCTCTGGTAACACATTGGCTGACCTTGCTGCTAAAGCAGCACTCAACAAATCTGTGACACCACTGCCTATTCCTTACAGTGATTACAAAGCTAGGATTAGAACTTACACCCGTGATCTGATGCAGAAGAAGTGGGACACCCAAGTAGGTATAAATAAATTGCGTGAAATCAAACCATATATTGGTTACACCTACTTGGGTTGTCAATCCAGATTTGAAGAGGTTATTTTAAGACGATGTCGTATTGGCCATACACGATATACTCATGTATACTTGTTAAAAGGTGAGGATCCTCCGTTTTGTATCCCTTGTGATGAGAGAATCACGGTCAAGCATATCCTGCTTGACTGTATTGAATTCTCCATCACAAGGGATAAATATTTCAATGTGAAAACTGTCAAGGATCTTTTTAACACTGTTAATTCTCATTTAATCATTGGTTTTTTAAAAGAAATTGATTTCTTGGTTGAATTATGATTAGTATGTGCTGTAAATAGATGTATTTTAATGATTGGTAGTTTATATTAGTAACTTGAATTGTTAGTGGCTGTACCCTCAAAGGAGGTTGAAGTATTGTAAAATTATTGTCCTCCTGAGAGGGTACGTAAGTCCACAAACATTCACAGTAAATTTAAATCTACCAGGTTTTTAATCGTAGTATTCTTGTTGTTTTAAATTTGGCTAACCTTTGGTACAATCGCCAGCAGCTGAGGGGATGATGTAAATCCAACTAGGGTCCATGTAGGTAGCAAAGGTACTGTAAGTCCCCATGGTCCCTAGTGTGGTGATCTACCTTCAGTTGTTGGCGATCTATAGTCTGTTTTTATATTGTATTGTCTAAATAGTGCGGGGGGTACTGTAGTTACAATGTTAAGCAAAGGATACAAAAAGTATTTCAAGGATATATAGAACCTCTTGTATAAGTGAAGACAAGCTTAAGAATGACTTGGGTATTATTTCAACATTATTTTGTATTCATCTAATGTGTTTCGGCGCAGATATCGTAATGAGGGCATTCTGCACCATTCTGTCACCAGAAGCATGGAAGACATACACGGTCATAACTACTGCAGGTGGGTAGCAAAGAACCAAACGGTTGTGCGAAACAAACAAGCAAAGAAATAAACTTTCATTTCCAAATATTGTAAAACTATGTAACTGGAATTTTGAAAAAAAATGTAAACACACCAAGAGAATCACATTCTTCATGCCATTTACATGAAATAAGCTCCGAATTGATAATATTCACAAATCTACTCATTTGAAACGAAATTTCCCTCTGACCTCAAGATGTGTGAATGTCACAAAAGTTATCTCGTGATTGAGATGAATGATGTGCACTGACAGAGGCTAATGCTTTCAGGGAATATCCACATCCCTTGTGACACTACGTCTTCACCATCTACAGCAATGATTTTCACAGTTTACGACATGACTGGCGAGAATGGGACTGAAAATATTGACCTAGACAGCATCTACAAATTCCATCGAGAGAAACACCTCAACCTGCTTGTCATGTGTTCTTCTAAATGTATCATTGAACTCCTCCATCAGGTACAACATGTCTCAACATATTAAGCGTAATGCTTAACACGATTAATACAATTGAGATGAGCAGAATTAATACCATGAACATTTTCATAAATTCAACGGATATACTCGAATCGTTACACTGTTAGAAAAGGACCAGATTTGTGTACCACTATCTCGCATGATAAACGTAAGGAAAAATGGAGATTTGCACATCGGACAATTGTTTCAAAAACACTTACATATCTGTATTCAGGGGTTTAGGATAACTGTCAAAAATGAAAGCCAAGTCTCATCTGACTTTCAATGAGAAAGCAGTACGCGAAATGCTGTCCAAAAGGACACCCAGTGTGCTATCCACAAATCCGTTCTTTATGCACTTTCTTTTTACAGAATCAAAACAAGGTTATTTGCCCATGGCGTTTAATCTAGTTCTCAGGAAGAGCGATAGCAATATGCATCGGTAACCATTATCTCATCTGAACCTCAAGCAACAGAGGCCAGTGAGAAAGTTACATATAGGCAGTACTAGCCATAAAGATTCAGAGTTTCAAGGACAAAAACAAAACAAACCCTACCAGTGTGATCTCAAATGTCCAGTGTTCATATTCCACAACTTTTAAGGTAAGCGTAACACTTCCGCCCTCCCTCTCAAAGTCTCAAAATAAGTTAAATTACCCGCTTTCAAAATGCGTTATAAGCTTATTGTCCAGACATTGATGAAGGTGACTACAACTCAGCTCAGAACATTTCAAAATGTCATGCAAAAATACTAAAATCCGTTTATGCTCATTAGTTACAAAATAATCTTTGCATAGGCCCATCTGGCGGAGACAGACATGATGAAGGATGAAAAGCAGGTGGTGTCCAGGTGGCTGGTCATACCTACTTCAGGGACTGTGAAAGACATCGCTACAACTCGTGAAACCATCAAGACAACTCAGCTGATCATTTTGGAGGCCATCACCATCCGCCATTTTTCTTCTCATGTGAGCCAATGTGGGATATAGAGTTTGGATACGTGCAATCGAGAGATTAAGAAAACGACCTCGATGCATGTCATCTATCCCAGTTGCCTAGAGTGATGGTTAAGATGTTAAACAGTGGATTATCTCATCCAGACTCGATTATTTTCAGACCTCTGTCATACAGCTAGAATATGACTGAGTGTGGCATAAAATTGCATACAAACCAACGCTAGTAATAGCTTAACCCTTGTCACGTTAAGATGGCATAATGACATAAGGCAAATTAGGATTACTGTTCCTATGCAAGTACCTGACACCTAACATCTCATATTGACCATGTGCTTCTCGTGCGTACATTGGGTGGAGAATGTTCACTTCCTTCTTTCAGAATATGTCAAGTGGGGATTTGTTCTCCTTTGTTGACCTTTATTGGGTGAATGGAACCGAAAACAAAAGGGAGTTACATGCTTTAGGCGCCTTAAGAAACAAGGAATGGTCGACGATTGAGAATACTTTATACCCTAAAGACAAACATGGATTCCATAACAAATTGCTAACTGTAGCAGTGTTGGAGGTAAGTAGAAATGTATTTTAATAATGTAAGTGCTTAGTCCGAATCGTAGTATTTCGAAATTGACAATGTTCGCGAGATATACTCAATTCTAACTAGGGTCTTCTGTAGCATTTCTCACACGTGCCGGGAACTAAATGTAGTCAAAATGACGAAACCACTTTCAGTGAGTTTTAAACTCCAGAATGTCTATCAACCAACAAAAAACTGCTATGAAGTAGCGTCATGAGGTCGCCAGTAACATTTCCTCCGAACTAACGACATTCACTATCTATCAGTTATAGAATATTATCACAATCACATCGTTTAGTCTGACCAAACAGATTAAATTATGTGATTTGAAACTGATCATAATTTCGTTAAATTGCACTCAATTTTAACAATGGTTTTAGAGCCCGCCGTTTGTTATCCGAAGAGAGATGAATGATTCCGTCATCTACAGTGGAGTTTGCATAGATCTGCTAAACGAACTAGCACGGAGGCTTAGTTTCAGGTACAAGTGCTCTGGTTATATCCGACCAACAGATCTGGAGATTTAAGATTGTTCTTGTGTATTAATGTGCCCTTGTACATATTATTACTATCACATTTCGCTTGCTTGAAAGTTCAAAGCATTAGCTCTAAACTTAAGCTTCACTTTCGTAAAGTCCGTATAATCACACGATGCTGAGAGTTAGGATTTTGAAACCACCAGGTTCAACATCGTGGAGACAGAAGATGGTGAATTTGGCAATCTGGTGGACGGCAAATGGACTGGTTTAATTGGACAGCTGGTTGAAAAGGTAGATTACGTACAAAGGGTGTGTTAAATTGTTATTTTTTACGGTGATGTTCCTAATTTATGTGGACTTTTTAAAAATGTTTCTAACCACCCTATTTTAGGATATTTAAATGAAATAATCAGACACTTTGAGAATATTTAGATTTGTAAATCGAAGATTATTGGACTGATATGTTAGTGGTTCTGAACATCACATTTATTGTATTCACTGGATTTTAAATGGAAGGACGCTTTCCCGCGGCCGATAGCTGCAACATTGCTAATGCGTTAAGCGATATTCACACACACACACACACAAAGAGAGAGAGAGCGAGAGAGAAAATATTGTCAAATTCATAATACGTATAATGTACGCATATAGCCACAAGTGAGTGAGTGAGTGAGTTTAGTTTTACGTCGCACTTAGCAATATTCCAGCTATATGGCGACGGTCTGTAAATAATCGAGTCTGGACCAGACAATCCAGTGATCAACAACATGAGCATCGATCTGCGCAATTGGGAACCGATGACATGTGTCAACCAAGTCAGCTAGTCTGACCACCCGATCCCGTTAGTCGCCTCTTACGACAAGCATAGTCACCTTTTATGGCAAGCATGGGTTGCTGAAGGCCTATTCTACCCCGGGACCTTCACGGGTCTATAGCCACAAGAGAGACAATGAACGGAGGAATGGTACTAGGGAACTAACGAAAACTGAGCAACATGTGTTTCACACAAAAATAAAGATAAAATATTAATGTTCTGCTCCTCCAAAAATTGTACTTGAAAGCCGTAACCCCAAACGATCTAACAACACCTAACTATTTAAGGTCAAATGTTGAAGTGCCGCTGTTATTTGCTGCATGCACCAAACCAAAGTCCCAAACCATCTAAGGTCAGTATAAACCCCCGTTAATCTTAGTATATATGTTCTTTTAAATTGTATGCTTGACTGTGCTGAATTCTTCAACATACGGGATAAATAATTAAATATCAAAACAATGTAGGACCGTTTTAATAATGTTAATTATCATTTAATCATCGATTTTTCAAGGAAATAAATTTGTTAAAAGAATTTTGATAACTTTGATTGTCAGTGGCTGTACATTCGCGGGGGGTTGAAGTATTGTAAAATTATTATCCTCCTGACAAGGCACGTAAGTCCCCATACTCCAAAAGTAAATTTCAAACTTACCAGGATATTAAGCGTAGGATGTTTTTACTCCAGTCATAAGAGGTGATGTAAATCCAACTTGGGTCCATGCAGGTAGTAAAGGTAGTGTCAGTAACCATGGTCTCTAGTATGGTTGTTTGCGATCTACAGCCCGTGTTCTGTATTGTACTGTCTTCTCTATTATTACAGTGTTTCAGTTATAAAGGCCGAGCGGGACAACTTAAGAATGGCCAGCGAGTCCTAACTTGACACACAGAAGGGAGCAAGCTACAAAGACATATATTTTTCATGCAGAAATTTCTGGCGAATTTTTTTTCCTGCAGAAATTTCTGGCAGAATGTTTTTCCTGCAGAAATTTCTGGCAGAATTTTTTTATTTCACTACCAGAATTATCTTAATTTAACAAACTTAGAGAGTATAAGTAATGATACTGCTGCGTGAGTGGTAGTTTCATGTTTAGTCCAAGTAATAAGCACTTAGCGTGATCAACGGATCTGATATTTTTATTTCGCTAACAGAATTATCTTAGCTGAATAAGATTAAACACCATCGTTATATAATTTAATATAGACTTTCTGTAAAATACTCGGTTGTCTGGTACTAATAGGCTTTAAACAGGGGAAACGACATCATTTAAAGAAAGCCTATATTAAATTATATAACGATGGTGTTTAATCTTATTCAGCTAAGATAATTCTGTTACCGTGATCAACTGATCAGATATTTTTATTTCGCTAAGTGCTTATTACTTGGACTAAACATGAAACTACCACTCACGCAGCAGTATCATTACTTATACTCTCTAATTTTGTTAAAATAAGATAATTCTGGTAGTGAAATAAAACATTTCTGCCAAAAGTTTCTGCAGGAAAAAAATTCTGCCAGAAATTTCTGCAGGAAAAAAAATTCGCCAGAAATTTCTGCAGGAAAAACATTCTGCCAGAAATTTCTGCAGGAAAAAAAATTCGCCAGAAATTTCTGCAGGAAAAAAAATCTGCCAGAAATTTCTGCAGAAATGCATTTTCAGAGCCAATTTGTGAGCTTATTAACACGTGAACACACTGACACATGAACGTTTCGTGTTCATCTCCTCGAGATCTTTCCAATGATATAAAATATGTCTTTGTAGCTTGCTCCCTTCTGTGTGTCAAGTTAGGACTCGCTGGTCATTCCTAATTCCATTCCATTCCATTCCTTTATACATGCTAGTTTTATATTCATATCTGTGATACTCTAGTATTTGACTGTCCTTCGTTGACACGTGTTCCTAATTTTTAGTCTTTTTAAATCTATACCCTGTTTGATATGGTGGACATATTGCCGATGTGACTCACGTTAAATGACCCCAGTGTCATAATCATGATCAGACTGATAGCTTGGGAGTAAGTATTGTTGAATGTAGTTTCTATTATGAAATCATACATAAGCGTTTTAATAAACTAGACATAAATGATAGGTCCTTTCAATGCCTTATAATCGGTTGATAAAGCTATTTACATATTATCCAACGAATGCCATATAAAATCCTTAGACGCAACGTTTGTTTCCCATGTTTTCCTCCGTAAAAATCTACCATCGAAGGACATTAAAAACACTTGGCTACCTCAGATATGAACTCAAAACTAGCTTTGCATATAACACATTGTAATTAAAACGGACAATGCGATATAAAACACAAGGTAGAAACTGCCAACAACTGAAGGTAGATCACCATGCGAGGGTCCATGAGGACTTACAGTACCTTTGCTTGTAGCAACAGACATAAGGGATAAATGTAAAAACACTTTCGGATCTTTTTAACACAGTTATTACTCATTTAATTATTGGAATTTAAAAGAAATTCGTTTTCTTGTTGAATTGTAATTGATATGTTCTGTAGATAGTTGTATTTTAATGATTGGTACTGTAGATTAGAAACATAGATTATTAGTGGCCGTACCCTCTTGGAAGGGTACGTAAGTCCAAAACTTTTCAAAGTCAATTTATACTTACTAGGGTCCATGCAGGTAGCAAAGGTACTGTAAGTCCCCATGGTCCCTAGTGTGGCGATCTACCTTCTATTGTTGGCGATCTATGGCCTGTTTTATACTGTATTGTCCATATAATGATTTCAGTTTTAACTTTCCACGCTAGTTTTAATGCTATTTGTGATATTCTAGTTGTTTTACTGTCCTTCGTTGACAGATGTTTACCATATGCATACAGTTCACTTAAGTGTCACGATATGGCTGAGATATTGCCGATGTAACGTTAAATGTTAACTCAGTCACTTGTAGCAACAATCATTTATTTCATTAAGTTTACGGTAGACCATGTTACTATCAGTAACCCAGCAGTGTCTCTTCTTGCGTGTAGGAAGTTTGTCTGATTCCTTCATGTTTTATTTCCATTTCTTGCAGAGAGCAGATTTGGTTGGTGCTCCTATTGCAATCACCAAACCACGAGAGGAAGTTGTGGATTTCACTGTTCCGTACTTTTACGTCAAAACGGGCATCATCATAAAGACGCCACCAGCAACGACTTTGTTCACGCTTATCTCCCCTTTCCACTACAAGGTCCACGTGTGCTTGGCCATAGCACTTGTCTTGTCAACGACTTTCGTACTGATCCTCGAAGTGGTGACTGCGAAATGTTTTCTGTACAGGCCAGTTGACAAACTGAGACGTTACGGAGATTCTACCTTCCACGTCTTTGGCTCCCTTGTGTATCAGGGTATGTAACTACTTCGTGTGTGTTTACTAATAGACTTACTCCTGTGTTATTGGACCTGATTCAGTCTTGTTTTCAATGCACTGAGTGACACTGAAACACAACTTAACAACTTAAATTAATTCATTTAGACTGCCCATGTTTGAAATGCTCAGAAGCACAATAATAACTTTGCCGCGATTGCTTTTTTCTGTTATATCTAACATACATGAAATATAAATAAGTTAGACAAATGTATAGACAAAGTATTTGCACGTGTTTTCAAAGTTTCATACATGGCACGTTATAGTGATGGCCGGTTACAATAAACCATACCGTCGAAGCTATCCGGGAGGGTTGAAATGAAAGTTTTGTGACCAGTGTGACCGAAATATTTTGTTTCAACAACTCTTTATTATCGTAAAGGAGGTGATTACATACCATCGATGACGTCGACGCGTATCCTCCTGAGTGCCTGGCTGCTATTCTCAGTCGTCCTCTCCGCGACTTACAACGGAAACCTGACAGCATCCATTACTGGCGGGAAGCAAAAGCTTCCCTTTTCTACCCTTGCAGAGTTGGCTCAGCAGGAAACGTATACCTGGGGTTTCGACGGGGGATCTAGCTACCTTTCCCTTTTCAGGGTAAGGGCTTACACTTGTACCGGATGCCACTGCTCGTAGGTTCGAATCCAAGATGCGACCGTCTCTTTGGTCCGTCTTCACAATGCACGTCTCTTAGTCCATGGCACGCGTTACTTGTCGTTTCGTACCATGTTCAGTCGATGAAGCGTTATCTGAGAAAATGACTTTGGTTTCAAAACGAGAAATTTATCAAATGTACACACTCAAATTTCACACTTAGTAAAGGTAAATTAAAAAATAAACTGAAGCAAAGGACAACTAGTATATAATGATAAACTCTTTTTCACAAATTGCCTGGACTTAGATTGGTTAGATACATCACCTTAAAAAACGGCACGCTTTACGCCAAATTGTCACGGTTAAAAGAACTGAAAGTGTAAGTTCACTTTCATGTGGAATGGTACTTGTACATCAGTTACGGTGTGGAACTTTGTGAGGGAAACATTTGGAGTTTTTTTATGAAGGTATTAAAGACACCTCAGCTAAAAACCGTTTCGTTGATTTGTGGATATGTTCAGAGAAAGAAATATTGAACGTCAGTGCTAAAGAATACCATCTCTTGACCATCCACAGAATCATAGCTGTGATAATTATGTGAATGGATCACTGAAGAGTAGTGATGACAGCGGGTGTTTGCGAAAACGGTTAGCATCCACGCTATGCATTTGCAGGACTCCAACCTCAGCGACGTTCAGGCCATATGGCAGGGTATACAGAACAACCGAGATGAGGACCCAGATGTGTTGACCGTGGATAATGACGTGCACATGCGTAGAGTATTGGAAGACCGCTATGCATTCATTGGGGATGAAGCCTTTCTCGATCTATGGAAAGGCAAGAGTTGTGATTTTCAAATGGTGGAACAACAGTTTGACTTATTGCAGATTGCACTTGGTCTGCCAAAGAACAGTACACACACCAAGGTCTTCTCAGATGTGTAAGTAATGTCATATTAATGTCTTTACGTACTCGTAAAGGAAGATATCAGGGACAAAAACCTTTCCAGTAAACTTCAGACGCAAGCACACTGGTGGATTTAAAATAATGTTACGTAAATTGCCAGTGATGTTCACTCAAAATGTAGGCAGTAGCATACAAATGAAAACAAAAGAACTGAAACGAATGTTTTATATATTTTCGATTTTGTTAAGAGTCTACATATGTCATATGAATGAGTGAATGATATATTTCCCTTGTGTCAGTTAACGTCAGTTTGAATATTAAGAAACTGCATCACTGTGAGTGACCCAATCAGGGTAACCCACTACATTTTACGTTAAATATCTGTATCCAAAAGGATTTCATGAGTGCCATAATCCAACACAAACGCGTCCATTCTGTTATTAAACAATAATTTTTACAAAACGTTAGTCGTTAGTGCATGAGGTCTTGGAAATAACATATCACAAAATCATTCTCAAATTCGATAATGTAGAATTAATGCTTAAAGTCACCCATAGAATAGGCGTGTCAAAATCAGTTACAAGCCAAGGATCGAGATCACTGTAAATGTGGGATACCGAACACCAAAATAAAAAACAAAAACTGAATCTGTCGCACATCAGGGGCTCTGCTCTCCACATGCTGGTGGCCTGTATGGCCGACATTATGTTATGATAGGCAGTATAGGCAACATGGTCTGCCAAAATGCATAACACAGCCTCTCCAACGGCCACTCCATTACATTCATCCAACCCCACCGCCTCATTGCACCCCACACAGATGCAGATGCATCTGTTAGTTACGATAATATAATACTCTTGTTGGTACATAAATCCCACTACATCCGTTGTACATTCATAGCCTAATATTATTTCAGTTGTAGTATATATGTGCTTTCAGTGTATGGCTAGCTTTAACTAAATTAACTAACGGCTGAAGGGATGGTATAAATCCAGCTAGGATTCGTGCAGGAAGCACGATGGTGATCTAACTTCAGTTGGTGACTGACTATATATTGCCTGTTTTATATTATATTGCCATCTAGAGTTATGTATTTTAGTGTTAAATACGAGTTTTAAATTGATTTACTAGTTGCTGTACTGTCCTTTGCTGACAGGTTTCTATAATTTACCTTCATTTATTGTAGAACTTGTTGTAGTCACGATATGGCTGAAATATTGCCGATATGACTAAAAATCTTAACTCACTCAACCACATACCCTTTCGTCTACTTTCAGGGTGCATGTCATATTTGAAAGTGGTCTCCCACGCTTATGGTACAATCGATGGAAGCCCAAAGTCCAGTGTGAGATACAGAAGAGACACCCCTACACTGTTGACTTATTGGCATTACAAAGTCTCTTCTACTTGGCTGGTTTGGGCGTTGCCCTGGCTGTGGTCGTGCTTGTTGCTGAAATCCTGCATACAAGAAACTGTAAAAAGACAAGACGTACTGGATAGAGTGGCGAGATGGAGCTTTGTGTGCCTCTTTCGATTCCCATGATATTTTGTGTGGTACTGTACACAGGAAAGGGCAGAATTACACATGAGGTCAGTTTTGCGAACTGGCGTTAAAATTCTGATGAAGGCGGCGGTGATGTGAGGAGAGGTTGTGCAACATGGACGACTTACGTGCTCGGCCATTAATCTGCTCAGCGAGGCATATCCAGCGCCAGCTACGTGATAAGGGAGGCAATTCTGAACACTTTGACCTTCAATCGTTCAAACTGATGAGGAACATTTGCTATTCATATGTTTCATTAATCTGTCCAGTTATAAAACATCAGGTTGAAGTCTAGTTTATAGTCAATAGATAGTCTAAATTAAAATTTTCTGTTGTTAATTGTAACATACGTGTACTTTAAATGTATGGCTAGATGTGTGTAATTTGCTAACAACTGAAGGGATGATGTAAATCCATCTAGGGCCCATGCAGGAAGCAAATGTACTGTAAGTCCCCATGGCCCCTAGTATGGTGATATGCCTTTCGTTGTTCTCAATTTGCAGCTCATTTTCATAGTGTATTGTCATCTGTAGTTAAACTGTTTTAGACTTAATTAGATTGTTTTACATTGTTTATAAATCCGTGATACCCTAGTAGTTCTACTGTTCTTCGTCAACAGGGTTTTAGGTTCTAATTTTCCTGATATACATTGTAATTGTTTATTGTTCTCATCACGATATCGCTGCTGTGTGGCCGATGTGATGATAAATATAACTCGCTCACTAAGAGCATGTCGCATTTGCCTCAGCTGTGAAAAAAGCCGTTGTCCGGTAATCTAGCAGATGTTCTGGATCCAACGACAGTGGCACAAGCCACTGCGGCGCCGTCCCTGGGCCCATCGTAAATAAGGATTTGTAATTTCTATAGTTAATTTTTAATTGATTATAGTCTCGTTAATGTTGTGATTCATTAGTTTATCCACACAATGGATAGTAAATGTAAACAATTTTGCAGTTTGATGGGTGAGTGAGTATGCTTTTTTATGCGTTTAGGAATATTCAATCAGTATCAAAAGCGGTAAGCTTCATGTACCCAAGCGTTGAATCGAATCCGGACGTTTGGCGTTATGAGCAAACACTACTTTGCTTCACAAATCGTATTTAAGATGTGAAACAACAATTACTTTGATAAATGGGACTGACGGTGTGACGTCTTGGTTGTGTATGTGATGCCGAACAAGAATATCAAAACGGCAGGTCATCGGTTCCCATTTGAGCAGATCGATGTTCATGCTGTTGATCACTGGAAGCTCAAGATTCGATTATTTACAGACCGCCGAAATATGGCTGGAATGTTCCTGAGTCATTCATATCGAGATGTCTTCAGCAATAAACAATGTCATGATATATGACTGGTTTAACGGCATGGCATGCATTTCTATCTATCAAAGGTTGGTATGTTTGAAGTAGTGTTTATGTCGGGTGATCATTTGCTTTAACTAGTTCACTTACCTCCTTTATGGATATATTCAAAGTCACTGCAAACTAAGTTTATATTGCAGTCTAATGGGTGAGTGAGTATGGTTTTATACTGTGATTATCAATGTTCCAGCAGTATCAAATGCCTGAAAGCACTTGATTTGTTGAAAGTGGTATCAAATTCTAAATGGGGAGGTGATCAAGCTACCAGCATTGAGCTGGAAAACATAGCTCCTTCCCGTCTTCTTTCTTCTCCTCCTTGGCAATTGGTTAGGCCACAAGTCGACCTAACATTAACTACATTTAAAAAGTCAGAAACTAATGAATTACAATACAACCAAGAATATAATGACTTGAAACATAAATATAGCAATTATAAATCCTTATTTACAGATGGGTCTAAGGATGGTGGCGCAGTGGCTTGTGCTACTGTCATTGGATCCAGAACAATATCTTCTAGATTACCAGATAATAGTTCTATTTTTTCAGCAGAAGCTAACGCAATATTAACAGCTCTTAAATATATCCAAAGACATCCTAAACATAAACAGTACATAATCTGTTCAGACTCTCTTTCTTGCCTTCAGGCTATTAAAAACCTAGCATGTAAACATCCACTTTTAATAGAAATTATTGAACTTTATAACTATCTTGCGACTGGCCAATACGACATCGTCTTTTGTTGGTTACCCAGTCACGTAGGCACTCAACAAATCTTATACACCACTTCCTATTCCATATTCAGATTACAAAGCTTGCATTAGAACGTATATCCGTGATCTGATGCAGAAGAAGTGGGACACCCAAGTAGGTATCAATAAATTACATGAAATGAAACCGTATAATTGGTTACACCTACTTGGATTGTCAGTCCAGATTTGAAGAGGTCATCATGCGACGATGTCGTATTGGCCACACAAGATATACACATAAATGTTTGCTTAAAGGTGAGGATCCTCCGTTTTGTATCCCTTGTGATGGAAGAATCACAGTCAAGCATATCCTACTTGACTGTGTTGAGTATTCCATCACAAGGAATTAGTATTTTAATTCACGAACTCTGAAGGATCCTTTTAATAACACAAGCTCTCATTTAATCATTGCATTTTTAAAAGAATTAGATTTATTGACTGAATTGTAAATAGATAACTATTTTATTATTGGAAGTTTAAATTCATAACTGTGCTTGTTAGTGGCTGTATCCTCAAAGGAAGTTGAAGTACTGTAAAACTATTGTCCCCTTAAGAGGGTACGTAAGTCCACAAATATTGAAAGTAAATTCAAACTTTCCACGTTTTTAATCGTAGCATAAGCCCATTTTTATCTTGTATTGTCCTCTGTAGATAAATTGTTTTAGGTATAATTACTAGTTTTATATTCTCATCTGTGATATTCTAGTTGTTTTACTGTCCTTCGTTGACAGGTTTTATAATAGACATATATTTCATTTCAGTATTAAATGTTCTCGTCACGATCTGGCTGAGATATTGCCGATGTGACGTAAAATATTAACTCACTCACTCCAGCAGTATCAAAAGCGATGGGCACAAAATAGAGCTTCATAACCCTAAATGGGAATCGAACCCGGGCGTTGTGCGGTACGAGCAAACCAGGCCACGGCTTTGTTGCTCATAACATATATTTTGTTTTACTGCACAAACTTCTAAATGTATCTGAGAATTTAATGAGTTGAGTTGAGCTGAGTTTTATGTCACATCGGCTTTATTCCAGCCCTATAGCGACGAAATCAAGTTTGCACCCATTACCATTGTAAGTGCATGGTCCAAAAGAGTCTGGCTTTCATTTCACAATGAAAGTAGGGTCACATCACTATGGCCTAGTAATAGGCACAGTGTGTACATTACCTCAAAGGAAATCATCTGCCCCTAAATCAACTGAAATATGAACTGAAGTGCTTCAATGTTAACTTGAAGAGCCAAATCCAGCTGCACTGTTTCCGAAATGGTGTAAAGATCAGGAATCTGGATTTTCGGCGAGCAGAAGGTCGAACTGAACACTTTTATTTCTGGTGTGTCAGTATCGAATATATCAGAAAAATACCGTCACCTTCAGATTTGAATTAATGAATTATATAATGGGGTCACTAAACCATTCAGACCCGCTAAACAACCACTGCTACTCCAGTTTCACACAGGGTGGTGCAGGAGGTTTTATCATGTTTTCACCATTAGATGCACTGTGTTCAGGACATGATCATGGGAACTTGCAATCAATATCCTTATAGGAGGCTGTCAGTAAGGTCAATGTAGCATCGCAAACTTAAAACAACCTCACTCAAGGATTCTTCATGATTTCCATGAAACATCTAATGCACTCACTCCACAGTAAACGTCTCTCTACTTTGTGCGAGGCCGATGTTGTCACCCAGGAGATAGTTCTCTGTCGGCATAGACACAGAAAGTAGATGTACCCTGCCACAGTTTAAAATGGATACACATTTTGATGTGTCATGGTCACTGTGCTATCCCCTATATACCATGTACCATCTGTTCGAGTAATCCAGAGGGTCGAGGACGGTTAGATTATTGATATACATGCTTAACATTGTGTATATTGTAATAGAAAATGTTCCTGTTACAGGGTATTGCAAGTGGCTAAACGTACTGATCTAAGCCGTTATTTAATCTTGAGAGCTGAATTTTCTGCAGCTGTAGCATTGTATTGATCTGTCCAATCACAGACAATATATCTGCGCTGGCACACATATATCTTCACCGACAATGTCTAAGTTCGAATGGACTGTTATCCTAATCATATTATTGCATACAACACGGTGAAAGTTGAAAAACAACCTTCAACACGGGTAGTAGGTGCCAGAGGAAAGTGCTTCATGTATGTAGGAAAATCATGGGCGAAACAGCCATACACGAAAATATAATTGAGGAATGGGGCAGTGGTGTCGCGAAAAAGCGAGAGTGAGTGAGTAAGCTAAAAATTTAACGTCACATAGGCAATACTGCAGCCAAATAGTGATGAGAAATGTTTTAGATACACAACAAATATAAGTAATTAAAGAACCAGTCATGAACGGAAAGTAAAATAAATAGAGTATCACAAAAAGAGTTAAAACTAGCTAGAATGTATTTCAAAAGCAGAAAACCGTTAGACAATATCATGTAAAAAATGGGTTATTGATCACCAACAACTGAAGGGAGATCACCATAATAGGGGCCATGAATATAGCTTGAAAAATACTCTTTTACCAATGTGAAAATGCAATCCATCCGTGTGCAAATGACAAGAGCCTGGACACAGACACCAGCGATATTGACGTGCACTTGTGTGGACATCTACAAGGACAATGTACATTAACTGGCCCAGAAACATTCCTTGATCTATCTGTTACGAGAGTGTTTTCTGTAATTTGTTCAGAGCTTTAGTGACAGTTAATACGAGTTACATTTTGTATCACAGCAATATAATGTTTAGCCTCAGGCCCTGTTAGATAGCGCTCCAGAGTTCACTGCCCTTAGCAATCTATTGTGTACTTCCTGTTCGAGAATGTTCTAAGTGAAAGGCGACAGCTGTACTTTGTGTGTCGTATCTATAAAGGCTGGTTGTTGTGTTGTTCGACACTGAAAAATCACACATAGACTAACATACGCACTTACAGTCGGAATTTTTGGGGAGTTCTGCCTCTGCCTATCAGAGCCTGGTTGTCAACAACTTAATCTCACCTACATCACCATCATTTGACACGGTCTGCCCGACCACTGACTTTGTAAACAAGCTCTCATTGCAAATGCCAGCAGTCTGGTCAGTTGATATTTGAGACTTGTGACTCAATTGCATTGTTCTAGAAATGTGTATTGTGATTCACTGTAACTTGCTCATTGTTTGATCAATATATTACTGAATATTTTGGACTTGTCTTGTTATATTTTGCTGGTGGGGATTGTTTTTGTCACGGCATTGTTTAAACCGTAACCTATGGCAAAGGTGAATCTGTGACTCACATCAAGGGAACAGCGCCATCACTTATAGGGGTTTGCAGTGGTGTTGCCAGTAGAAAAGAGACTTTGTCTTTTCAACTACTTCAGTGCTTCTTGCAAATTGTTTAACGTTTCAAAACAAAAACCTATTTCGCTTTGTTTTGTCTTCTGATCATGGGCTATCAATACTTCATCCATTGTAGCGTGTTTTAGTGGAAAGCCGTGTTTCACGTAGATGGTGCAATGATACTGCAAGGATGTTGCAATACATCCTAAGGCGGTTTGTCTTTCACTTTTTCACCAGTTGCAAACGCACGGTGTGGTGTTGATGCAGCTACATGAATATTTTCTCACTCAAAACTATAGGTTTTATCTTCAAACAAGTTCCCGATTAGGTATTTATTCAACACTGACCAGTCTCCCTTCTCGATTTACAGATTCACTAACGAGATCTTCATAAAGTTTAAATCGGACAAACTATTAATATCACTGGAAATGATTTTGTCACCGTCATTTCTTTTCAACAATAAGATTAGGAAAACAATATTTTTTCCGTATTTTGAGTGCTTGATTGAGGTAAAATTGTACGTCATATCAGCAATACTACAGGCATATCGTGACTAAAACAAACTTAAATTTGCTACCTGCATAGCCCCTAGCTGGATTTACACCATTTCTTCTACCACACCTTATAATAACCAAAATACTACGGCTAAAGATAGTGGTAAGTGGAATTTCACTGTTTGGAATTGTAAGTTTTAGGACTTATGTAACCTCTCCGGTTGACAATAATTTTACGATATTTTAACCCCCTTTGAGGGTACAACCACTAAAAATATCAGTGACTAATATAATCAACCAATGATAAAATCTATTTGCAAACTATTCATCAAAATTTATCTAATAATATCATTTCTTTAAAAAAAAATAATGATTAAATGAAAATTAACATGGAAATACTTATCCCATGTGATGGAACAACCCGTATACAATCTTCCAAAATAGATGTGCGGATAAACACAAAACTAACACGCTTCAGTGGCAGACTGATGGTATTGAAACTCCAAGTAATATCATCTGGGAAAATGCTTTAAGGGAAGAGTGATTAATTCTGAATATCTTGACTTAAACGAACGGGTCAGGGTTTCCTCCACTGGTTCGTTTCGATTAGTCTGTGTTTAAACATTTAATATTGATCAGAGTCTAAATATATTCTTTGGCAAATCAAACTATTTCAGTCCTTCCAGGCGTAATCAGTATCCAAGAACATTCCTGTCACCTGAGAACAATATGAACAAACATCATCGCTACGTCTCCACCCAGATTAAATCGGGTACCATTCAAATGTTACGAAACTTTACATAGGGCCTGCACAAGATTTGTAAAAGTATCAGTCAGTCAAAGCTGCCACTGAACTGAAGCAATGTCATCACACTTACTTTGTCAAAACAACTGAAATAACAGTGATTGGCATACACGACTGCAGTCCCAATCGTAGCGTTCACAGCAATAGATGACCAGATGATACGAGCTCAAATTAATTTTTGCGCCTTTGCGCTGTTCAGAGCTTTGTAGTGAAACAGTGTATAATCAAGTGTGTGTTGGTGTATACCTTCATTTGCCAGTCTGTCTACTCAAGAAAAGTATTTCATTTCATGAAGAAAGGCGACTCAGCTTGTCGTAAGAGGCGACTAATGGGATCGGGTGGTCAGGCTCGCTGACTTGGTTGACACATGTCATCGGTTCCCAATTGCGCAGATCGATGCTCATGTTGTTGATCACTGGATTGTCTGGTCCAGACTCGATTATTTACAGACCGCCGCCATATAGCTGTAATATGCTGAGTGCAGGGTAAAACTAAACTCACTCACTCACTCATTTCATGAAGACAAGAAAAACAAATTTGACCACACTGTTTACAGTTTCGCCATTACAGTTTCGCTATCAGCGTGAAAGACGTTGAGGACTACGTACTTTGAAGTAAATTCTTTCTAAAATAAATAAACTTAAGGGACTTTCCAAACAAAAGTTACACCAAGTTCAATGTATTTCCATGTTGTCTCATTTCCTATTGAACCAAGTTAGTGTTTTGAAAATCAGTACCGATGTATATCACTCGCTAATAGAAGAATGAATTAAACTTTCAAACTAAAATTTCTAAAAAGCGACTGTTCTGAAACTTTATGGACTTTATTGACCGATGGTCTGAAAATAAGGGTATGCTAATAAATCAGTAAATTGTCATTCTGCTGTTCACTATCATCTCAGCAGAGCAAAGCTGGAAACAACTGGAAACAACCATTCATGCCTTCAAGGTAAGATGACATACCCTCAACCAGGTCACCGTGCGTGTACATACACACATGAAAACAATAATTAACCATGCCTACGTTTAATCCTAATTCCTGGCGGTCTACAGCCCGTTTTCATATTGGAAAGTCCTCTATGGTGAAACTGTTTCAGATTTAAAGACTACTTTTAAATATCTATCTGTGATAATCAAGTTGTTTTTTCTGTTCTTCGTTGACAGATTTGTTACCATTCACTATTATGTATAATATTAATGGTTTTCCTCACGATATGCCGGAAATATTACCCTATGTGACGTTAAATATTAACTCACTCACTCACTCACTAATCCTAACTCGTAGCCGATTTACACACAGAGAATGGCGTCGTTCATTATATCTAGACACGATAAACCCAGATCGCTTCCAACAATCAAGCAAATCAGTTTTCCATTAGACTTTTACTCATCCTGAAGTAGGGAAAGATCAATATGTGGAAGATGTATTCACCTTTTATCTGGTAATAACGATTTGTGTGTGTATCTATTTGCCCTCATCTATCTAATACACACCTTTTGTATTCTTTAGGAAAGATCGGGAAATATCTCCACGAAGGAGAAATCAATTCTATTCATTGGAGCAACTTCATTATCATCTGAAATAGGTCCAAGTGTCAATAGCAACTTGGCCATAAGCCTGCGTGATCTACACGGCTTGACAGACCTGTTTCACAACCAGAGCAGAAGGGACACGGTAAAAACTAGCATAATTCCATTTCTTCGTCTAAACTTGAATACTACACGTGGCACGTAATAGTTGGGATATGGACATGTTGCAATGATGGTCGCTGCACCTGCCAGCAGAGATTGTCAAGAGATTAGGAATATCAACCAGAAAATATCTCACAGAAGCCCATCAAGATTTCGAGATTGCAAAATACGATCAGCTGTGGGCTTGGTTTCTGTGGATTACACCAAGTTTGGACTTTCTTATTGTTCCATTTGGGCTTAATAGCATATTTATTGACAGGGAGCCACGTCAGCTTTGATGTTCGTCAACCGGGCGCATGGTCAGGAACTGAACACCAATACGGTGTCATTCTGTAGCTGAGGTGTAAAACTGCCTCATGCGCAGAAGGGACACGGTAAAAACTAGCATTATTTATTTCTTTGTCTACAATTGATTACTACACGTGGCACATAATACATCATACCCTACACGTGTGAGGTAGCTGGGATATGGACATGGTGCCATAATGGTCGCCGCACCCGCCAACAGGGAATGTCAGAGGATTAAGAATATCAACCAGAAAATATCTCACAGAAGCTCACCTGTTTGAGATGGCGAAGTACGATCAGCTGTGGGTTTGGTTTTCTGGGGATTACACCAAGTTTAGACTTTCTTGTTTTCTGATTTCGGCTTAATAGCATATTTATTGACAGGGAACCACGTCGACTTGGATGATTGTCAACCAGTTGCATGGTCAGGAACTGAACATCAATACGGTGTCATTCTGTAGATGAGGTGAACACTGCCTCATGCACTTCATCCTACAAACAATCATGGATAATTCTCAGTGTTTCGTAACAAACGGTGTACGGTCGTCCGTGTTTTGACTGATACTACTGCCAGAGGATACATACCGAACTCTGATTTAGTTAATCGACGCTATCAGATTTGAACCAGACAAACAGCTTTGTAAACAGACGCATTTACGATGTCTGTGGTTTACATCTTCAGTGTGGTAATTTTCATGATGTTCACGTCTTCGCACGTTTGGATGCTGTCTCTGGGTAAGTTCTCTTAAACGTGTTTCTATATTATAAAAAAGGTTCATTTCAGTTCTTAGTGAACAAACAGCATTAAAAGTGAGTGAGTGAATTTAGTTTTACGTGACACTCAGCAGTATTCCAGCAGTATGCCGACAGTCTATAGATAATCGATCAACGGCATGAGCATCGATCTGCGCAATTGGGAACCAATGGCAGTATTATTGTACATATGCACCGATGAAGGCATAAATCTATGTCCTCGACAAAATATGCTGCAATATATTTTATTCAGTGAAAATGTGAATGTAGAATTTAATTTAATTTAATAGAATGTATTAAATGATTCTCCTTGTAAAGATGCATTTCACTGTAAAAAAACCACTTAAGATCTTTTTAACACTTTTAGTTCTCACTTAATTATTGTTCTTTTCGTAAAAGAAACTGATTTAATTGATGAATTCTGGTTATTATGTACTGCAGATAGATGTGTTTCAATGCTTGGTGGTTTAGATTAGTAACAAAGACAATTTAAACTTTCTATCCTTTTAGTCGTAGCAGGATGCAAATGTACTGCAAGTGCCCATGGTCCCTAGTAAGGTGTCCTGCTTTCAGTTGTTGGTAATCCAAAGCCCGTTTTTCATATTATATTGTCCGCTTTCATTAAAGTGTTTTAGTTTTCTATGCTAGTTTTACACCCACATCTGTGATACTCTGATCATTGCATTGCTCTACTATTATTTTTACAGTCCATCGTTGACAAGTTGTATTTTTCAAAATGCTTTCATTTTTATTGTGTAAATTGTTTTCGTCACGATATGGCTGAAATATTGCCGATGTGACGTTTCATTTTAACCCACACACTCACTCACTGCATGTAAAGATATGAAACAAGGATATGATAACTATGTTAGTTGTAAGCCAAGTAACACAGACCCATGTTAGTGACAGAATCGGGTCCATTTAGTGGGAGTATTCGTATTTTTAACCTCCGATGATTCTACCAGGTTTGAGCATACAGAATGCTTTTTTCTCACCAGATATCTTGCTGAACATCCAAGAGTATGGCAGGTGCTCACAACCTATAGTCTGCCACAAAAACGTTTCTGTCAACCATAACCAGTTAAATTTGACAATATGGCTGCTGTACGTTGATGAGGAATTTCCTGCGTTGAAAACAGGTACTATTTCTACATCCTCAGTTACTATTTTACACGTATAAACTTTTAACTTCGTTCTGGTGCACGTTGTATGTCTTAGAAACTTTAGAAAGGTTCCTTTTTACTTGGTGGTGTAATTATATATAATTACAATTTTATTTTGCTGTCTTAGCCTTTGACGTGTTTGTATTTGTATATTGTGTGTGATGAGTGACTCACATTGTTAGATCAAACAAAAAGTAAAAGCATAGTGACAGAATTGTGTTGAATGAAACCATGGTATCTGAGGTATCCATCTAATTTTGATTGATTATGAAAAGTATGTTCGAAGGGGAACTTTATGCCATTTGTGTAGAGGCAATGACTTCAAGTAACTTATATGTTAGGTTTGAATATTACCCCCAAGTAGTTCAGTGGCAGCAACACGGTGTTTTGAGTTTCAGTGAGATCGGTACATGGGGATGTCATGATCATGGCATCACTGTCTCCCTGTGAGCATCATTTCAGTCCCTCCTCCCACGAGATCACCATCTGCCCCTTGGTCTGCTCCACGTTCTTATCCAGCCAGTCAATATATATTCAGTCAGTGTTCAATGTCCCAAGTACTGAGCAAACCAACTTTAATGCCCTCATCAGTCAAGATTCCGTCTACGATGTCATGACAGGCATCACCTCAATACTCTGTCATGTGAAGTGGAAGACGATCGTCGTTATAACTTCAGCTTATGGAGGTAGGATGAATAACAAGCATTATTCAGTGAGTGAGTGAGTGAGTGAGTTAATATTTAGCGTCACATCGGCAATATTGCAGCCATATCGTGACGAGAGCATTTAATGAGTAATTAGGATAATACAAATGAATTAATAGCACTTACATTGTAAAACCCTGTCGACGAAGGACAGTAAAACTAACTAGAATATCACAGAGTAGAATGTAAAACTAGTGAATAGACCTAAAACAATGCATCTATAGAGGACAGTACAATATAAAAATGAGCTATAGGTTGCCAACAACTGAAGGCAGATCACCATACTAAGGACCATGGGGACTTATAGTACATTTGCTTCCTGCATGGACCCTAGTTGGATTTACATCATCCCCTCAGCTGTTAGCAATTGTAGACAAATCTAGCCATAAAGTAAAAACACACTTATTCTACGATTAAAAAGATGGAAATCTTAAATCTACTTCAAATGTTTTTGGACTTATATACCCTCTCAGGAGGACAATTATTTTACGGTACTTCAACCCCCTTTGAGGGTACAGCCACGAACGATTTGAGTTACTAATTTAATCTTCCATTTTTAAAATATTTATCTCTTTACAGTTCAATTAACAAATCTAATTCCTTTAAAAATGCAATAATTAAATGAGGGCTAATATTGCTAAAAAGATCCTTCATAGTTTGTGAATTAAAATACTGATCCCTTGTGATGGAATACTCAACACAGTCAAGCAAGATATGCTTGACTGTGATTCTTTCATCACAAGGGATGCAGAATGGAGGATCCTCACCTTTCAAAAGGTATTCATGAGTATATCTGGTGTGGCCAATACGACATCGCCTCATAATGACCTCCTCAAATCTGGACTGACAACCCAAGTGGGTATAACCAATATAAGGTTTAATTGAATGTAATTTATTTACACCCACTTGGGTGTCCCACCTCTTTTGCATCAGATCTCGTATATACGATCTAATTGCAGTTTTATAATCAGAGTATGGGATAAGAAGTGGAGTCACAGATTTGTTGAGTGCTGTCTTGGCAGCAAGATCGGCCATAGTATTGCCAGAAATGCCCACATGGCTGGGTAACCAACAAAAGACGATGTCGTATTGGCCAGTTGCAAGATTATTAAATAATTCAATTATTTCTATTAAAAGTGGATGTTCACATGACAGGTTTTTAATTGCCTGGAGGCAAGAAAGAGAATCGGAATAGATAATATACTGTTTATGTCTAGGATGTCTTTCAATATATTTAAGAGCCGTTAATATAGCGTTTGCTTCTGCTGTGAAAATAGAACTATTATCTGGTAATCTGAAAGATATTGTTCTGGATCCAATGACAGTGGCACAAGACACTGCGCCACCATCCTTGGACCCATCTGTAAATAAAGATTTGTATGTATTATAGTTACTTTTTAATTGGTTATATTCTTGTTTATATTGTAATTCATTTGTTTCTGACTTTTTAAACCTCGTCAGTGTTAGGTCAACTTCGGGTCTAACTAACTGCCAAGGTGGAGACGAAAGTAGACGGGAAGGAGATATATTGGCTAGCTCAATGCCGCAAGCAGACAGAAAAGGTTTTACTCTAAGTCCCAGAGGCGGAACAAGAGAAGACTTTTTATTGTATAGATCCTCATAAAGAGGATTAAAAACACAATTAAATGCAGGATTGGTCTCATTTGAATATAGTTTTGTTATATACTGTAAGGAGAGTTTTATACGCCGTTGAGTAAGAGATGGCTCATCGGCCTCGACGTAAAGACTGTCAATAGGAGAAGTTCTAAATGACCCAAGACATAGTCTTAGACTTAGATGGTGGATAGAATCAAGTATTTTGAGGTTGCTTTTACAGGCTCCACCATAAACGATGGAGCCGTAATCAAGTTTCGAACGGATGAGAGATCTGTATAAATGGAGTAGGGTAGTTTGGTCTCCTCCCCACTTTGAATTGGAAACAACTTTTAACAGATCAAGTGCCTTCAGGCATTTAGTTTTAAGGGATTTAATGTGGGGTAGAAAAGTTAGATGTGAGTCGAAAATAAGACCCAAGAACCTGGCCTCCTTTACTACTTTGATGGGGGTGCCATTTAAAAATAGTTCTGGATCTTTATGCGGTTTATACTTTCTGCAGAAATGCAAGCAATTTGTTTTTGTTATCGAAAATTTAAACCCGTTTTCAAGTGACCATTTTTCAATTTTATTGAGACAAATTTGTAATTGCCTCTCTATTGTATGCATATTTCTACCTCTACAAGAAACATTAAAATCATCCACAAATAGTGATCCATCTACTGAATCACTTAAAACCTTAGAAAGACTATTGATTTTAATACTAAATAAAGTCACAGACAAAATACTGCCTTGTGGAACACCCTGATCTTGATGAAAGTAGTCTGAGAGGGTTGTTCCCACACGTACTTGAAACTGTCTGTCATTTAAAAATTAGATATAAACTGAGGCAAGCGACCTCTCAACCCAAAAGAATGTAAATCTTTCAAAATACCATGCTTCCAAGTAGTATCATATGCTTTTTCAAGATCAAAAAAGATTGATACTGCATGTTGCTTTTTAATGAAAGAATTTTTAACAAATGATTCCAAACGAACCAAGTGGTCAATTGTGCCTCGGTTTTTACGAAAACCACATTGTATATCAGTAATCAGATTGTTGGTTTCCAAAAACCAGACTAAGCGATTATTTACCATTCGCTCCATGGTTTTGCAAACGCAGCTAGTTAAGGAAATAGGTCGGTAATTTGATGGATCTGTATGATCCCTCCCAGGCTTTGGAATAGGAACAACTGTGGCTTTTCGCCATGAAGAAGGAAAATGTTGTGTTGTCCAAATATAGTCAAAAATGCCAAGTAACGTTTCGAGACAGGATTCAGGCAAGTGTTTTAAGAGTTGGTAATGGATATCATCAGGTCCTGTTGCAGTGTCGTGAGCCTGTGATAACGCAGTATGAAGTTCATGTAATGAAAATACCTCATTATAATCTTCACCATTATCAGATTTAAAATTCACTGGTTTCTTCTCTTGGTGTGTTTGATAAGTCTGGAATTTTGGATGATAATTTGAGGAGGACGAATGTTTAGCCAAAGTTTCACCCAACTTGTTTGCAATATCAGATTTTTCAGTTAGTATGTTATTATCATTTTTGAGATGCTGAATACTACTGGATTTGGAACCCTTGCCTTTAATTTTTTGGATCATATTCCATACCCTTGACATAGGAGTACGGGAATTTATTTTGGAAACGTAATTTTTCCAAGTATGACGTTTAATGTGTTTAAACGTTCGTCGAGCCTTAGCGTAACTGATTTTTACATTATTTAAGTTATGAACAGTGGGATGAAGACGAAAATATTTCTCTGCTTTCTTCCTGTTTTTCCTAGCCTGTTTGCATTCATCATTAAACCATGGTTTACGGATGTGCGGATTTACAGAGGACTTAGGAATAGTTTCATCAGCTATATGTTTCAGTTTGTCTGAGAACATTTTAATTGGATCAGGTACATCCATGAAAAAGTCTGGTTTAAGTTCCTTAAGGCAGGTGACCTGAAATAATGGCCAATTGGCCTTTGAAAAATTCCATCTTGTTACAGGCGGATCATCGGAAGGGTTAATTGCTGTAAGTACTGTTGGAAAATGGTCACTACCACAAAGATCATTATGGACTGACCATTCAAACTCATTATAAACGTTTGAATCAGTGAGTGACAGGTCTAAGGAAGAATATGTTCCCGTTCCAGGATGTAAATATGTGTCAGAGCCATCATTGAGTATACATAAATTAGTATCAGATATAAACTCTTCAAGAACTTTCCCTTTACTGTTGGTATCAGGACTTCCCCATAATGGGTTATGACCATTGAGATCACCCATTATGATACAGGGTTTTGGTAATTGGTCATACAAATCTTGGAGATCATTCTGATGGAGAATGGAAGAAGGGGAAATATACAAGGAACAAAGAGTAAGGGTTATATGTAAAGTAAGACGAACAGCAACAGCCTGAAGATTGGTTTTGAGAGGAACAGGGCTATGAATTATACCATGTCTCACCAATATGGAAGATCCACCAGTGGCTTTGTCACCAGGGGGTGAAAAAGAATGATAAGAATGGTATTTACGCAATTCGAACTTATCATTTTGTTTCAGGTACGTTTCTTGAAAACTAAATGCTGATGGTTTATAATCCTGTGCTAGTAACTGTACTTCATTAAAATTGGTCCTAAGTCCTCTGCAATTCCACTGGATTAAGGAGTTATTGTTCATTTTATAGCAGGTGGTAGTACTGGGGACCGACTTTTCCCCTTCCGAGGCGAACTGCTTCTATTTCGCGCACGGGGATGAGGAGAGACGTCCATGTCTTCTAAAAGTTGAAACTTGTTATAGATTTGAACAGGATCACGTGATCCCTTTGGTACTCGATCAGTTTTTTGTCTGTAATCCACTTTTTGACAAGGATTTTTCACAATAGGAGATATTGTTTGTGATTCAGTCTGGGAAGCTGATGTTGCATGGTGTTTATCAACAGTAGAATCTGATGCAATTAAAGTATGTTTGTCAGCTTCAACCCAGGTGATATCTGTCTGACATGCAACTGACAGAACAGACTTAGTATTGGGGCGAGCAACAACTGTTGAATATGGTACACCTGATGACTGAGGGGAGGCTACATTAACTAAACGTTTTGCCTCATGATATGTGACATTCTTTTGGATTTTGATTTTGACAATTTCATATTCACGTTTCCAGACATGGCATGACTTTGACGAAGACATATGATCTCCAAGACAATTGACACATTTTGGAGAAGACAAACAGTCAGAACCTTCATGATCATCTTTACCACATCTATAGCATGTTGCACGATTTCTGCAGGATTGGGCACCGTGACCAAACTTTTGACACTTGTAACAACGAAGTGGGTTTGGAATATACTGTTCCACTTCGATGTTACAATATCCAGCTTTTATGTACTTTGGGTGTTGGGGTTGAGAAAAAGAAATTAAGTAGGTGTTGGTATTCAAAGTTTCTCCATTTTTCTTAAACGTGAATCTTACATGAGTGACATGAGTGACTCCTTGGTGTTGCAGTTCAGTAACTATTTCCTTTTCACTCATGTGGGCAAGCCAGCGGTCTCTGTCCCTCAAGATGCCTTTGCTACTGTTCAGAGACTTGTGAGGAGAAACTGAAACTTCAGTATTTGCAAGCTGTTTTGTGGCTATGAGGGCAGCTGATTGTTTTGCTGTTTTACACTCTATGAGGAGAAACCCTGATCTAATTTTTCTGACAGCTTGGACATCACCCACAAGTCCATAAATTGCTTTTGATGTGGCAAACGGATTTAGCTTGAGTGGTTCACCATCAGTCGAAGATACAACCAAGAATCTACTCCATGTATCTGGATATCTGTTTGTGATATTTTCCTCATCAGAGGACAAACACTCATCTAGTGCTCGTTTATGTTTTTTTGGTTGAGCCATGGTTAATAATAGAAAGTTCACCATCCCAGCTCCCCACCCTCCACCGAGTATCACATGGACAATGCTATACACCAGTGGGTCTCCGACTGGTAGCACCAAGGATACTGAAATGGTATACTCCAGCAGAAGATTAATAGAAAATTAATCGATCTACCAGATTGGCCCATGAGCCACCGCCTTCTGGGCATAAGACTCTAGGCAAAGTTAATAACATCACTTTTCAAATTTACAAGTGTTATATGAGTGAAAAGCCAAGACCTAAATTGAAACAATATAAAATCAAATTTGTACAATTACATAATCCACGCACAGGGCTTGGCATGACCAGCCGATTGGTCGAACCGGGCCCATTCGACTACCCGTCTAGGCGAAGTCAGGGCCAAAGTGGTGTATTGAGCAACAGGAACACGATTGCAGGCCCCTATTGCCCTCAACCACCAGGATCCCCTCCTCCGCCGACACGGGCCGCAACCCACGGCAAACGGGTTGGTGGACCAAATATCCCCCCGGGTCCACTACGGGGGTGTCGGCGAGCTCTTGGCATTACCCAGCACCCACCACGAGGAGGTGGCTCGCCACGGGTGCCAGCATTATTCAGAATCCGAATCCCTATAACTAAGGAGCACAATATTAAGTGTTCCTGTAATAACAACAACCATATGAAAAGTCGATTACAGATATATACTACCGACAAGAAATAAGGGAACTAATGAAATAATAGCGAATTTGAAACTGCTTTAAATATCCACTAAATCAATTTTAGGCGTCAAGTTCAATATCTGGTGTGTCCACCATGTTGGGCAACACATTCATGGCACCTTGAATGTTATTCAAGTTAATCATTTTCCGGATGGTTGCCCGTGGTATTGCCCGCCATTCCTCTTGGAGAGCTGCACCAAGCTGGGCCAGGTTGGCGGGTCCTGGGTCCCTGGCGTACACCCTTCGACCAAGAACGTCCCAGAGATGTTCAATTGGGGACAGGTCTGGGGACTTAGAGGGCCAGTCCAATGTCTGGATACCTTCTTGTCGGAGATAAGCGGAGACAATTCGGGCCCGATGTTGTCTGGCATTATCATCTTGGAAAACAAAATTTCGGCCGATAACTCTAGCCAATGGAGCCACAACAGGACGCAATATTTGGTCAACGTATCGCTGACCAGTCATGGCTCCGTTAATGATGACCAAATCTGATCGTCTGTCATGTGTAATCCTACCCCAAACCATGACACTAACACCTCCATATCGATCATGGTCAAGAATTGCTGCTCTGGCATATCGCTCCCCGCTCCGACGCCAACAACGTTTTCTGCCATCTGTGAATCGTAGGCAAAACATTGAACATGGTGTAACGCCAGTGGCGCATAGCCCGTCCCTGATGCTGCCTAGCCCATGCCAATCTTTGGCGCTTATGGTGAGCTGAAAGGGTGACACCCTTAAAAGGCCGTCTTGCTTTCAGACGAGCTTGATAGAGTCGGTTTTTAACGGTTGAGGTTGAAATGCGTCATCCAGTGAGTGTGCGGAATTCTCTATTGATGGCAGGGGCCGATTTAAACCTATCGCGCAGAGCAATTAACGTCATGAGACGATCCTGTCGTGGTGTCGTTGATTTTGGTCTACCACGCCCAGGTCTCGTTGCAACCCCACCCGTTTGACGGTACTTATCCCACAGGCGTGAACTTACACTTTCTGATTTACCCATCTGCCGGGCAACTTCACTTAATGATGACCCCCCCCCCTCCTCCTCTATCATCCCCACAATTCTCCATTTTGTTGCTTCACCGAGATACTGCCTCGGAGGCATTTCTGTCAGTAAGTGTCAATCTCTATTGCATTAGTGATTGCGACTTCTCCAGTACATTTACAGGAGTTAACTTCTGTATGCACGTGTAGCACGTGCTGGGCATGCATTATGCGAAATTCCATTGTCATTGGATGTTGCGTTTGGGAGATACGCCACGATAACGGACCCTGTCACAGTCAAAGTCATCTACATTCAATTTCTTGGTTCCCTTATTTTCTGTCGGTAGTATAGTTTTCAGACAAAACAATGCTTGTAGATTATTGAAAACATTCACTGAAAAAAAGACTCTCTGTGCTGAGGCGGTCGTAACTGCCATACCCTACTGAAGGAGGCTCTGTTACTTATATCCAAATTTTCCCGACATCCTACACATTTTGTGTCTGGTAACTCAATATCACCAACAAAGCATTTTTAAGATAACAGAAAAGAAATCTAAAAGCGTTATGATACTAACAAAAGGATGGTGTTTTCAGTTTTCTCTGCACTATCTGGAGGGAGACTGGCTTCGATCAAGTTACTCTTGTATATGATAGATGATCTCAAGAATCCACTTAAAAGGATTGACCTCGCCAGCATTTACCAGCTGCTTCCTGAAGAGGACCTCAACCTTCTTGTAATTTGTCCCTCCAAATGTATACAGAAGCTCCTCAGCCAGGTAATGTTTGTTAACTTCGATAATAGCTGCATTGCTCTCTACATGGAATACTTTCGTGTACATCATGTTTACAACATTATATCGCCTTCATCGCTTCCCATATGACAGCCATAACCAGAAAGCTGAAAGTATAAAACCATAAAGCTGAAATACTGCTGTGTGCGGCGTTCACCAACAACCAGCCAAAAAGGAACTATTCTATATGAAGAAAATGCATCGTTAGTACGAAATGGGACATGTAATATCAATATCTTTTATTGGTAGGGTCGATTGTTGGAGTCGAACTTGTCAGTGGCAGCTCTAGGCCCTCGATGGCTGATGGTTCCTTCTACCGGAAGTGTCATGGACATTGCACACAGCGTCAAGCCATTCAAAACTCAAAATCTTGTTTTCTTGGAGTTCATGCCGTGTTCAAGGTCCTATTCACCACTGGTAAGTAAGTTTTAAGATAATTCTTATTCAGGAAAAAATTAAACGTCAGGGCACAGAACACTCTACACAAAACCAGACAGAAAAAAAACGCTTCTACATGTGTATTGGTGAACATTTAAAGTCAAATCAAATGAAAATGTTTGCTTGTGTTCATGGAATATCACAATGTGAACGTTTCCTTTCCATTCCCAGAGGAAAATGGCAAAGCATTAATTCCGTTTGAATTAGAGCACCTGATCTTCCTATGTGACGAGACCTGTAAAGATCCCGGTTAGAAGTGATCTCCTCAGTAACTAATGCCTGTTGTAAAATTTGAAAATGTGAAACTCCTTTAAACCAACAATACAGAATAGTATACACAATAGTACTTGTGTTCTGTGTTGAATATTTCACCACAAGGGATAACTATTTTAAATCACAAACTATGAAGGATCTTTTAGTTATCATTTAATCATCGCGTTTTTAAAAGAGTTAGATCTGTTAAATGTCTTGTAAATAGATAAATATTGTATGATTGGAAGTTAAATTAGCAACTAACATTGTTAGTGGCTGTATCCTCGAAGTTTCCACGCTAGTTTTATTACTATAGCTAACTGTGATGCTCTAGTGGTTTTACTGTCCTTCGTCGACAGGTTCTTCATAATATGCATATATATTCTTTTTATAGCACGTGTATTCTTGTCACGATATGGCTTCAATATTGCCGATGTGACGTTAAATTTTAACTCACTCACTAACTCACTTTTCAACAGTATGTTTGCCCCTATAATATTGCAGAATCTTGAGTCGATCGCCAATCATTCCATTAGTTCCGAACGAACTAATTTGACAGGCCAGGCGTGTGAAATAGCAGAATTGTTAAAGAAGGTATGTGTTTTCAACATATGAAACTACATTCGCTCACTAACTAAATGTTAGCTTATCGCGGTTTTCTTTAAAGCTCATTATTCATCGTATCTGTATGTCAACTTCATGTGTACCTTGGAGTACAACGCGTGGGTCACGAGTAATCAGCGGGCTTTATACGTGATGCAGTCCGTCTCACAGTTTGTTTGCAGTGCGTCTCACACCCTTGTATCATGCGGCCCAAGTAAATCCTACAACTTGGTATTAGTGCCTGTCTGTTCCTAGTTAGACTGAAGCATATAGTTGCAGGTAGAACCATAGAAACCATCATTAATATCCAAGTCATTAGTCGTTCCAAAACGTTGTATGTCTGTGAGTTGGATTTTACAGAACTTTTAGTAATATTTCAGTAACATCTGCGACAAGTGAGTTTAGCTTCACACCGCACTCGGCAATATTCCAGCTGTATGGCGGTGGTCTGTAAATAATCGAGTCTGGACCAGACAATCCAGTGACTAACAGCATGAGCATCGATCTGCGCAAATGGGAACCGATGACATGTGCCAACAAAGTCAGCGAGCCTAACCATCCAATCCCGTTAGTCTCTTCTTTCGACAGGCATAGTCTCCCATTATGGCAAGCATGGGTCAGCAGAAATGAGCTTCACATTGTACCCATGTTCAATCCGGGCGTGTGAGTGTGTGGCCACTGGGCCAACCTCTGCAACTATTGTATGTAAAATGTAAATGTAAAGTATAATCAGTGTATATTGTATATTTTAGCGTATATAATAAGTGGGAAACAAAGTCAGTATGGTCTTACGGGACGAAAATAGTGCAGTATACACTGTATATGAATAAATAGCGGGAAATCACTGAAGACACGCAATGTTCGCCAGACTGTATATGTCAGGTTACAACATCTATTATTTCAGAATGAAACCGATGGCGGTTACTCCGTTCACGCTCAACTAAAAGTTCTAGGTACAAGCCATTCTGGGACAAATGTGGAAACTGTTGGCTACATTGGGAGAGATTACTCCGTGAAGGTCAAGCACCCGCTCTATCATGCGAACAGTGATGTATTTCACAACAGAACATTAATTGTCGGGACTCTGGAGGTATTGAAAATGCACTTCTGCTTTCTCCAATTGTTTAGTGTAGAAATTGTGATTTTGCTACAATGGCTTTACATAGAGTAATAGTCTGTACACCCGTTAATGTGTTGATTTATTTAACTGTGCATCTATGAATGATTTTCTATGTGTTGTTTCTGCTTGTTGCAGACTGGGTACAAACTGACAAAAAAACACAATAAATCAAACATCACGTTTTGCGTTTGCTTTCAAATTCAAATCTATTCAATCTGCAATTTGCAAACATATGGATTGATAACACCCAAACGCACCAGCATTCGACTACGAAAACAGTTATATGGGAACGTTTGCAAAACCACCGTGTGCAGGGGTTCAGTCTATGGGATGGTAATTTTCATTCGGGGAAATCGCAATGAAAGTCTTTGAAATATGGAGCTGCGTTGTCTTCAGCAGAATCATTATATGGATTCACACGCTTCACGATGAGGAGCATAGAAAGCAAACCTACTACATATATATCCTCAAAAAGACGATTCAGCATCTTTACATGTTTTTTTTTCTTTCATACTAATGTCTCTTTTAAGGCATCGCATAGTTCAATGTGAAATTATGTAACAGAAAAAGTCTGCAGCAAAACCACTTCAGAATTTTAGTGACTATTTTTGAAAGAGTTTGATTCTAATTCAGATTTTAGACTTCTGCTGAGCTAGTTGTATTAATGACAAACTATATTCGTGATTGAATATGTCATTTGTCTGATAAGCGGCAACATGAAAACGAAACAATCGAAGCAACGTATGTCATTACAAACTTCTTGTATTGACACAGTGGGCGCCGTTTGTGATCAAGAAGGTGGAGAACGGGTCTGTGAAGTTCGACGGTCTTTGCATCCAGCTGTTGGAGGAACTGGCGAAACAACTCAATTTCAGGTTTCAATTAATGTTCTAGATGTGGGTGTAGTATAACGAGGCAGTAAAGTATTTTCCACCTTACCAAATGAAACCAAGGTTTTACTATTACCTGTTTGAACTATCTCTGTACTTCATAGCTATACCCTGGTGGAGCCCCCAGACAGGGAGTGGAGTCGGGTACTGAATGGCAGTTGGACAGGGCTGGTGAAGTTACTAATTGATGGGGTATGTTGCAATAGTAATGGACCGTTACATTCATGATATGTCCTGTACGCTGGCAGACATTCTGAGCATCCAGATCATAAACACCAATGCTCCTTGCACTGGACATTTATGATAGAGAAACGAAATTGTGATTGGTGTGATGGAAAGAGCAACGTGATTGGTCTGTATTCTTTGCCAATGTGATCATTTAATGTGAGCAAGTACAATCGTAATGGACAGTTAGATTCATGATATGTCCTGTATGCTGGCATACATTGTGATCATCCAGCATATTAACGTCAGTGAAAACTGGACATTAATGATAGAGAAACGAAATAGCGTTTGGTGTGATGAACAACGTGATTGGTCTGTACTCTTATAAACTGTACTAATCTGATCAGGAAAACAGTCTGAATGTGAGCGTTGAAAGGATGTCTCAGAATTGTAGCATACTGACTGCATCATAAATGGATTGATATGGTGATGCATTTAAAATGGCATGAGAGTTCTTTGTATTACTTTTAAAGTTAATGCAATGGACGCAAGTTGCATCTGTGTAAGTTGCAAAGCAAGTGGACTGGCTTTTAATTAGCAGATAGTGGTCGTACCAGGTGTGTGCATTTGCGGAAACATAGTCCCCATTTAATGAGAGCGCTTGAACATTCCATAGTAAGTCAGGAGGCATATGACTGTTTCTTACTTCTAGGAAGCAGATGTGGTTGTGGCACCGATGTCTGTGAGTGAGAGCAGAGCGTCAGCCATTGATTTCACAGTCCCATTCTTCTACGTCCAGTCAGCTCTTATTCTCAGCAAACAAGACCCCAACACCAACAAATGGTTGACTCTACTCTCCCTGTTCCGCTACGAAGTTCTCGTTTGTATCCTCGTCTCACTCATCTTCACCACTGTCTTCCTCTTCCTGATAGAAGAAGTGACACCAGTCCGTTCATGGACGGATGATAGGCCCACAGCTATGCAAACCCGATATGGAGATGTACTGTGGTATCATTTTGGAGCTCTTATGGCGAACGGTAAATCAAAATTGTTCAGTACAAACTTCACAATACTTGGTAAAGTTTTACCACGTTCCTTTTGACATCCACGACTGATCTTGTGGAACAAAGGTGTGACCATGAAAGACGCCACTGAAGAGCGATTTGGCAATGCGCATATAACAAGCGACAAAAATGAATTACTGCTTTCTTAATTACCCTGTTGTTTCCGTGAAGATTCTGACAATTACATATGCACGTGCACATACATCGTTGTACAGCCTTTTCACTACTATTCCAGGAGGAGCATACCTTCCCAACACAGAGTCCGGACGCACGGTGCTCAGCTTTTGGTGGCTCTTCACGGTGATAATGGCGGCGACTTACAGTGGTAACCTCATAGCGTTCCTCACCGACGGACGAGAGAAACCGCCTTTCTCCAATCTGGCTGAGATGGTGCAACAGGACACATACACGTGGGGGTTTGTGGGAGGCGCGTATTTAGTCACTCTCTTTCAGGTCAGTACATGAGCAATAAGTATGAGTAAAGGTTTTCTTTTGTGCTTTCGCCAGTAGAAACTATGCATCATAACCTAGGATGAAACGACACCAGGCCAAATCCAAACAAACTGACTCCTCAGTGATTTAACCTTTCTGAAGTTTGGGTAACTCATGTATTCACTGCATAATGGTTGCATAAAATTCTTGCAAATTAAGAATGGTAATGCTGATTGTACTGATACTATTCAGTGGTGCAAGGAATGTATGTTTTCAGAATTCCAACATCTCCGTCTATCAGAAAGTATGGCACCGTGTGGAGGAAATGACGACACACGACCCAGGCTGGTTGAGTCTCGATGGTAACGAGCACTTGCGACGAGCGACCAAGAGCCCGTATGTTTATATTGCAGATAAAGCTACCTTGGAGATGTGGGACGACCCTCGACGGTGTAATATGCAGATGCTATTCGATCACTTCGCCTTTGGCAATTATGCAGTTGGTTTACCCAAACACAGCATATACACACAACTCTTCTCACAACAGTGAGTATCGTATGTTTGATATTGTCATCCTGTCATCTGTTTTCTGATGCTGACGAAACGTTTATAGCTTTCTCACTAATCACCTGAACACCTGTAAGGCAGGTGTCTATCGCATCATTCTGACAATGTCATGACAATTTGTTTACGAATCACTATCGAAGAATATTGAGATAATCGCGAAAAGAACAATGTATCCCGGCCAACCGGTTGCTCCTCTCAATACGCAGGGCAAAGGGATGAAACAAAACTCGGGATGGAAGGGAACAAACAAATAGGGAAGTTGTATTTGACACCATTTATCTCTGATATGCCATATTGTGAAATTTAGTAGTTCACATATCTACTAAAAAAACCTTAGTTGTTTGATCAAGGTTACAACATTCAAAAACTCAGTGAAGCATTCAGGTAGTCTCATGGTAAACATGTGAAGGGAATTGGGACACCCAATTAGGTACAGATAAATTACATGAAATGAATAAGTGAGAGAGTGGGCGAGTTAGAATTTAAAGTCACTTTAGCAATATTTCAGCCACATCGTGACTGAAACAATATATACATTAGCAATAATTAAAGATAATTAAAGATAGATTATACAGTCCTGTCAAGGAGGAATATCACATATATACATGTAAAACTAGTAATTAAATCTAAAACATTTTATCTATATAGGACAACACAATATACGAACCGCCTATAGATCGCCAACAACTGAAGGCATATCACCATGCTAGGGACGATTTTTAAATGTAGTATCCTTGTGATTTTAATTTTGACTAACACTTCTTACACTCGCCAGTGGCTGAATGTTTAAATCAAAAATAGGGTCCATGCAGGCAGCAAAGGTACTGCTAGTCCCCATGGTCCCTCTACAGTAATCTAGCTTTAGTTGTTGGCGATCTATAGCATTTTCCTTTATACTGCCCTGCCATTTATGGTAAAAAAGTCATACGTTTCATGACACGTTTTAAAAAAGAAATCTGTGATAGTCTGCTTATTTGACTTTCCTTCAGGTGTTTATAAGTTATTTTTAATCATTATAAATCTATAACTTGTTTTATCTATGATACGGTTGATATATTGCCAGTGTGACTTAAAACTTTAACTCACTCACAAGTAGAGTTTTTTTATGGATAAGGTGCCATTTGGTAGAGGGTTTGTACAACAACTTTGTCATAAAAAAGAAACCTTTCTTTAGTAAATGCCTGCAGTGGTGTGGGATAGACTGTATATTTTCTATTTACGTTTGCAGGATTTTGAAAGTGTACGAAAGCGGCCTCCTGGATATGTGGTGGAATCGGTGGAAACCTAAACATCAGTGTACGCCACCCAGCAGAAAAGCGAAGAGGATTGACATTTTAGTCTTGCAGAGTGCCTTCTATATTGCAGGTGTTGGCGTGGCTATATCAGTCATTGTCCTTGCAACTGAAACAATTCGTAATCGGAGAAGTAAATAAAGACTGCAGACACGTTCTGACAGTGATAGGGAAGAAGAGCCAGTTTCCTCTGATAGTTCGCCTCAGAATGTAAATAGACACACATGAAGCTGCATCCATACCTGACTAATGATAGGGTTGATAAGGACCATAATGGCTTAATCTTTCTAAACACATCTTAACTGCATCGGCAGAAATGCACAGGCTTCACGTTTGACACGGTTACTGTTCTTTTTAGAGCTTGCCTATATAGATAAATATGAATTCGTAAGTTAAATGATCAGTATGTGCTCTATACTGTCAACATTGAAAAAGTCTAAACATTTTTTTCATAATTAGATTTCTGCATAACTGGTGCCATACAATAACAGAACTATCTAAGCGGTAAGAGAGCTTGGGAAATCTAGGTCCTTGTCTTCTTGTCACGTAAGATATAAGGCCAGATGCTGAAGGCAAGATCTTGATATCAAAACTCTTACTTACTTCTTACTTTCTAATAGTGGAATATTGGGCATTTGCATTTCAACACCAGTCGTTTTTCCCAGTCTAAGTATGGCAAAAAGGAAAAAAAGATCATTAAATTCAAATACAACACTATTCTGTAATGTCTACAACCACTAGCAAACTGAGCGCCATCATTTTTATAGAAATCTTGTTAAACTTATAGGTAGCCAGCATTCATGGTTGTATGAATCTGTATGGTCTGAATATGACACATGCAAATTTCTAGCCATTCACAAATGTAAAAACACTTTTAAGAAGGGATTGAAGGTGTGACATTTTGAATGGAAGATAGGCATCTCGAAATACAGGAATATATAACAGTTGTCTTCACAATAAATACATTACATGATCTGACTGGTTTGACATGAAACTAAACTAAAATGCTTTATGGTTGAACTTCTTTATTATATAAGGTAACAACGTTTCGAGACAGTTCTTAGTCTCTTCTTCAGGTGAAGTGATGGTGAAACTAAAGGGATGTAGCATATATACACATAACAGTAGACATATGACAATGGGTCAAAATACATAAGTAAAGACTAGAATCCTTGTGTGCTCCAGAGGATCTGTCTACTACAACACAGCCCAGCATCTGTCCCGCATCCTAACCCCCCTGGGAAAAACTGGCAGCTCCTTTGTGAAAGATTCGGCATCCCTGGTACAGCAACTGATAAACACCAGGGACACAAAAGAAAGTTAGTCAGCTACGAGGTGGTAGACCTATTTCCCAATATACCCATTAATGAAGCCATTCACATCCTATCCACTAGACTGGAAACATCTCTACCAGACCTAGACACCAAACTCACAGCCCAAAGCATCGTCGATCTCGTAAGTAAATGCTTCGAGACTTCATATTTCAACTGGAATGGTCAGCTCTACCAACAGATCCATGGATTGCCAATGGGATCCCCTCGCAGAAATATACATGGTTGCCTTTGAAGAAACAGCCCTGAAAATTGCAGCATTCACACCAAAGCACTGGCTCTGCAAAGTAGATGATGTCATAGCCTTCCTGGTCGACAACCAAGATCCAGAAGCCCTGCTGCAACACTTGAATACCCAACACCCAAGAATTCAGTTCACAATGGAAGAAGAGACACACCAACAGCTTCCCTTCCTGGACATCCTTTTCAACAATCCATAGCCGCCAGTGTTTACCGTAAACCGACACATACTGATCAGTATATTCATCACCAGTCCAACCATCACCCCCAGATCAAGGAAGGCATAGTAGCTACCCTGGCACGAAGAGCAAAAGCGGTCTGCAGCCCAGACAGCCTCCACAGCGAATTAAAACACCTGAAATCAACCTTCCTAGACCTTAACGAGTACCCAACCCTTCTAGTCAGTAACACCATCACCAAGACCCTGAAAGAAACTTCTAAGTCAGCTAAACCAGAACCCTCCCCCATCAGAATTAACATGCCATACCAAGGCCAGATAAGTCATCGCATCAGCCGTCTCATCAAGAAAACAACAGGAATAGACGTCACCTTCCGTAGCGAGACCAACCAGAAAACACTACTATCAGCTAATGGACGCGGGTCAACAAGACCTAAATGCAACAATCCAGCAGGATCCAATGTAGTTGTAAAGAGACATATATTTGAGAAACCGGTCGACGACTGGCTGTCAGGTTAAAAGAACACAAAACATCAGTTCAAAATTTGGATCAGAAGTCTGCTGTATGTAAACACATCATGCACAACCCCAATCATAAGATTGTTTGGGACAACACCAGGACGCTAGTTAGGAACGCTAATGGCTTCAAAAGACGAAAGCTCCTAGAAGACAATGAAATCAAGCGGAACAAGCCCTCAATCAACAGAGACGGTGGCGTTTACCTACCTAGTGCATGGAACCACCTTATTCTTAGTGACTAACCTTTATCTAAACATCTTTACCTCGTTAACCTAATCAATAGAAGCCTGCACGCCCATCAGTTAAGCCAATCAGTTAAGCCTGTACATCAGTAGAACCCTGTACATCAATCAATCGAAGCCTGTACATCAATTAATAGAAACCTGTATATCTTGTTACCCATTGTTATCTGTCTACGTTATGTGTATATATACTATATCCCTTTAGTTTCACCATCACTTCACCTGAAGAAGAGACTAGGAACTGTCTCGAAACGTTGTGACCTTGTATAACAAAGAAGTTGAACCATAAAGCATTTTTAGTTTGATTCCACCAACTTCTAAATGCCTTTGAAACAACTCATACGACATGGTTTGACATGGTATGCATTTCTATCAAAGTCGGAAGCAGTGTGTATTGTGTTAAGTGTGAGACATCAGTTGTTATTTTTGGTTACAGCACCTGGTCCACGTCTGATAGCTGAGTGTGCACTGTGTAATACCTCGTTAATCAATGTTCCAGCAGTTTCAAAGTGGGGGCACAATACACAGGCTTCATGTAGCTGAGTACAGAATCAAAACCAGGCTTTGGGCATTACGAGCAAACTCTCAAAACAGCAGGCGTCTACGCCCACATTGCATTCCAATGACAGTATAGGGTAGCTCAATCAAATGAAATAAGACTTGAAGTGGTTCGGTATTACCTAGAAGGAGTGCCAGAAGTAGCACGATGACAAGGAATCTTGATATTTGGCTAACAGGACAAACTGAACAATTCTTCAGGTATTCCAGTGTGAAATTTATCAGTAAAAATACCGTCAGATTTGAATTCATTAATTAGATTCAGCAGTGAATGGGATCAATAATCCTGTCAGCTCACTACTGAAGAACCACTGCTCATCGTATATTACACAGGGCCTTAAAGGAGGTGGAATGTATCAGTTTATCCGATTTTCATCATCAAATGCAGTATGTTCTGAATATGACCTTGGGGACTTGCAGTCCATATCTTTTAGTAGCAGTGATATTATGGGTCACTCGGATTTTGCCATCGAAACCGTCAGTTACGTACATGATGGTTCACACTGCAATCGCGGGTTCTTTTTGACAGTGTGGCCTGATTGTCAGTAGTACACACAATGAATATATTTTCAAACATTTGTCTCTCAATTCGAGTTTGTGTACGTCATGTCTATCTGTGAAATAAGTAAATCTGTTAGTCCATACGCATCTTGCGCTTCATACTTGTGTTGAGACTTTTTTTGCAAAATGACGTGATCATGATCCCTGGCTAGACAGTAATCGTCTGAAATATCTGGCTACCTCTTCACTTCTGCCAGCCTCTTCACTTCTGGCAGCCGCCCCACTTAGCGTTAGGGTGCTGCTCTCACCCAGGAGATAGTTCAGTGTTGACATGCACACAAAGAGTAACTGTGGCCTGCTTCAGTTCAAAATGGATACCTTGATACACGTAGTGTTGAGTCGTGGTGATTGTGCTATCCCTTATATACCAAGCACCATCTGTGCAAGTAATCAAGATGACTGAACAAACGACCTTCCTCTCTTCGAGGACGGTTAGTACCATCTGTTGAAGTTATCCAGAGAACGAAACAAACGAACGTACTATTTATTTTGCTGTGTGATAGCTATTGATATTTTGGCCATGATAGAGTTCTGATGGTCAAATTGATGTTGCCTCAATTGTTTTGACTACAAACGAATGGTGACATGAGGATGCAGCCAATTAAATATTTTCTCACTCAAATCAAACTGTAGGTTGTATTTTCTAACAATTTCATAGTCATACAGTTTGTAAAGGATTACGTCACCCTCATTTAATATCAATAATAAATTCAGGAAACCAACTTTGTTTCTGTATTTTGTTTCGCATAGCGTTGCCTTCTCACATATAGTTTGTGTATATGCATTGTGTACAAGAGTCAATGCTACGTATTTTATCAATTTTCAATCAATGTTGAACGATCATGTACATAATCCAGATAAATAGATCCCAAACAATGCTAACTGTAATGAATGGAGCATTAATGATTTGCCTGATGGCGGACGAGTAGACCTGACGATACGCTGTGTCCACCAACATCAATGTCATCGAGAGTCTGTGATAGCATGAAACACGTTTCTTTTCTAATATCAGTACACCATTGTCCATACCGAATATTGCAAAATAGATAAATGTACAAAAACAAAACTAGTCCTCTTCAGTGAAAACCCGATTCTGCTACTACGCCTAATGTCAAGTAATGTTATTTGGAAAAATGCATTCTGGGAAAAGTGGTTAATTCTGAATATTTCGATGTAGTGTGACTTACAGCCTCAAACATTTGGCCATGTGTTCTCCTTCAGGCTGTTTTCTCTTAGTCGGAGCTAAATCAGAAGAAAGGAAGAGTGAGTGAGTTAACATTTAACGTCACATCGGCAATATTTCAGCCATATCGTGACGAGATCCATTAATGTCATACATGATAGAGAATGGTAAAAAATCTGTCAACGAAGGACAGTAAAGCAACTATCAGAGACAAATATTTAAAACTAGTAATTAAATCCAAAACAATTCAACTATAGAGGACGATACAATATAAAAACAGGCTATAGACCGCCAATAACTGAAGGTAGATCACCATACCAGGGTCCATGGGGTCTTACAGTACCTAGAAGGAAGGAAGAAAAACGTCTTGAATTTAATATTACTTAGCGACTTATGATATTTTCTGACACATCAAATTAGTCCAGGTCTTCCTGACGTTATCAGTATCCAAGAGACATTGCTGTCATCTGGGAAGAATTTTAACATTATGTTCACGTTCCGTCTCCACCCAGATCTATTACCGATCTATCACCGTCCATAATGTCACTTAACTTTACAGAGGGACGTGTAAGATTTTTGTAAAACCATCTTTGTCAATCAAAATATCCACCACCCTGAATCTAGTTCAACGTGTAGCATTTACTTTGACGAGGCAACAAAAATTTGACTGGCATACATTAGTTGAATCTCAATCTTATCGTTTACAACAAAAGATGATTTTGAGCCCGATTTCATTGCTGTGCGTTTGCGCTGTTGATACCTTGTGTAGTAAATTAGGAATGAAGATTTTATGGATATCAACTTCTTTATGAGAGAACACAACGTTTCGGAGTTAATGCTTACTCCTTCATCATATGTGGGTATATACCTTTATTTGCCAGTCAACCTATTTAAGTAAAGTATTGCATTTCCTGAAGATAGGAAATGCAATGTACAGTTTTGCTATTGTAATTTAGAGTCAGAAGCGTCAAAGACGTTCAGTACTACCTACCTTTAAAGACCCCTAAAGGTCCGGGGTAGAATAGGCCTTCAGGAACCCATGCTTGTCATAAAAGGCGACTATGCTTGTCGTAAGAGGCGACTAAAGGAATCGGGTGGTCAGGCTCGCTGACTTGGTTCACACATGTCATCGTTTACCAGTTGCGGAGATCGATTCTCATGCTGTTGATCACTGGATTGTCTGGTGTAGACTCGATTATTTACCGCCGCCATATAGCTGGAATATTGCTGAGTGTGGCGTGAAACTTAACTCACTCACTCACTCCTGAACAGGCAACATTGCCTTATATGTCGTCTTGTAGCTCTAATTGACTAAGACTTGCAAATCCCTCACTTGAGCGGTTTCACCAGAGACCCCTGGTTTCACCGTTTGTGCTTGTTTGTTCGTTAGCGTCAGTTGTGGTAAGGTGAGTGTAGGATATATATATGGCAGGAATATTGCTGAGTGCAGCGGAAAACTAAATTCACTCACTCGCATACCTTTGAAGTAAATTTTGTCTAAAATGTACAATAAAAAGGGACTTAGCAACCAAATGTTACACCAAGTTCAATAAATTCTCATTGTGCCGCATTTGCAATGGAACAATATTCATGTTTTAAACATCAGCATCAAGGTAGATCACTCGCTAATAGAAGAATGAATTAAACTTTCTAACTAAAATATATAAAAAGAAATTGTTCTAAAAGTGGGCTTTGTTGAGCGATGGTCTGAAAATAAGCATGTGCTAATAAATCAATAATTGAGTTATTATTCCTTAGTTTACTACCATCCCAGCAGAACAACATTGAAAACAACGACCCATGCCTTTAAGGTACAATGGCATACCCTCAACCACGTCACCGTGCGTGTACATATCCTAAATCATAGCCGATTTATACACAGAGAATGGCGTCGGTCATTATATCCAGACATTATAAACCTAGACCGCTTCCAACAATCAAGCAAATCAGTTTTCCATTAGACTTTCACTCATCCTGAAATAGGGGAAGATCAATATGTGGAACATGCATTTAATTTCACTTTCGGCATCGAAATAACGATTTGTGTGACGAGACTGGCACCTAACAATTGACTGCATCAATAAACACAAAGCGTATTTCCCGAGGGCATTCATAATTACTTGAAGACAATACATTTCTGCTGATTGAAATATTTATTTGTCCTCATCTAGCTGCAGCACACCTCATGTATTCTTTAGGAATCATCGGGGAATATCTCCACGAAGGGGAAAATCAATTCTATACATTGGAGCAACTTAATTATCATCTGAAATAGGTCAGTGTCAATAGCGGCTTGGCCATAAGCCTGCGTGATCTACACGGCTTGACAGACCTGTTTTACAACCAGAGTAGAAGGGACACGGTAAAAACTAGCATAATTCCATTTCTTCGTCTAAACGTGAATACTACACGTGGCACGTAATAGTTGGGATATGGACATGTTGCCATGATGGTCGCTGCACCTGCCAGCAGAGACTGTCAAGAGATTAGGAATATCAACCAGAAAATATCTCACGGAAGCCCATCAAGCTTTCGAGATTGCAAAATACGATCAGCTGTGGGCTTGGTTTCTGTGGATTACACCAAGTTTGGACTTTCTTATTGTCCCATTTGGGCTTAATAGCATATTTATTGACAGGGAGCCACGTCAGCTTTGATGTTCGTCAACCGGGCGCATGGTCAGGAACTGAACACCAATACGGTGTCATTCTGTAGATGAGGTGAACACTGTCTCATGCGCTTCAGCCTACAGACAATCATGGATAATTTTCAGAGTTTCGTAACAGAAAGTGTAGTACGTCCGAGTTTTGACTGATACTACTGACAGAGGATACATCCCGAACTCTGATTTAGTTAATCGACGTTATCAAATTTGAACCAGACGAATAGCTTTGGAAACAGACGCATTTACGATGTCTGTGGTTTACATCTTCAGTGTGGTAATTTTCATGATGTTCACGTCTTCGCACGTCTGGATGCTTTCTCTGGGTGAGTTCACTATCTTATATATTTTTTTCCTATATTACAAAATGTTTTGATTTCAATGCTCAGTTGACAAAGTGCATATAATACAGAAAGAAACAAAACCAAATGACTTGTGTATCAAGTATCAAAAATATTATTGTACATATGCACCAATGAAAACACAAATCTATGTCTTCGACAAGAATACGCGATACTTTATTCGATAAAAATGTCGTTTTCACAACGTCATTAATAGAATGTACTACATGATTCTCTATGTGAAGATATGAAACAATGATATGATTGTGTCAGGTGCAAGCTGAGAAAGAAAAACCTTCAAACCTTCTTGTAAGCCACGAAACAGACCCTTGTAAGTGACAGGAACGGGTCCATTTATTCAGTGTGTTCCTATGTTTGACATCTAAAGATTCTACCTAGTTCGATCATGCAGAACGCTTTTTCTTACCAGATCTTTTGCTGAACATCAAAGAGTATAACAGATGCTCACAACCTGTGGTCTGCCACAAAAACATTTCTGTCAACAATTACCAGTTAAATTGGACAATATGGCTGCTGGCTGGGGAATTTCCTGCTTTGAAAACAGGTATTACATATTACCTCTTTCAGTTACCATGTTACACATAAAATCTACTAACTCCATTCGGGTGTACGTTGTATGTCTTCCTGTATTTAGAAATGTTTTTATGTGTGTAGTGTGTGTGGGTGAGTTGGGTGAGGAGTGTCTCTTTCACTTTTTTAGATCAAAACAAAGTGGCCAAACCAAAGTGACATTAGTGTAACTAACTAAACCATGGCATTTGATGTATCCATCTCGTTTTTATAAATTATGAATTAAAAGAGGATTTATGCCTTTACTTTAAAGACAAAGTATATATCAGTTACAACTGAATATTACCTCAAGTAGCAACGCTCTGTTTTGAGTTTCAGTGAGATCGGTACATGGGGATGTCATGATCATGGCATCGCTGTCTCCCTGTGAGCGTCATTTCAGTCCCTCCTCCCACGATATCACCGTCGGCCCCTTGGTCTGTTCCACGTTCTTATCCAGCCAGTCGATATATATTCAGTCAGTATTCAATGTCCCAAGTACAGAACAAGCCAACTTTAATGCTGTCATCAGCCATGATTCCATGGAAGATGTCATAGCAGGCATCACCTCAGTACTCTGTCATGTGAAGTGGAAGACGGTCGTCGTTATGTCTTCAACTTATGGAGGTAGGATGAATAACAAGCATTATTCGGAATCCGAATTCCAATAACTAAGGACTACAATGTTCAGTGTTGAAGTCACAACAACACCCATATGAAAAGTCAGTTACAGTATTCAGACAAAACAGAACACACACAAAACACTGAAACTAACATATTCTTATTGAAGGAGGCTCTGTTACTTATATCCAAAATTCTCCGACAACCTACACATTTTCAGTCTGGTAACTCAATATCACCAACAAATCATTTTTAAGATAGAAGAAAAGAAATCTAAAAGCGTTATGATACTAACAAAAGGATGGTGTTTTCAGTTTTCTCTGCACTATCTGGAGGGAGACTGGCTTCGATCAAGTTACTCCTGTATATGATAGATGATCCCAAGAATCCACTTGAAAGTATTGACCTAGCCAGCATTTACCAACTGCTTCCTGAAGAGGACCTCAATCTTCTTGTGATTTGTCCCTTCGAATGTATACAGAAACTACTCAACCAGAACCAGGTAATGTCTGTTAACTTCGATAACAGCTACATTGCTTTCTACATGGACTAATTTCGTTTTGGAAAACTTTTTCATGTTTACAACACTACACCACGTCATCGCTTCACATATGACAGTCATTATAAGATATAAATATTTCAATGTTAAAACTGTGAAGGAAATTTTTAATAGTGTTCATTTTCATTTACTTCTTGGCTTTATAAAAGAAATTGATTTATTTGATGAATTGTGATTGATATGTTTTGTAAACAGACATATTGTAAAGATTGGTACTTTAGATATGTAACTTAGATTCTTAGTGGTTGTTCCCTCAAAGGGGGCTAAAGTACTATAAAATTATTATCTTCCTGAGAGGGTAAGTCCCAAAACTGTCAAAGTCAAATATATACTTACCGCAGTTTAATCGTAGAATTTTTTAAGTTTCTATTATCGCCTATAATTTCCTACAACCGCCAGCGGCTGAAGGGATGGTGTAAATTCAGCTAGAGTCCATGCAGGTAGCAAAAAGTAATGTACGTCCCCACGGTTCCTAGTATGGTGATCTACCTTCAGTTGTTGGCGATCTATGGCCCCTGTTTTATGTTGAAGTGGCTGCTTTGTTTAAAATGTGTTAGTCTTCCATGCCAGTTTTATATTCATGTTTGTGATAATCTAGTATTTTTATGTCTATCGTCGACAGGTTTTACTATGCAAAATGTTTTCATTATTTATTTTTTTAAATTGTTTTCTTCACGATACATGGCTGAGATATTGCCGATGTGACGTTAAATATTAACTCACTCACTCACATATGACAACACCAAAATGGGTTTGTACTGTAAATTATGACACCTTCTAAAGGTGTTCCATTTCGGTCATTATTTCGCACATTTTGTAAAGAACATACTACGGTCATGTGGTGGGTATTTGCGTGAACATCCCATAACCATTTCTCTTTCATTTTCTCATCTACAAGAGACCGAAACCATAAAGTGGAAATACCGTGCGGCGTTGAGCACCAACCAGCCAACAAACTATTCTATAAGAAAATATGCATCAGTAGTAGAAAATAGGTAATTTAATATCAAAATCTTTTATTGTTAGAGTCGATTGTTGGAGTCGAACATGTCAGTGGTGAAGGCAACTCTAGGCCCTCAATGGTTAATGGTTCCTTCTACCGGAAGTGTCATGGACATTGCACCCAGCGTCAAGCCATTCAAAACTCAAACTCTTGTTTTCATGGAGTTCATGCCGTGTTCGAGGTCCTATTCATTACTGGTAAGTAGCTTTTAAGTTCATTCTTATACAGGAAAGAACTAAACGTCGGGGCACAGAACACTCTACAAAATCAGAAAGTAACAACGTTAAAGTCAAATCAAATGAAAACGTTTGCTTGTGTCCATAGAATATTACAATATGGACATTTTTTCCACTTCCAGTGGAAAATCATTTATTCCGAACACCTGATCTTCCTATATATGTGACGAGACCTGTAAAGATCAGCGTTAGAATTGATCTCTCCAGTAACTGATGCCTGTTGTAAAATTTCTTATTGATGTAACAAGAATGTGAATCCAATTTAAACCAACTAAACAGAATGCAGACAAGTTCATGATATTCAATTATATATTGAATAAAACAAGGTTACAGTGAGATTTCCAATACGATACAACTGAATCACAAATATAAAATCTAAACTCAGTCACGGCCAGCGCTTTAAACGTCTGTGACCAATCATAACTGAAAGTTACTTATTTGACAAAAAAATCCTCATAACACATTAACTGTGTCGTTTCCAATTATATGTTTGCCCCTGTAACATTACAGAATCCTGAGTCTATCACCAATCATTCCATTAGTTCCGAACGAACTAATTTGACAGACCTGGCGGCTGAAATAACAGATTTGTTAAAGAAGGTATGTGTTTTCAACATGTGAAAGTACATTCGCCCAGTAACTCAGTGTTAGCTCATCGCGGTTTTCTTTCAGCTCATTATTCACCGTATCTTCGTGTCAAATTCATGTGTACCTTGGAGTATAACGCGCGGGTCACGTGTAATCAGCGGGCTTTATACATGATGCAGGCCTATCTCACACTCGAGTTCAGTTTGTGTGAACTGCGTCTCACACCTTTGTATCATGCGGCTCAAGTAAATTCTACAACTTGGCATTAGTGTATGTTTCTAGTTAGAATGAAGCTGGTAGAAGCATAGAAACTGTCACTACTTTCCAAGTTGTTGGTCGTTCCGAAAACATTGTATGGCAGTGAAATGCATTTTACAGAAGTTTTAGCAATGTTCCAGCAACATCTGTGTGAGCTAAGATGAGTGAGAGAGTTGAGTTTTACGCCGCAGTCAGCAATATTCCAGCTATATGGTGGCGGTCTGTAAATAATAGAGTCTGGAGCAGACAATACAGTGATCAACAGCGTGAGCATCAATCTGCGCAACTTGAAACCCATGACATGTGCCAACCAAGTCATCGATCCTGACCACCCGATCCTGTTAGTCGCTTCTTACCATTCTCCCTTTAAGACAAGCATGGGTCAGCAGAAATGAGCTTCACACATTGTACCCATGTACAATCCAGGTATTCGGCTTGACGATCAAACCCTTTCACCACAGGGCCAACCACTGTAACTATTGTAGTGAGTGAGTGAGTTAATATTTATCGTCACATCGGCAATATCGCAGCCATATCGTGACTTGAACAAGTAATAATGACATTGCAGAATGAATGATTATAAGAAACTAAAACCCTGTTGACGAAGAACAGTAAAACCACTAGTATATATCCATTTAAGACTAGTAATTAAATCTAAAACAATTTAACTATAGTGGAGAATACAGTGTAAAAATGGTCTATAGATGGCCAACAACTGAAGGTAGATCACCACACTAGGAGTCATGGAGACATTACTTTTGCTATCTGCATGGACCCTAGCTGGACTTACACCACCCCCTCATTCGTTAGCAATTTAGGCACATCTAGCCATACATTTAATGTAACTATTGTATGTATATTGTTAATGTAAAGTACAATCGCTGTTAATTATGCTTAATTCAGTATGGTCTTAAGGGAAAAAATAGTGCAATATACACTGTATGTGAATAAATCACGGGGATATCACTGAAGGCACACGGTGTTGGCCAGACTGTATATGTTAGGTAACACCATCTACGGTTTCAGAATGAAGCCGACGGCAGTTACTCCGTTCAAGCTCAACTAAAAGTTCTCGGTACAAGCCATTCTGGGACAAATGTGGAAACTGTTGGCTACATTGGGAGAGATTACTCCGTGAAGGTCAAGCATCCGCTCTATCATGCGAACAATGATGTATTTCACAACAGAACATTAATTGTCGGGACTCTGGAGGTATTGAAAATGCACTTCAGTGTTCTGCTTTCTCCAATGTTTAGTGTAGAAATTGTGATTTTCCTATAATGGCTTTAGATAGAATAATACTCTGTACACCCGTTAATGTGTTGATTTATTAATCACTTTCTATGTGTTGTTTCTGCTTTCAACCATGCCTACCTTGTTGCAGACTGGGTAGAAACTGACTAAAACACAATATGTCAAACATCACGTTTTGCGTTTGCTTTCACATTCAAATTCAAATCTGTTCAAAGTTGCAGGTAGCAACGATATGAATTGAAAACACCAAACACACCACCATTCTACTACGAAAACGGTTAGATTGGAACGTTTGCAAAACCACTGTGTGCAGGGGTTCGGTCGATGCTAATTTTCATTCGGGAATTCGCAATAAAAGCCTTTCAAATATGGTGCTACGTTATCTTCTGCCAAATCATTCTAGCGATCCACGATGACTCCACCTCCTAAATATGTATCCTCAAAAAGATGATTCAGCTTTACACGTTTTTTATTTCATATTGAAGTTTAATTTCTTTTAAGACATCACAGAGAAACAATGTAACAGAAAAATGTCTGCAGCAAAACCACTTCAGAATATTGATGACTGTAATTTGAAAGATTTTGATTCTAATTCAGATTTCAGACTTCTGCTGAGTTAGTTGTATTAATGACAAACTATTTTCGTGATTGAATATGTCATTTGTCTGATGAGCGGCAACATGAAAACGAAACAATCGAAGCAACGTATGTCATTACAAACTTCTTGTATTGACACAGTGGGCGCCGTTTGTGATCAAGAAGGTGGAGAACGGTTCTGTGAAGTTCGACGGTCTTTGCATCCAGCTGTTGGAGGAACTGGCGAAACAACTCAATTTCAGGTTTCAATTAATGTTCTAGATGTGGGTGTAGTATAACCAGGCAGTAAAGTATTTTCCACCTTACCAAATGAAACCAAGGTTTTACTATTACCTGTCTGAACTATCTCTGTACTTGTTAGCTATACCCTAGTGGAGCCCCCGGACAGGGAGTGGAGTCGGGTACTGAATGGCAGTTGGACAGGGCTGGTGAAGTTACTAATTGATGGGGTATGTTGCAATAGTAATGGACCGTTACATTCATGATATGTCCTGTACGCTGGCAGACATTCTGAGCATCCAGAACAAAAACGCTAATGTTCCTTGCACTGGACATTTATGATAGAGAAACGAAATTGTGATTGGTGTAATGTAAAGAACAACGTGATTGGTCTGTATTCTCTGCCAACGTGATCATTTAATGTGAGCACGTACACCTTCCATAGTAAGTCAGGAGACATGTGACTGTTTCCAGGAGGCTGATGTGGTTGTGGCACCGATGTCTGTGAGTAAGAGCAGAGCGTCAGCCATCGATTTCACTGTCCCATACTTCTACGTCCAGTCAGCTCTTATTCTCAGCAAACAAGACCCCAACACCAACAAATGGTTGACTCTACTCTCCCTGTTCCGCTACGAAGTTCTCGTTTGTATCCTCGTCTCACTCATCTTCTCCACTGTCTTCCTCTTCCTGATAGAAGAAGTGACACCAGTCCGTTCATGGACGGATGATAGGCCCACAGATATGCAAACCCGATATGGAGATATACTGTGGTATCATTTTGGAGCTCTTATGGCGAATGGTAAATCAAAATTTGCTCAATTCACATCACTTGATAAAGTTTTATCACTTTACTTTTGACACCGACAGTATGGTTTGACTTTGTGGAACAAAGGTCCGACCACTCCATGAAAGACGCCACTGAAGAGCGATTTGGCAAGACACATATAATAAGAGACAAAAATGAATTACAGTTTTCTTGATTACCCTGTTGTTTCCGTGAAGATTCTGACAATAAAATATGCATATGCATCGTTGTATAGCATTGTTACTACTATTCCAGGAGGAGCATACCTTCCCAACACGGAGTCTGGACGCACAGTGCTCAGCTGTTGGTGGCTCTTCACGGTGATAATGGCGGCGACTTACAGTGGTAACCTCATAGCGTTCCTCACCGACGGACGAGAGAAACCGCCTTTCTCCAATCTGGCTGAGATGGTGCAACAGGACACATACACGTGGGGGTTTGTGGGAGGCGCGTATTTAGTCACTCTCTTCCAGGTCAGTACATGAACAATAAGTATGAGTAAGACTTCTTTTTCTGTCGAACCAACAGAAACTATCCACCATAACCTTGAATGAAACGAAATCAGGCCAAATCAAGGAAAAAGGCTAACTCCCTTTTAAATATGCAACCCTAAATTACCCTTTCTGGAGTTCGGGTAACTCATGTATTTATTCCATATCAGTTGTCTGAACTACTAGTTCACCAAGAATTGTTATTTTGAGTGTACTGGTTGTATTTGTTGTACTGAAAATACATTAGTGCATGTAGGAAATGTGTGTTTTCAGGACTCCAACATCTCCGTCTATCAGAAAATATGGCAGCTTGTGGATGAAATGACAACAAACGATCCAGGCTGGTTGAGTCTCGATGGCAACGAGCACCTGCAACGAGCGGCCGAGAGCCCGTATGTCTATATTGCAGAAGAGGTTACTTTGGAGATGTGGGACGACCCTCGGCGGTGTAATATGCAGGTGCTAAAAGACAACTACGCTTTCGGCAATTATGCAGTTGGTCTACCCAAGCACAGCATATACACACAGTTCTTCTCAAAACAGTGAGTACCGTATGGTAGGGGTTCTAATGTTTGATACTGTCATCCTGTCATCAGTTTCCGGGTGCTCAAGAAACAGTTGCTGCTTTCTCAATAATCACCTGAACACCTGTAAAGCAAGGAACTCTGTAAAGAGCATAGTTTATTGCATCATTCTGACAATGTCATGACAATTTGTTTTTCGAAACACTATCAAAGAGTATTGAAATAATCGCGGAAAGATTACCCCGGCCAACTGGTGGCTCCTGTCAATAAGAAGGGCAAAAGGGTGAAACAAACCTCGGTCAGGTATGGAACAAACAAATAGGGAAGTCGTATTTGACACTATTTATCATTACCATGTTTTGAAATTTGTTAGTTCACATATATGTCATGAAACCTTGTGTTGAACGTTTGTCGTATCTTTGACAAGATACAAGATTATGGTACCTCAGACGTCATGGAATGTGATTTGTTAGCAATGTTTTTTTCTTTTTGAAAAACGAAAAATGACCTTAGAAAAAATAAAGTTGTCTCTTGTCATGTAGTCACATGGAGAGCTGAATGTTACCTGTCTGAAGCCGAAATCTGATAACCAGTAAGGTCGTTTCAACTGTTCCATATTTAGATTCATGCATAAAGATGAGAATGACAAAACGTTCCACAAAGCTGTAAGACAAAAACATGCTTTCAGTTGTCAACTCCCCTTTCATGTCGAGCAATATTCCAACAGCTCAGGCCTTTGGTGTTTACGTTTTACATTTTAAGACACAAATCAGCTTGCTGTTATTATTAGGAGATCAAAGACTGCCATACCACACTTACTCAGAATTTGTTTAATCGAGGATACAACATGACAAAAGTTATGTCTGATGCAATTTTCTGTTTTGACTTATACTGCATTCTAGAATTATTTCAGGTGAACTACTGCCTGCACTTGTTTATGTTTATACGGACGCCACCCGACGGTTCAGGATACACTTACCTTTGCGCGAACATCATCACTGTTTCATAGTGATTAATAAGCACATTCTCTTTCATTGTATTGACTTGACTGTATTCATTCTGCCATCAGAAGGGATATTGAATTACTAGATAGGTTTTGTATGTTTTGTAAATAGATAAATGGTATTTCAAACATGGTGGTATAAATTAGGAACTGCGACTGTCAGTGGCTGTACCCTCAAAAGGGGGTACAGTATCGTAAAAGGGGGGTACAGTATCGTAAAAGGGGGTACAGACTACGTAAGTCCAAAAAGTTTGAAAGTCAAATTTAAGCTTACCAGCTTTTTAAACGTAGCATCTTTGTTCTTTTAAAATTCGGCTGAATTAGTCTTACATTGCCAGCACCTGAAGGGATGGTGTAAATCCAACTAGGGTTCATGTAGGCTGCAAAGACACTGTAAGCCCCCATAGTTCCTGGCACAGTGATCTACCCTCGGTCGTTTTCGATCTATAGCATGTTTGTTTTTTATCTATCGTGCTGTCATGTACGGTCAAAACTACATTAACAGGTTTAAATATATATCTCTGATAGTCTAGTTGTTTTACTGTACTACGTTGACAGGTGTTTATAAGTTATATTTAATCATCATAAATATATAACTTGTTTTAGACTCTATATGGCTGAAATATTGCCACTCACTAGTGTATATGTGTATGTGAAATCAATAGGAGCAATGGTCATACAGCAAAAAGGGTTAATGATGTGACTGCACCCATAAGGACTTTCTAAGCTCTGTAATTCCATTTGGTAGAAGGTTTTTACAACAACTTTGTCTTAAAAACAAACCTTTCTTTAGTAAATGCCTGTCATGGTGCGGGATAGAGTGTATACGTTCTATTTACGTTTGCAGGATTTTGAAAGTGTACGAGAGCGGCCTCCTGGATATGTGGTGGAATCGGTGGAAACCTAAACATCAGTGTACGCCACCCAGCAGAAAAGCGAAGAGGATTGACATTTTAGTCTTGCAGAGTGCATTCTATATTGCATGTGTTGGCGTGGCTATATCATTCTGTGTCCTTGCAGTTGAAACGATCCGTTATCGGAGAAGAAGGCATCGACTGCCTTCTGACAGTGTTAAAGACGAAGAAGTGCCAGTTTGCTCTGATACTTTACCCAAGGATGTATCCAACAGACATGAACCTGCATCCATACCTGACAAATGATAGGGTTGATAAGGACGTTATCGTGGTTTAAGTTATGTAAACACATCTTATCATCATCGGCAGAAGTTCACAGGCTTCAACTTTGTCACGGTTAGTGTTCTTTAACCATTTGGTCTTTTAAGAGCTTGACTATTTACATAGCCATGAATTCAGGAGCTTAGTTAAATGATCAATATGCTCTCCTTACTGTCAACATTAAAAAAAGACTGAAGATTTTTGTCACAACTAGATTTCTGCATAACTGGTGCCATTCTATAACGTTTAACATAGAACTATCTGAGACAGCTTGGGAGATCTAGGTCCTTGTCTTCTTGTCACGTAAGATATAAGGCCAGATGCTAAAGGCAAGATCTTGATATCAAAACTCCTACTTATTTCTTACTTTCTAATAGTGGAATATTAGGCCTTTACATTTCTGCTCCAGTCTTAGCTCCAGCTAAGTTATGTGATCACTATGTGTTCTGTACTTTAAACATGGACAAAGACTGGACGTTTTGGTCATGACTAGATTTATGAATAGCTAGTGCCACACATTATAGTATGACCAAATATTATTGAGAATTTATGGATTGTAAATTGTATATTTTGCCCTCATTACTCACGTATTAAATGTGAATATTAGGGTACTGCTGATCAAAGATGTTAGAAAGTCATGGTGCATGCTGTCCCAGCATCGGACCACCTCTTCTTTAATTTCAGCAGACTTTTCTTATAGACTCACTCCTTGATAAATCCCCAAACATTGTCTATTTGATTTAGGTCAGGGCCATACCTTGCCAATCTAATAATGTCATATATTGGGTCCGAAACCAGGCCTGTGAATGATGTTTTGGCTATTTGTCCTCGTGGAAAATGTGAAAACAAAAGCCTAGAGCACGTGAGCAGATGGAAGAAAATGTCCCTCGAGGATATCTGTGTACAACTCACTGTTCATATTTCCTTTAAATATACAGAGAGGTGTTGCCCCTAGCACCTATATGCCACCCAACACGTTAAAATTCTGACTGTACTTAGTGGACAAATTCGAAGTCTGCTCTACTTGAAATCACGTTAGATGATCTGACGTCTTTGTCATAATACTCTAAAATCAACGTCCTCTTCTCTAAATCATCCATACTGAGGATGACTGAAAATGTCGTCTGCTAGCAGGTAAACAAATGGTGATAACTCTTCACAAACCAATGAAAAAGCATTTACGGGGTTGTCTCTCTTTAAGGAAATCAAGCACTTGGTTAAGGTTGTTTATGCTAGAAATCCAATTAGACATATTCCTGAAATTCTCAATAATTTCTGGTCATGCTATAACATACAACTGTCTAAGCGCTACAAGAGCTTTGGACATCTAGGCCTTGGTCTTCTTGGTACGGGGTATATCAGGCGAGATGTTTGATGCAATATCTTGATATCAAAATTCTTACTTGCTTCTTACTTTCTAATAGTGGAACATTCCGCAATGAGCACTGCTATTTCAGCACCGGTTGTTTCTTTCAGTCTAAGTATGGTACAAAGGAGAACCACTGCCCTAAGTGCATCCGAGAGCGACAGAGACCATCAAATGCAAATACGACACTATTCTATAATGTCTATAACCACCGTATCATCTTTGAATTCATTCTTTTCAACTCATACGTAGCCAGTATTTATTGTTTCCACTGTTTCCAAATATCATGTTAGTCATGTGATACTGTGTGAATCTAAAAATAATAGATGAACATTTCTTGTCAATGGCGGGGGCGTGGCAAATTGGATCTAAGATGTTAATAAACGTTTCTACGAAGGGGCTGAAGGTGTGACTCTTGAATGAAAAATGTATCTCAAACCTAGCAAGAATATATAAAACGTTGTCTTCAGCAATATTTATGTCATGATCTATGACTGGTTTGACGACACAGTATGCATATCAAAAGTTGTTATGTTGGAAGTAGTGTGCTAGATCATTTGTTAGTTTTGGTTCACATACCTGGCCCAGTTATATGCCATTTTCAACTATATTGCATTCTAATGGGCAAGTGACTGTGGTTTTATACCGCGTTCATCAATGTTCCCTCATTATTAAAGCTGGGGCAGAAGAAACGGGCTTAGTGTACGTAAGCAGGGAATCGAATTCAGGGTTTTTGGTATTATGAGCAAACTCTCCGAATACCAGGCTTCTCCTCCGCCAATATTACAGTCCAGTGACTTTGGGGTCACATATGGAATTGTAATATATATACTGTGTACATTAACATGGAAGGGAAACATCTACCCCTTAAACACATGAAATATTGCTTGAAGTGGTTCAATAGTAACTAGCAAAAGTGTCACGAAAGCCACGAATCTGGATATTTGGCTAACAGGTCGAACTGAACAATTCTTCAGGTATATTTCAGTGTCAGTTTTATCAGTGAAAATACTTTCCGATTTGGGTGTATTAATTAGATTCAGCAGAGTGAACGGGGTCAATAAACCTGTCAGCTCCAGTAAACAGCCACAGCTCGTCTAGTATCACACAAGGTCCCAAAGTAGGTAGAATTCATTACTTTTTTGTCCAGTTTTCACCTTTACATGCATGTTTTCACCAAATCAAGACTTTGGTGAGTTGATATAATATGTGTGGCTCACTGCTTAAGAACATGACGCTGGGGACTTACAATCAATATATTTTAGTATTAGTGATACTATAGGTCTATAGATTTTACCATCGAGACTGTCAGTAAAGAACATGACGATTCACACTGCAATCGCGGGTATTTTTAACAGTGTGGCACACACAATGAATATATTTTTAAAAGATCAGTCTGTCAAAATGATTTTGTGTCAATTATGTCTATTTAGTCATCAAAATACGTCTGTTAAACCTTGTGTCGAGTTTTATTTTGCAAACCGATGTGATCATGATCCTTCAAGTTGGCTTGACAGTAGTGGTTGCAATTATAGTTTTTTTAGGAGGTAAAGTTTCATCACATATGATATCCCTGAAACATCTTACAGCTTCTTCACTTCTGGCAGCCGCTTCACTTAGCTCGAGGGTGAGTTAATGAGTGAGTTAATATTTAACGTCACATCGGCAATATTTCAGCCATATCGTGACGGGAACAAAACGCTGAAATGGAATATATGAGTATTATAAAAACCTGTCGACAAAGGACAGTAAAACAACTACAGTATCACAATTTGAATTAAAACTAGCATGAAGAGTTAAAACTAATATCAATATTTAGACAATACAATATAAAAACAGGCTATAGATAGAACAACAGAGGGTAGATCACCATACTAGGGACCATGGGGACTTACAGTACCTTTGCTACCTGCATGGACCCTAGTTGGATTTACACCATCCCTTCAGCTGCTGGCGAGTATACAATATGCTAGCCAAAATTAAAACAGCAGGAATACTACGATTAAAAGCCTGGTAGATCTGAATTTACTGTGAATGTTTTTGGACTTACGTACCCTCTCAGGAGGACAATAATTTTACGGTACTTCAACCCCCTGTGAGGGTACAGCCACTAACAATTCTAGTTACGAATCCAAACTACCAATTATTAAAATAGATCTTTTTACAGAAACATATTGCTCAAAATTCAATCAATTTCTTTTAAAAAAACCAATAATTAAATGAAAACTAACGCTGGTAAAAAGATCCTTAATTGTTTAACTGTAAAATATTTATCCCTTGTGATGGAGAATTCAACACAGTCAAGCAGAATATGCTTGACTGTCACTCTCTCATCACAAGGGATACAAAATGGAGGATCCTCACCTCTTAACAGGTATGCATGAGTATATCTGGTGTGACCAATACGACATCGTCTTAAAATAACCTCTTCAAATCTGGACTGACAACCCAAGTGGGTATAACCAATTTAAGGTTTTATCTCGTGTAATTTATTCATACCCACTTGAGTGTCCCACTTCTTCTGCATCAGATCACGGATATAAGATCTAATGCTCGCTTTGTAATCACTGTAAGGAATAAGCAATGCTGTCACAGATTTGTTGAGTGCTGCCTTAGCAGCAAGGTCAGCCAATGTGTTACCAGAGATCCCTACATGGCTAGGTAACCAACAGAAGACGATGTTGTATTGGCCAGTTGCAAGATCATTATACAATTCAACAATTTCTATTAAAAGTGGATGTTTGCAAGAAATATTTTTAATAGCCTGAAGGCAAGAAAGAGAATCGGAATAGATTATATATTGTTTACGTTTAGGGTGTCGTTGAATATATTTGAGAGCTGTTAATATGGCGTTAGCTTCCGCTGTAAAAATAGAACTATTATCTGGTAATCTAGAAGATATTGTTCTGGATCCAATGACAGTGGCACAAGCCACTGCGCCACCGACCTTGGATTCATCTGTAAATAAGGGTTTGTAATTGCTATATTTATGTTTTAATTGATGATATTCTTGTTTATATTGTAAGTCATTTGTTTCTGATTTTTAAAATGCAGTTAATGTTAGGTCAACTTGTGGCCTAACCAATTGCCAAGGAGGAGAAGAAAGAAGACGGCCTCAACGTAAAGACTGTCAATAGGTGAAGTTCTGAAAGACCCAAGACAAAGTCTTAAGCCTTGATGGTGGACAGAATCAAGAAGTTTAAGGTTGCTTTTGCAGGCTCCGCCATATACGATGGAGCCATGATCGAGTTTCGAACGGACCAGGGATCGATATAGGTGTAAGAGGGTTGCTTGATCCCCTCCTCACCTTGAGTTGGAAACAACTTTCAACAAGTCAAGAGCCTTCAGGCATGTATTTTTAAGGGACTTGATATGAGGCAGAAATGTTAAATGGGAGTCAAAGATTAGGCCCAAGAACTTGGCCTCCTTTACAACTTCGATGGGAGTGCCGTCTAGAGATAGTTCAGGGTCCTTATGCGGTTTATATTTTCTGTAAAAATGTATACAATTAGTTTTCGATTTAGAAAATTTAAAGCCGTTTTCAAGGCACCATTTATTTTGTTTAAACAAAGCTGCAGTTGCCGTTCAATAAAATGCATATTTTTCCCACGACAAGAAATATTAAAATCATCCACAAATAACGATCCATCAATTGAATCGTTTAAAACTTTTGATAAACTATTTATCTTTATGCTAAAAAGTGTCACAGACAAAATACTGCCTTGTGGAACACCCTGATCCTGATTGTAATGATCAGACAGGGTAGAACTCACTCGAACTTGAAACTGTCTGTCATTTAAAAAGTTGGCTATAAATTGAGGTAAACGGCCTCGCAAGCCGAAGTCATGTAATTCTCTTAAAATGCCATATTTCCAGGTTGTGTCTTATGCTTTTTCTAGATAAAAAAAAGATAGACACAGCATGTTGTTTATTAATTAGTGCGTTTTCAACAAATGATTCTAAACGCACTAAGTGATCGACAGTACTTCTGTTTTTACGGAAACCACACTGTATATCTGTTATGAGATTCTTTGTTTCCAAGTACCAAACAAGGCGATTATTTATCATGCGTTCCATGGTTTTACAAACACAGCTAGTTAATGAAATCGGACGATAATTGGATGGATCCGTATGATCACGTCCAGGTTTAGGTATTGGTACTACTATGGCGTCACGCCATGGAGGAGGAACGTTACCCGATGTCCAAATATCATCAAAAATATTTAGGAGAGATTCCAGACAGGATTCTGGTAAATGTTTCAGGAGTTGATAATGTATGTGATCAGCTCCTGTAGCAGTGTCATGAGCTTGATCAAGAGCAGTGTGGAGTTCATGAATAGAAAATAGTTCATTATAATCTTCCCCATTATCTGAATAAAAATTAATAGTTTTCTTTTCTTGTTGTTTTTGATATTGTTGGAATTTAGGCACGTAATTAGAAGAGGAAGAATGTTTAGCCAGAGTTTCACCCAGTTTATCTGCAATATCTGACTCCTCGGTAAGTAATTGCTCTCCATGTTTAAGATGATGGACTGTAGATTTAGTACCTTTACCTTTAATTTTCTGTATCATGTTCCATACCTTGGACATGGGTGTCCGAGAATTTATTTTAGATACATAATTTTTCCAAGATTGGCGTTAATTCTGTTTAAAGGTACGCCGTGCTTTAGCATTTACAATTTTAAATCTATTTCAATTATGCACCATAGGATGGGGATGGAAATAATGTTCCGCTTTTTTCCTTGCCTTCCTAGCTAGTTTGCATTCATCGTTGAACCATGGTTTTCGAATATGTGGAACTGCAGAAGACTTTGGGATGCACTCATCAGCAATGTCAATAAGTACATCTGAAAAACATTTAATAGCATCAGGAGCAGTAGTAAAACGTTCGGGATTAAGTTTGCCAGTACAGAGAGATTCATATAGAGCCCAGTTGGCCTTTTTAAAATTCCATCGTGATGATCGTACATCAGATGGGCTCACAGGTTTTAGTGCCCTCAACCCCCAGACTCCCGTCCTCCACCGACACAGGGCCGCAACCCACGGCAAACGGGTTGGTGGACCAAATATGCCCCCGGATCCACGCGGGGGGTTGGCGAGCACTTAGCGTTACCCAGCACCCACCACGAGGAGATGGCTCGCCACGGGTGCCTTAGCTCGAGGGTGATGTCTTCACTCAGGAGATAGTTTCACATGCACACACAGAGTAAGAGTAGCCTGCCCAAGTTCAAGTAGATACCCTGATTCACATTATGTTGAGTCATGGTGTTTGTGCTATCCTTTATATAGCAAGTGCCACCTGTGCACGTTATCCAGAGAACGAAACAAACGACTGTACGATCTCCGAAAACTTTGTTTAATATAGTTTTTGCGTCCGTGATTGCGTCCATGCGTCCGTGCACCAAAGTTGGCAAATAGATCCTCTGGTGTACTGGTACCTTTTGGCACTTTTGAATATCTGCATAATATGTATGTCTGCGTTTCCGTGTCAACAAATGTTACAATGGTGTATTTTCTGTAGTTTGTATTGTTATTGATTCAGTGATAGTTATTGTTGGGTCACAGTGTTTAGAATTTTGAGTGATAGTTATTATGGATCATGTTCCGTATCGGTAATAGTGTTTTAGCAGTAAACATTTCAGATAGCGCTTTAGAATTGCCTCCCTTTGGTGTGTTTTGACTATTGGTAAACACGAGCCGATCGCGAAGATTCCATGCTTCGCTGGAATGCTCAAGAATCAGTGAGTGTGTATACATAAGGTCGGTTGTTGTGTTGACCTCAACACGGACTTAAACCCGGACTTATACTGGGGCTGTGTCATCATTCAGCCTAACTATATCTGTCTACGTCTTTATCAAGCCTGACCCACATTCAAGATCGTTCGGTGTAAAAGATTAAGTAGAACTGTTTCTCACAGAAAATCAAGACTTTGGTGAGTTGAAATAATATTTGTGGCCCATTACTTAAGATTTGACTTAGTTGGGTTGTACTAGAAACCTCTCTTGTGAATCACTTGCTGTTGTCTGCTCAATACATTTCATTTAATATCTTAGACTTGTCCGTGTAATATTTTGGTGGTTCATAGGGGATTTCTTACACCCTTTGTCAAGGCAAATTATTGACCGTATCACAAGTTTGACTTTGACTGAATTTGGTGGTAGTGTTTTCCAGAGCAGATCTGTAAAACCTTTCGAATTTTTTTTCACCAAACTTGGCACATAGATTAGTTTAGTGGTGTACTGGTGCCGTTGGTAGTTTTTGAATTCTGAATGAAATATGTTTTTGTTTTCCATGTCGACAATTTTGGCTTTGACTGAATTTTGATGGGTGTGCTCTTTTCCGGAGAACATTAATACCGTTCAATATTTCTTCACCAAACATGGATAGGTCTGGTGGTGTTCTGGTGCCTTTTGGTTGTTTTAAAATTCTGAATATAATATTGTTTGAGCTTCCATGCCAATAAGTTTGGCTTCAAGTGAATTTGGTGGTAGTATTCCTTTCCGGAGCAGACCTTTCCAGTACCCCCTCTCCACTTTGCCATGTAAACACCAAAACATTTGACATCATCATAACCAGTAGACATATTCATGAAAAGTGTTTTGCCATTGCTGGAGATATTGGTGACTTTGCCTTCTTGTTGGTACCACGTTTGTTCCAATCGTTATTGAACGTATATATACATAGCCCAGATGAATAGATCCATGGCTAAATTGAAACAAAGTTAACCGTAATGATGAAGCATTATCGATTTGCCTGATGCCGGACGAGTATACTTGATGATACGCTGTGTGCACCATCAGCATCAACGTCATCGAGAGTCCGTGATAGCATGAAAGGCGAAATACGTTTCTTTTGGAATATCAATACAACATAGTCCATACGGAATCTTGGAAAACAGATGTGTGTATAAAAACAAAACTAGCACGCTTCAGTGACAGGTGGTGTTGCTACGCCTAATATCAAGTACAATGATATGGCAGAATGCATTAAGGGAAAAGTGGTTACTTCTGAATATTTCGATGTAGTATGACTTACAGCCTCAAGCGGACTGGTCATGTGTTCTTCTCCATGTTCTTTACAGACAGTCTGAGTTAAAGCGGAAGAATCTAATGTTGCTCAGAGACCAATGATATTTTCTGGTAAATCAAATTATTCCAGGTGTTCCTGACGTTATCAGTATCCAAGAGACATTCCTGTCATCTGGGAACAAGTTAAACATCATGGTCATGCCCCGTTTCCACATATATACAATAAGATATCATCCCAATGTCACACAACTTTAGAAGGGTATGCGCAACATTCAAACAGTCAAAATTTCTACCAACCTGAAGCCACTTTATCGTGTGGCATTTACTGTGACAAAAAAAACCAGACATGATTGATTGGCATACATTAGTTAAATCTCAGTCTTAGGGTTCAGAAGAACACCATGACACAATTTCAGTTTTGCTCCTTTGTGCTCTTGACAGCTTGTGTTGAAATTAGTCTACCATCGAAAATATGTGGTAATGTACGTTCATTTGCCAGTCAGTCTGTTTAAGAAAAGTATTTCATTTCCCGAAGGAAGGAAAAACAAATTTGGCAATGCAATTTACACCAATACACAGACAGCAGCGTGAAAGAGGACTGTTGAGGACTACATACTTTTGAGTGAGGGAGTTAAAATCTATCGTCTAATCGGTATTATTTTCCGCCATATCGTGATGAGAACAATTAATTTCATACATATTAATTAACTGAAAATTGCCAGACCCTGTCAACGATTGACAATAAAAGTACCAGAACATCACAGAAATGCTATTTAAAACCAGCAAGGTCCACGGGGAGTTACATTACTTTTGCTGCCTGCATGGACCCTAGCTGGATTTAGTCTCATGGTCCCTAGTCTGATGATCTACCTTCAATCGTTTTGATCAATAACCCATTTTCACATGGTATTGTCTAATATTTTCAGTTTTTAAAAATAATACATATTAGCTATTTTTATCTGTCTGTGATACTCTACTAGTTATGTTTGTGATACACAGTCCGTCGATGACTTGTTCTTTAACTATCTATATTTATTGTGTATCTACAACCTTACTCGTCACTACATGGCTGCAAAATTGCATTTTAACTCACTAATTCTTTTGCATAAGATCACAAATATAAGATCTAATTGTAGCTTTATATGGACTAAGAAGTGGTTTATAATCAGAGTATGGAATAAGAAGTGGTGTCACAGATTTGTTGAGTGCTGCCTTGACAGCAAGATCGGCCATTGTGTTCCCAGAAATGCCTACGTGGCTGAATAACTTAAAAAGACGATGTCGTATTAGCCAGTAGCAAGATTATTGAACAATTCAATAATTTCCATTAAAAGTGGATGTTTACATGATACGTTTTAAACGACTTAAGGCAAGAAAGAGTCTGAATACATTCTCGGCTGTTTATGTTTAGGGCATCTTTGAATATATTTCAGAGCCGTTAATATGACGTTAGCTTCTGCAGCAAAAATAGAGCTGTTATTTGGTACTCTAGAAGATATTGTCCTGGGTCCAATGACAGTGGCACAAGCCACTGCGCTGTTGTCCTTGGGCCCATTTGTAAGTAAGGATTTGTAATTTGTATATTTACTTTTTTGTTGACTACATTCGCATACTTTTGAACTACATTCTTTCTAAAATGTAAGGTAAAGGCATTTTCTAAACACAAAATTGCATCATGTTCAATGCTTGTCCATTATGTCCCATTTACTTTGGGACCATGTTATTGTTTTCAACATCAGTATCGATGTACTTTACACGATAAGAGAAGAATAAATTAAACTTCCAGACTAAAACATTTAAAACGAAACCGCTCTGAAAGTGGACTTTATTGAGCAGTGGTCTGAAAATGAGCATGTGCTAATAAATCAATATTTAAGCTACCATAAAGCTATGGCATTCTGTTGTATACTATCATCCCAGCGACATGGCAGGTCATTGTAAATACTCGCTTTTGTGCCATATAATCTAGTGAACAATATTGGAATGAACGATCCATGCTGTCTGAATACAATGACATACCCTCAACCAGATCACCGTGTGTATACAAATACACCAAGACAATTAACCATGCCTGCGTGTTATCCTGCTAGGCAGTTTGCACACAGAGAATGATGACGTTCACTATATCCAGACTTCATAAACCTTCAGTGCTACCAGTGATCAAGTAAATCGGTTTCCGTGACTTTCACTCATCCCGAAGTGAAGGAAGATCAATATTTGGAACATGCATTTAATTTCACTTTCGCCACATTTCATGTAATCTTTAGAAATGATTGAGGAATATCTCCAAGGAGTGGGAAATCAATACCAATACCACTGAACCAAAGTAGGTATCATCTGAAGTAAAGAAGTGCAAACAACTACTTGGTCATTAGCCCGTTTGATCTACACAGGTGGACGGACCTGTTTTACAACTTGAGCACACGGGACAGTAACATCAAAACATTATACTTCGCTTTTGCTACATTTGGCACGTTATCACGTAATGCCAAATACGTAGTTGAGATATTCACATGGTGCCATAATGGTCGCTGCACTCGCCAACAGAGAAAGTCAAGGGGTTAAGAATATCATCCAGACAATATCATGCAGACGCACATCTGTTTGAGATTGCAAGAGACGATCCCATATTCTCATTGAGTTTAATAATAAATCTATTGGCAGACCCCCAATTCAGATTTGATGTTCGTCAACTGGGAGCGTGGTCAGGAACTGAAAACTAATAATGTGTCATTCTGTAGCTGAGATGTACTCTACATCATGCGGAACAGCCTACATTGATGGATGTTACTCGATGCTGCGCAACAGGAGCTGTTTTACGTCCTGGTCTTGGCACATACTTATGCCAGAGAATACAGGTCAAATTCCTGTTTGAGTTGATAGACGTTTTCAAGTTTTGACCAGACAAACAGCGCTAGGACAAACAGCGTTGAGACAAACAGGGTTGGAAATGTCTGTGACTTGCAACTTGAGTTTGGTACTTTTCATGATATATACTTCGCACGTTTGGATGTTGTCTCTGGGTAAGTTTACCTGAATATTCTTTTATACCACAAAATATTTTGAATTCAGTTCTAAATAGATAAAGTTCAAATTTAGAACTGAAAACAAGTGTATCAAGTATGATAGAACACATGCACCAATAAAAACATAATTCTATGTCTTCAACAAAAAGTATTTTTACTGCCAAAATGTAGTTTTCGTTAATAAAACGTATTAAATGATTTTCCATGTAAAGGCATGGAACAGTGATATGATGATTAGAACAGTTTGACATTAGGTGAAATACAGACCCTATGAATGACACACATGAGTCTATTTATTGCCTTTATTCCTATGTTTAATGTCCGATGATTCTACCAGGTTGGAGTATGCAATCTTAACTCTTTTTCTCACTAGATATTTTACTGAACGTCAAAGAGTATGACGAGTGCTCACAGCCTGTGGTCTGCCACAAAAACGTTTCTGTCAACGATAATAATTTAAATGTGACCATTTGGCTGCTCTCTGTGGATGAGGAATTTCCTGCGATGAAAACAGGTAATATTTGCTCCTCCGTGTTTACGTTCTATCAAACCCTGTTCAGCTCCTTCTTGTTTACGTTCTATCAAAACCTGATCAGCTCCTCCTTGTTTACATTCTATGTCCACATGTATTTACAAATGTTCCATTCTAGTTGGAGATATATGTAATTATATTTTGTTGTTTTTGCCTGTAACACATCTTCTGTTCGTATTTCATTTGTGTGTGTGTGTGTGTGTGTGTGTGTGTGTGTGTGTGTGTGTGTGTGTGTGTGTGTGTGTGTGTGTGTGTGTGATGGCCGTGATGGTAGTGTGTGGGGACGGTAGTGGGTGTGGTTGAATATGTGTATAGGTTGGTTGGTGTGTGGGGTGGTAGATGGATAATTCATTTTTAGATCAAAGAAAAACGAAACAAGGTGACAATAGTGTAAAGGAACCATGACATATGGCGTATGTTTAGTAGTTCAGTGGCAGAAACAATGTGTTTTGAGTTTCAGTGTCTTAGCCTTTGACGTGTTTGTATTTGTATATTGTGTGTGTTGAGTGACTCACATTTTTAGATCAAACAAAAAGTAAAAGCATAGTGACAGAATTGTGTTGAATGAAACCATGGTATCTGAGGTATCCATCTAATTTTGATTGATTATGAAAAGTATGTTCGAAGAGGAACTTTATGCCATTTGTGTAGAGGCAATGACTTCAAGTAACTTATATGTTAGGTTTGAATATTCCCCCCAAGTAGTTCAGTGGCGGCAAAACGGTGTTTTGAGTTTCAGTGAGATCGGTACATGGGGATGTCATGATCATGGCATCTCTGTCTCCCTGTGAGCATCATTTCAGTCCCTCCTCCCACGACATCACCTTCTGCCCCTTGGTCTGCTCCACATTCTTATCCAGTCGATATATATTCAGTCAGTGTTCAATGTCACAAGTACAGAGCAAGACATCTTTAATGGCGTCGTCAGCCATGATTCCATGAAAAATGTCATGGCAGGCATCACCTCAATACTCTGTCATGTGAAGTGGAAGACGGTCGTCGTTGTAACTTCAGCGTATGGAGGTAGGATGAATAACACTCATCATTCGGAATCCGAATTCCAAGAATTTAGGAGCACAATACTATAGTCCGTTTGACTCAAAAGCGGACCGGTGAATTGCAATGTCACTCGAAAACGAATAAGCATAACATACTCAATGAAACGCTCATCATAATCAAAACATCATACCAGGTTTTTGCAAAATATATGTCCTAATATTAAAAAAAGTTGTTTAACAAACTATCATTAAAACATTGATCTAGTTCATTGTTTATTACGAGGGAGGAGTGCACAGTGAAAGGCACAACCGGGTGTTCGAGAAGCATGTGCACAAGTGCCGAGAAAGGTATTTGTTAACCTGTGCTGTGTGTTGTCCATGTTTTCTCGCACGCCTGGCTGCCCCTTTCTCTGCACCTTGTAAAAAATAGCGAACTGTGTCAATACGTTAATCTAAAACCTCACAGAGTTGGTATGATGTTCTGATTATGATCAGCTTTTCATTGAGTGTGTTACATTTATTAATTTTCGAGCTAGACTGCAATTTATCAGTAGGCTTTTGAGCCAAACGGACTGTTATGATTGTGTATTTTCTGTATATTTGTTGTTAATTAAATAATAATTATAATGGGTCACATTTCGTATAATAGATGATCCGCATTTTTAGGACTTTGGCAGCAGGCTTGTCAGGGAATTATCTGCCCTTGACGTCCTGTTTGTTTACTTCTGGGAGACTGTAAAAGGGCATTCTACGGTGTTGGCTCGTACTTTCGGGAAATGACTGAAAGTATATATAAAGGCTAGTTTCCATGTTCGACACATTCACATTCATTCACTGGAGTATATCATCATCAATCTGCCAACGCCTGAAACTGCTGTCAGACTGCTCGCCGTGTTATATTCTGCACGACTGTTTCTCTCTCACACTAAGACTGTTGGTGAGTTTTCTATACAATATATTTGTCTCACTTGTATTGTATTTGAAATAGATATTGTGATATTGACTTGTGACTTTCTATAACTTGCTCTCATTGCCTTAATGCAGTATCTGAATATTTTAAACCTGTCTGTTTTGCTGGTTCACAGGGGATTCCTTATATTGTTTGTCATGCTAAATTCTTAACCATAACAAAATTACGGGCTCGTCCGGGATAGAATTCATTTGACCTTTGAGACCATTTGTGAAATTTATTTCAAATTTCTGCACTTTTGCAACATGTTAATTGAGAAACCAGCAAAATGGTGTTTGAACTTCAGAAGTTTGTATTCTCCCCTGAATCTGAGACAATTAGTCAGTTGAGGAAATCAGATTTATTGCAAATTTCTTCACATGTCAAACTTGATCCCAAACCTGCAATGAGGAAATTTCAGATTTTGAAAATTGTTTGAATCACTATATTGATGAGGGAATTTTTTAAGATGATGTTTGGAAATGGTGCCAGAGGAAGGTTCAGATCGTTTAAAAACTTGAGATTCAATTACAAATTCAAAAAGAGGAAAGTAGAAAACAGGAAGAAAATAGAAAACAGGAAGAACTGAAAAGGATGGAAATAGAAAAAGAAGAAAGGGAACTAAAAAAGTTTGAGATGGGGAAGGAAATAGAAAGAGAAAGGGAACGAGACAGAAAGGAATTAGAATTGAAGAAAATGCAAGGTGACAAAGAAATTGCTCTGAAAAATTTGAAAACCCTTCTCAGTACTCATATTCTTCCTCCTTTGACATTGCAAGGCTAGCAATGCTAGGCTTTTACCCCCATTTTAATGAGAAGGAAGTAGATAAATATTTTCTACATTGTAAGAAAGTTGCAGAAAATCTCAAGTGGCCTAGAGAGTCATGGACTATGCTGTGGCAAACTGTTTTGAAGGGGAAAGCTTAGGATGCCTATTCAGCCTTGTCAGTACAGCAAAGCACAGGTTATGATCTTGTCAAGAAAACAATTTTGAAAGCTTATGAGTTAGTGCCCGAGACTTATCGTCAGAAATTCAGAAATGCTCACAAAAGGGACAGTGAGGCTTTTGTAGAATTTGCTAGAGAAAATTAATATTGTGTGATAGGTGGTATGGATCTGAGAGGTCACAGACTTTGATGGTTTGAGACAGTAAGTGTTGATGGAAGATTTCAAGCAGAGTGTTCATGCTGACGTTAAGACTTATTTGGATGAACAAAAGGTTGGTGACTTACACAAGGCAGCAATGTTGACAGATGATTATTGTTTGACTCTTTGTTGTTCTTTTAAGTCTCAGCATAATGCAAAGTTTTCTGGCCAAAAGGGCCTTTCCCTGGTTAAGACTTCAGGAAGGACATGCAGGTTACAGTGGTGTTTGAACAGGTTCAAATTCTAATGGCAAGCAGTCACATAGATTTCAGTCTAAGCCTAAGACTACCAATGGTTCTGATCCTGTTTGTGCATATTGTAAGAAGCCAGGTCATTTGAGTTCTGCATATTACAAACTCTAGTTTAGAAATCAAGCTACAGGTTCCCCAAATGCTTTTGCGTCCATCGCACCTAGCCTTTCTTTCGAGGTGGTTCTGAGGAGAGTTTTGTCTGAGAGAGCAGCCCTCCAGATTCTGTAGTTCGGAAGGAGTTTTTGCCCTTTGTTTCTGAGGGTTCTGTGTCACTTATGGGAGATAATTCTACCCCACAGCCTGTATCCAGGGATACTGGAGCTCTTCAATTTCTGATTTTGAAGGATATTTTGTGCATTTACAATGAGTCTTCAGCTAACTCAGACGTTTTGCTTCAGGGTATAGATAGCAATTCTTTTGCTCCTGTCCATTTGACGTCAGATCTGATTTCTGGAGAGGTGAAAGTTGGTGTTGTTAAATCTCTCCCAGTTCTGGGTATCGATTTGTTCATCGGTAATCATCTTATGGGGGCCAAAGTTGGCGCTGATCCAGTTGTCACTGTTTCGCCGGAGATTTCAGTTTGTACAGAAAAGTTGGAGAATCAATTTATGGGTATTTTCCCTCTTGTGCTGTGACTTGTTCAATGTTGAAAAGCATTTCTTCCAAGACTTCTTTGCAGAATGAAACCATTAAGATTAGTCAGGTACATTTATGGATCATTCTTTATGCGAGGTGGAGACTGATGACTTATCCTCAACGAGTAGTAGCTCTTCAGGACTTCTTGATAAGTCAGATAGTTTGTCAACTGGTGAACACATTCTTTCCTGAGAGCAGCTTATTAGTGCACAGGGTGAAGATGTTGAAGTGCAGAAGTTGGCTAGTTTCTTTTGAGGAGGTTAGCAAGGTTCCAGTTTGTTATTATTACAAGGATGGTGTTCTGATGAGAAAATATAGGTCGCCGGATGTTCCTGCAGAGGATGAATGGAAATTGTACCATCAAATTGTGGTACCAAAATTATTTCGAAAACATTTGGATGTAAACAAAACTTGTGAGAAAATTTTGGCACATTTCTTTTGGCCAGTTTGAGTCAAGATGTGGCTGAATTTTGCAAGACCTGTCAAAACCAAATCAGAAAATTCCTTCCGCTCCCTTGAAACCCATACAGGCTTTTGAGGAACCTTTCAGTAGAGTTATTTTTGATTGTGTTGGTCCACTAGGGTTTAGCCCCTTTGAGCTTGTATTTGGCCACAGTGTGCATGGGCCACTTAAACACTGAAAAGAACAATGGATAAATGACAGACTTGAGATCAATCTCTTAGACTATGTGTCAGGGACTGACTATCAAAAGCAAGTGAGTTGGCCAGAAAAAAACTTGAAAGTTTCACAAGAAAAAAAATGAAGCTTTTGACAGAAAGTCAAAAGAGAGACTTAACTTGTGGTTAGAAAGTGTTCGTTCCCATTCCTGGTCAAAAACTGAGAGCAAGATATGAAGGTCCATATGTTGTTGAGAAAAAGGTTAGCGACACAGACTATGTCGTCCTGACACCGGGTCGTCGTAAACAAAAGAGATTGTGTCATGTAAACATGATCAAGAAATATCATGACAGGTTAGAAACCAAACGTGTCACTTGTATTGAAACACTCTCCCCAGTTACTGATTGTACTTAAAGACAATTGGTAAGATGTTGACAACATTGATGATTGTGTTAGCAATGTGAAGTTTGATGATCTTAGTGATAATGTTAGTGAAATTCTGATGTGTCAGCTCACCTTGATGAGAAACTATCACATTTATCCCCTGAGCAGAAAGTTCAAATGTCAGATTTGAGTTTTGAGTTCTCTCCCTTATTTCCTGATGTGCCTGGTCACTGATCTTGTTAGCCATGATATAGATGTAGGTGATGCTGTGCCTGTAAAATAACACCCATATTGGATGAATCCAGTGAAATATGAAATTCTGCGGAAAGAGGTGAAATACATGCTGGACAATGACATTATTGAACCCAGTGACAGTCTGTGGAGTTCACCATGTGTTCTTACGCCGAAGAGTGGAGGTGGTTGGCGCTGCTGTGCTGACATGAAAGTTGTCAATGCACTCTCACGAATTGACTCGTATCCTATTCCAAGAGTGGACGATTGCATTGATCGCATTGGTCAAGCCAAGTATAAGGTAAATTTGACTTACTGAAGGGCTTCTGGCAGATTCCACTTACAGACAGTCACTTTCAGAAGACTGTCTGAGGCAAAGTTAACTGTGAATCTCACCAAGTGTGAATTCGGGAAGGCACAAGTTGAATTTTTAGGGCATGTTGTAGGGTACAGCCAGGTACAACCAGTTCATGCTAAAGTTGAAGCAATTGTACATTTTCCAGTACCTCAATCTAAGAGAGAACTCATGAGATTCTTGGGTATGGCTTAAAGAAGGTTTTGTCAAAACTTCTCAGATGTTGTATTTCCACTTACCAACCTGTTGGGGAAAAGGTAAAATTCAAGTGGGATAGCAGTTGTCAGACTGCATTTGAAAAAGTCAAAGCCATACTCATGAATTATCCAGTATTGCAGCACCAAATTTTGAAAAAGCATTTAAGTTGCAAAAAGATGCAAGTGATGTTGGTGCAGGTGCTGTCCTTATTCAAGTGGATGATTCAGGAATTGAACATCCAGTCTGTTATTTTTCAAAGAAATTTGACTAGCACCAAAGAAATTATTCAACCATTGAGGGGGAGACATTAGGCCTTTTGTTAGCTTTACAGCATTCTGAAGTGTACCTTGGTATCACCACTTTGCCAATTGAAGGTTTTACTGATAACAATCCCTTGACTTTTCTTCACTACATGAGGAACAAGAACCAGAGACCTATGAGGTGGTATTTGACCTTGCAAGGGTTCAATCTTGTGATCAAACACATTAAAGGCAAAGACAATGTTTGTGCTAATGCACTTTCCAGGGTGTAAATATATGATGGCCTATATCAGGGAGCAAGAGACGTAGGGTGCCGTCACTTAACGGCCGCCTGGGCGCTGACCATGCACGGCCCATTCCTATGTTGCACATCGACGTAAAGCTGGTTTCCAGGGCTATCTGGCGGTGTCATCAGAAATGACCTGCCGTCGACAGGTTCGACGTCGGGACGCTTTAAAATCCGATGTAACTCGATTTTTGGCAGCTTTTCACGCTGCGGGTACTTGTCATGTTTCGTACATCGACCCCAGGGTTTTGATTTGACTCTGGATCGGAAGCCCTGTGTCTTGGCTTTCACGTCATGTGCGACACATGCGGGTGCAGTCATGTTTTCCCACCCTTAAAGCCACCCAAAGCTAAGCCCCGTGCGCGTAACGGAGGCCAAAACAGCTCAGATTTGATATCACCAGGGTTTGATCTATGCATCCTGCGTTCACTAATTGTCCCATCCCGGGAGAAAGAGACATACTGCACACATATCATACATGAAAATTCGGCCACGTGCATGAAGCACCTGGGGTTATCACGGGGTCGACATGGGGTGCCTGGTTGGGCGTCCACGCCCATTTTCCCATCTGTTATAGACCTGTAATTTTACCAAGACAAAAGCCTTACTCGGAGAGCATCTTTTAAACGTCACTCGAACGTTGAATATTCACATCCTATTGACAGGTTTCACATCGACGTGAAGCTGGTCCCCAGGGCTATCTGGTGGTAACATCAGAAGTGACAAATCTTTACCGGGTTCGACGCCGGGGCGCTTTTAAGCCCGATTTATCCCTATTTATGGCAATTTTTTCACGCTGTAGGTACTTGTCATGTTTCGTACATCGACCCCAGGGTTTTGTCTTCGACATGGGTCGGAAGCCCTGTGTCTTGACTTTCGCGTCATGTGCGACACGTGTGTCTGCCGTTATGTTTTCCCACCCTTAAAGCCACCCAAAGCCAAAGCCTGTGCGTGCGGCGGGATGCAAAACAGCTTATTTGATATCACGCGAGTGAGTGAGTGAGTGAGTGAGTGAGTGAGTGAGTGAGTGAGTGAGTGAGTGAGTGAGTGAGTGAGTGAGTGAGTGAGTGAGTGAGTGAGTGAGTGAGTGAGTGAGTGAGTGAGTGAGTGAGTGAGTGAGTGAGTGAGAGTGATTAAACATACCTACACATACACTTACGAATTGAAAGCCAGAACTGCCCATTAGCTTTTGGTGTCAGGTGTACGCCGTCCTTGGCTAGCAGCGCAGGTCCCATCCTCATGTGCTGGCTGTGTTCCCAAAGGGTGGCATCCAGACGGCGTCGCAACATCTTCTTCAAGCGCCGGTTCGCCTCCTCCACCTTCCGCTTGTAGGCAGAGACCGTCATGTTCCTTGGTTTTACCCTCGGAAACAGACTCCCTATCACCGCCCTGGAGCCTGGCCGTTTCCACCGAAGGTAGTCCAGAAGATCCAGCAGGTCTTCGACCAGGTCCCGAGGATCAGTAGAGGCCGACACGTCGTTCTCTCCCACTTGAAAGAACACAATGCCCTGAAAAGCTGCATCAAGGGCATCCACCTCAGCTTTCATCCGAGCGACGGTCGCCCCTCCGATCCCACGCACGGTAGTGAGGATGCCATGTGGAGGGGGACAGACTTGAACAAGTCGCCGCACGAAACTATGCCCCAGGATGGCAAAGTGCAGTGGCTTTGAAACAGGAGCTTCAAAAAGTGCGCAGGCCATGACTTGAATGAAGTTAGTCTTCAAAAACGATTTCTGACAATGAGTTGTGTCAAATAATATCAGCACAAGTGCCGTGATGCTCGTATCTGACTGCTAAGTATATATAGCCTGGGTCATTGATACGTGTTTGTACTGAGCTCTGCATTGAACTCACGGGATCAATCGTTCATGGATTAAGACCTGTTGTTAGCTTAAGCCTGACACGACTCACTCATCTCGTTCAGTTATGGGATAAAACAACGAGTCAATGATTGGTGTTTTCAGTCGTAATTGCCGCCACTTTGATTGGCTTCTCACTCAGAAACTCACGGATTAGGCATTACCATCAAAGCATCAGAGCCAAGCTTGTGTGTCCCACCCCGACAAGTGCTTCTGCAAACATGACACCAGTCACGGCACAATTCCAGACAATGTAGTGATGTGATGTGATTGTGTTTGTCTTGTGTGAGGGTGACCTGTAGTAACGCTAAGAATCACAAAGGCAGTGTCTTCGCTTTCTCTCCAGCTGGAATTAAAGACAATACCAAGGCTACATTTCCATACAGCATCAAACAACTTCCATACAACATCAAACTATCGGGAGTACGGATCACACCAGCTGGAACTAAAGACAATACCAAGGCTACATTTCCATGCAACATCAAACTATCGGCAAACATGGAAACCCGGCATTAAGCATCACACCAGCTGGAATTAAAGACAATGCCAAGGCTACATTTCCATACAACATCAAACAACTTCCATGCAGCATCAAACTATCGGGAGTACGGATCACACCAGCTGGAACTAAAGACAATACCAAGGCTACATTTCCATGCAACATCAAACTATCGGCAAACATGGAAACCCGGCATTAAGCATCACACCAGCTGGAATTAAAGACAATGCCAAGGCTACATTTCCATACAACATCAAACAACTTCCATGCAGCATCAAACTATCGGGAGTACGGATCACACCAGCTGGAACTAAAGACAATACCAAGGCTACATTTCCATGCAACATCAAACTATCGGCAAACATGGAAACCCGGCATTAAGCATCACACCAGCTGGAATTAAAGACAATGCCAAGGCTACATTTCCATACAACATCAAACAACTTCCATGCAGCATCAAACTATCGGGAGTACGGATCACACCAGCTGGAACTAAAGACAATACCAAGGCTACATTTCCATGCAACATCAAACTATCGGCAAACATGGAAACCCGGCATTAAGCATCACACCAGCTGGAATTAAAGACAATGCCAAGGCTACATTTCCATACAACATCAAACAACTTCCATGCAGCATCAAACTATCGGGAGTACGGATCACACCAGCTGGAACTAAAGACAATACCAAGGCTACATTTCCATGCAACATCAAACTATCGGCAAACATGGAAACCCGGCATTAAGCATCACACCAGCTGGAATTAAAGACAATGCCAAGGCTACATTTCCATACAACATCAAACAACTTCCATGCAGCATCAAACTATCGGGAGTACGGATCACACCAGCTGGAACTAAAGACAATACCAAGGCTACATTTCCATGCAACATCAAACTATCGGCAAACATGGAAACCCGGCATTAAGCATCACACCAGCTGGAATTAAAGACAATGCCAAGGCTACATTTCCATACAACATCAAACAACTTCCATGCAGCATCAAACTATCGGGAGTACGGATCACACCAGCTGGAACTAAAGACAATACCAAGGCTACATTTCCATGCAACATCAAACTATCGGCAAACATGGAAACCCGGCATTAAGCATCACACCAGCTGGAATTAAAGACAATGCCAAGGCTACATTTCCATACAACATCAAACAACTTCCATGCAGCATCAAACTATCGGGAGTACGGATCACACCAGCTGGAACTAAAGACAATACCAAGGCTACATTTCCATGCAACATCAAACTATCGGCAAACATGGAAACCCGGCATTAAGCATCACACCAGCTGGAATTAAAGACAATTTTTCCGGGCCAGTTTGTAGGCATTGAAAATATGGCACCTTCACCCGGTAACATATTATCAATGCCTCGGCCGAACGACTGACTTTGTAGACCTTGATGCAAGTATACCATTTCACTTGGGTCAAGGGTTACATCATCTACCCTTTTCCACCTACTTTGTTTATTTCGCGCTTTTAGTTTTTTATTAGTGGTGTTAGGTGTTTTTGGTTTGAGTTGGTAATGTTTGAGTTTCGTAGTCACCTTCTCTCTCTCTTGGTAATTTTTTCACGTTAATTTAATGTTTTTGGTTTGGGGTTAAGTGGTTTAGGCGGTGTTACTTTTGTCCTTTTAGTTTGGCGTTTATCTCCAGTTTTACGTTCTGTCATTGTCAGTGTTTATTATTCAGTTATACGCACCGCGGTATTCATGGTTTTAGCTTTAAATTTATGTCATTTAGGTTTGGGTTAGCGGATTAGTTTTAACATTGTCGGTATTGATGATTTTAGCTTTAAGGTTATGTCATTTAGGTTAATTCGGAATGGGTTAGTGATTTGGTGTAGAGAGAAGGACGTGGACTTTCCGTTTTAATTTTATGTTACTTTGATTGGAGGTTAATGGTTTGGATTAGAAGGGAACAGCGTTAGGTTGTTCTTTTAATTTAGCATGCACCATGATAACCATAGCTCACGAATTATTGAATACCCATACAATTGCCGTACATAATGGACAGATACCTCAAATATGTTAACACAAATGTATCATACAAATCATGAAACCTGGAAGGATACAACTTTCATTCCAAAGTCTGATTGCTGTGAAGGCACACTTGAGTCGACGTAGGAAGGAGGTCGTGGTTCTTCAAGTACTGTTGGCAGTTGAGCTGCTACACGTGAACAACACACACTACGCTTTACATCAACATGCATAACAAAACGTCAATGTCCGTCTGGCATGTCATGCCGTCGCATCTACCCATCAAGTAGATGTCTCACGTAGCTGTAGACACTACAGCAATAAACCGCTCATTTCCCATATGCCACACCTTAGGGAATCGCAAAGATTTGACACGGCAAATCATGAACAATTACCACCAAATCGACCTAGAGTCTCCTGTCAAGACTCGAACTGGTCTGCCTGTGCCAGCTACCGTTTTACCATCATCGGCACTCCTCTCGGGATCGACCCTCGCCTGCTATGCAACACCAGCATGTCGATCTGCTTCCGACACTATCACCCATCTCTAGGCAAAAGTCAGCAGAGTCTACACTTGCTCACGGGCAAATCAAGACTCGAACGGGTTTGCCTGCGCCAGCTACCGTTTCACCATCATCGCCTCTCGTCTCGAGGTCGCCCCCTCAACCTCTGTGCAACACCAGTGTTTTGCCTGCTTCGTGGCTGAGACATCGCCTGCTTCTAGGTAAAATCACCGGCGTATGCACTTGCTTGCGGGCGAATCAAGACTCGAACCGGTTCGCTGCGCCAGCTAACCTGTCACCATCATCGCTTATCCTCTCGGGATCATTCCCTCGCCTCCTATGCAACACCAGTATGTCGCTCTGCTTCCGACACTATCACCCATCTCTAGGCAAACGTCAGCAGAGTCTACACTTGCTCACGGGCAAATCAAGACTCGAACGGGTTTGCCTGCGCCAGCTACCGTTTCACCATCATCGACTCTCCTCTCGGGATCGTCCCCTCGCCTGCTATGCAACACCAGCATGTCGATCTGCTTCCGACACTATCACCCATCTCTAGGCAAAAGTCAGCAGAGTCTACACTTGCTCACGGGCAAATCAAGACTCGAACGGGTTTGCCTGTGCCAGCTACCGTTTCACCATCATCGACTCTCCTCTCGGGATCGTCCCCTCGCCTGCTATGCAACACCAGCCTTTCGATCTGCTTCCGACACTATCACCCATCTCTAGGCAAAAGTCAGCAGAGTCTACACTTGCTCACGGGCAAATCAAGACTCGAACGGGTTTGCCTGCGCCAGCTACCGTTTCACCATCATCGACTCTCCTCTCGGGATCGTCCCCTCGCCTGCTATGCAACACCAGCATGTCGATCTGCTTCCGACACTATCACCCATCTGTAGGCAAAAGTCAGCAGAGTCTACACTTGCTCACGGGCAAATCAAGACTCGAACGGGTTTGCCTGCGCCAGCTACCGTTTCACCATCATCGACTCTCCTCTCGGGATCGTCCCCTCGCCTGCTATGCAACACCAGCCTTTCGATCTGCTTCCGACACTATCACCCATCTGTAGGCAAAAGTCAGCAGAGTCTACACTTGCTCACGGGCAAATCAAGACTCGAACGGGTTTGCCTGCGCCAGCTACCGTTTTACCATCATCGCCTCTCGTCACGAGGTCGCCCCCTCAACCTCTGTGCAACACCAGTGTTTTGCCTGCTTCGTGGCTGAGACATCGCCTGCTTCTAGGTAAAATCACCGGCGTATGCACTTGTTTGCGGGCGAATCAAGACTCGAACCGGTTCGCTGTGCCAGCTACCCTGTCACCATCATCGCCTATCCTCTCGGGATCGTCCCCTCGCCTGCTATGCAACACCAACCTGTCGCTCTGCTTCCGACACTATCACCCATCTCTAGGCAAAAGTCAGCAGAGTCTACACTTGCTCACGGGCAAATCAAGACTCGAACGGGTTTGCCTGCGCCAGCTACCGTTTCACCATCATCGACTCTCCTCTCGGGATCGTCCCCTCGCCTGCTATGCAACACCAGCATGTCGATCTGCTTCCGACACTATCACCCATCTCTAGGCAAAAGTCAGCAGAGTCTACACTTGCTCACGGGCAAATCAAGACTCGAACGGGTTTGCCTGCGCCAGCTACCGTTTCACCATCATCGACTCTCCTCTCGGGATCGTCCCCTCGCCTGCTATGCAACACCAGCCTGTCGATCTGCTTCCGACACTATCACCCATCTGTAGGCAAAAGTCAGCAGAATCTACACTTGCTCACGGGCAAATCAAGACTCGAACGGGTTTGCCTGCGCCAGCTACCGTTTTACCATCATCGCCTCTCGTCTCGAGGTCGCCCCCTCAACCTCTGTGCAACACCAGTGTTTTGCCTGCTTCGTGGCTGAGACATCGCCTGCTTCTAGGTAAAATCACCGGCGTATGCACTTGTTTGCGGGCGAATCAAGACTCGAACCGGTTCGCTGCGCCAGCTACCCTGTCACCATCATCGCTTATCCTCTCGGGATCATTCCCTCGCCTCCTATGCAACACCAGTATGTCGCTCTGCTTCCGACACTATCACCCATCTCTAGGCAAAAGTCAGCAGAGTCTACACTTGCTCACGGGCAAATCAAGACTCGAACGGGTTTGCCTGCGCCAGCTACCGTTTCACCATCATCGACTCTCCTCTCGGGATCGTCCCCTCGCCTGCTATGCAACACCAGCATGTCGATCTGCTTCCGACACTATCACCCATCTGTAGGCAAAAGTCAGCAGAGTCTACACTTGCTCACGGGCAAATCAAGACTCGAACGGGTTTGCCTGCGCCAGCTACCGTTTCACCATCATCGACTCTCCTCTCGGGATCGTCCCCTCGCCTGCTATGCAACACCAGCATATCGTTCTGCTTCTCGCAAACTCGCCATTGAGCCCCCTGTCAAGACTCGATAGTTTTCCGTTTTGCTACACCATGGCCGCTTATGGATCGAGCGTCTTCGGCAGAACGAATGATGAATAGTATGAACAACGTCGCGCGCCGTTGCTCACGCTAACCACCACGTCAACCAAGTGCTTGATCATGGTGGAGGTCGGAATTATCCCCCTATGCACAACCTTGATACTTTCCAACCTCCGTGGGCAGACGTAGAGGGCAGCGTCGCAATTTCCGCATCGCCGTTCCGTTCCCGTCCCGTCTACGTTCGTGCCCGGGGAACGTAGGCATTTTCCGAGCAGTGGCCAAGCTGGCTCGGGTTCCCCTTGTGTAGAAAAGTACGGAAATACGTTGGATAGTTAAACTTTCACCTGACGATAGTACACATTTTAAAAAGTTTAGATTTACTTTATTTGAAAAGATAGAGCAACGAAATTTTGCATGTACCTCCGCCATTAAATGGACTTTCTGGCAATACCAATTTGACATCTGACTTTTAGAAAAGAAGTTACATAGTATTTTTTTAAAAAGTACAGTAAAAAACGACTATTTTTTCGAACAAATTGTGCAATATACTTTACAATTTTCAGAATAGATGAAATCTGCTTACACCATTGTTGCCGTCACCAGAAGAGCTTTCTAATGATACCAAAAAATGTATGCTACAGACTAGAGTGCTGCAGTTAGAAGCAAAAAAGACGCAATAAGGCAACACGAGAGCAAATGCGCCATTGAAAGGCCGTAGGCGCGAAAAGCGGCGGTATATACGGACGTGTGTAGCCTCTCCAAAAACCATTGTATATGTACATGTGATACGTCGTTAGAAGCAGATTTGAAAGGGCATTCATACGCATTATGGACATTTAGGAACGAGAAAACGATATAAAAATTATCAACGAAATTAACTTCCGATTACCGATCCGTTGACACGGAAATAGCATGCGGCAGTACATGCGGACAGCTATACACAACATTGCAGACGTGCATGTTATACATCGCTAGAAACCCCATGGAAAGACCTTTCAAATGAATCATAGACATAAGAAATCCAATGAGGGATAACGAAATTAGAACGAAAGTCTACTTCCGCTAACGGCGCCGTTGCGACGGAACTAACATGCGGCATCAAATCTGGACAGCTATACACAACATTGCAGACGTGCATGTTATACATCGCTAGAAACCCCATGGAAAGGCCTTTCAAATGAATCATAGATATAAGAAATCCAATGAGGGATAACGAAATTAGGACGAAAGCCTACTTCCGCTAACGGCGCCGTTGGGACGGAACTAACATGCGGCATTACATACGGACAGCTATACACAACATTGCAGACGTACATGTTATACATCGCTAGAAACCCCATGGAAAGACCTTTCAAATGAATCATAGATATAAGAAATCCAATGAGGGATAACGAAATTAGAACGAAAGTCTACTTCCGCTACCGGCGCCTTTGCGACGGAACTAACATGCGGCATCAAATCTGGACAGCTATACACAACATTGCAGACGTGCATGTCATGCATCGCCAGAAACCCCATGAAGAGACCTTTCAAATGAATCATAGATATTAGAAATCCAATGAGGGATAACGAAATTAGAACGAAAGTCTACTTCCGCTACCGGCGCCGTTGCGACGGAACGGACAAGCGGCATTACCTACGGACATGCCTAGCATCTTTGCTCAACGTCGCACATGCACATGCCATACACCACCAGAAGCGAATTGAAATGCTCTTTCTAATGAATATAAGATACTGAAAGTCGCATCAGACATGTACACATGATTAACCAAGAAATAACGCACTGATGGTGTTGGCGACGCACGGGACACGCGGCATGACACGCAGACGTATGTAGCTTGCCATGCCAGTGCACATGGGCTTGTCTTACATCGTCTTGAAGCCCATTTGCATGGGCTTTCACATGCACTGTAGATGTTAGCGATCTTCGAAAGGAGAGAGATATTATAAGGGGTTATTGGTGGGGTCGACATGAGTCGGCGGCGGAAGTCAAGCCGGATAGAAAAGCGGCACTATATGCAGACGGTTGCAGCTGTGCACAGCATTGCAGACTTGCATGTTATGCATCGCCAGAAACCCCATGAAGAGACCTTTCAAATGAATCATAGATATTAGAAATCCAATGAGGGATAACGAAATTAGAACGAAAGTCTACTTCCGCTACCGGCGCCGTTGCGACGGAACGGACAAGCGGCATTACCTACGGACATGCCTAGCATCTTTGCTCAACGTCGCACATGCACATGCCATACACCACCAGAAGCGAATTGAAATGCTCTTTCTAATGAATATAAGATACTGAAAGTCGCATCAGACATGTACACATGATTAACCAAGAAATAACGCACTGATGGTGTTGGCGACGCACGGGACACGCGGCATGACACGCAGACGTATGTAGCTTGCCATGCCAGTGCACATGGGCTTGTCTTACATCGTCTTGAAGCCCATTTGCATGGGCTTTCACATGCACTGTAGATGATAGCGATCTTCGAAAGGAGAGAGATATTAGGGGTTATTGGTGGGGTCGACATGAGTCGGCGGCGGAAGTCAAGCCGGATAGAAAAGCGGCACTATATGCAGACGGTTGCAGCTGTGCACAGAATTGCAGACGTGCATGTTATGCATCGCCAGAAACCCCATGAAGAGACCTTTCAAATGAATCATAGATATTAGAAATCCAATGAGGGATAACGAAATTAGAACGAAAGTCTACTTCCGCTACCGGCGCCGTTGCGACGGAACGGACAAGCGGCATTACCTACGGACATGCCTAGCATCTTTGCTCAACGTCGCACATGCACATGCCATACACCACCAGAAGCGAATTGAAATGCTCTTTCTAATGAATATAAGATACTGAAAGTCGCATCAGACATGTACACATGATTAACCAAGAAATAACGCACTGATGGTGTTGGCGACGCACGGGACACTCGGCATGACACGCAGGCGTATGTAGCTTGACATGCCAGTGCACATGGGCTTGTCGTACATCGTCTTGAAGCCCATTTGCATGGGCTTTCACATGCACTATAGATGTTAGCGATCTTCGAAAGGAGAGAGATATTATAAGGGGTTATTGGTGGGGTCGACATGAGTCGGCGGCGGAAGTCAAGCCGGATAGAAAAGCGGCACTATATGCAGACGGTTGCAGCTGTGCACAGCATTGCAGACGTGCATGTTATGCATCGCCAGAAACCCCATGAAGAGACCTTTCAAATGAATCATAGATATTAGAAATCCAATGAGGGATAACGAAATTAGAACGAAAGTCTACTTCCGCTACCGGCGCCGTTTCGACGGAACGGACAAGCGGCATTACCTACGGACATGCCTAGCATCTTTGCTCAACGTCGCACATGCACATGCCATACACCACCAGAAGCGAATTGAAATGCTCTTTCTAATGAATATAAGATACTGAAAGTCGCATCAGACATGTACACATGATTAACCAAGAAATAACGCACTGATGGTGTTGGCGACGCACGGGACACGCGGCATGACACGCAGGCGTATGTAGCTTGCCATGCCAGTGCACATGGGCTTGTCGTACATCGTCTTGAAGCCCATTTGCATGGGCTTTCACATGCACTATAGATGTTAGGGATCTTCGAAAGGAGAGAGATATTATAAGGGGTTATTGGTGGGGTCGACATGAGTCGGCGGCGGAAGTCAAGCCGGATAGAAAAGCGGCACTATATGCAGACGGTTGCAGCTGTGCACAGCATTGCAGACGTGCATGTTATGCATCGCCAGAAACCCCATGAAGAGACCTTTCAAATGAATCATAGATATTAGAAATCCAACGAGGGATAACGAAATTAGAACGAAAGTCTACTTCCGCTACCGGCGCCGTTGCGACGGAACGGACAAGCGGCATTACCTACGGACATGCCTAGCATCTTTGCTCAACGTCGCACATGCACATGCCATACACCACCAGAAGCGAATTGAAATGCTCTTTCTAATGAATATAAGATACTGAAAGTCACATCAGACATGTACACATGATTAACCAAGAAATAACGCACTGATGGTGTTGGCGACGCACGGGACACTCGGCATGACACGCAGGCGTATGTAGCTTGCCATGCCAGTGCACATGGGCTTGTCGTACATCGTCTTGAAGCCCATTTGCATGGGCTTTCACATGCACTATAGATGTTAGGGATCTTCGAAAGGAGAGAGATATTATAAGGGGTTATTGGTGGGGTCGACATGAGTCGGCGGCGGAAGTCAAGCCGGATAGAAAAGCGGCACTATATGCAGACGGTTGCAGCTGTGCACAGCATTGCAGACGTGCATGTTATGCATCGCCAGAAACCCCATGAAGAGACCTTTCAAATGAATCATAGATATTAGAAATCCAATGAGGGATAACGAAATTAGAACGAAAGTCTACTTCCGCTACCGGCGCCGTTGCGACGGAACGGACAAGCGGCATTACCTACGGACATGCCTAGCATCTTTGCTCAACGTCGCACATGCACATGCCATACACCACCAGAAGCGAATTGAAATGCTCTTTCTAATGAATATAAGATACTGAAAGTCGCATCAGACATGTACACATGATTAACCAAGAAATAACGCACTGATGGTGTTGGCGACGCACGGGACACGCGGCATGACACGCAGACGTATGTAGCTTGCCATGCCAGTGCACATGGGCTTGTCTTACATCGTCTTGAAGCCCATTTGCATGGGCTTTCACATGCACTGTAGATGATAGCGATCTTCGAAAGGAGAGAGATATTATAAGGGGTTATTGGTGGGGTCGACATGAGTCGGCGGCGGAAGTCAAGCCGGATAGAAAAGCGGCACTATATGCAGACGGTTGCAGCTGTGCACAGCATTGCAGACGTGCATGTTATGCATCGCCAGAAACCCCATGAAGAGACCTTTCAAATGAATCATAGATATTAGAAATCCAATGAGGGATAACGAAATTAGAACGAAAGTCTACTTCCGCTACCGGCGCCGTTGCGACGGAACGGACAAGCGGCATTACCTACGGACATGCCTAGCATCTTTGCTCAACGTCGCACATGCACATGCCATACACCACCAGAAGCGAATTGAAATGCTCTTTCTAATGAATATAAGATACTGAAAGTCGCATCAGACATGTACACATGATTAACCAAGAAATAACGCACTGATGGTGTTGGCGACGCACGGGACACGCGGCATGGCACGCAGACGTATGTAGCTTGCCATGCCAGTGCACATGGGCTTGTCGTACATCGTCTTGAAGCCCATTTGCATGGGCTTTCACATGCACTATAGATGTTAGGGATCTTCGAAAGGAGAGAGATATTATAAGGGGTTATTGGTGGGGTCGACATGAGTCGGCGGCGGAAGTCAAGCCGGATAGAAAAGCGGCACTATATGCAGACGGTTGCAGCTGTGCACAGAATTGCAGACGTGCATGTTATGCATCGCCAGAAACCCCATGAAGAGACCTTTCAAATGAATCATAGATATTAGAAATCCAATGAGGGATAACGAAATTAGAACGAAAGTCTACTTCCGCTACCGGCGCCGTTGCGACGGAACGGACAAGCGGCATTACCTACGGACATGCCTAGCATCTTTGCTCAACGTCGCACATGCACATGCCATACACCACCAGAAGCGAATTGAAATGCTCTTTCTAATGAATATAAGATACTGAAAGTCGCATCAGACATGTACACATGATTAACCAAGAAATAACGCACTGATGGTGTTGGCGACGCACGGGACACTCGGCATGACACGCAGGCGTATGTAGCTTGACATGCCAGTGCACATGGGCTTGTCGTACATCGTCTTGAAGCCCATTTGCATGGGCTTTCACATGCACTATAGATGTTAGCGATCTTCGAAAGGAGAGAGATATTATAAGGGGTTATTGGTGGGGTCGACATGAGTCGGCGGCGGAAGTCAAGCCGGATAGAAAAGCGGCACTATATGCAGACGGTTGCAGCTGTGCACAGCATTGCAGACGTGCATGTTATGCATCGCCAGAAACCCCATGAAGAGACCTTTCAAATGAATCATAGATATTAGAAATCCAATGAGGGATAACGAAATTAGAACGAAAGTCTACTTCCGCTACCGGCGCCGTTTCGACGGAACGGACAAGCGGCATTACCTACGGACATGCCTAGCATCTTTGCTCAACGTCGCACATGCACATGCCATACACCACCAGAAGCGAATTGAAATGCTCTTTCTAATGAATATAAGATACTGAAAGTCGCATCAGACATGTACACATGATTAACCAAGAAATAACGCACTGATGGTGTTGGCGACGCACGGGACACGCGGCATGACACGCAGGCGTATGTAGCTTGCCATGCCAGTGCACATGGGCTTGTCGTACATCGTCTTGAAGCCCATTTGCATGGGCTTTCACATGCACTATAGATGTTAGGGATCTTCGAAAGGAGAGAGATATTATAAGGGGTTATTGGTGGGGTCGACATGAGTCGGCGGCGGAAGTCAAGCCGGATAGAAAAGCGGCACTATATGCAGACGGTTGCAGCTGTGCACAGCATTGCAGACGTGCATGTTATGCATCGCCAGAAACCCCATGAAGAGACCTTTCAAATGAATCATAGATATTAGAAATCCAACGAGGGATAACGAAATTAGAACGAAAGTCTACTTCCGCTACCGGCGCCGTTGCGACGGAACGGACAAGCGGCATTACCTACGGACATGCCTAGCATCTTTGCTCAACGTCGCACATGCACATGCCATACACCACCAGAAGCGAATTGAAATGCTCTTTCTAATGAATATAAGATACTGAAAGTCACATCAGACATGTACACATGATTAACCAAGAAATAACGCACTGATGGTGTTGGCGACGCACGGGACACTCGGCATGACACGCAGGCGTATGTAGCTTGCCATGCCAGTGCACATGGGCTTGTCGTACATCGTCTTGAAGCCCATTTGCATGGGCTTTCACATGCACTATAGATGTTAGGGATCTTCGAAAGGAGAGAGATATTATAAGGGGTTATTGGTGGGGTCGACATGAGTCGGCGGCGGAAGTCAAGCCGGATAGAAAAGCGGCACTATATGCAGACGGTTGCAGCTGTGCACAGCATTGCAGACGTGCATGTTATGCATCGCCAGAAACCCCATGAAGAGACCTTTCAAATGAATCATAGATATTAGAAATCCAATGAGGGATAACGAAATTAGAACGAAAGTCTACTTCCGCTACCGGCGCCGTTGCGACGGAACGGACAAGCGGCATTACCTACGGACATGCCTAGCATCTTTGCTCAACGTCGCACATGCACATGCCATACACCACCAGAAGCGAATTGAAATGCTCTTTCTAATGAATATAAGATACTGAAAGTCGCATCAGACATGTACACATGATTAACCAAGAAATAACGCACTGATGGTGTTGGCGACGCACGGGACACGCGGCATGACACGCAGACGTATGTAGCTTGCCATGCCAGTGCACATGGGCTTGTCTTACATCGTCTTGAAGCCCATTTGCATGGGCTTTCACATGCACTGTAGATGATAGCGATCTTCGAAAGGAGAGAGATATTATAAGGGGTTATTGGTGGGGTCGACATGAGTCGGCGGCGGAAGTCAAGCCGGATAGAAAAGCGGCACTATATGCAGACGGTTGCAGCTGTGCACAGCATTGCAGACGTGCATGTTATGCATCGCCAGAAACCCCATGAAGAGACCTTTCAAATGAATCATAGATATTAGAAATCCAATGAGGGATAACGAAATTAGAACGAAAGTCTACTTCCGCTACCGGCGCCGTTGCGACGGAACGGACAAGCGGCATTACCTACGGACATGCCTAGCATCTTTGCTCAACGTCGCACATGCACATGCCATACACCACCAGAAGCGAATTGAAATGCTCTTTCTAATGAATATAAGATACTGAAAGTCGCATCAGACATGTACACATGATTAACCAAGAAATAACGCACTGATGGTGTTGGCGACGCACGGGACACGCGGCATGGCACGCAGACGTATGTAGCTTGCCATGCCAGTGCACATGGGCTTGTCGTACATCGTCTTGAAGCCCATTTGCATGGGCTTTCACATGCACTATAGATGTTAGGGATCTTCGAAAGGAGAGAGATATTATAAGGGGTTATTGGTGGGGTCGACATGAGTCGGCGGCGGAAGTCAAGCCGGATAGAAAAGCGGCACTATATGCAGACGGTTGCAGCTGTGCACAGAATTGCAGACGTGCATGTTATGCATCGCCAGAAACCCCATGAAGAGACCTTTCAAATGAATCATAGATATTAGAAATCCAATGAGGGATAACGAAATTAGAACGAAAGTCTACTTCCGCTACCGGCGCCGTTTCGACGGAACGGACAAGCGGCATTACCTACGGACATGCCTAGCATCTTTGCTCAACGTCGCACATGCACATGCCATACACCACCAGAAGCGAATTGAAATGCTCTTTCTAATGAATATAAGATACTGAAAGTCGCATCAGACATGTACACATGATTAACCAAGAAATAACGCACTGATGGTGTTGGCGACGCACGGGACACTCGGCATGACACGCAGGCGCATGTAGCTTGACATGCCAGTGCACATGGGCTTGTCGTACATCGTCTTGAAGCCCATTTGCATGGGCTTTCACATGCACTATAGATGTTAGGGATCTTCGAAAGGAGAGAGATATTATAAGGGGTTATTGGTGGGGTCGACATGAGTCGGCGGCGGAAGTCAAGCCGGATAGAAAAGCGGCACTATATGCAGACGGTTGCAGCTGTGCACAGCATTGCAGACGGGCATGTTATGCATCGCCAGAAAACCCATGAAGAGACCTTTCAAATGAATCATAGATATTAGAAATCCAACGAGGGATAACGAAATTAGAACGAAAGTCTACTTCCGCTACCGGCGCCGTTGCGACGGAACGGACAAGCGGCATTACCTACGGACATGCCTAGCATCTTTGCTCAACGTCGCACATGCACATGCCATACACCACCAGAAGCGAATTGAAATGCTCTTTCTAATGAATATAAGATACTGAAAGTCGCATCAGACATGTACACATGATTAACCAAGAAATAACGCACTGATGGTGTTGGCGACGCACGGGACACTCGGCATGACACGCAGACGTATGTAGCTTGACATGCCAGTGCACATGGGCATGTCGTACATCGTCTTGAAGCCCATTTGCATGGGCTTTCACATGCACTATAGATGTTAGGGATCTTCGAAAGGAGAGAGATATTATAAGGGGTTATTGGTGGGGTCGACATGAGTCGGCGGCGGAAGTCAAGCCGGATAGAAAAGCGGCACTATATGCAGACGGTTGCAGCTGTGCACAGCATTGCAGACGTGCATGTTATGCATCGCCAGAAAACCCATGAAGAGACCTTTCAAATGAATCATAGATATTAGAAATCCAATGAGGGATAACGAAATTAGAACGAAAGTCTACTTCCGCTACCGGCGCCGTTGCGACGGAACGGACAAGCGGCATTACCTACGGACATGCCTAGCATCTTTGCTCAACGTCGCACATGCACATGCCATACACCACCAGAAGCGAATTGAAATGCTCTTTCTAATGAATATAAGATACTGAAAGTCGCATCAGACATGTACACATGATTAACCAAGAAATAACGCACTGATGGTGTTGGCGACGCACGGGACACTCGGCATGACACGCAGACGTATGTAGCTTGACATGCCAGTGCACATGGGCATGTCGTACATCGTCTTGAAGCCCATTTGCATGGGCTTTCACATGCACTATAGATGTTAGGGATCTTCGAAAGGAGAGAGATATTATAAGGGGTTATTGGTGGGGTCGACATGAGTCGGCGGCGGAAGTCAAGCCGGATAGAAAAGCGGCACTATATGCAGACGGTTGCAGCTGTGCACAGCATTGCAGACGTGCATGTTATGCATCGCCAGAAAACCCATGAAGAGACCTTTCAAATGAATCATAGATATTAGAAATCCAATGAGGGATAACGAAATTAGAACGAAAGTCTACTTCCGCTACCGGCGCCGTTGCGACGGAACGGACAAGCGGCATTACCTACGGACATGCCTAGCATCTTTGCTCAACGTCGCACATGCACATGCCATACACCACCAGAAGCGAATTGAAATGCTCTTTCTAATGAATATAAGATACTGAAAGTCGCATCAGACATGTACACATGATTAACCAAGAAATAACGCACTGATGGTGTTGGCGACGCACGGGACACTCGGCATGACACGCAGGCGTATGTAGCTTGACATGCCAGTGCACATGGGCATGTCGTACATCGTCTTGAAGCCCATTTGCATGGGCTTTCACATGCACTATAGATGTTAGGGATCTTCGAAAGGAGAGAGATATTATAAGGGGTTATTGGTGGGGTCGACATGAGTCGGCGGCGGAAGTCAAGCCGGATAGAAAAGCGGCACTATATGCAGACGGTTGCAGCTGTGCACAGCATTGCAGACTTGCATGTTATGCATCGCCAGAAACCCCATGAAGAGACCTTTCAAATGAATCATAGATATTAGAAATCCAACGAGGGATAACGAAATTAGAACGAAAGTCTACTTCCGCTACCGGCGCCGTTGCGACGGAACGGACAAGCGGCATTACCTACGGACATGCCTAGCATCTTTGCTCAACGTCGCACATGCACATGCCATACACCACCAGAAGCGAATTGAAATGCTCTTTCTAATGAATATAAGATACTGAAAGTCGCATCAGACATGTACACATGATTAACCAAGAAATAACGCACTGATGGTGTTGGCGACGCACGGGACACGCGGCATGACACGCAGACGTATGTAGCTTGCCATGCCAGTGCACATGGGCTTGTCTTACATCGTCTTGAAGCCCATTTGCATGGGCTTTCACATGCACTGTAGATGATAGCGATCTTCGAAAGGAGAGAGATATTATAAGGGGTTATTGGTGGGGTCGACATGAGTCGGCGGCGGAAGTCAAGCCGGATAGAAAAGCGGCACTATATGCAGACGGTTGCAGCTGTGCACAGCATTGCAGACGTGCATGTTATGCATCGCCAGAAACCCCATGAAGAGACCTTTCAAATGAATCATAGATATTAGAAATCCAATGAGGGATAACGAAATTAGAACGAAAGTCTACTTCCGCTACCGGCGCCGTTGCGACGGAACGGACAAGCGGCATCACCTACGGACATGCCTAGCATCTTTGGTAGAAAGAAAATATAGCTGAAAAAGATATAGTATGTTAGATATATAAAGAATTGTATGTTTGAACCAAATATATCATGAAATAGACTTTTGCGAAACCACATGAACGAAACATTGCATTGCATTTGAAATTTGACTTATGTAGCGCAGAATGGATATAGAAAAATATATCTGAAAAAGACATAACACATTAGATACATAAAGAATTGTATAACTGAACCAAATACATTATGAGCTATTTGTGTTAACCAGCACTCACCACGTGGAGGTTGCTCATTTAAGAGTGCCATTTTTCTTCTCCTGCACCATTCCCACAACAGCAAGTTCGAACAGCGAACCCCTTTACTACTGCTGTATAAACCTAATGGGTCGAAACTGACATAAGGTTATGGAATTACAGGCTATAACCTACTACTTCTATCCTACGGGTTTGGCTTTATCAACTTTCCGGTCTACTTTCACTTTCATCTACTTGTTTCTCACCTTTTGGGCTTTATGAGCTTGCCTTTTCCTTTGCTTTTCCCTTTTCCCTTCCCCCTACCTTCAAGGGGTTGGGTCTGGGGCTGGAGCTGGCTGGAGGAATCTGTTGGAACTGACGCCGATGCAGATTCCTCAGCGTTTGATGTACCCGCTGCTTGTTGGATAACATCTTGCACAAAAGCACACTCACTAGCAGCCTGTAAGGGAGTCTTCTTAGCGTAGTACCTACTGACAGTCTTTTGGCCATGTGCAAGATAGTCACTGGCCATCTTACGTTTTGCAGCATCATCGGGATGCTGCCTTGCCACTTCAGTCTCCAAAGCTTTCCGAACATCCGTGGCCGTAAATGTCCTCCGTTCGTTTTCGAAGTTGGGTTTAAGGAAACCTCTTGTCCTCTGATAGCGGGCCAACTCGAGACACATATTCCCCACTTCAGTGCCGTCCACTCTCCTGAAGAAAGGCGATTTGTCCGGTAGAGCATCTTCAGGCATGTCACCACGTACATATTGACGGTAATCCCTGAACATGTCGTAATCCTCTTTGGACAAGCTTAGGGTGACCAGGAAGCTCATGGACGTCTTGTGGTCCATGAAAGAAAGTTGGTACCTCCCGGCAACACACCGTGCCTTATTGAAATCTGCCAACTTCATACACGACGGCACTGAAGGTCTTTGGGCATGTCCAAGTTGAATTATCCCACAAGACAAGTACCGCATCACCAGGCGCTGATCGTCCTCAGATGGAAGTTGATCTGCCTTGGCCCGGTCCAGGATGTCCCTCACCTCTTGTCTGGTTGCAGGATCGGTGTACCCCTTTTGAACAACGGAAATGGGCGGCGGTTGTTTGGTTTCATCTCTGAATTCTGTAACAGATTTACGGACCTCTTCGCGTTTATACTGGCTAGAGACACCTGTATATGAACAATGCGTAGCACTTGTAAACCTACGCAAATTATCGAAAACCCTTGGGGACATTTGAACGTACGTTTGGCAGTAGCTGAGAAAGGATTTGACAGCTGACATGTAATTTTTAATGCCACCTGCAGATACCCCATTTTGTGAAAGGACCGTGTTAAAATAATGAATTTCATCTACATGCTCAAATATATCAAAGTTGATACAAGCCATATTACTATTTGGGAAAACATGTTTTTGGATATAATGGAAAAACTTAGAAACGCGGCGACACGTGTCACCAGCATTACGCCCTGCTTTTTTAAGAATATTGGTTAAATATTGATAAAACCCTGAAAGTGTCGGCTCACTTTCAGGGAACCTATCGTATAAGCCAGTGTTTGTAAGATTAGCCCTGACTGTGTTTTGTTTGTAATTATACCGAGTACCACTTCTGGTAGACCCAGTTAAACCAGCACTGGTACTCGGCATTGGATTACTAGTTGAAGGAGAGGCTGCAGATGCGTCCTCTCCTTGAATTGTGTGGCCAAAGTGTTTAAGTACCCTGATGTAATCAGGGATTTGATTTTTGTTGACACTGTATGTGCCACAAAATGCCAGTAGAGCCGACATTGACACCAGCTGTGTAGCAGCATAGGACTCGCTACGGCGGCGATTTTGGGCGTGTATGGCGTGTAGACCAGGAGTAGAGCTACCAGGATAACATTGCTTTAAATGCGCGATGCCTTTGTAATATGTTTTACACTTTTGACAAACGACCGAAATGTTTGTGGAAGGCATACTTGATGATAGTGCTGGGACACTTACTTTCTGGGAATGATTGGTCTGGATGTCACAGTCTTGAACAAATTAAGAAATAAACTGCTTATACGATATGTCTATTTAGGGAATAAACCTAGTAATGTTGAGTATCAGTTTGATAAAGTGAGCAACGTAAATGACTGAAAAATGCAGAAATTAAGAACAAACGAGAAGAAATAAAAGTAAAGTTCACTTGCCAATGGTGATTGCCAGCGCTGACTGGTAGTGATCCACTAAGACACTTGGTCTGTGATGATGAAATTGCAGTGACATGCATTCCCTTATATTACCATGTCGCGGTCAGACAACCAATGGGATGGTTTAGATGAAGTTCACGTGGCCAAGCCGGATGTTTCTACGGGGGAGGAGGAAACTGGAAATTGTCCATCTCCATTCCATGCGTGATGTCCATTTGGAGGGGCAAGAGCATGCCAAAAGGTGTGAATTGCACATGCCAAAGGAATTTTATACGCAAAGTTGAAGTCAGTGGGGCGACGAGGTTTAAAATCACAAAGTAGCGGCATGTCAAAAGGAAGTGACCCAAGCTGAGTGATTATAACCATAAGAGAGCAAGGCAGGTGACGAAATTACAATTGCTGATAAATAGCATCTCCAGGGTACGAAGATGTGAACACAGACGAGTGATATGCAGCTAATCACGTAGTAATTAAGTTTACAGGAAGGTAGAGAAGAACGTGTACTCGTAGTATATACAATCAGTCCATGCGGACAGATCTGAAAGAAGTTATGAAAATAATGATGATAAGGAGTTGCGAACGCAACTCAGTAACTAAATGGCCAGACAGAGGCGGCCTTTGTGATAAGTTACAGTTGTCAGAGCATGGCGCCATCTTGTCTGTTTGATGCGCGTCGTTACATAAGGGAACGTTTATTCGAATGCACAGTATACCTTGGCACATCCACATTGTCAAGGTATTACCGACCCCTTTTACACCATTGGTTTCTGATGCTGAAGTAACAGCTGAGGAAAGATGCGCGCCAGATCCCCAATTCTACCAGCCACACGCACAAGTACAGTTACATAATGCCGCGCATTCCTTGATTAAAAGACGTTCCTTGAATGCATATTATAACCTGGCATAGACGCACTTTCAAGGGCTTTCAGGTGCGTTTGAAACATTAAATGTTGGATGATTGATCGTGAAATTATAGGTGCCGTAACACTGACGGGAGACGTGCGCCAGACCCCCGACTTTAACCGCCATCAGCAGTTGCATAATGACGCGCATGGCTTGACTGTCTGAGGTGACACGAATATACGTCACACCTTGGCACAACCGCACTTTCAAGGGCTTTCCGATGCATTTTAAATCTTTCATTTTGGATGAAGGATAATGAAATAATAGCTGGCGGAAGGTACGCGCCAGATCTCCGTTTTTACCTACCAGTCGCACAAGAACAGTTACGTAATGACGCGCATTGCCTGATTATCTCATGTTGCTCGAACGCCCGTTATAATTTGGCAGAGCCGCACTTTCAAGGGCTTTCAGATGCATGTTAAACATTAAATTTTGGATGGTGGATCGTGAAATTATAGCTGCCGTAACACTGACGGGAGACGAGCGCCGGATCCCCGACTACTTTACCCGCCATTGGCGCAAATGCATTTACATAATGGCGCGCATTGCTTGACTCTCAGACGCGACTCGAATGCACATTACACCTTGGCAGAACCGCACTTTCAAGGGCTTTCCACCACCGTAAAAGTTTATATATTAAGACCACAGGCGTTGCTTCTATGGCTTTATTCCAGTTCGTTGCAACTTTAGCTCTGTCACGTATATTGATTCCTGTGTAGAGCGAATGTCTAATGTTGCACACCAGCATGTTGCACATTTCCAGAATCCCACATGAATCCCCTTGCAAATGCTTTGTAGTTGTAAATATTAACCACGCCGGTATAGCCGGTGAACAGATTTATGTAAATTCCGCCAATCTATATCACCTGCGGTATTTGTTGCATTTCGCACATGAAAACCCATGTAGCTCCACCACTAAATGCGCAACGTGTGCGTTTTATACACTGTCTGACACACGCTTTAACTGGCTTTCAAACGCAGTATAGAAATGCATTTTCTAAGGTGAATCGTAAGAGTGGTTGCCATTAGATCATGACCGGACTATGGTGGCATGATGACTACTGTGATATAGAAGAATTGAAGTTCAACAAAATTACACAAACCATCATGTCGGAGATTCAATCTGGACTGGTTACCAGGGGCAACATTAGAATCACGTTTGCATTTTTGGAGAGAGCGTTGGATCGGGTTTCCAACCATGTATAACATGCATAGATATCACAAAGTAAAAGGCTTCCAAAATACAATGGCGCGAGCGACTTCCACCGGAGGCTGGGTGGAAGAAAAGTCTTCCACCGAGACTCCTGTGGAAGAAATTCAGAAGGCCTAAAATCACGGAAACCTTAATTGCTGGGCTATAAATTTGCCAAAAAAGAAACGGAAAAATTCTACGTGACGCGCAAGGGTCCCGCTATCCAATGACGTGCAGGATGCGCGTGTAAGGCGGCGAATGCAGCTCCCAAGGGAGCCGTGCTGCAATAGGTGATACAATCTGGGTGGCTTGATGATGTTGTGTGTATGTATCTGCATTTTGTCATAGTAATTCTGCAGGACGTTTTTCATGTTGCTCATATTATTACATGACATGTTATTATGTTATTATTGCTATGATTGTAACTGAAAGTTTCCGTGAAACTTTCTTTTCCTCAAGAGGGAGAATGTCATGAGTGTGTATTTTCTCTATATTTTGTTGTTAATTAATTAATCATTATAATGGGTCACATTTCGTATAATAGATCGTCCGCATTTTTAGGACTTTGGCAGCAGGCTTGTCAGGGAATTATCTGCCCTTGACGTCCTGTTTGTTTACTTCTGGGAGACTGTAAAAGGGCATTCTACGGTGTTGGCGATGGCCGTAGGTGCTCGTTCTTTCGGGAAATGACTGAAAGTATATATAAAGGCTAGTTTCCATGTTCGACACATTCACATTCATTCACTAGAGTATATCATCATCAATCTGCCAACGCCTGAAACTGTTGTCAGACTGCTCGTCGTGTTACTTTCTGCACGACTGTTTCTCTCTCACACTAAGACTGTTGGTGAGTTTGCTATACAATATATTTTATGACTCATTGCCTTAAATTTTGTCTCACTTGTATTGTATTTGAAATAGATATTGTGATATTGACTTGTGATTTTGTATAACTTGCTGTCATTGCCTTAATGCAGTATCTGAATATTTTAAACTTGTCTTTGTTCTGTTTTGCTGGTTCACAGGGGATTTCTTACATTGCTAAATTCTTAACCGTAACAGGACTATAAGTATGTTTAAGAGTCAGTTTGAAAAGTCAATTACAGAAATAGTATTCAGACACAACAGTGAATGTAATACCCCAAATGTCCATTGATCACATTTTTGTGTGTGCTGAGACGATGTTGCTGACATACTTATGACAGTTGTAGGCCTTGCCCCTATTGAATGAGTCTCTGTGGCTTGTAGCCGAAATTTCTCTGACGTATACTTAATATAATAATTGAATATCATCAGCACATCAGTTTGAACTTACTGTTTTTTGTAAGAATAGAAATTCAAACGTAATATTTACTTACAAAATGATGATGTTTACAGTTTTCTCTGCTCTATCTGGAGGGAGACTGGCTTCGATGAAGTTACTCCTGTATATGATAGCTGATCCCAGCAATCCACTTGACAGTATTGACCTCGCTAGTATCTACCAGGTGCTTCCTGAGGAGGACCTCAACTTTCTTGTGATCTGTCCATTCGACTGCGTACAGAAACTCCTCATTCAGGTAGTGTATGTTAACTTCCCAGATGCTCAGGGTGACCTTTGCTTGCAATAGCGACTTCATTGTATTTCATGTTTTACAATACTAAACTTTGTTCATTGTTTCACATTATGATAACACCAAGACGAGACAATGATTATGACACTTTGTTAAATGTAAGATTCTGATTTGACAGCAATAAACCTAGGAACTGTCAGGTTTACAAGTATTTGTATGAAAAATTTACACGTTCCATTTATTCGCGTTTATTTCGCACATTTTATAAAGGAAAGATTTTTGTGTATGTGAGTGAGTAAGTGAGTGTGTGTATATATATATACAGTCATCTAAACAACTATTCTATATGAGACCCGTGAAGGTCCCGGGGTAGAATTGGCCTTCAGCAACGCATGCTTGCCCTAAAAGGTGACTATGCTTGTCGTAAGAGGCGACTAACGGGATCGGGTGGTCAGACTAGCTGACTTGGTTGACACATGTCATCGGTTCCCCATTGCGCAGATCGATGCTCATGTTATTGGTCACTGGATTGTCTGGTCCAGACTCGATCATTTACAGACCGTCGCCATATAGCTGGAATATTGCTAAGTGCGACGTAAAACTAAACTCACTCACTCACTATTCTATATGAAAACGGTAATTTTTATACAAAATGGGATGTTTCTTAATGAATGTAATTTCTTTCATTGGTAGAGACAATTGTTGGAGTCAAAGAACATGTCAGTGGCGAAGGCAACTCAAGGTCCTCAGTGGATGATGGTTCCTTCTACCAGTAGTGGCATGGACATTGCACACAGCATCATGCCATTGAAAACAGAAAATCTTGTTTTCTTGAAGTTCATGCCGTGTTCTAGGTCTTATTCACCACTGGTAAGTAACTTTTAAGTTCATTCTTATACATGAAAAAATTAAACGTCGGGGCACAGAAAAATCTACAAAACTGAAAAGAAATATTGCTAAATTGATATTGGTGAGAATTTTAAGTCAAATCAAATCAAAACGATTTACTTGCGTCCATGGAATATTACAGTATGGACATATCTTGTCTATTCATTGCGGAAAAAGAAAATAATTAATTCCAATTGAATTCCGAGCACCTGATCTTCCTGTGTAACGTGACTCATGAAGATCTGGGTTAGAATTGATCTACGGTAACCCATTCTTGTTATAAGAGGCGACAAACGGGATCTGGTTGTCAGGTTTGCAGGCACATGTCAGCGTATAGCAGTTGCGAAGATCGATGCCCATACTGCTGATGATATCATTGGCGGGCTCGCTTGTCTACAGCTCATTTACAGCTGGCATAATGCGGCGCCGCGTTGCACATATTCACCCTCACCTATGTGACATGGTTGGAATCAGCAGACTTGTAACTTTCTTACTTAGATATAATGCTTGTGAATCCCCTTTAAACCAGCGAAACGAAACACAGACAAGTTTATGGTTTTATTGTAAAAACATGGTTACAGCAAATGGCACTACAGATTTCCAGTACGATACAACTGAGTCACAAGTCTAAAATATTGAATGACAAATCGAAAATCATCCCTTAAATACCTATTATACTGTTCTCGAGAATTCCCTAGCAGACGTCACTCCTCACTTCTCACTTCTACCATTAAGATCATACTAAGACCTTGCTGAAATCACTCGAATGAATCGGACAGCTTTAATCTTTCGTGACAAATAGTAACTAGACATTAAATTATTTGAGAAAAGGCGCATCATCGTAACAAATTAAACTCATTTACTAGTTCGTTTTCAATTATATGTGGGTCTCTGTAATATTGCAGAACCTTGACGTTATCACACAGCATTCCATAAGCTCAGAACGAACGACAGACCAGGCGACTGAAACAACAGAATCGTTACAGAAGGTATGTGTGTTCAACATCTGAAACTACAGAAAACAACTGGTAGGGGGCCTTAGTGGGCCTTTAGTGTATTTGTATTAAATGATTAAAAATGGTTAATATCCTGCCCTGTTGCACATATACAATACTGCCTAGAAGTCCATTGCTCTAGCAGCCATTGGTCACACGTAACACAACCCGTGTACATCACGTCGGTCCATTGCCCTAAAATGCAGAGGCAACGCGTGACGCTCATGTGCAACTCAGCTGTGTATGTCACATGACATGACTAATTTTATAAAAGAAAATGGATCCACATCAGTCATCTCATTATGTCATCTCACGATGTCGTATTTGCCATACACGATATACTCATGCATACGTATTGAAAGGTGAGGATCCTCCGTTTTGTATCCCTTGTGCGGAAAGATATATCCTGCTTGACTGTGTTGAGTATTCCATCACAAGGGATCAGTAATGTAATTCACGAACTATGAAGGATCTTTTTAATAACACAAGTTCTCATTTAAGCATTTAAAAGAATTAGATTTATTAACTGATTTGTAAATTAATATTTTATCATTGGAAGTTTAAATTCATAACTGTGCTTGTTAGTGGCTGTATCCTCAAGGGGGTTGAAGTACTGTAAAGTTATTGTGCTCATGAGGGGGGACGTAAGTCCACAAGCATTCAAAGAAATTTCCAGGGTTTTTTAGTCGTAGAATAAGTGTCTTTTTATTGTATGGCTAGATTTCCCAAATTGCTAACGGCTGAGGGGGTGATGTAAATCCAGCTAGGGTCCATGAAGGTAGCAAGAGTACTGTAAGTCCCCATGGTCCCTAGTATGGTGATCTACCTTAGTTGTTAGCAATCCATAGCCCATTTTTACATTGTATTGTCCTCTTTAGGTAAATCGGTTTAGGTATAGTTACTAGTTTTACATTCTTTTCTGTGAAATTCTAGTTGTTTTACTCTCCTTTGTTGACAGGTTTTTATAATACACATGTATTCCATTTCATTTTGTTCCTGTCACGATATGGCTGAAATATTGCCGGTTTGACATTAAATATTAACTCACTCACTCAGTCATCTCAACGTATTACAACTCAGAAATAACGGCGCTTCCAGTAGTGTGATATGCTTTATGAAAATCAAAATCAACCATGACTCAGGAAAACACTGGATTCTGATTGGTTGTTCAGGAAAATCAGTCGGCATTAATTCTGAATTGACGCACTCTGATTTTAGGCCGATTTTGACGCTGACTCGGCAATTTGCCACATATTCAGATTGAAATTTTTGGATTGAACATGCGTCTTATTTCACAGCGCTTCACTATGCATGTATGTACAAACATTGCCGCACTACTTCAGCTTGACCACCAATGTGACTGATATCAATACAACAGACGTGATGGAAATGCTGATAAAAAGCATTTATTCAAACTCAAAAAATACAATTATATGATATTTCCTCCACAATTATATGGGACTTTCACTATCATATTACTCTCTATTATAACAACATTCAATGACAATACACAACCCCTAACATAAACAATATCATCACAGTTTCTTTAACCACACTATTCACCGTATCTGAGTGTCAAAATCAAGTGTACACGTGTTTTGAGTACCATCCGTGTACAACGCGTGGCTGGCGTGTCCAACGGACTGTATACGCAATGCACACCCTTTCACACAGCCGTGTTACATTGGTTTCAAAAGTGTTCTCAAGGAACTTCTCCAACTGTGGAGTAGTGATATCTGTTCCATGTCTGACTGAAATAAACAGTTACAGGTAGAACGATAGAACTTGCCACTAACAGCCAAGATTTTAGCCGTTATAAACAACAGTATGTAAGTAAGTTCAGCAATATCACGGTACGAGACACCTTCAGACATTGTAACCATGTGGGGAATCAAACCAGGTCTCCGGCATGGGGATAGGGCGCTTTAACCATTAGGCCACCCTGCTACTGTATGTAAAAACAAAATACTAATCTGTGGCTACAATGATTAGTCAAGAAAAATCAGTGAAGACACTACAAGTATACGTTAGCTTACGCAATTGTAGTGTTTGTCTTCAGTGCAAAAGCCATTTGTTAGCTGCAATGGAGAGTGCAAAAGACGGCAAATGTCCCGTTCAAGCTGAACTGAAAGTCCTGGGTACAAGCCATTCTGGGACAGACGTGGAAACTGTTGGCTACATTGGGAGAGATTACTCCGTGAAGGTCAAGCATCCGCTCTATCATGCCAACAATGATGTATTTCACAACAGAACATTAATTGTCGGGACTCTGGAGGTATTGAAAATGCTCTTCAGTTTTGTGTTGCTTTTCCCTTCTCGTTTAGTGTAGAAAGTGTTCACGACAGTATTGATTTTCCTATATTGATTTTACACAACTGTACATCAGTTAATGTGTTGATATATTTACCTGTGCATCCATTTATCATTTTCTGTGTGTTGTTTCTGCTTTTAACCATGGCTACCTTTTAGCAGACGAGGCAGAAACTGACAAAAAACACAATACATCAAACATCATGTTTTGCGTTTGGTTTCAAATTCAAATTCATTCAAATATGCAGGTAATAACGATATAAATTGAAAACGCCGAAACGCATCACATTCTACCACCAAAACAGTCGAATGGGAAGTTTTACGAAGCAAATATTCTGCGGCATGGATGCAGTCGAATGTATTTATGGGTTGCCCATTTTCATTCCAAAAAATCGCAATAAAAGCAATTAAATTCTTTCAACAAATGGTGGTGTATTTTCTTCAACAAAAGCGTTATTTAGATCATACACTTCATTCGAACATATGACGACCATACAAAGTCTGTTGCACAACACGAAATATGTATCCTCAAAAAGCTTTTTCAGCAAGTTCTACAAGGTGTAATTTCGCAATGGGGTCTCTTTTAAGACATTCTCATTGTTTAGCGTTACTCAGTCCTTCGGTGACTGGGTTATTTTTGTTTATTTGTGTTGTTTTGTTGTTGTTGTTGTTTTTGTTTTTTTTAACATAAGTTACCCTTAATTATTATTCGATAACTTGCTTTAGTCCCGATACGGTGGAAATACTGCCAAAGTGACATTTAAACTTTAAACTCTCTCACTCACACTGAAAGTGTCTGCTCCAAGTTTCAATCCCTTTCTTTCTAATCCAAACGTTAGGCATCCGTGAAGTGCAGCCTCGTGGTTGGTGCTTAGTAACGCTACAGTACGCATTTGCTGGTCATTAGACCAAACTGAGTAGTCTGTTTGCCTAGGGTTGCGCCCCTGTGTCTGTGGAGGACGCGAGTCTGGTGTTTGAGGGCAATGGGAACCTAGAACCCTGTTCTTATTGCCTAACATATCACTCTGCCCCGACTTCACCTAGACGGGTGGTAGACTTGACCGCATTGTATGAATGCCAAGCCCTGTGCATAGTACATTTTTTTGCACTCATGTTTAAGCTTTGGTTATAAAATTGTCTATAGCTCTATGCCAGCAGGCAGTGGCTACAGGGCCGATCTCGTGATGTTGACCTCTGAATAATGTGTGTCTCGAATTTTTTGCCTCGGACCGCACCAGTCGGAAAATTATTTGGTAGCTAAATGCAGCTATTCATGTCACATTTTCCGGGGTATAACACCCTGTTACCGGTATCTCGGATATCCAGTGCTTCTGGACAGTGTCCTGTTTGACATTCTGTGGGGGATGGGGAGCGGGTCTGCAGAATCAATTATCCATATCATGGATCAGAAACAATTTGGTTTCTCTGAAGAAGAGACGCCAAGGCGAAACTGAACAATATAGGATCGATATCATCGAACGTAAAGACTTGGCCGCATTAAATTCATGTTGCGGCATCGTTCGCGACATAGCTCGATATCATTCTGAAATGACTGAAGAGGGACATGTCTACAGAATGAAAAAAACCCAGGTTATTACAGCAATAAAACGTTTCAACGTCAAGAGAGGCCAATACCTGTCTTTTTACGATTGCTCGTATTAGTGTTCCACCTTCAAGTAGAAAATGTATTTCAACAATGGAGAGGAGTTGTGTGTACCCTATCCACCCACTCAAGTGGTATAGCTGTCAGAAGTTCGGTCACGAATTACAGTCGTGTCGTATCTCTGTGATGTATCGCCAGTGTGCAGACTACCATGAGAATTTAGATTGTCAGAAAAATCAGAAATGCGCGAACTGTGATGACCTGCGTCATACTTCTTCCAGATCATGCCCTGAGTGGCAGAAAGAGTAAAAATATTTAGAAACTAAAGTGTGAAAAACATGTCATACTCAGAGGCAAAGGACCTGTCCTATCAGGTCCGTCGAATATCATTTATTCAGCTTACAACTACAACATTCAGCCAATCTACCTTCATCGCGCATCCCTTGTGATGAAAGAATTATGGTGGCTGATTTGTGTGGTGGCTGATTTGTATGGTGGCTGATTTGGGCCATCGCTTTCTCGCTTTAAAGTTTGGAGGCGAGAAAGCGATATCGCGGGACGGGAAAGCGATAACATGAGACGAAAAAGCGATAGCACCAGACGAGAAAGCGATATCATTGTGCGAGAAAGCGATATTACCCACAATTCAGTGCGGTCTGGGCATGAATGACTACAAACTGGAGCTTAATCGCCATTCGTAGTTTCTCAATAGTTTAAAATGGTTTTCAGTAATGTTCTTGGCATTGTTTGACTTGACGTTTACAGAAAGTTTTGGATAGATGTACACTTTCCTTTGGCATACTATTTAAATGTGAAACACAGGAAATATTCATTTTGTGGAGTGACTGAAGGAATTACATATTTTATGCCATCACTGAACCCCAACCCTGCCCACCCAGTAATCAGTCCAGTAATGGCACAAAATATGTAATGCCTTCAGTCACGTCACAAATTGAATGTTTCCGGTAATTCACGATATGAATATTGTATACGTTCAAATAGTATGTAAAAAGGAAAGTCTACATCTATCATGGATTTTCTCTAAACGTCAAGTCAAACAATGCCTATCATGGACAAGAACATTTCTGAAAACTATTTAATACTATTGAGAAAGTACGATTGAGCTCCAGTTCGTTGTCGCTGTCTCGTCTCGCGATATCGCTTTCTCGTCTCGCGATATCGCTTTCTCTCTTTTTCTCGCCTCCAAAATTAAAGGCGAGAAAGCGATGGGCCTAATCAGCCACCATAAAGAATCACAGTCGAGCATATATCTCTTTAGTAATGTTCGTTTTCATTTAATTATCGCATTTTAAAATGAATTGGATTTGTTATGAGGTTTGTAAATAGATAAATATTTCATGAGTGGTAAATTGGATTAATAACTGAGATTGATAGTGGCTGTACCTTCAAGTGGGGTTGAAGTAGAGTAAAATTATTGTCCTCCCGAGAGGGTACTTAAGTCCCAAGGCATTCAAAGCCAATTTAAATTTACCATCTATGATAATTGTAGTATCCTTGTGAATTTAGTTTTGGCTCAACTTCAAGGATGAAATAAATCCAGCTAGGGTCCATACAGGTGGCAAAAGTACTGTAAGTCCCAATGGTTCCTAGTATAGTGATCTACCTTCAGTTGTTGGTGATCTACAGCCTTTTTGTATACACTGTATCGTCCTTTCTAGTTAAAATATTTTAGGTTTCATGACTAGTTTTAGACATTAATATATCTCTGATAGTTAGTTAGTGTAACTGTCTATGTTGACGGATAACTTAATTTGATTGTTTTCATCGCTATATGGCTGCAATATTGCCGATGCGATGTAAAATTTTAACTCACTCACTGCTTTCATCTCCAGTTACTCAGTCTATGTCCAAAGTCACTCAGTGTCCATTTGGATGCCAAATACAGTCTACCGGACAAACGATCTGGAATGTCTTCTTCACAACAACTCCTTACCACCACTTCAACGTCGGAGGTTTCTAAAAAAGCTCTTTTGGGCACCTAGATATGGCAGTCACTCTGGCCTCATACTACTGGAGGAGGAATAGCTCCCCCTCACCTTCCCGAGAGAGATCTTCCATCGAGCTCAAATTGCCAATATAATGCAGTGGAATTGCAGAGGGCTTACGCATGACGTCAATGAAATATACACATTCTTCAACCGTCAGCATTATGTCTGTAAAAGACCTATCAGAAATACTGATAACTTTATCTGAGACAGAACAGTGAATATCATGATCATGATTACACAATGCCATTGAGAAAGTGGTCAAATGTAACATGTCATAATAATAATAATAATTAATTTATAAAGCGCCTAGTTTCCAGGCATAACCTGCTCAACGGTGCTGAGAATATCTGCATAATAAAGTTGTTGGAGGAAGATATATGAGTTAGTAACTGAAAAGGTAGGTCTTGAGGAGTCGTTTGAATGATGAGATGGAGTCAGCAGACTTTATGTTGGTTGGCAGGATATTCCATAGTTTCGGAGCGAACACAGAGAACGCATTTTCGGCAAGCCTAGTTCTTGTGGATGGCACGTGAAGCAGACACTGGTTGGATGAACGAAGAGTTCGTTGAGGCTGGTATGTGGTGAGGAGATCCTTCAGATAGCTGGGAGACGTCTGGACAAAGAGTGCAGAGTACGTGAGGAGGAGCTGCTTGAAGATAATCCTTTGCTGAACTGGAAGCCAGTGGAGCTGTTTGATGACTGGAGTGATATGATCAGTTGGTTTGGTGAGGGAGATAACTCTGGCGGCCTTGTTCTGAATGTGCTGGAGATTGGAGATGACAGTAGTACCGGATAACAGGGCTTTGCAATAATCCAATCGAGAAGTAACAAAGGAGTTGATGAGAGTTTTTGTTGTATCAGAGTCAGTGTATTTACGGATTCTTCCTATGTTGGCGAGGTGATAGTTCGCTGAGCGGGCGATGTTGAGAGATTGCTTCTTGCTGGACGTAAGATGGTCGAAGATAACACCAAGGTTCTTGACTTGGGCAGACGGTTCTATCGTGACTTTGTCGACCTCTAAGTTGATGGATGGTAGTTTGGACAGCTGCTGTTTAGTCCCAACCACAATGAAATCTGTCTTGTCACCATTCAGCTTGAGTGAGTTACACAGCATCCATCCCTGTATCACTGTGATACAACGTTCCAGTCTGGATACACCGGTGGAGAGGCTGGCTGGTTTTATGGAGAGGTAGAGCTGTTGATCATCAGCGTATCCATGGAACAATAGCAGATGCTTTCTTACAATGGATCCCAGAGATATTTGGAGTAAAGTATAAATTCTAGTACTCTTCTGGTTGAGTCCCATACGGAATTCGAACCCGCACCGAGTCTGGCACCGTATCGCCAACACGCAGTCGATATAGCTCAAACATGCTTTTTAAACGAAGTGATGTTTGTGTTGTTAAATTTCGGCTAACTTTGCAGACAACCGAGGTAAATCCAGCCAGAGCCTATACAGGTAGCAAAGGAACGGTAGAATAAGAGTCTATTTATTGTATGGCTAGATTTCCCAAATTGCTGACGGCTGAGGGAATGATGTAAATCCAGCTAGTGTCCATGCAGGTAGCAAAAGTACTGTAAGTCCCCATGGTCCCTAGTTTGGTGATCTACCTTAAGTTGTTGCTGGTAAAAAGCTCATTTTTATATTCACTTGTCATGTATGGTTAAACTTTTTAAACTGAAATGTTCTAAAATTATATGTATGATAGTCTTATGAATAGAAAATGAAACAGTCGAAGCAACATATTGTGTTACAACATTCTTGTATTGAAACAGTGGCCGCCATTTGTGATCAAGAGGGTGGAGAACGGTTCTGTCAGGTTCGACGGTCTTTGCATCCAGCTGTTGCAGGAACTGGCGAAACAACTCAATTTCAGGTTCAGTGTTTATCATTCTATATGTGGGTGTTTGAGCTTTAACGAGGTTGTAAATTATTTTCCATTATGTCAAATCAAACCAAGGTTTTACGATTACCCGTTTCACTTGACTATCTTTGTATGTGTTAGCTATGTCCTGGTTGAGCCAGAGGACAGGGAGTGGAGTCGGATACTGAACGGCAGTTGGACGGGGCTGGTGAAAATGCTAATTGATGGGGTATGTTACAATCGAAATGTATAGTCACGTTCATGGTATGCCCTGTATGCTTGAATATATTGTGTGCGTTCAGATACATTAGCACCAATGCTCCTTGCACTGGACATTTATAACAAAGACAGCGATTGATGTGATGCAAAGAGCAATATATCACCTTATGTTATCAAGAATGGCCTGGAAAAAAAGATGTCAATGGTCCATAAATGAATGTTCTACAATATATCAGTCATACTGACTATTATAATGAGAGAACGCGTATGGATGGATATGATAGAAGGTTTTAAATACGCTTTCAAAGGTAATGCAGTGTGCACAAGTCCTGTCAGTGTCAGTTGCATAACAAGTTGACTAGTCCATATCACAAGCATATAACTACCAGATAAGTGGCCGTGCTAGGAAAGTGCATTTGCTGGAACAAAGTCGTCATTTAACATTCCACAGTATGTCAGGAGGCATGTAACTATTTCTTACTTCCAGGAAGCTGATGTGGTTGTGGCACCGATGTCTGTGAGTAAGAGCAGAGCGTCAGCCATCGATTTCACAGTGCCATTCTACTATGCCCAGTCAGCTCTTATTCTCAGCAAACAAGATCCCAACACCAACAAATGGATGACTCTACTCTCTCCATTCCGTTACGAGGTTCTTATCTGTATCCTCGCCTCACTCATATTCTCCACTGTCTTCCTCTTCCTGATAGAAGAAGTGACACCTACTTGGACGGAAGAGAGACCCTCGCATATGCAAACCAGATATGGAGATATACTCTGGTATCATTTTGGAGCTTTTATGGCTAAGGGTAAATATAACGCTAACAACAGAACAGTATATTCACACACTTCGTAAGGTGTTACATCATTTCCTTCAAAGATCCGATTTCTCCATGCAAGAAGTCGCTTGAGAGCAATTAGGAGCACACATATAATAACAATCTACTACACGAATTACAGTTTTTTTAATTGTCTTGTAGTTTCAGTGTAGATACTGGCATTTATATATACCTGTACATCGGTGTGTAAACATCTAATTTCTATTCCAGGAGGAGCATACCTTCCCAACACGGAGTCCGGACGCACGGTGCTCAGCTGTTGGTGGCTCTTCACGGTGATAATGGCGGCCACCTACAGATGTAACCTCATAGCGTTCCTCACCGATGGACGAGAGAAACCGCCTTTCTCCAATTTGGCTGAGATGTCGCAACAGGACACATTCACGTGGGGGTTTGTGGGAGGCACATTTCTAGTCAATCTCTTTCAGGTCAGTACATTAACACTAAGTTTGAGTTGAGTTTTAACACAAACAGGTTTTTGTCTTGGCGTCGAGAGAAGAGAAACTGTGTGTCATAACCTAGGATGAAACGGAGACAGGTCAAATCCAGACAAACTGACTCCTTATTTTCTTAACCATTCTGGAGTTAGGGGAATTCATGTATTCATTCTGTGGTGGTTGCGGGAACTACTAGTACATCAATAATAGTGATGCTGATTGTGCTGATACTATTCAGTGGTGCATGTAGGGAATGTATGTTTTCAGAACTCCATCATCTCCGCCTCTCAGAAAATATGGCATCGTGTGGAGGAAATGACGACACACGACCCAGGTTGGTTGAGTCACAATGGTAACGAGCACCTGCGACGGGCGACAGAGAGCCCGTATGTTTACATTGCAGAAGAGTACACTTTGGAGATGTGGGACGACCCTCGGCGGTGTCATATGCAGCTGCTAATCGATAACTTCGCTATCGGCAAATATGCAGTTGCTTTACCCAAAAACAGCATATACACACAGCTCATCTCAGAAGAGTGAGTATCGTGTGTATGGGGTCCTACTGTTTGATATTGTCATCCTGGCATCGGTTTCCAGGTGCTGAAGAAACATTTGTAGCTTTCTCCCCAGCCATCATTGACACAGGAAACTCTGGCAAGGGCAGGGTCTATTGTTCAGCGAAAAAGAACAGTTGACCTTTCGAAAACTGAAGTTATCTCTTTTGTCAAGGCGCCATTTCGAGAATTTATAATTATCATTCCGAACCTTTACGAAACAATCTTAATATGACAGAGGTGAGACCGTTTCTCCAATCTTTTCTCTGGTCGAAATTTGCGGTTTGGGAAATCGAAATGGTAGTAATTCGTCTCAGATCCTTTCTACGAATATTAGGAATGCCATTCAATAAAGAACAAATAGCCACTTACCATCCAATAATCTGCTAACCCGACCTTGAAGTTAAGGAGACAACTGGGGCTGTCCCAACTGTTTCATTCCCCAAAGAAAACAAAGATATGAATTTAAATTTCCCTTTCTTGTGGGGCAATTTTACAACAGCCAGCAGCTCTTGCATTCGGTTTACAATTTTTAAGGTATAATCCTTGCTCTTGTTATCAAGATTTCAAAGTCATACTAGTCTCGCGCAAAAGTTATTTGATGACAGGGGGCCGTAATTTCCAAATCTGATGCACCAGTGACAAAAATGGTGTTTTATTCAGTTCTCTATTTTGACCTATAGCATATACAACATACACAAATTTACTTCAGGTGTAAAATTGATGAAACTTGTTTAAACTATATACATGACGAGTGCCTCAGGATATGCTCAACTTTTCGAGAACAAACACATGCTACCTGTCGTCGTATCACATGGTAACAATCACTGGAAGACTCAATTCGTTAACAAAGAACATCGTACCGCTTAAATATCGATGGAACAAATGAATACACACGATAGAGTCACATCTGTCACTCGACTCTCCTTTTAGCAGACATTGGTTCCCAATATGGTGATCTACCTTCAGTTGGTGTCGATCTATACCGTCTTTTTTTGTAATGTATTTTAGATTTCATTTAATATACTTTGTCGACAGATATTTAAAATTGACTGCCTTGTTTTCTTCGCTATATGGCTGTAATATTGCCGTAGCGATGTAAAATAGTAACTCACCCACTCACTCCTCTTAGAAGAAATTTCGTATGGTTACGGTTACGTTTTTTCGCTCATAATATCCCGCTGTGCATTAACCGGTAACTAGGTTCTTTTGGTGCATGGCACAATGTTCTTTGGTTCATCACAGTATGCGAAAGGTACAAGTCAGCTGTGGTGACCTTGACCTTCATTTCAGGGTCACAATGAGGCTTTAACGTTACCGTTGTACCCTTGATAGCAAGATATCTGCAGAACCGCTCACTGGTTTACACCGATTTTCTTAATGTTTTATGCTATGCTTCATCTAGGGAATGTGTAGATCCCAGTCGCATGACAACATTCATGTTATGTTCAATGCGGCGGATAATGATGTTACCTTATTGACAGCTGCTTCGTTATTGATAGTGTGACATTCATGTTATGTTCAATGTGGGTCTTGGAAATATTTGTGTGTTTGAACAATTACAGAGCAAGATTTCAAGAGCGGTTGACATCTTATCTACAACTGCCTGAAACTACTCACTTCACTGCCATTACTTTTAAAAGTTTGATTTGGTATTTCTTTGTATTTGCGGCGGATAATGATGTTACCTTATTGACAGCTGCTTCGTTATTGATAGTGTATCGTTCACCTTCGGGACAATGATTTATTTATACATTTGCTTAATCCAGCAGCACATCTATCTTTGTATGGATTTTCATGGAGCTTTGGAATCCAGTATGTATGAGGAAAGTATATGTCTTAAGGTTTGGGAGTCAAAGTAGGTTCGTAATGATGAATAGTTGGGGCGCATGTCTTTATCAGATAACATACTATCTTGTATGTGGTACATTTACGTGTGTCAGTGTGGTCCCATTTGGTTGTAGAAAGCTCTTCCAACAACTTTGTCTAAACACAACTTTTTAGATGCATGTTGAGGTTTAGGATAGAGCGTGTATTTCTTTTCACGTTTGCAGAGTGTCGAAAGTGTACGAGAGCGGCCTCCTGCACATGTGGTGGAATCAGTGGAAACCTAAACACCAGTGTACGCCACCCAGCAGGACAGCGAAGAGGATCGACATCATAGCCTTGCAGAGCGCCTTCTATATTGCAGGTGTTGGTGTGGCTATATCATTCGTGGTCCTTGCCGTTGAAACTATTCATAATCGGAGAAGTAGACAAACACTGCAGACACATTCTGACAGTGTTGAAGAAGAAGGAGAGTCAGTTAGCTTTGATACTTCACCCAGGACATAAGGATCTACCCAACACAGATATAACTGCTACCCTATCTGCCAATGAAGGACCTTATCGTGACTAAACCTTATATAAACCCACCTTAACAACATCGCCAGAAATGCACAGACTTCAGTGATGCGACAGTTATACCTCTTTGATTATACAGTCAGGCCGCGTTAGTCCGGACACTTCTGTTTTTCGTGAAATATGGATAGTGAAGCGTACGGCCTACTGAAACAAACACCGCTTCAGGAGAGTTACTTCCCTTTGACATACTGAGACAAGAACATACGAAAGTATACATGTATCAAATGACTTTATTACAGTTTGTAGACATAACAACTTGAATATTAACATAACAATCAGTCAGTGCAATGTCTGGATAGATTATTCATAGTTTTACACATACCAAAACTCAAACACTCATTTGGGTTGAAAGAAATCTCCAATAACTGTCTGTTTGGAGAGTGGCTTGAAAGATGCATTGTCTCCAAGTTGTTTTCATCTCCAACACACTCGAAATAATTTATCATAGAGTCCACACATGCTCTCATTTAACTGACAGTAGGAGGAGGTGTCGGTTCGGGCTCATCGTCAGAATCTTCTGGGTCGTTGTGCACTTGCGACCATAGATACAATTTCATCCGATGACAGCGAGGGGGTAGTTTTTGCATCGTTGTCGATGTCAATGAAGTCATCAGCATTTTCAATATCTCCGTTTTCATTGGGGAAACGTTGGAGAAACTGACGAAGTTCTGACAAAGCCATGTCATCTTCATCAATGACAGCGTCAGATGGAGTGGGGATAATGTCAACATGCCGGTAACAATTCTGAATGGTGGAGCCCTTTACTTCCGACCAGGCAGTTTTGAGATTGAGCGTTTGTGGCAGGTCGTCTTCAGCACATTGGATGAAATGTTTCACGAGATATTTCTTGTAGCGGGCCTTGAAAGTTCTTATAATGCCAGCATCCATTGGCTGAATGTGCGATGTGCTGTTGGGAGGCAGGAAGTGAACTTTCACGTTGGTCAATTTGACATTGGCACTCTTATGACTTGCAGCGTTGTCACACAGTAAGATGACGTGTCGATCACGTGATCGCATCTGTCTGTCAAATGATCGTAGCCAATCGCAAAGCATGTCTGATGTCATCCACGCTTTCTTGTTAAACCAATAGCGCACATACATTTCTGGATTAAAGTCTCTTCCGAAACATGTCGGACGTCTCGATTTGCGATCACAAATGAATTGATTTTGACTGTGCCGGTTGCATTCGCACACAAGGCGATGGTGATCCTTTCTTTAGATTTCTTTCTGCCGGGCATTGTCTGGCTTCCAAGGGTGTGGGTTGGTCCGACTTTGTAGAACAATCCTGTCTCATCAATATTGAAGATGTCTTATTTGTCATATGCTTTCAGCTGTATGCTTACAGCGGTTTTATCAGCACTAGCTGCTTCCCCTTGATAAACTTGTTTCGAAATTGAGTAACGTGATTTAAAGCGGTAAAGCCACCCGCGTGAATAGCCAAAATCATGAATGTCCATTTTGTTCTTTTTAGGGCTAAAATATTTAGATAACCGTGGATTCAGGAGCTTAGTTGTGTGATCAGTATGTGCTCTGTGCTTCAGATACAATTCAATACTGACGTTTTAGGTCATAACTAGATTTATGCAGTTCAAACATGCATGTCTGTCTGCTTCCACATGGGTAGACGAAGAAAGTATATATGAAAAGATAACTGAACAACTAACCCAGCTTTTTATGGGTTGTCTTCAACTTTAGAAAATATGATAAAGAAGACGAAATACAAATCTAAAGATACATACATTGCACATGTTTTTACATTTAGATCCCTTAGTCTATAAATTTATTGATGGACAGGTCGCATTTTCTTCGAAACCATTTTATGACAGTGCAGGTCCATTTTTCATCACACCAGGGGATAAGGTTTCGTCAGAGGTGCGGAAAATGAGAAACAAAAACACGAGAAACAATGGAAAAACGAGATAACGATATGGTCAGTAAAACGTCATAACTCATTCGCGTCCTGTAATAAAATGTACTTCTTGTTACATATATTATATATGGACTGCTGATATCAAAGCTGATATCATGCTGACTGAGTTCAATTATACTGTGTACACATTGTAGATTGACTCTTTCTTTATCAATATTCGATCCTTTCATTGTGGTATACTAGAATTTGAGGACATTTCAGCCAACACTACTCAAGGTCTCATCAATGCAAAGATTCTCTTGACTCCCCAACACATGGGTGTAAACAAGAAACGAGACATTCAAGGCGAGGTTGCGCTGTGTGCAAAGTATACAGGCATATATGATCAACGTCATATTTCAAGCAGTTAGTTTGTGGGTTTTTTTGTGAAATCAAGGGACAGTTATCGTTAGATTTGTCTTGATGCATAGGCGAAACCTTTCAAGTGCACTATGCCTAACGAGACATCGAGAGTGTTGTAATATCACGGAGGAGGACACCAAAAATAGGACTCACACATTGTACCCATGTAGGGAATCGAACCCTGGTCTTTGGCATGACGAGCGAACGCTTTAACCACTATACTAACCCTATAATGCAGGAATCTGATAAACAAGTTAAACGCCTTGAAAAGATTCCTTGTTTTTCAAAGATGTTTCCAAAACAACTTTTATTTGAAAACACAAACAGATTGACAAAGGTTGGAACGCCTTTAGTCAGTGATAATGGGAATGTCTATTGCTTGACTTAAAGTCATGCCCCTAAAGTTCCTATCGAAGTTATTTATGTGGGAGTCCAGGATTTCACACATGGTGTTCACTGTAAACAACATTTGCTTTCATCTTTATCAAACTGTCATGAAACTTTCACTATGTAAATGTAATGTGGTCAATGCGTTAAGTCCTGTGGTTTTCCGTAAACACACGATGAACTGTCCTACCTCTCAGCTATCCCAATTAGCATCCAACTAATTGGCATCTGTTATTCTTAATGTGGCTTCATCCAATTTGTGCTACTTGGGTTTTCTGTTGATTTTAATCTACTGTTTTCTCAGAGTATAAAGCATTTGAAATCCTGCATATATTCATCCTATCAAATTGTTGTTATCTTTTACATTAACACCCTCCCCATCCGCTAATAGTTCTATCATTACAATATATTGTTATATTTGAACATTAATCTAACCCATTTGCCTTGATCATTATATTTTTTATATTTGTACATTCCCCCACATTGCGTTTTCTCTATAAATATTCAATCTGTGCCCTGACTCAGCATTTACCTCAAGAAGGAGAAAGAATTAGCTTTGAAACGTTGTATAAAGATTATAAACATAGTTAATTTGAAAGCATATGTGAGGTTTGATCGGACTCATTTATAAAATAACAACAAATATCACATGTTAACAATCAGAATATAAATTTTATTACAAATTTTCAGACAAACTTGACCAAAATATACGGTAGTTACTAGCAAAGTTACTATACTGAATACAGTCTTCAAAACATAACGTCCGCACTGATCTATATAATACACTTATATCAAACACCTCACAAACGAATTACCATAATCTTGTTTGTTCAACCGATTGTTTATGTATGAGTTACCGATCTGTATCCGTTGCCACTGTGTATGTCTTCCATATTTCTACTGAAGACCATCCTGATAACATCTGCACCAAACGCCAAAGAACGCAAAAATTGGAAATCCATAAAACCAATCAGCTCCTCATAGCTAAAACTGCTTCTCTTGCCACTTGAATGCTTAATGTACTCTCTACCTGAACGTTCCATGACTACCAATAACTAAAACAACATTCAGATCTATAGTGCTGCAGAATTTGCAGTTTTTAAAAGAACATTTTGCTTACATACAATTTCATTTTTTTTGTCATTATACACGTTGCATATCCCCTGGAGACTACTTAATTACAACGTCTGTAGCTATGAAATATCGAGTTATTTCAAGTAAACCTTCACGGTGTCTTATGAATTTAATATTGGAAAGTAGGCGGTCTCGAAAGCTTCACTGCCCGTGACGGTATATGGATTATGCGAGCGAGAAAGGACGAGGCAGTAAGGCCCTGTACATTAATGTTTACCATATAAGTTTGTCTATTTATATATGTGCCAATGGCCGGTCTACTGAGTACCATACACGAGTTAAATTGTGCCATTATTTCATCGACGTGGGGACAAACACACAAAGGGCATGTTACACGAACAAAGATGTTTGTTGAAACTGTGAACTTAATAAAGGGCCGCGTATGTGGTAAGACGTTTACATTTCTCCCAATACTGGCATAATTCAGACCTTGGCTGAGAGCACGCAAACAATAGTAAAACTAAGTTTAATCACGTTTGTTACTAAGCATTATACATAACCAATTCAACCGGAATTGATTAATCTATTGCTTCAGTGCAAGCATACTGAACCAAACTCGTTAATACCACCCTGGGTTTGCAAGATACAGTTCATGGATAAATTTCTGAACAGAATGCTGTCAGCAATAGTCATCTGGTGTTTGAATTACTTTGTTCAGGAACCTTTACACAATAGGATACAACTGATTGATTTCAACTGGTGATGAATTTCTTGTTACTGTACGATTAATGTCCAGATTACATGGGAATTATATTTGTATTGACTCCCACTCCACCTGTAGTGTCCCACTCCATTTTAGAGCGCTCAGTGGGGAATCATGATTCATCTACCGTTAACTGCATTTCACTTTTTTCAGCACTATGTTTGATATCGTAGGATGTTTTGTTGATCAAATTATCGACGATGCCGACCCTTATTTTATCCGTCATTATTCGCATATACAACAGCAGTGCACATACACACGGGTCAGGTGCATGCACCAAATGAACAATTATCGGCTCACAAACAGCGTAACAAACATTACAACTTTCGTCAAACCAAGACGTCATACGGGTAATGCTGAATGGCTGATGTACTAATTGGATCGACTGGTTGGGCTCCCTGACTTAGCTGACACATATCGGCGTTTTCATGAAGTTAATCACTAGACTGTCTTTTCCAGACTTGATTATCTACAGACTGGTTCATAGGTTAAAACACAATTGATGAATTTTGTAATGTCTAGATGATCAGTTATATATTGCTTGCACGCACTGAATATATTTGAAACACAAAGATTTACAATGTAAATAGGTAAGTATAATCTGCCAATTTGCGGCCTTTACACCTGTGTAAGTATACTACTCAAGCTTTGCTAACTGTACTTAGACGTAGATTCACAAATGGAAATTGTATCCATTTAAAACTGGATAAATAATACGGTAACCCCTCTTAAGGCAAACAGCCATCTCAATCTAATCTCATGTACTTGGTGCATGAGTAACCATAGAAATGGTTTTCATGGCACCAATCAACCATTTGGCAAATCATGGAGCAAGTAAATGACAATTGAACAACACGTCAGTAGCAGATATGGGAGCCACAAGACGCCATGACATACTGAAACCTAGGATCCATGCTTTCTCCAAGCTTGAGTATTTAAACCAAGTTTGACTCCAAATACTGGTTTTCTGTTGAATCCGTGATTTGATCCTTAGCAAAGTGTGACTAGTATATTAACGATGAAAGCAATGCGATCACATCTGCATTACCGACAGGCAAGCATAAACTAATCGACCGAAAAATAATCCATTGTTTATCTGAAAATACGTGAATCCAGTCGCTAACTTACAGAAGACGGCAAATGAAACGGATTTAATATATTTACTTAAAGACACACTTAATAATTAAAAAAGAATAAAAAGGAATACTTACGTCACGACGGACCAGACCACATATGCTTTCATCAGTACGAGTTAACTCACTCATTTACTCACTTACCGCCTCGACAGATAGCAACTTTTGCGTTTTCAATGATGATAGTTTCTTAAACAAGGCTTTTGGTGGAGTAAGGAAAATTTTCAAACATAAGAATGCTGTTGGAGATTAGTAAATGACAAACATGTTTACTATTTATTTTATACTATTTATGTGGCAGTTTTGTACAATGGTACAATTTGAAACTCATCAGTCCGTTTCTGACTCAAACGGACTGTACGTGATGGTGTTTCTAATATAAAATCCACAAAGACGTGAACTGTAATGATATTGAAAACATTAATTGCATGTATAGTCGTGACAGCCACGGCGTGAAGATCACCAGACTCAAGGTGGCGGTGGAGAGACCCAGTGGTCCAAGCGATAGCTCGTCACATCGGAGATCCGGTTTGATTCCCTTCTTTGTTACCCAGTGGTTTTCCCAGGTGTAACTTAGCTTGACTGTTGCTGAAAGCGGTTCAGAACAACATTCACCCACAAACTAATTGCCAAGTGGATGATGTATTTAAGAACTCAAGCCCTTAGAGAGACAATTAATTTTGGTAAAATCAATAGAATGGATTTTTCTTACTCCGTAGAAATGTTTCGCCAGGAATGGTTTCTAAAGAATGTATAATTTATTATTTTGTCCCTTACAGATGGACGGAATTTTCCATTAGTGACTAATTATTGTCTCCAACTATCCGTAAAGTACATTGATTTTATTGATGAAACCGATGATACGCCATTGTTCCGTGTCAGTTTTGGGATATTGCTGCGTGCAAACTACAAACAAAATATAATGTATTTGATAAAGACATCAATATAATTTGAAGTACAGTTTGTTCAATCCATGTTTAGTATTACATAGTTCAGCTCTCACCTGATAAGATAACGTTAAAGCGAGCATGCATGTGCACACACACACACACACACACACACACACACACACACACATATATATATATATATATGTGTGTGTGTGTGTGTGTATGTATATATATATATATACATATACGTGCAGAATGCAATAATGTATCTAGCAAAGAAAAAATCCGGAATGTGAACAGAAATTCCAATTCAGGATTTGAATCCCTAATGTGAACAAAAAAAATCTTATTTGGGATTTGAATTTTGAATCCCAAATGTGTAAAAAAATATTGAGATTCGAATCCCCAATCCCGAATCCGTTTCTAAATTCATGTTGAATGCGAGACCCTGGTAATTACCGTGTCGGTGTTTGGTTATGAGCTGAACTGGAAAATGTGAAGCATAATGTTTCCACCAGTAATGCTAGCCACTGAAGCAATTGCAGACCAAGCTCTACGGAGTTATATGAGACTACTTGGCAATGGCAAGGGGATATACTGGCTCATGAAATAGTCGGGATCCTATTCTAGTCTGTTTCCTTCAGGAATATCATGGGCTTTTTAACAAACGTATCTAGATCTGTTAGAGAGTTGCAAGGATACAGGTTGTGTTTACAATGAACTCTTATGATAAAGAATAAGATTTGACTGAGTTTATTCATAATCCCCGATAGCACAAAATATGCACACTGAAATGTCTTTTCCTGACTTGTTTTAACTGTTTATGACATTAAATCATCCATTTCAGTATCAAGTATAATTGCGTTAATGCATGAAAACTGGTCTGTGAGGTCCAAAGAAATGATCTCTAACAAAATACATGTCATATACTTTAAAATCCTTTTTCGAAATCCTACCGCGAATCAATACCAATAAGTCAGGCCAGTTTCTAGTATTTCGATGTGACCGTTCTGGAACATTCTGAAACTGATCTCATAAAACGGGCAAAATTTAAGTATTCAGTTGACACACCATGATCTGCCCAAAGCTCAGTTCACTGTAATGATTTCATGTTCTCATTGCACACGGTTTATGTCGGTATTCAATCTTGTAATTCTACAGTTTTTGAAAAGAAGTTAGATGAAAATACATGACATAACGCTGCTTGATGTTTCACTTTTACAATCTTCATCTTTTCTTGATATGCTGGCTTACGTCAGTAATTGGAAATCAAGATGAATAATTTTACTTACTGAACTGAATCACCCGAATCGGGTAATATATATGAATCACTTGCACCTTTCTTAAATGTACTGATAGGATACGAAGGAAACGTAAAGAATTGGAACAATCAAGCAATGTGATTTTGCGGGGATGCTGTGGCCATGATACTCTTGGTCCTTATGATTAATATCGTAATAATCAGAGAACTGAGACAGCAAGGACATTCTGTGAATGTTGAAGGAACATCAGCTACGTCATTCCAGGATCTTTCCTACTGCGAAATACGTTCAAACACTTGACACACAATAGTGTGTGCACCCATATTGGTTATAACTGTAAAATGCATAGGCTGAGGTTTTACAAAAACGGATAGTGTTCTCTGTCAGAAGTATTTTTCTTCAATCAGCATGTTTCGTCAACGATGGTTGCCTTGGTAAGCAGCCAATACACACTGGGATTTTTAAAATGTCACCGCTCTGACATGAAAGACATGAAAAATACTTGCGACAAAAGAATGCTTTTGAAATATTTATACTGTTTATATGTCAATATGTTTGGTTCCTACTAACCTCAACTCATCTGCGTTATGAGCCCTCGCTACTTTATCATTCTGTTTGTCACAGGCAAACTATATCGATTTGTTACCCTTACCATTTCATCGTATCAAAGGTGTTAACGTGTCGTAAAACGATTGTCCTCTTGAGAGGCTAAGTACGTCCCGAAACTTTCACAGTTTAATTTTTGCTTACCCCATTTTAAATGTACTGGTATATTTGTTCTTTCAAAATATCTTTCCTACAGTCGCCAGCAGCTGAAGGGATGGTGTAAATCCAGCTGGGCTCTATGCAGGTAGCAAAGGCACTGTAAGTCCCCATGGACCCGGGTATGGTGATCTGTCTTCAGTGGATGGTGGTCTATAGCCCGTTTATATATTTTATCCTCCTCTATAGTTAAACTGTTTTCGATTTAATGACTAGTTTTAAATACCTATCTCTGATAATCTAGTTGTTTCACTATCCTTCGTTGACAGATTTTTTACCATTCACTATTATGTATAATATTAATGGTTCTCGTCACGATATGGCTGAAATATTGCCGATGTGACGTTAAATGTTAACTCACTCACTCACTCATCGTATGACTCATAATGTAATTCCGGATAGGGCCCATGCAGGAATCAAATGCACTGCAAGTCACCATGATCCCTAATATGGTGATCTACCTTTAACTGTTCGCAATCTATAGCCTGGTTTTATATTGTGCAGTCTGCTATAGTTAAAGGGTTTAGATTCCTACACTAATTATATGTTATACTGTTTATATCAATGATGTTCTAATTATTTCACTGTCCTTTGCTGACAGTTGAGTATGCTGCCGTCTATAACTTTAGTACCCGAGCTAAAGCTGAAATACTGACGATGGCACTTTTTTAACTCACTCACTCACTCATCCTTCGTATGGCCAATATGTGTTTCTATATGTTGCTTTAGAAGACATAACATTGAACGAACTAGTACATCGCTTAAAGCATATTGGCATTGTGGAAAGCGTACATGCATAAGAAATAATGGAACACAAATAGATCAAATTTGAACTTCAAATAGATCAACATTGATCAGCTGTCATACATTTGATGTTTAATAAGCGGGTTCAGCGACGAAACATGGACCTAATGCAGTTCTCTTCACAATGCAGTCAATCTTCTTCTATATGTAACTAATACGACATTCTGATAATGCCATAGTGAAGAACAGATTTAAAATATACATGTTTACTGGTATTGCTGACAGGTTGTTAACCACAGATAGTCGGTTGGGGTAGGGCAGTCATTTACTCTTGGCATAACTAGGTAATGCAAATACATGACCAATGACCAATGATTCATATAACAGAAGTACCTCGCACAGTGTATGCTCAACGCATTGTTACTAACGTGTAGGAAATCATCATGATAGTAATTCAAATCGAAGATCCGAGTTCGAGTCTCCACATTGGTGAAGGCCATGTCTTGTATATTTCTGCATTCCCCTCCTTGACTGGATGTAATGTGACCAAACCACACTACTAACAACTTGAAGCTAATCGACAAGTAGATGCTGGCGTGTTTTTCTACTCAAGCTGGCAGACAGACAATTGGTTTTGGTCAAATCAATTGTTTATTTCATATGTCCCAATCATTTTGCAAGGAATCATCGGATCAAAGTCCTTTCAATGTATAATGAAAACTACTGTGTCCCGGTTGTGGATCTCAACATGTCTCAAATTTCACGGTTACCGGTTGGTACATCATGGAACAAGGCACATTTGTCATACTTCGCAGAACCTTTGAACGGTGTGTAAGCTATTGGTCTGTTTACCCAGATGGACAAGGCTATACGTTATTTGTTGATCGATCATGATCAGGAGAAATTCTAGAACTCGGTCAGTTTGATGTGAAACTTATACTTCGTGCCACATCTTGGCGTAATCATTGTGTTCTGAGTTCGCCAGAGCAGAGATTCAGAATTTAACACTTCTTTAGTGCAAGTCATATTTGGTCCATATGGGGATGTCTGTTTCTTTCCTCAGGACCACATAACTACATTTCGTACTGGCATAGTGCATTCGGAAGTTCAGAGTTTTGCATAAATGGTTTATCAGTAAACTTTTCCTTTCATGAAACTCGTGATGACCCGGGTTAGAATTGGTCTGCAGCAAACGGGCGGTCAGACTCACTGACCCGGTTGACACTTGTCACACACACACACACACACACACACACACACACACACACACACACACACACACACACACACACACACACACACACACACACACACACACACACACACACACACACACACACACACACACACACACACACACACATAGGTATATAAACAGAGCTTTCATACATATTTTTTTAAAAAGGTAAGGTATGTAATCTACCCCGGTTTAGCGCTACGAGAAAGGTAAATATGCGTAAATTAAATCCAAACATGACATAAACCCCTGCATCCAATAATCAATCACATTTTATTATTTTAATTGGAAATGCATGTAGACATGTCTTGCGCCGCAGTTTAATCTCCGTTCCGTCTGGGCTGTATATTTTCACTCCACATTCCCTCAAATGTGTTTCAATCGATGTCAGTTCCTGCTTTGAGTTAATGCATAGCACGAATGATGTAACGAGGCTGGAACCGAACAATGTCCAATCATTCATTACGTCAATAAAGCTTTGGGGAGGTTATGGACCGTGCTTTGAAATGTTTGTGACAAGATACAAGACAAAGGGATGTATTCAACACCAGTAGTGTTCACATCCGTTACGAATGTCAAGAGAGGTTCGTCTGAAGATTTCAGAATCACATGTAAATTTTTGAGGCTGTGAAACGCATTCAGGTATCAATGGAAGCCTTCAAGCAACACTATCGCATTGTCGCCCATATGAAATGTTAACGAAGGTTGGGCAGTGCGTGAACGGATAGATAAAAGAAAATTTGGTGTAACATAATAGTCAATATAACATGTTTATTGTTAATGTGAAAACAACCACGAAAATAACAAGGTGTAATTCTAAGGCATTGTTCAAACGTTCTGAGGCACTGATCGTTGATCAGACGGCCTGGCATTGCCTGTCTCGATCTCCAAATCACAACTGGGGAGATTCTCGCCTCTCCAGTTACACTCCCTGGCAATTACCGTGTCCGTTTCTAGTGACCTTTGACTTGTCAAACTCATAGTGACGGTTCCTAGACCAACAAGGGCAAATGCACAGTGCATGGACATGGCGAGTGAAGTCAAGAGCACCAGGCTAATACAATAAGGATGAAATATCGATCATCGATTTCATTACCGTAGTTTTCGTAAAGTAATTGATATGCATATTAAAACAACTTTGAAGCAATTTGCCACGACAGCAATTGGACTATAACAACTTGATATTTGCGTTTCAGAATATCATTCAGTCGATTTTCAGGTATTATTCCAATGTTGAAAGGGGCGGCAGTGTGACATTCTGAGCAATTTCTGAGCAATAGTGTTCTTGCGATCTTCTTTGGTGTGAATTCGTAACAGTCAAGAACACGGATGGCACATTGGGAACCTTCACAAATAATGTATATATTTAGATCCGTGTATTACGTCTCTCTATTTTTACTGATCCATGTATAATATATAATAGTAACAAAAAATAGTTTGGCAATATATAGAGACCGTTAGTACTCACTGACTGATATTCTCAATTAGCTTTACAAAAGTAATGTAAGTCCCTATGGACCCTAGTATGGTGATCTATCTTCAATTGTTGGAGATGAATGGCCCATGTTTACACTGCAATGTCCAAAAATAGCTTTTCATTTTAACAGATATTTTGCTTGCTGTTTTAAATCACTTCTGTGGTATTCTAGTACTTTTACTGTCCTTCGTTGACAGGGTTTTACAATTTACCCTTACAATGGAAGCTGTCAAAACCGGCATCTGTCCAATCCGGCAAATTCTCAAAACTGGCATAACATCTCAGTCCCCATCTATGGCTTGCACATTTACCATCAGCTCGACAATCAAGCACTTTGTCTAAACCGGATTATTTCCTCAGCCACAATACTTTAACCCCCTTTGAGGAAAAAGCCACTGACATCCACAATTGCATATGTCAACGCGGGCCTGTAGTCACCGGCTCATGGTGAATTAGCTCGTGATTTTGATGAAGATTACGTTGACGAAGACAAATGAATACGTTGATGAAGACGAAGGCACAGTTTAGTTCGAACTTCTTTAGTTGGTTTCACAAGACATGACAAACAAGTATACATGAATGAGGTGAGCGGACTTCCAGCTCAACCCCAGGGCCTTTCCTGCGAGCGGCATAATCCTGCTCACGGTCGTCCATACAATGACAGTCGGAACGCCGGACCCCACACTCACATCTCACGTCTCACGTCTAGTATAGATGTGAGCATACATATATATACATATAGTTTTTAACAACAATAGACAGGCAAAGATTCAACAATGGACAGATAGAGAAACTAATAGCACTTCCTTCTACAGCTGATGTGTTGACAGACACAGCCAAGGGGGATGACCAATAAAGGCCATAAATGTCATATACAGTAATTAATGGAAGTGACAAAGAGGAACAAGGTAGCTGACAAAACAATTTACTCTGTAGTAGTGATAAAGATCAAGATTGCAGATTGAACAATAATAACTAAATGTCATATAGCCTGACCACAGAGTTTTTGGTCTGTAGAAATATTTGGACATGGCTGTCATGAAGTAGACACTATAACACATACATTACCCTTTTTAAAATACCCTTTAGATTTTTACAGAAATAACATATTTTTCAAAACGATTTATGAAATATTGCGTTTACATAATTTGCATTGAGGATAAGGTCAAGGTCTCCTTTTTCGATTGGTGTATGCATAGTCCCCCAAAATAGGCTGTCACCAAATTTGAAGACATTAGATACGACAGTGCATGAGGTGTCGCGTTAAAACGAGTTTGAAAAGTGGTTAAAGTGTCATTTTACCCGTGAAGATATGGTCAAGGTGAGCAAAATCAATCTGTGTAATCAATCAATGTATGCTGTTACTAAATTTGAAGACATTGGGTACTGATCATGAGATATCGCTTTAAAAAGAATTTGAGAATTGGTCAAAATGTGATGGTAGCAAGAATCGGGACGTACGTACAATGTCCTCCGTTTATCGCAAGCGACAATGAGAATGTATTCGCAGTGATCCTATATACGTAGTACCAGCAACAGAATGTCTACAAATATACTGTGGGGAAAAACCTGTCCCAGGGCTCACAAATCACAGAATATACGGGGACGATATTGCAAATATTGACTATTTCTCGTTTCATTTGGCTGGTTAAATCAATATATTCATTCGATACAAATATGTACATGCGAAGACTTAAAAAACTAAAATACACAGTACCTCTATCAGCGCGCTGATGCGAGCCACACAAACACGAATGAATCATTGCCGCATTTTTTTCCTTACTAACTCGATTCATTTACTACACATTAATCGAAAAGGCTCCAATGTGATAGATGTACAGATATGTCGCTTTGACGCTCGTGTTAAGTGTCTTTTACATGTTACAAAAGGAATGATAGTCAGACATTTCAATTTTGGTTCCTATAAATGTCGAAATGATATAACGATAGTGCGACTAATGATTGCTGTTAGGTAAGAGGTAAATACATTATTCAAAGCATAAATGGGCGATTTGCGACAATGTCCCATCTAGGATTCCATAAGTATCTATCTCTAAACCTCCCACTAAACCACGGGTAGATGTGTACATTAACTTCTATTAAACACTTCAGAATTCTTTACTGACACCCAACCCTGTCGTCTTTGGTGATCCCCAAACAGGTGCAAGCAATCTGTAACGCGTGGATAGACATTTCCAGCAACACAGGCATCACTGCGGTGGAGTGCTGAATCAATTCCAAGCACTGCATCTCGGCTAGTATGCTAATGGACGTAAACGGGTGTTTCAGAACAGGTGATGCTTTGCCTTAATCTGGATTAAGGCCTGAAACTGAAGGTCGATTGGTTTAATTGCCCAGACTTAGAGAGGTTGTCAGACCACACCCCTACAGACGGTCTCCAATACAGACGCCTGTATCATGTCGAGGATGTTTACCATGCAGGTGTTGTTCTTGGTGATGTGCATCACGTTGCAAATTCGGACATTGTCTCTTGGTGAGTTCATTATACTACTATATTGCACACATTGTCTCATTGAGTTTTCAGATGTGTTGAAATGGTACAGTGCATTTGCAAATTATATAACAAAATGTAATTGCATGTTTCTCACAAGCCAAGGTACATTCTCACCAACAGACACGTGCATGCATGAAAGAAGGTGCCTATAAATTATCATCCTGCAGTTGTATATTCTCTCTTTATTAAGAACGTGTCTTCCAGTATAAAAACAGTTTTAACAAACTAGTAAAGTATCATTGCAATGATTGTCTCCTTGAAAATATGAAAAACAATAATGCGGTGAATATTGCACATACTGATTATTATAAATGAGTAAGAGAATGCATGTAACATGGATTGGAATGGGTCAATAAATTGCGTGTTTACCGAGTAAAACGATTGTAGATTCTAGTTAGGTTGAATCAAGTAATCAATATTCCTTAAATATGTTAACAGATATTTTGCTGATCACCGAAGCGAATGGAAAATGTCCACATTCCGTTGTGTGTCTAAGAAATGACTCGGTCATTGATCAGCTAAATCTGACCTTTTACTTCGTCTCTGCTCAAGAGCAATTTGCTGCGTCGAAAACAGGTAGTCTTTCTCACTTATATAGATATTCGTGTATCATTTACATGTTTGCCTAAATCTGTCAGATGTTTAGAGGTAAAGGTCGCTAATCTTTGTGTTCATGGAGGTTGTGATGCCTGTTCGACTGGGGGATTACAGGGCGATTTAAGAGACAAATATGACCTGTCTGAGGCATATTTGGTATTTTAGAAATGTCTGATTCCATCTGATCTGTACAGCATATTTCGCTAATGTATTAAATAATGGAGACGTAAAAGTTGATTATATACGCTCTCATGGTGACCTAGTTACAGCCACACTACGTTTGAATTTCAGCGAGATCGGTACATGGAGATGTCGTGATCACGGCATCGTTCTCTTCCTGTCAGCGTCACTTCACTCACACCTCTAGCAGGGAAGACTTCAACATCAGCTTCTGCTCCTGTCCCATGCTCCTCTCAAACCATGCAATATACATTAAGTCAATGTCCAATGTCACAATCATAAAGCAGTCCTACTTTGATGCCCTCGTCAGCCCCGATTCCATGGAAGACGTCATGAGAGGCATCACCTCAATAGTCAACCATGTGAAGTGGAATACGTTCGTTGTTATAACTTCATCTTATGACGGTAGGATATATAACACGCCATATCACTCAAACACCTCTCTAAACATTTCTAAGCAGCAGAACATGAAATAGGAAAAGAGTATTAACTTGCATTTACTAAAGCTAGTTAGGGATAGAATATAGATCTTCAAACATAACATTCAAGAATATATTGTATACGGCAACGGAAAAAACACAAAATAATGGATATTATAGGCAATACAACAGTCAAAGATATTACACTCACGTAAGGATATTATTATGAACAAATTCATGTAAATTAATTTATAGCTAAGATATACTGATCAATCATGAACCATATACCACTGGTGCTAAGTAACGGTTCTACCTCAGGCGACCGACAGTCATACACCCTGGAACACTATTGAAAAGGAACATTCACTTTCTGCATCCATGGGCTAGTCTCTATGGAGTAAACTATGTTGCTAACATTTGATACACTACTCATAATTTATGAAAAAAATGACGTTGTGATTCATCATTGGAAATATTTTATGGGGCTTAAATGACATTTATTCATGTCGTATGGAACTACAACATATCAGGTAAAAACGCCGAAACAGACATGATGCCTATAGTATGTACAGTTTTCAATGAACCATCTGAAGATAGGCTGGCTTTGTTGAACCTAATGACGAATGCAATATACAAGTGTATACAAAAGTATGTAACAGATATAACAGATGAATACATTAATTGTAATGGAATCAGCTTACTAAATTATAATCCATATAATGCTGACTAAATGACACATTTTCATTGCTCTGTTAACAATTACTTTATATCTAATAAAAAATAGTAAAATATCAGCCAAAATGGTTTGTCTCATGAACTATTTTTTATATGTCTTTGTTTGCAGTTTTGACAAAACTGTCTGGAGGTGGACAGGCTTCCATCAAGTTACTTCTATATAAGATAGATGATCCCAACAATCCACTTGAAAGTATTGACCTCGACAGTATTTATGAGCTGCTTCCAGGGAAGGACCTAAACGTTCTTGTGATGTGTCCATCCGACTGTATACAGAAGCTCCTCAAACAGGTAGTGCTTCCAGTTTCAAGGTCAGTTACAATAACAGCTATATTGTTCGTTGCTGGTACCGCTTACTTTGATACCCGCTTATAAGAACATGATTTTACATACTTCATCTACACCAGGGAATACAATAGTTCATGTTTCCCACTATACAGTGTGTTGTACATGTCTTCAAATAACAATCCCTGTCTAAAAATAATTTGAAAGAATGTTTCTATCTGTTGTAGCTAACATTTGAAGATTCACACTTATTTTAAGTAATATATATAGAGTTACCAATGGAGGAAATGTTTTCAAAAATTTTGAATGGCAGAATATAAGGGCGTTGGTATATCTTTATGAAATTCGGTTTATTACTGCACACAGAATTGCTTGGGAAAGACAAGGCTTGTATGATGTGCATAAATATTTATTGTCAGGCTCACATGATCGAGTCAAAAACGTCAGTGGAGAAGTCAACTGGGATTCCTCAATGGCTGGTGGTTCCTTCAATCGGTAGTGTCATAAACATTGCTCACAGCCGCGAGCCATTCAAAACTGATGATGTTGCGTTTCTGGAGTTCATGCCGTGCTCTAGATACTATTTACCACTGGTAAGCAACGGTTAGGCGTCTGTTTATCTTACTGCAAATAAATATTTACCAGTGTAAGGGAATATGTATTAAAGGAACTAGATGTAGTGTGAAATGAATTCGGTTTCAAGAGTAAAAGCTGTATATGTGAGTATTGATCATCGCAGTGTGAATATATATATATTATATCCTCCATGGAAAAGCAAGGATATGACAAATCTCATTGAATTCCAGCATCCTGACTTTATCGGAGCCATGGAAATTAAACAGTGTTTTGATGTACGTGTTATGGTAGCTCCTTTCATATTTGCAGAACCTGGAGATAATCACGAAACATTTGCCAAGCTTAAGGAGATTTAATATCACAGGTCAGGCTGCCGAGACACCAGGATGTGTTCACAAGGTAATGACCATATCTGAAGTTACAGGATCACTCCCATGGGCTTGTGGTCATAGCTATTATATACCGCTGCTAAAGGTAGGGGATAATGGATTTACAAGATTGATAAAGTGCAAATGATGAAGCCAATGAGGATACAGGCGATGAAAAGAAATTGAAGGATAACGTGACTTCATTTATAATTAATTTAGAAATTTTTCATCTGCATGGATATACTTTTTCTCATATGCATTTGCATTGACTTGTGATGTGCAAGCAAAATTTGGAATATCCCCTTCTTTGTTTAATGGTATATCTAGTATTTCAACTAGGTGATACTATCGTATTGAAAACCTAATACAGTAAGCAAGTGATTTAACGAACTCAAGGGACCATCAGTTTTACTCCGTTATTAGCATAGTTCGTTAAAATATAGTTATTTGTATATATTCTTAGATATATGAGTATTTGATATGTGCACTGAATAGCTGGCATCAAGTAATACAGATGAGTTATCTTACATTAGAGTAAAATCTCAATGATCAACTAATAGAGCTGCACTGCATGACTTGTCTCTATTACAAAAAACATCTCTACAGTATCCTGGCATGGTTTGTGCTATATATTGTCAGTTAACGAGCTGGAAAATGATTGAGCCTACTTTCCACGGCTTTATTGTTTGCAACGTCGGTAGGGTCGGTCGCCACCGTTTTGTAGTCATGGATACAGGAGAGATGCCAACGTGACCAAAGCATTAATTCCTAAAGGAAACATCGTTTGTGAATGAAGTAGATTTTTGGTTTCAGGTTAAAATAACTTTGCGGGAGACCAAAGTGGATGGCTACAGAATATCTTCAAATAGACCTAACATGTTTACATTATATTCATATATGATTATTTTGACAGATATGAGTGAGTGAGTGAGTTAGTGAGTTATAATTTAACGTCACATCGGCAATATTTCAGCCATATCGTACATATGTATATATTATAAAACCCGTCTTCAAAGTACGGTAAAACAACTAGAGTATCGAATTTAAATCTAGCATATGAAGTTGAAACTAGCAGCACAATTTGGACAAGACATAATATAAAAATAGGCTAAAGATCATCAACAGCTGAAGGTAGATTACCATACTAGGGATCAAGGGGACTTACAGTACCTTTGCTAGCTGCATGGACCCTGGTTGGATTTTCTCCATCTCCCCAGCCGCTGGCGATTGTAGGAAACTGTAGCTAAAATTTAAATGACAAAAATACTACGTTTAAAAAATTGGTAAGTTTAAATTTGACTTTGAAAGTTTTGGGACTTACGTACCCTCTCAAGGGGGACAATGATTGTACGATACTTTAACGCCCTTTGAGGGTACAGCCACTAACAATCGCAGTTGCTAATTCATACCACCATGTTTAAAATACCAACTTTCTATTTACAAAACATATTATTCAAAATTTACCTAACAATTCTATTTCCTTTAAAAGTCAATGATTAAATGATAATTAACATTAAAAAGATCCTTCATTGTTTTGACATTAAAATATTTCTCCCTTGTGATTTGCACACGAAATTATGCAGTGGTTTATTTGTCTAGTGAGTTAAAAAGTAGTTCATATGTTTATTTAGCACGTTTCCCTAAAAGACATAAGGTTGGAGATTTTTCAGTGAGTCAGGTGTGTCCCATGGCCATATTTGTACAAATCATACAAAATTCTTACATGCCAGAAAGGTTATTTCATTTATAATACAGAGCACTTATGATTACTTATTTTATTAATACATGTCCTTGATTATTTAAAACATCTTTCACAAAATTGGCCTTTAGCACAGACTTCTCATGTGAAATGCTTTCCACCTTCAACAAAATATTTCAGGTAAGTTCAAGAAACTTTAACAAACCTATGTTCGGTTGGTTTTTAACCTTTGTATCTAATTAAGTTTAAGGGTAGGTCCCATCAGATACCAACACAGATATCTGACAACGGTGTAAAACCCTACTTCTTCCCTAATACAACTGTGATATATGATTGTGCCATAAAGTCACATGAACACAATCTTCTTTTGCAGACTGCAGTCATAAATGAAGTTTTAAGCACAGACCCCACTGGAACAAAAGTCGACACCGTAGGCTATATTGAGAGTGACGGGGGAGTGGAAGTTAAGCATCAACTCTATCATGGCAGAAAATATGGACTTCACAACCGAACGTTAATTGTCGGGACGCTGGAGGTCAAATATACTTAATGTATAGAGAGAGTATTTTTGGATAATATTGAAATTAATCGATGAGTTTATGCCGTTCACTTAATACACACTGACATTCTGCTTTACCTTCGTCAAATACGTACTTTCTATCCATGCAATGTACACCATGGAAATGTGTATACCTAAACATTTCCAACTATTAGTGCACCTGAGTTTCTAATGATACGATATCCCATGAGTGACAAACTATCACCTTCATATTGATATGTTTTGGTAAGTTTTACCATCTTATCTTGACACAGTGGGCGCCATACGTGATTAGGAAAGTGGAGAACGGTTTCATCAGGTTCGACGGTCTTTGTATCCAGCTATTGCAGGAATTGGCGAAACAACTCAATTTCAGGCAGGTTTAATGCCTCTTTATAGATATGTGAACATTATAAGCTGTCCACTCGTCATAAACTCACATAGCGGGTGCATCGACCCACGGTGCCCCAAGGGACCAGTGAACAACGGATTTATCTGACCGAACACCTCAGCAGTGTGTGTATTTGTGCGTATGTGTTCCCCAACATAGTTGTGACTTATTGTTTGTGTGTTTGATAGCTACACGCTTGTGGAGCCTGAAGACAGGGAATGGAGTAGGATCCTGAATGGCAGCTGGACGGGGCTGGTGAAGTTACTTACTGATGGGGTATGTTACAGCTACAATGCACAGAATCACTGTAGGCGCAGATAGTGTTTAAGCACTGTATGTTTAGGTTACAGGCCTAAACCCAACCAACAATAAACGGTCATATGCAGAACTGATTAATGTTTTTTATGATGATACAGATTAAACGAAACCAGACGAGGAAAGTTTTTCCAAACTGTGAAAAACCTGCAGTAACAGGAAACTGCAAAAAACACACACAATTTCCTTGTCATCAATAAGTGTTCATTGTTCTGCAGTACCTTGTCCTACATACCGGCAATATAACATGGCCAACAATGATATTTCTACCTATATCTATTTTGAGACGTTAAAGGTACTTTGTCAGTGAGTGAAAATATATTGTCACATCCGCAATATTTCATCCACATCATGATGAGAACAATTAATTATGTACATAGTAATCAATGGTAAACTGTAAAACGTTGTCAATGAAGGATAGGTAAATAACTAGACTGGACTTTAAAACTAGTAAGGAGATCGAAAGCAGTTTATTGATAGATGACAATACAAGGTCAAAACAGGCCATATATTGCCAACAACTGAAGGTGCATCACCATACTAGAGACCACGGGAACTTACACTACATTTGCCTTCTGCATGGACCATAGCTGGTTTAACACCGTCCTTTCAGCCGTTACGAATGTAGGAAATCTAGACATACATTTAAAGACACGCATTCTACGATTAGAAATTTGGATAGTGTTAGTTTACAGTACTTTAACCCCCTTTGAGGATACAACCACTAACAATTTGAGTTACTAATTTAAACTTCCTATTATAAAATTGTTAAGTATTTACAAATCATTTAACAGATCTAATCCTTTTGATTGAAATAATGAAATGAAAACTTCTGTTCGTGATTGGAATTAGATATCCCTTGTGATGGAATATTCATCAGTCAAGAAGAACATGCTTGGATTCTTTCATTACAAGGGATACAAAACGGAGGAACTTCGCCTTTCAATAAATATTCGCGAGTATAATTATTTAGTCTGGCCAATACGACATAGTCGTATGATGACCTCTTCAAATCTGACTAACACCCCAAATAGGTATAACCGACATAGGGGTTTATTGCATGTAATTTAATGATACCTACTTGGGCGTCCCACTTCTACATCAGATCACGGATGTAGGTTTAATGCTAGCTTTGTATCATGGCGTCGCTGATTTGCTGAGTGCTACCATGGAAGCAAAATCGGTCATTGTATTCCCAGAAATGCCAACGTGTCTGGGTAAATATAATTTGAAGTTTACAGAGCGAACAATCAGTGAGAAACTGGACTTTTCCAATTTGTAGGTAAAACCTTTTCATCAGAGGGCATCTTCATGAGCACCTATTGTGCTTTCGTCTTTATGAATCAGAATTTCTGCTCGGGTTGACATATTATAATAATGTATACTGGCCAAGAAATTTAACACATTAAATGGTCAATTCCCTTCTTTTGATTTAACCACCTCAACTGAAAATTAAGGAGACACGCCATATAGCCTCAAGTGCTTTATATTTAGATCTATGCATAAAGATTCATCGTGACAAAAATACTCTCCTCAAGGTTGTATGACTAAACGGATATGTTCAACTTTCCTATAGTTAAGTTCCCTTTCACGTGAAGCAATATTCTAACAGTTCTAGTGTTCGCAGTTGATATTTCACAACTGTTGAAGTACAATCGAGAATGTTCTCTTCAGCAAGAGATTCCCAGATTCAAGGCCTCTGTAAAGCTTTCTGAATATTTTATGGTAGACATGTTAAGGACATTAAAAAAGCTGATGCATAACTAATAAAAAACATTCCGATGCAGTTCCTTAAGATGATTTGTCCTGTACGTTCGTGTTTTTTTTCAGTTGAACAGGCCTTTTCGCGAACTTGTCAACCTTGTATTTGCTTTATCAGATTTATTCATTTTATGAGTGGGCAAGGAGTTTGTGGTATTTCATGACCTGCTGGGATTGACAGATAAACTGACTTGCACGAAGTAACAGAAGTTATTTTGTACTTCCAGGACGCCGATATGATCGTGGCACCGATGGCTATGAGCGAAAGCAGACTCACAGCCATTGATTTCACAGTGCCGTACTTCTATGTCCACTCAGGACTTATCTTCAAGAAACAAGATCCCAACACAAACAAATGGTTGACTCTACTCTCCCTATTCCGTTACGAGGTTCTCGTTTGTATCTTTGTGTCCTTCATCTTCTCCACCGTCATCCTCTTCGTCATAGAAGAAGTGACACCAGTCCGCTCGTGGACGGACGACAGACCTTCGGATATGCTGACTCGATATGGAGATATATTTTGGTATCATTTCGGAGCCCTTATGGCGAACGGTAAATAGGCAGTGTTTAATAACAAAATCCCTAAACTTCCATTAAATTAATTGTTTATAAATATTTCAACAGCAATGATTTTACTGCATCACTTTTCAATATGCTTAGGAACTTTTTATTATGGTTCATTACAGGCATATTCTGTTCCATATAAAAATTGTCAGTACCTAAACCTCCAGTATACTTTTTTGACATTTCTGTTACAGCATATGAAAACATATACAATAGCTTGAGCACCACTTAGAAATCCATGTCGCAAATCGACGGTGTTACTGCATTCTGACTATGTATGAATGACCCTTATGCGTGATCTCTGAAGACGTTATGCCTCCAATCAACCTTTGACCCATATTCCAGGAGGAGCATACCTTCCACAAACAGAGTCCGGACGCACGATGCTCAGCTGTTGGTGGCTCTTCACTGTTATAATGGCGGCCACCTACAGTGGTAACCTCATAGCGTTCCTCACCGACGGACGACAAAAACCACCCTTCTCCAGTCTAGATGAGATGGTGCAACAGGACACGTACAAGTGGGGATTTGTGGGAGGAACAGCACTTGTCCCTCTCTTTCAAGTCAGTACATTAACACTTTGTCTGAATACTGTTTTATTTTGAATATGACTCAGCACAGTAGTGTATGACAATTCCATAAATATAAAAATTTGATGCCAGGGAAGGAAGAAACATCACTCATGACCGTCATCTCGTATGTTCATACAGGCATCCATACACCTCTGCACAGATTATTTTTGTGTCTGGAATAATAGTCATGCGATTGGCTCTTCCAAATTCTTTTCACTGTCAACACAGTTTCGACTCTGAAGGGATGGAATTTGGTTTAAGCCAGAGAAACAGGGAAGGGTAGAGACATAGTTTGAAGTATTCTACAGACGCTTCAATCTATACCTACAAAAAGTACAGACATATGTGATAGATAAAAAACAAGATTTAAATATAATATTCACCGTCAAATAAGAAGGGAAACAATACCATGTTTTCAGGAATCCAACATTTCCGTCTATCACAAGGTATGGCACGGTATAGAGGAGATAATGGCAAACGAACCTGATTGGCTGAGTTTGGATGGAGACGAGCACATGCGCCGAGTTGTCGAGAGCCAGTACGTCTACATGGCAGAGGAGTCCACTTTGGAGATGTGGGACGACCCACGGCGATGTGGTTTACAGATTGTACAGGACAACTTCCAATTCAGCAAATATGCAGTTGGCCTACCAAAACACAGCACATACACACAAATGTTCTCCGAACAGTGAGTTCCGTGTGCTTTGATACTTGTCATTGATATAGCTGAAACTTTCTGAAAGGAATTTTATCTGGGTGAAGGAGTGACTATGATGCTGTCTGTGGCTTCAGCTCCAACGCTTCCACATGCATGATATTAATACAAAACCTCGTTTGCAAATGTATGTACGGAGAATAATAACTTTCTGCTGGTCTAAATATTTGTATTTCTGTTGTAGAATTTTGCGAATATATGAAAGCGGCATCCTGCGCCTGTGGTGGGATCGGTGGAAACCGAAACATCAGTGTCCAACTCCAAGCAGAAAAGCAAAGAGAGTCGACATGTTAACCTTGCAGACCGCCTTCTATGGTGCAAGTGTGGGTGTGGCCATATCATCCTTAATCCTTGTCTGTGAAATATTTCATAAACGGAGATGTAAACAAATACGGCAAAGAAAATGTGTTGAAGAGTGTATTGAAGAAAACACCGTGAAATCTGATTCTTTATCCCCGGAACTATCTCATCCAGACATACCTCCCAGCACCTGACCCAATGAATGCTTAAACCTGTGACGCAATAATATCTGTATAAACTCAATGACATTCGATAGTTATTGTCTCATATTTTGTTTGGTACAGCGAATTCATTCAGATGCAAGCATGTTTGCAGAATTTACTTTGATCACCACATCATGAGAAACACGAACATGGATTTATGTATGGATTGACTCGCCTTTGAATAAACCTTTAGTCATATCAACAGGTGTCAGTTTCATTTTTGGGGAGACCTTCACAGGTCTTCACATGTTTGAGACCTGCACGTTAAGAAAAATTCCAGCTATATCACTGCAGTAGACACAGGAAGATTGCCAGGATATCTTGGCGGCAGTACAGGTGAACGCTATACACTCTAGCCTCTAGACTAGGAGGATGTAGTCGATATGCTGACAGAGGAAAGTGCTTTATCTCTGCATATTTATCCCCCGCAACAACAACGTTGCGGAGATATAGAAACGAGTTTCGTTCGTCCATACGTCCGTCCGCCATATTTTGTCCGAAGCTATATCCGAAACTATTCATGATAGCTCAACCAAACTGCGTCCGATTGTCAAGCATGATCCTCAAATGAGCCCTTTGGGATTGCGTCACCGAGCCTGTGACGCCACGTATTAATACGCAGATATTTGTGACGTCATAGATATGCGAGCACATCTGAGGTTTAGTTTCATGATCTGTGGCAAATGAAATCACTTTTTTTTAAATTTGAAAGTAAGCTTGACATTGTATAATAAATAGGTTATCACACTCGTGTGTTTTGGGATGGTTAATATCCTGCATTGGGAATAAACAAGGCTCGCTAAATGCAATGTTTATTCCCAATGCAGGATATTAACCATCCCAAAGTACACTCGCGTGATAACCTATATCTCCGGAGAAAATGTCCCAAACTTGATACATACGTTTGCCATGTTCAATGTGAACCCCAGGTGTGCCTTTTGGGGAATACACCAATGTGTATTTCATACTTGCGGTTTTCATGACAACAAGTTTTACTGTGACTGAAATTAGTGGCTGTGCTCTTTAGCGACGCAGAACATTATAACCGTTCACTGTGTCTTCACCAAACTTGGCACATAAGTCTGGTGGTGTTTTGGTGCCTTTTGGTAGGTTTGGATTTTTAAATATAAACAATTTTCAGCGTTTCCTTTTCAACAAGTTCGACTACGACTGAATATGGTGGTAGTGTTCCGGAGCATAGCTGTTTTTTTTCAAATGAAGCTCCTCACGCCAGTGTGTGTGTGTGTGTGTTTGTTTGTTTGTTTTACAGAAATTACGTATAATCAGCGAGCGCGCTTGTGCATGTGTGTGAGTGTTTATACTTTGTTTACTATAAATTTCATGCAGAGTACGTACATACCAGAAGGAATAAGCCTGATCGTATGCATACTAAATACACACTGATTCATTGCACACATTTATTGAAATCAGGATGTTGATGTTAACCCTTACGAGTGAGAATGCGGCACGTCATTGTGTACCGTCCCGAGCGTGGCGAGCTAACTGCATGTTAGATGTAGCCTATTTGTATTTTGTATTGTCATCCATAGTTGAAGTATTTACGTATTAATTACTATTTTTTTTTAAATTGAAACCTGTGATACTACCCGTTTTAGTGTCCTTTGCTGGCAAGGTTTCTTTTTCATAATATACCTTTCTTTATTGTAACATTATAACTTGTTTGTAGTCACGATATTGCTGCAATATTGTACACGTGACTTCTTAACTTGCTCCCTCATTTTGTACCAGATACACATTTAGCAACGAGACCCTTCAAAAGGTCTGCCTGCTTAACAGCGCACATATAACAGTTCCCAAGTGAATGAAAACCAAGTCATAGCACAATATCAAAAAGTAGTATTTGCTTCAGAGAACAGTGAAGTAATGAGTGAGTCCGAGTGACACACATGGATGATCGATAGCCTTGTAGAATAAGATGGTAATTATCCCCCCAGTACAACACAGGCACATATACTCACTGGAACTGTAAATTACGGGTGTAGTAAAGGTCTTTGAACGTGATAGTCTACGATGAAAAGTGCTATTTTTATGGTATGATGGTATGTCAAACAATTAATTTGCTTGGCAAAGTGGTGTACCCGTGGAGTGCAAGAAACCTATACTCATTGTCTAGATCTGATATCATTTTCAATGAAATGAACCTAAGGTAGCTTAGTAATTAGCAAGTATTTCATCACAATAATGTAATGTGAAATATGTGTATATTTAATTCTGGACATACATGCATGCATCGACAATTGTTCCAATGATACGATACGCGATACCCATGGATCAGTATCGAAAGATAATTCAATACCGATAACAGACCTGTTCATTTATACCGATTTTCATCAAATATGCTAGTGTTTAAGCATAGCCCATTGGGCGTCGCTTCGGGAGATAAGGGTAGATCGGCGTCCGTAGCGAAGGCATCAAACTTCAAATAACCAACGGCCCTTAACCTACAGATTTTACTCCTTCTTCAAAGCCACATGTATGCACATTAATTTGCTGTTATTTTAAGTTCGATCCCTGAGTATTTCTGCTCTGTCCAAACATCGAAAGTGATTTATTATATTAGTAAAATCTTTGCATTCAAGCAGTAGCTAATAAATACGCGACAGTGCGCAATAGCCATCAATGGTTAATTTTGACATTGTTTCCTTGATTTTATGAGGGCAACAACAAGGTAGTGCCAAAATGTCTCGTCTAGGATTCCATACAGCTCATTAACTCGTACCCTTTGTACATGTCTGATAATCAGAGTCCATGTTGTACGCAAACAGAAGCTCCACATCGATTTACATTAAAACCAATCGCCAATCTTCGTCTGTTTGAGGTTACTTAACAACTTATGGTATAAGTGTCTGCGTGTGTGGAACTAGCATGGTCTCTGATTGTTTGTTTAAATAGCTCATTTAAGGAATGGCTCTGATATTTGTTCACGGATCTCAATAACGACAGAAGTCACAGCCAAATTTGAATATTGATGAAATCACTCCTCATGATGTTAATTTAGCCACGTGCTCTGAGTAATATACGATATTCATCTTCAGACTTCTTCCAGACACACACAGCCTCTGTAACAGACGTATGATGTATGGAATTTGTGCCATGCTGATGTTCATCTTTATAGTTTGCTCATCCTCGCATATGTGGACAATGCCTCCGGGTGAGTTCGACTGTTATCTTGTAAAATCACATATCATAATGCTTGTATAGTGTATAATCATGTATCATTTTGTTATTAAATAATCATATCCCGTTACATTGTATAAGTAAATATATTCACATATATTGTGTATTTTTGTAGTAGGAGATGGTGGGGTGAATGTTGGTAGATGGGTTCTACCGCACTCAACACAACGCTACTGGTCACCACAGATGACAATCCTTTATTTCCTTTAAAAAAGAATGTTTGAAGTAACTGTGAAACCATACATACATAACAAAGTACCAACTGTACTGATGACTGGAGAAAAAACTAGACACGTTTAATTACCGAAGCCTTTATATATATTATATATATTATATGTGCTAACCTGATAAATAAAATCGCCATTACACTCCAGAAATGTTCCACGAAATATCAACTGTCGTGACCTGATCCTCTTGAAATGATCTATTTGGCTGCCAACAAGTTATGTGTCACAGAAACCTTTAAATCTAAGGGACAATAGGTGGCAAGCTGACCAGAGAATCTGAGAGAGAAAGACAAAAGAAGCATGTGAAGTGTGTGAGCGCATGGGTCAGAACCTGGCCTGACCCAGTAGGGTGGCTATTGTTAAATCGAGTAATTGCATAAGTGCAGGGATGTGTTTAGATGAGAAGGTTTGTTATATTTTATTTGCAAAGTTAAAAACTGACACATATAAGGTATACGATACCTTTATACAAGCACTTAAAATTAGAGCATAAATTATGAATCTAATAATGATTAAAACATGACTTGGCCACATTTGCAATTGTTGACGTTTATAAATATTCATTTTGTAAATCTTATAATGTTACGTTATGACAGATGTTTTAGAAATACCTTAATACATTCACACCCCTGAATGTAGCATTTGACATACTCTTCATTATGAAAGGCCCTGTAATTACCCCGCAGTGTTAAAACTTACGTCAGAACATTTCTCCTAAACCATAATGAATATTAGATCCTACTGGCTATTAAGAATGTTTGACACTGGATGGATCGATTCATCCATCTATCCATACATGTAGCATTAGTACAAACACAGTATCATAAGGTGACATGGTTTCATTACTTTTTGACTGACTTTTCGAGTCGGGATCGCATTCAGGACTGCATGTATAGGGGCCAATGGTCCCGAAATGATCCGCCCGGGCTGTGACAGGATCGGCACACTCCTGTTTTCTCTATGTGTTTCCATATTCAAACAACATGCCGCTGCTTATGGTGAATATGGGTTTAATTATAATCCTGGATGGCAGGTACATCATAATGAAAAAATAGAAGAAAATCATCAAACGACTTAACGAGTCAGCGGTCAATGACTTCATTGGTTTCGATCATGTAATAAGGAACTTCTCTAACCAGATATCCTGCTGCACATCAATGCACAACAGAAATGCCGACATCCTATAGTGTGCCACATTAATAACTCAGTCAATATTGGGTTAGCGGTGACCATTTTGCTTGTCTCTGCTGAAAAGCAGTTTGCTGCGTGGAGACAACTGGTAATATTTCTTCCATCCACTAAAAGATGTAATCTATTTTACAGGTCGATGGTTAGGTTCTGATAAATATCAGCAAATGGATTTTCATTTCTCTGTGTTTACTGGTTTACAGTCCGTGCTGATGTGCGGTGTGAGGCAAAACGCAAACACTTATTGTCTTTCTGCAATTGCTGTCAAACGACAAACACCAAAGGCCTCTATTCATCAGTATTCTGAAAACTACAGAACAATTTCAATTCGTTCAAATAATATCAGTGAAGTAAACAGTGATGTAAACACCTGTTAGCGAGAACGAATCATTTATTTTTACCCAAAAAGGCAGGACATGCTATGTGAACAATTTGTGATCTACCTTAATTTTGTGATCTTTTCACATCATTTGGATCAGGTTTTCTCGCCCCATAATCAGTTTGTACAAAACATTGAAACTGGCAACACTCAAGCTTTGACACTTTACTCATTTAATACTTTACTAACTCATCAGTGACATATGCCACTCCTCACTTCGTCCTGTAAGTTTAGAACTCATAACACGTGGCCAACATTAACAAAAGGACTATAATATGCTTACAATATAGTCAGAATTGTACAAGAAGTAAACATTAAACAATTTACTGGAGTGAATTTTCCAGCGCGGACTTCACACATTGTACTCTTGTGGAAACATGTAAAGAAAATTTTCACCAATTGTTGATGACAATGACGTACGAATCAAGGATGTTTAGAAATGCTCTAAAGAGTATATGCCAATTGTACATCCTTTCGTCTGGCAAACTTCCCGCAATACTGTTTCAGTGACACCGGTGCATGCGGATATGGGGGTCCTGGCATCGCTCTCCTCCTGCCAAGGTCAGTTCAATCCCTCCTCCTACCTGGACGACCTCAACGTCAGCCTCTGTTCCGTGGACTGCCCAACGCTCCCCTCAAACCATGCAATACACATGCGGTCAATTCTCAAAGTCACACGTACAAAGCAGTCCTACTTTGATGCCCTGATTAGACTCGACTCCATGGACGTCCTCATGAGAGGCATCACCTCCATACTCAACCACCTGAAGTGGAAGACGTGTGTTGTTATAACGTCATCATATGGAGGTAGGCAATAGAGCACCCCATGGTAAACAAAAAACCCAGTGACAATGATTAAATGACAGGGTCCGATAAATAATAGTCTTATGACTTCCACGTATGCAACTTCGTTTGAATGACTGAACATCTCATCAGATAACAGACATAGTAAGATATCAGCGAATAAATAATATCTTGTAAAACACTTTTGGAATGACTGTATTTACAGTTTTGACTGCACTGCCGCGGGGTAGACTGGCGTCGATCAAGTTACTGCTGTATATGATAGATGATCCCAACAACCCACTAGAAAGTATTAATCTAGTCGGTATCTACCAACTGCTTCCGGAGGAGGACCTCAGATTTCTTGTGATATGTCCATCCGATTGTATACAGAAACTCCTCATTCAGGTAGTGTTTCTGATTTCAGTTTTGTTTGAAACAAAAATAACAGCAATGTTACTTTTTTATATACAATCAGTTTCCACTTCATATGTAGATTATACCTGAACCATTTCAAAAATGCGTTGTCAATTATCGTAAATCAACTGTCCATAGTGCAAACAATTTCTAATTTCCTAATAATGTGCTACTTTAAATTCGGCAAACTATTGGCATAGTAAATGCCGAGAAAAGCACAAAATATATTTTAGGGAATAAGTAAGTGCGTTAAAAAATACCGTCAAACTGAAAATATTAATGTGACTAGAAAGGGTCATGTCTAGAGAATTCATAATGTTTTGTGAGGGACAGTAAAGGAACTAGAACAAAATACAAAATGGGATACACATCGCAAACAACTGAAGGTAGATCACGATACTAGGGACCGTGCATATGGTGTCTGTAACACCAACCTCACAAAAGATGTAAAAGCAAACTTTCATGCCAGTGACTGAAGCTTAGCGTCAGCTGTGTAGCATGATACTTTTGTTAAAATGACAAAACAGACTGAGTAAAATATGGCATATACGATGTGCAACCTAATGTGTTGTCAGGCTCGCTGGCTGGAATCAAATATGTCACTGACCAGTTCATTTTTGGCCTCTCAGTGGCTAATGACCCCTTCAACCGGAAGTGTCATGGACATTGCACACATACTTGAGCCATTCAAAACCGACGGTGTTGTGTTTCTGGAGTTCATGCCGTGTTCGAAATATTTTTCACCACTGGTAAGCACATTTTAGTCTTTTGTTTATCTTGTGAAGGTAAGGACTAGCCAGTAGGACTGAAAGCACCTACAATACTGTAAAGAAACGGTGTTACTTCATTTTTACCATTAAGACAAATACCCGTGCCAGAAGAATAATTATGTGTCTGTGGATCATTACATTATCTAATATTACAATGATAATGCATTTGGAGTGAAGTCATGTATACAGAACCTGAAGATTATCATGGAGACTTTATCAAGGTTATCAAGGAATAATATGACACAGTAAGCGTTTGGCAGTCCAGAATTGATACAGAAGGCGTCTGTTTTCAATATTGAAAGTCTATCGATGTGGTTCATGTGGGCTCTTTGCGTGACAGAATGAATCACGCTGATGCTCCACTACTGTTCTTTTCGTGTAAATAAGTGAAATACGTGAGTCCTTTGCAGAATTATATGACATGTGCCCAGTCACGTAGATAATACTGTTACATGTTGCCTAGCATTGCAGTAAAAATCATTTGTTTGATAATGTGGTTGCATTATCTTACTGCATTGTAGAAGACGATTAAGCGAAGATCAGGAAACCCTTCGTCTCGCGTGATATTATCGCAAGTTCACTGAGAGATTTTTAACATGTTTGATTTAATGAAGATGTCTATAGTTTATGATATTCTTTGTATAAATAAATCATACTAATTCATAAGCAGCGAACAAAAAGAAGGAAACATGCCGTTATATACTTTTATGCTTTATCATATAGTGCGAGTGTAAATTTGTGAAAATTCATAAATAATGCACTACTGATATGTACATTAGACAACAACATTGGTTTGTCAGAACATGTATTACATTTCTCCATCATAAATCCACATTTGTCAGCTGTTGTAAAATGTCTCTCTTAATACATTTTGTATATCTGACAAAGGTGCACAAATCCCACTCGTCTATGTATATTTGCAGATTGCAACCAAACGCGAATCATCCCTTCTGGCCAAACTTCAAGTTCTCAGTTCAAGCCATAGAGGGAAAGATGTTGAAACCGTTGGCAGTATTGGGAGAGATCGTTCTTTGGAAGTCAAACATCAGCTTTATTATGGCAGCGAATATGGATTTCAGAATCGAACGTTAATTGTCGGTACTCTGGAGGTGTTTAACTTGCATTTCATAATTTCTCTACTTAGACCTTACTTATTAGGATCATAAGACTATTGTCTTCTCTTCGCCTTATATAAATGTACTTTCTTGTATTTACACACACACACACACACACACACACATACATACATACATACATACATTCATTCAAACATATATACCCCAACACATACATACGTACATACATACACGCACACGTTCGTGTAATGATTCGCAAATAAACTGTAACTCCCCATGGTCCCTCGTTAGGTCTGCCCTCAGTTGCTGGCGATCTATAGCCCGATTTCATAGCGTGTTGTTTTGCAATGACTTATAATTTTACACTGACCCCAAACTAATCTTTATTAATTTGTGATAGTCCATTTGTTATACTGCCTTTCGCTGACAGGTTTTTAAGATAAGTATAAATATTTTATTCGTAGTACATAACTTTGTCATCACGACATGGCTGAAATATTGCCGATGTGACGTTATAAGTTAACTCACGCAATCACTCACTCTCTCACTCACTCTGATTCATGATACACAATCCGCACCAGTGTCACTGACATCAATTTCAGATTAAATGTGTTCATCGCGTGCTCTCTCCATAGTTTACGACCGTCTCAGCCATTTTCAGCCATTGGAAGTTACTACAAATATTTCTACTACAATCTCTATCAAACAAAACACTATAAAGTTGTGGATTTATTTTTACGACACAGTGGATGTTCGATAGTAAAAGCAAAGCAGTAAATATGTATAAATTTACAGTAATAGTAAATTGTGTTTAGGTTCATTGGGAGTGACGAACATAAAATAGCCGAAGCAATGAATTGAATAACAGGGTTTTTTTTGTCCCGTCACAGTGGCCGCCATTTGTCATCAAGAGGGTGGAGAACGGTTCTGTCAAGTTCGACGGTCTTTGCATCCAGCTGTTGCAGGAACTGGCGAAACAACTCAATTTCAGGTTTCAGTGTGCAATATGTATGTGCGTGCACATTTGTGTTTAAAATTGTGTTTATATGTTCGTGCTATCACGAAGTGCAGAACATTTTCTGCAAAATCACAACATTAAGTCCACTAAAGTAACCCTACCGTGTCAGAAAAAAGAGAGCCTCATACTGTCTTATTTTATAGTGACTCAACTATCCCTGTTTGTTAGCTACAATCTGGTAGAACCAGAGGACAGAGAGTGGAGTCGCATACTGAACGGCAGTTGGACGGGGCTGGTGAAGTTACTTGTCAGCGGGGTATGTTACAGTCGGAATATGAAGTTATATTAAGGGTTTGTTCAGTATGTTGACATGAATTGTTTGCACACAATTAGTAAGATGGTGAGGTCTAACATGATGTCAGTCAGTATATATTATTAAAAGCTTCTTATGAAATGATATGGAAATATAAGTAGTTACTGTCACACTGAAATGTGCCAAGACTGCTAATGTGACCAAAACATAGTCCTCCTTTAAATGTACACACATACGGCCGGCGCATTAAGGGAAGTTTAAGACTTTATATTCACCTATTTCCAGAATGCTGACATGGTTGTGGCGCCGTTGTCTATGACTCACAGCAGGGCGAGAGTCATCGATTTCACAGTGCCATACTTCTACTCCAACTTAGGACTTATTCTCGGCAGACAAGGTCCCAACACCAACAGATGGTTGACCCTTCTCTACCTGTTCCGCTACGAGGTTCTCGTCTGTCTCCTCGTCTCACTCATCGTCTCCACTGTCATCCTCTTCGTCATGGAAGAAGTGAAATCAGCCCGTTTGCAGACAGACGACAGACCTTCGGATATGCGGAGGACCCGATATTCAGACATATTTTTCTATCATTTTGGCGCTCTCATGGCGAACGGTAAATCGGCATTGTTAGACAATGTTTCAGTATGATATGAAGTGTGCTTTGACTGAGACGTCTTAGGGAAAATAAGCATTCTGGAGTTTAGAGCTGCCCGCTGTCAAAGAGTGGTTTACAGGTTTGGTGTTTAACCTCGCTCTGAGAAATATTCCAGCTATTTGGTGTTATTTGGGATTACACTTTCTTAGTAAAGTACAATTCAATTAATGTTTGGTTGAGTCCCATCCGCACCCACAAGGTCAGCCACCTAATCGCCATCACCCAAAATCAGTCGCCTAGACCGTTCAGCCACCGCGACTTCCGGAAAATGGAATTGGGACGACTGGTAGTCAAGACTGCGTACTTTGTGTACCCCTCTGATAGTGTCAATTCCCAGGACCGATAAGGCGCCTGACTCTTAGGGTGCGGGTTCGAATCCTGGATGGGACTCAGCCATAAAAGTACTAGAATTTGTACTTTACGTAGAAAGTGTCACCCAAATATAACATATACTATCCCCAAAAGGAAAGCATAGGCGATTGATATTTTTAAATTATCTATTAATTGATTATTGTGTTCAAACAATCATCAACACATGTAACAAACGTGCTGATAGCATGATTTGTCAAAACTGCACAAGTGAAAAACTCGATTTTAACCGAAAATGTGGATTTTGATGAGACTTCTTACAAGGAAGAGAAAGGCATCGCCGCAACGCAACAGGAATCACCTTCCGGTTGAAATTGTGCAGCAAAGAGCATTCACGGTCTGGCAATAAAAATCCAAATTGCTTTCAGAAATTGGCAATCGTTTTGTTAGAGTTTAAATGTCAAACCACTACGTCACGTCTTGACTCTGCGACACGAAACATCGTCATTGAAAAAATGCAAGCTGGAGATTACTAATCTTCTGTTGCCAGGCGTCTGAATGTTAGTCTGAGCAAGATATCATGTCTTGCAGCTCGTTGCAACCAAACAGGTTGAAGAAATGACCGCCACCGTACAGGTAGACCTCGAGTTACCACTGCAGCCCAAGATCGGTACTGCACTTACGTGATGCCACAGCCACCGGTAAGAGCACATGTACAGCAGCCAGAGTGCGTGGACTTCAGTGGATATCCGGTCAAACTGTACGGAACAGGTTGAAAGAAATTGGTCTGAGAGCCAAGAAACCTGACGTCGGGGTTGTACTACGTCGTCACCATAGTGCTCAGCGTCTCTGTTATCTAAAAGTATCTAATTGGTTGTATAGGCATTACCTTCGTCTAAACTGGTGTAAAATATCATGCACTAAAGTCTGTTTGTGGATGAAATATAAATGTTTGAAAATACAACATTTTCGCAACAGATTTCTCGCCTATGCGTTTCTTCTTTGAGATAGTATGTTACATTTGACCAGTTTCTAAATGGCACAGTGTAATCATATTTGGCGTCTGTGTGTAAACAATCGAAACTCCAGAGTCAGTTCAGTGATCAATAGTATGCGCACCGATCGCCATAATGGGAATGCGCTGATATGTGTCAAGCAAGTCGGAGAACCCGATCCCCTTAGTCGCCTTTTACGACAACCATGGCTTGCTGAAGACAAATTCTAACTGGCATCTTCACAGGTTAGCTGTTAATGAAGTCAAAATAGATCCTTTCATTACTGACTTTGGAATGTTTGTGTTCATCCATAGTTAGATGTTGAATATTAGATCGCCATGATAATTATAATATTTATGGGGAATAAGGTCCATGTACATATACGTACTGACAGCAACACTTATTTAAATCCAAAGCAATCATTTACGAATGTGTGAACCTTGCATACGTAATGTGCAGTGTATTATATAACATACTAACGTCTACAACACTGACTGCTCAGTAAATCTTCCACTGTTATCCAGGAGGATCATATATTCCCAGCACTGGATCCCGACGTACAGTGTTTGCCTGCTGGTGGATTTTCGCAGTGATACTGGCTTCTGTCTACAGAGGGAATCTTGTGGCGTTCCTTGCTGACAGACGGGAGGTACCTCCTTTCTCCAGCCTGGTTGAGATGGTGCAACAAGACACATACATGTGGGGATTTGTGGGAGGGTCATTAATGGTCACTCTCTTTCAGGTCAGCATCTGTGTGATATTTTTTTTTTGTGGTTTTCGCAGATTTTACTATGACATGATTCTGCCATTGCTCCACTGGTACCTCTTGTGAATGAATGAGTGCCACCGGTGAAGATGAAGATTCCCTTCTGTGTTCATACAACCTGTGGTTGTTAACAATTGCTTTTGCAACCATCGACAGCAAACTCTAAAGGAACTCAGTCAGGTTAAACCTCGTTGAATAGAAACGGCAAAATCATTTCCACTTCTGTAAGAAATCTCTCCTTAAATATCGAACCGATCTACAATTCTGCCAGTAACATGGGTATGTGCTGGTGTTAAAGCCAAGTTCAGCAGTATGACCGCCGCCATATTTTGCTGAGTGCGGCATGTAACCAAGCAGCCAACCAATCAACCAACCAGGTATTCGTGGAAAGGTGAGCATTTCCGGGGTTCCCGTTATAAACATATGCAAATGCATTCGGGAACATCTTGTTCAAGTCAAAATGTTAATTGCATCGGACATAATTTTCGTCACTGCTGCAGAAGCTACTATATTATCTACGATAGTATAATTTTATTATCTATGCATTTTATGCTGTAAAAGGTCTTTGACCTGAATATCAACTGAAAGAAAAAGAAACTGACTGAATTTAATGTGCGATACAATTATCTACGCTATTATATTATCTATGCTATTATATCATGTATCCATTCTATGTTGTAAAACGTCGTTGGCCTGAATATCAACCGAAAATAATATTTAAAATATGACTCAGCTGAATGTGCAATTAACCATTTTGACTTGTTCCATGCGGTCCCTCCTTCTTCACGTGATCGATTGACTAGCATTCCGGTATGCTTATGATAACCGGCTGGGCAGGACACTGTCACACCCCCTGGCATCGTCAGTATTTGATAGTAATTCATAAACACATGCTCTATTGTCATATTGCTTGATGCCAACCACTAGATTGTCTTGTCATGGGTCGTCTGTACACAGGTCATGGTCATACAGCAAGCCCTTAGTCATGGTATAGTTGGAAGCAACGGGTATAATCGATTCTGTCTCAGCAGAGCCTTTTTATGGATGTGGAAAGGCCTTTGTCGTTTCTATTTACGAGGAATGACCTGTTGCGTAGATTTTCAAACACCATGTTAGCTGAGTAAACTATGTAAAATGTGCTATTGGTTGCAAAGAAATCAGAATACATATGTTACCATTTTTGTATTCTTGTATTACTTATTACCTTTGTTATATCCTTTGCGTTAATTGATACATGTATAACTTCCTTACTTGGAAGGTGCTTGTGCGTGTGTGCAGGTCTTGTGGTGCTAGTTGACGTTCAGTCAGTCCCTGTTCTTACTTGCCTGTGACATGTTTTCAGGAATCCAACATCTCTGTCTATCACAAGGTGTGGAACGGTGTGGAGGAGATGATGGGAAAAGAACCTGATTGGTTGAGTATGGATGGGGACGAGCATATGCGACGCGCGGTCGAACGTCAGTACGTCTTCATGGGAGAAGAGGCCACTTTGGAGATGTGGGATGACCTACGGCGGTGTGATTTACAGATAGTACAAGACAACTTCTTTTTTAACAAACACGCAGTTGGTCTACCCAAACACAGTACATACACACAACGTATCTCCAAACAGTGAGTGAAGTATACTTTGTCAATTATTAATTCTTCCTTGGTGTTGGTAAATGTTTTGCACTGCCAAAAGGCAATAGAAATAGCATCCATGACGTTTTATATTACTGGCTGTGCTTAATCTGCCGTTCTAGGATTACAAACATATCTCTGGCGTTGAATGAGCACCTGCTCCAGCAAGTGTTCCACCTGGATAGACCGAACCAGACTCCTATCAACAGACAATTTTGCTATTTATTCTTTTCCAAGACTAAATGAAATATAGCCTTTGTATTATTTGTTTTCAAATAGCCTGGATGCTGCGCTAACTTAACTAATGAGTTTTGATATTAGTTATCACTTTGAGCATGATCATTAAAGTAAATTGATCATTTAAGAAAACGAACAAAACATGTCCTAAAACAGGAGCCAAGAAAGTAAATTAATGCTAAGCGAATGTTCTGTCATGATATTACATTGTTTCTTTGCCTAGTTTTGCCTTAAATTTATGTCATATCAAAACTATTTGTCAATTAATAAATGATTAATAAGACATTGATTAGATTATCATTTGAGTTATTATTTTTCAAAGTTGACATAAGGACACAGCATTATTAAAACGTACCTTGCTATCATTTCCAGTGAATAAATATCAAAACTGTGCTATTTCACTAAACAGGTACCAATATACCTAGCCTACACGTGAACAATTTATGTTGTAAGAAAAAATCAAAACAAATAATGTTTTCTTGGTTAAGAAGTACACTTATATTTCACTATGTCCAATATTCCAGTAATTCACTATTCTTCTCGCAATGGTTTCCTCGTAAGGTAAGGTACTTCAATTTAAGGTCCTCTATAACAACTTCTGGAATATTAATGGCACTGATTCAAGAGGCATTGATATTTTAACGTGGATTTTGCGTGAATTGCAACTACTGATGCTGACTATTTGAAAATTTAAAAAAAGAAAATACTACAGATATGCCTTTAGATTGTGACTTTGAAACCTAAAATGTGTGACAAATTTCCATCACAGTGTTCTTTAATAGAATAATGTATGCTATTTTGATTAACCTTAAACTAAAAATCAGATTGCTGTAAGTTTGTTTACACTGTGTCACGGCTTTCTGGCCTATCTCTTTTCAGCTTCAGGACCTATCAACTTAATGCCCAGCAGTAACTAAAATTTTCAGAAGTTGCAAAGCATTGTTCGATTTTCTTACACGTGTGCACTTTGCATTTGCTTGTTGGTTGTCATCTGATGAGCATTGATGTGTGCAATTGTACAAATTCTCACGTTCGAACAGACGTAGGTTTCGCGAACGATGGTGCCGACACTGAATTGATCGTGAGCCATATTCCACTTTGTGATCCTCCTCTGATCCTTTGTCTTGACCGTAATGATGTTGTTTAAGGTACACATCAAATCGCAGCATTATGATATCGCAAGTGTGAATGGCATAATTCGAAGGTATCGTTTGACACCAAAAGTAGGTCTGACAAATCCACAATTGGCAGACATAAAAGTGTGTGCTTCTTCTGACTGGCAGACTGGATCTTTCTGTGGCTTGAGTTCTTTCATGGGTTTTCATTCGTTTAAAGTATTAGCGACATATGACGATGTACAATACATGCGGGGAGATGGCAATGTGGCTGTAGATCATGAACGCAAGCCTAAGAAATCTCAGCATGCAGATCGTCTTACTGTTACATAAATTAACCCCAACATACCTTGCTACATTCGTATAAAGGTGAAGAGTGTGCCTTGAGGTTTAGACTTTCTATCCCCCTTTCCAGGATATTGCGAATATATGAAGGCGGCCTTCTGGATCTGTGGTGGGATCGATGGAAACCCAAACATCAGTGTCCAGTTCCAAACAGAAAAGCAAAGAGAGTCGACATGTTAACCTTGCTGGGTGCCTTCTGTGGTGCAGGGGTGGGTGTGGCCATGGCACTCTTGGTCCTTGTTTGTGAGGTATTTCGTAATCTCAGGTGTGAATGAAAGACAACAACTTAAGTCTAAGACTCTTGAAGAGTTCAGGAGATCTGATCCTATCCGAACATCCCATTCTAACATGCTCACGACCATGTTGTACTGGGATCTCATGAGGACGTATGATATCATACGTTTCCCTCTCTTGATACTATTGATATAAATGTTTTCAATAGTTACTTTTATCAGTTCGTTTGGTTTTGTTCATGTCCGTGCTGATAAAAGCACAGTTAACATGATTATTTCAAAGGTGGGAACGATGGAATCATAGGGTTGTGTAGTGGTTTGAATCGACATTGAAGAAAACGTTAGTTCCGGCAAAATGTCACGACAGGAGACACGAGCAGTTGGATTCAAGCATTTCATGTATGCTGAAGATTGCTGTCTGGAGGAGTTTTAATGTTAATAAAACAAAAAGCATGATGTGTTGAATTGTACCTCTAGGTTCCTTCTTTTACGGATTGATGGGGCAGCATAATGATTAAGGCATCGTCGCATCACACACAGGACCGGGTTCGATTCCCCACGTGGACACAATGTGTGAAGCCCAATTTTGGTGTTGCCGGACTTAAAGCAGCGTAAAATTCATTCACTCATATTTGGTACAAAGAGCAGTTCAGTTTCAGAAAGTATCCAGATAGCATGAAAATTATACAAACACGTCACAATTTAATTCTGGACTCACAAAAGTCCAGAAACTCTCAGCACTGTGGCCACTCTCTCACAAGGGATTGAGCAAAATTAAACATGCAGCTGTTATGTATATGTGCTAAGGATGAAAAAATGAAAAAAATTTTTTTTCGAAAACTCAAAATTTAAACTCGCTCGCCCATGGACATGCCCATGGGCGAACAGTGGCCAATGGGCAGGCCCATGGGCGAGAGTGTTTGATTTCGTCCAGAATAAATGTTGTGGAGGTTGTAAATCAATGAAAAAATGTTAATAAGTATCATGACACAAATTTTTTACTTGACTCTGCTAACTGACAGCGATTTTTAAAAATCTCGCCCATGGGTGAAAAACATATTGGCCCATGGACGTGAATAATTACTTTCATTGAAAATACATGTTTTTTCCATGCTTTGCAGCTTTTAAATAAATGAACGTGTGTTTATTAGTGTCGTGTCGTGAATTAAGCTTATTTTGACTTCATTCGGCTAATTTAGAGTGATCTTTAAAAAAGTCTCGCCCATGGGCGAAAAACATTTGGCCCATGAGTGAGAATATTTACTTTTACTCAAAATACATCTTTTTCCATGTTTTGGAGGTTGTGAATGGATGAAAGTATGTTCATAAGTATCATGGCACAAATTTCAACTCATTTTGAATCAATTCCGTTAATTTACAGCGATTCAACAAAATCTCACCCATGGGCGAAAAACATTTTGGCCCATGGGCGAGAATATTTCCTTTTCAATTTCTTTTCTGTTCCAATGTTTTGGAGGATGTAAATGAATGAAAGTACATCTATGAGTATCATGACAGAAATTTCAACTTATTTTGACTTAATCCCTCTAAATGAGAGCAATTTTAAAAACTCTCGCACATGGTGAGAATGTTTTGGAGGTTGTAATTGAATGAGGAGATATTTATGAGTATCATGGCACAGAATCCAACTCATTTTGACTTAATTCTGCTAATTGAGACCGACTTTCAAAAACATCTCGCCCATGGGCGAGAATATTTCCCTTTCATTCCAAATACATCTTTTCTAATGTTTTGGAGGATGTAAATGAATGAAAGTGCCATTATTAGTATCATGGCGCAAAATTCAACTGATTTTGAGTTAATTTTGGGAAGTTTTAAAAACAATATGCCAGAATAATTACTTTTACTCAAAATACATCTTTTCCTGTGTTTTGGAGGTTGTAAATGAATGAGGATATATTTATAAGTATCATGGCACAAAATTCAACTCATTTTGACTTGATTCCGCTAATTTGTAACAAGTAAAAGAATCTGGACCTCCACTTAAATTTTCATAGTTTTTTTTATTGTTTTCGAGGTTGTAAATTTATGAATGAAAGTGTGTTTATAAGTATCATGGCAAAACACAATGAAATCATTCCGGTCTTAATTCGACTAATCTCGCTCGTGGACGAAAATATTTTCGTTTGCTTGTTTTCTTTATTTTGCAAAACATATGGTTTAAAAATAGATAAAATTCTAATGACAATTCACTTTAATTTCGGGAGTTAATTTTATGTCGCACTCAGTAATATCCCAGCAATATGGCGGCGGTTTGTAGATAATCGAGTTTGGATCAGACAATCCAGTGATCAACATAAACAGTGTTGTGAGATCTTTAAACTGTATTGAAATATGTCTTGTCAATCCCACTGACATTCGCCAAATGTACTTACTTTGTAGTTCTAAGTGTACCTACCCAGTTTAGCATGTTTCGTTTTAATAGTGTGGTCTCCAGTTTTAGTAATTCCCGTTTGCGCGTCCCCGCTTTTCTTCGTCCGAGGTTTTATGGGGTATTCTCCTATTTGTCAGACCAGAAAAAATGTACAACAGAGACAGGTCACTCGCTTGTTTTCTTTACCATTTGTACTAAGTAGTATGCGCCTCGTCATGCTCCAATGCACACAGTGACCTGGTTCGTTTCCATCGCAACTTCGGCTACGTTTAACAGTACTTCAGCCAGTTTATTGCCAATCCAGTCATGATTACTTGAGGAGATTAGTTTAAACTATAGATTAAAGTATCCATACTATTAATGTGTAATCTTTATGTTGGGCTATGAGGAATACCTAATATAATCAAGATTGATTTTGCGTTTACTTTTCTATTTTTTAAATAAATTTTCACTATTTTTGCTACAGTGGAAAAGATTTACTTTGGCTTTAGTGATTGTGGTCTCTAAGTATTTTCGAAATTATGTTGTTGAGACAGCTGGAACTGTTGATCAGCAGTCTTTCAAAATTCATTTTCTCGAGATACATTCTCCCTTTTTGCCATTTCTCAAAATGAACATATAACCGTTTACACAAAGGTATCTTCCCGTAAAATAAGTAGGACGAAACGTGAAGTATAGCAGCGCATTTGCCATAACTGAAGTTGTTAAAATGATAATGAAAACTGTCATTTCCAACATTCACCATGCAAGCAATCTTATCAAGAAACTAAATAAGTCATTACTAATGGAAGGAGTGAACTGAAAGTCCATTTTATATACATTTCACTTTTTTTTTTAGAAAACCCGTGTCTAATCCCTTAAAACAACACCGTTGTCACTACACCAAACGATTTTGACCTTGACCAAAACAAAGGTTTAACTTACAGGACTACCCCGTAGACATCCCTTTCTTGATAACGAGTTTAACAGCTACGTCGAGATATCCATAGAACTTTCTCTGTTTTTTTTCAAATTATCATGACCTGAACAGATATTACTTTGTCAGAGACTTCATGAGCGATTTTCAAGTTCTAATCCACAGACGCGCAGCCAAATATCTCACATTCAAAGGAAATCTCGGACTGATTGTTTCAGAAGCCGTCGAGCTGACCAGTTATTCCTTCCAGTTTAGTTATTGTGTGCATGCTGTATTTCAATTTTGGAAATGTGCTCAAAACATATTTGTATTCTCAAAGAATCTGGTTCGTATATCAAGCAAAATATTGCTTTGATTAACACTTCACCAGCACTATACAATATTACAGAATACACAAAACCGGATACACAAAAACGACAAATTATAGCATTGTCATTTGGGGTATATGGGGTTATAGGAGTTCCTTTTTATCCACCCAGCCAAGTCCTACACGCCCTAGTGTGGTGTGGATTCGGGGGAGGGGGTAACGGAGGAGATGACCAAGCCAAGGAAGACACAAGTACTCAATACGCTAGCTATCATGGTCTTTCTTACTACTTGAAGATGGACCTTTTCTCACTGTGGTCGATGATGACTTCGGTGAACGGAGAAAAAGAACTTATTCACTGTGAAAACCAGAAAATAGTTGAATCCGTCCACGATTTTATCATAAAACACAAAGCTTGATTTTTAATTTTTTTAACAGGAAACTAATTAGCTTGTCAAAACCCTTCTCACAAATGTTCAGTGTTTCTACAAAGAGCTAGTCAGACACAACAAACTGTAACTCTATTTTTCATGTTTACTTATATGATAGTTGTATTTGATGTAATGATATGTATGCATATGTTATTATATGATAGTTCATATGGATGACGACACATGCTTCATTTATATTTTGTATTATATGTTGTATGGGTGAGGTACTGTAAAGCTTGATCACCAGTCCCAATTACAGTTACAAAACACACAAAAATACAACAACATGGAGATGTGTGGAGAAAATAGAGACATATGGAGAACAGCAATGTCATAACTGAACAGAAATCATTCCCTCTATTGGTGAAGGCCGTGTGGGATTAGTTAAACAAAGAAATCTAGTCGACCATGCCTCCTTATCCTCTTACTCCTTAAACAAACAACTTGCCTGGGCTGTCTAAAATTGAATTGAAAATTTTGTAAATTCGATGTTTCGGGTATTACGTAAGGAGGTAATCAGGCGTCAACACCATGGCGTTCGACGCTCCGGACATGAAGGAAAAACAAATACGTTATACAGTACAGTAATGTGGTCACTATGAGCGAGGTAGACAGTCTGATGAGCACAGCTCATTACGGAAATCTCTTGTCTTTAAAGCTGGTCGTTGAGACGCTGAAGCCTTCTGTCAAGTTCTTCTTTATTGTGGCCACTGTGTTACAATATGTAGTTTACATTGCTCACAGACGCTCGATTCACGATGATGCCAATTTTCTCGACTACTGTTCGTGCGACGACTATCATTCAGGAATTGGTTCCACAGCTCATTCTTTCACCGATGTCTTTGTGTATGTGTTTTAGCTCGTTAATTAGAGTAGAGACGAGTCTTCTGCTATTCTCGGGCACAAGTTCTCATTAGAACAGTGTCGAACACTGTCACACTCCACTGCTTTTCGACAGTCCTGTTGTGTATTTGATAAAACATTCGACAGTCCGGGTGTGAACCAAAAGAGAATACCACCATTCTCATCGGTGGATGAAATGGGATGAAGAAACCCCGCATACTCCTCATCACATTGCTACACCGCACTTACCATAACGAATGTTTAAATATCACTTTATGTAAACAGAGCATCAAAACACGCTGAAATCATGTATTATATTACTGGTCTAGAATAATGTTTCAAACACTTTAGTCTTAAATATGTATTGATGCAGGGGCTCCATATATGTTCTTCTTTACGTCCCGCTCGTCAAACGTCAAACGTAAATTTACAGGTATCAAAGCAGACTCACTCGCTGGGCCACTAGCAGTAAAAAAAAACCCAACAAAGCAAAAACAAATAAATAAATTAATTCAAACAAATAGATGAAATACTAAAAACCACCAAAATATGCACGCCCCATTTAAAAAGAGAGAGTGCAAAAGTGGCAAACCGGTAAAATATGCCAAGATTCAAACTCAAAACTATTCAATCGTATTTTACTCGATAAATCAGAATGGTCTCAATGTCATAATGTGGGTAGTTACAGAATCAAAGCCAAATATTGTACATGTTTATGTACGAGTTATTTAGCAAAGCCAGAAGAACCCCCGACAAACACGGCCGCTTCTCCTCATTATGTGGGTTTGTGAGAGTGAGGGTACTCCCTACATGGCTCACTCCCATTAGTTAACAGGGTGTCCTCCCATTTTATGTATTTTTTACTCGATAGGCACGGAAAATTAATTAGGCGATGGGGGTATGCCATGCCTGGTTGATTTCTCAGGATTAGGTGAATTGGGTATGGGAGAGTCGATATACCATGATCACAGGGGGATTTAGCAACCATGTTGGAGTGAAAGAATGACAAAACTCTGTGATAGATTAATGAGTGTCTTTTTAAGCATTATGAAAATGGGAATGGTAAATTAACACAAAATGCCCTATACCTGTTCAGCATGTCATACATATATGTATCATAAAATAATAATTTATCAACTGAATAATACATAAAAATACTCTTATGATTATGTATAACATCACATTTTAGTAACAAGTTGCATGCGTTGAGCATGTTAGATGTTTTAAAGATTAATGGAAGAGGTAGAAAAGGACAATCCCACTTGGGAACTTGGGAGCAGAGAGACGCCACGGTTCAGTGGTTACAGCTGTAGGGCCTTCTGTGCTCTCTGCTCAATATATTAAGGATGGTGATGTAGATGAAGGTTACGCAGGAAAAGTAGGTGATGTGGGTATACTACGTCAACAGGCAGCTGTGCAGTCAACCAGATAGTTTGTTGTTTTAACCTGTCTGACAATTGTTATGTCTGACCAGGGAGCCAATAACAAGCTGATGTTAACACATGTGACCTAACGATAGTTTTGCGTTCTTTAGCATGTTTTCAAAGGGATGGCCTTTATTCACATATACTTCTTGCTCTTCATTCATTAATTAATTCATTCATTCATTGTAAGATTTCGACTGATACAGTGAACTGGCTGAAGTACTGTTAAACGCAGCCGAAGTTGCAATGAAAACGAACCAGGTCACTGTATGCATTGGAGCACGACGAGGCGCATACTAATTAGTACAAATGGTAAAGAAATCAAGCGAGTGACCTGTCCCTGTTGCAGATTATTTCTGGTCTGACAAATAGGAGAATACCCCATAAAACCTCGGACGAAGAAAAGCGGGGACGGGCAAACGGGAATTACTAAAACTGGAGACCACACTATTAAAACGAAACATGCTAAACTGGGTAGGTACATTTGAAACTACTAGGTAGTCATTAGAACTTTATCTATTTTTAAACCATATGTTATGCAAAATAAAGAAAACAAGCAAACGAAAATATTTTCGTCCACGAGCGAGATTAGTCGAATTAAGACCGGAATGATTTCATTTTGTTTTGTCATGACACTTATAAACACACTTTCATTCATAAATTTACAACCTCCAAGACAATAAAAAAACTATGAAAATTTAAGTGGAGGTCCAGATTCTTGTACTTGTTACAAATTAGCGGAATCAAGTCAAAATGAGTTGAATTTTGTGCCATGATACTTATAAATATATCCTCATTCATTTACAACCTCCAAAACACAGGAAAAGATGTATTTTGAGTAAAAGTAATTATTCTGGCATATTTTAAAAAAATCGTCCTGAATTCGCAAAATTAACTCAAAATCAGTTGAATTTTGCGCCATGATACTAATAATGGCACTTTCATTCATTTACATCCTCCAAAACATTAGAAAAGATGTATTTGGTGTGAAAAGGAAATAATCTCGCTCATGGGCCAAATTTTTTTCGCCCATGGGCGAGATGTTTTTGAAAGTCGGTCTCAATTAGCAGAATTAAGTCAAAATGAGTTGGATTTTGTGCCATGATACTCATAAATATCTCCTCATTCAATTACAACCTCCAAAACACAGGAAAAGATGTATTTTGAGTGAAGGCAAATATTCTCGCCCATGGGCCAAAATGTCTTTCTCCCATGTGCGAGAGTTTTTAAAATTGCTCTCAATTAGAGGGATTAAGTCAAAATAAGTTGAAATTTCTGTCATGATACTCATAGATGTACTTTCATTCATTTACATCCTCCAAAACATTAGAAAAGATGTATTTGGTGTGAAAAGGAAATAATCTCGCTCATGGGCCAAATTTATTTTCGCCCATGGGCGAGATGTTTTTGAAAGTCGGTCTCAATTAGCAGAATTAAGTCAAAATGAGTTGGATTTTGTGCCATGATACTCATAAATATCTCCTCATTCAATTACAACCTCCAAAACACAGGAAAAGATGTATTTTGAGTGAAGGCAAATATTCTCGCCCATGGGCCAAAATGTCTTTCTCCCATGTGCGAGAGTTTTTAAAATTGCTCTCAATTAGAGGGATTAAGTCAAAATAAGTTGAAATTTCTGTCATGATACTCATAGATGTACTTTCATTCATTTACATCCTCCAAAACATTGGAACAAAAAAGAAATTGAAAAGGAAATATTCTCGCCCATGGGCCAAAATGTTTTTCGCCCATGGGTGAGATTTTGTTGAATCGCTGTAAATTAACGGAATTGATTCAAAATGAGTTGAAATTTGTGCCATGATACTTATGAACATACTTTCATCCATTCACAACCTCAAAAACATAGAAAAAGATGTATTTTGAGTAAAAGTAAATATTCTCACCCATGGGCCAAATGTTTTTCGCCCATGGGTGTGAGTTTTTTAAAAATCACTCTAAATTAGCCGAATGAAGTCAAAATAATTCACGACACGACACTAATAAATACACGTTCATTTATTTAAAAGCTGCAAAGCATGGAAAAAACATGTATTTTCAATGAAAGTAATTATTCACGTCCATGGTCCAATATGTTTTTCACCCATGGGCGAGATGTTTTAAAATCGCTGTTAGCAGAGTCAAGTCACAACAAGCTGAAATTTGTGTCATGATACTTATTAACATTTTTTCATTGATTTACAACCTCCAAAACATTTATTCTGGACGAAATTAAACACTCTCGCCCATGGGCCTGCCCATTGGCCACTGTTCGCCCATGGGCATGTCCATGGGCGAGCGAGTTTAAATTTTGAGTTTTCGAAAAAAAATGTTCATTTTTTCATCCTTAGCACATATACATAACAGCTGCATGTTTAATTTTGCCCAATCCCTTGTGAGAGAGTGGCCACAGTGCTGAGAGTTTCTGGACTTTTGTGAGTCCAAAATTAAATTGTGACGTGTTTACACCAGATATCGCACATACGTAGTGGTATAGTGGTTCTACGAGTGGTATCTGAAATGTTCCGAGAAGAACATGAGATTGTGATGATGGTACTAGTTGTAAATTAGTTTTCAGCATAACACTCACCACGATTCACAAACACTTGATGCAAACGCTTTCCAGGCAGTTCTCAGATTGGGGAATAGGTGGGAATCTACGGGTGCAAAGTTTGATAAATATTTAACTCTAGGTTTGTAAACAAGTTGAGATTTTGAAAAAAAGGATGTGATATTCTCCGTATACCATTGTAATGCAATCAAGGAGGTGTGTTGCACAAATGTGTGAAACGTTCCTTTTCTCGTGTTCGATTAGTATTAGTACCATGTACATTAGCATTGTGTGTGAGTGTAACACTTCCAGGGGGCGCGGGACAACACGAGAAGCTGCGTCGTTCAAAGAATGGTAGCTTTTTTTCTTGTGTACACGCCTGAGATGGGACGAACAATTAGTATACAATTTGTAGAGTCTGATAGGGACTGCCAGGGACAGGCGACGAAGTAAGGATGACTCTTGGGCAGCAGATGGATGGATTGGCTGGTCAGTTCGTCCCGTCCAAGTCCCTGGTTTGCCTCTTTTGCTGGTCTGTCCACGCCCGCTCTGCTGTCCCCGCCTAACCTCCCTACCTTTATATGTACATGATTAACAACAATTTGGATAGCTTGCTACATTTTTGACAAGTCAGCTTTTTCCACTGGCGGGATCTGCCCAGCTGGTCATGTTTTGATTAGCTGTGGGTAACACATCGCTGGTAAGTGTCTAGACAAGTCACTGACAAGTGTGCACAAACAACAGTGTTACATGAGGCCACTTCCTGATGCTTACCATCACAGGACGTCAAAGCTTAAAGAAACGACAGTGGGTTGTAATCAGTGAACACTTGACCCAGAGGAAGACTACTTGCCAAATACACCATAAAATGCTGAATCAGAGAAATTCCGGATACACAATTTAAATAGATTGCTAGTGCACAGACATTTCGCTGGATTTCAGGTTCTATCACTTGATAGTCAGGTTTTTGACGTTGCAGCTGGGTGATGAGGGTGATTCCTTTATGACACGACGTCGCGGACATCGTTAACATATTACGATTGCATTCGTATAATTTTAAAAGGTATTTTAGCAATACCGCCGATTTGCAACTATTGCATATGAATCTGTGGAAGATGACTTTTGTTTGTTGTTTAACACACTCAACAACATCCCAGCAATACGGCGGAAGGAAGAATCAACAGTTCTTAATATCAAAAGCCTTGAAAACATCTACCATATTTACTAATCGTTATATTTATGTAAATATCGTTCTGCTGAGATCCTAGTCAGAAGTCAACGCACTCTACCCACTTGTCCACGAGCTTCATTGATCCTTGTTTATTTATATAACATGGAGGTACTTACGGATGCTGGAAAGAGACAAACTCCTAGGAAAGCCTCGACACAGTATATATATGCACGTAAGCGTAAAAGAATCGTGAATACACAGCTGAGCGCTGGCAGTAAAGTCCAAGGGACAAATTATTAGACATTGTATGTTCTTTCGTATTCTTCGGATGTTGTTGACTGGACAAAACAAGAACTTTATTAGTGACACCTTTACTCGAAGAAGACCGTCAGACAACCAATCCAACCACAGTCAAATAAATGTAGCAAGATTAATGAGCGAGTGTTGTCTGATTACCTTCGAGCCTCAGGGCGACAGAAATATATTGTTTTCGTGGCACGCATCTGTTCTGATGATCCCGTATAGGCTATAGTGAAATATGTCTGAACCTGATGTTGAAAACCTTTCGCATACGAGTTGATGATCTTGGAAATAATCTAAACGTCAATGTGGACATTTTTGTAGTGTCTGTGGATGAACAGCACTCGCAGGCTTTGCTCTCTGAACTAGTGAATAGACTTTATATACAGAGTGTTTTTCCAAACTGTAAAAAAGCTGTAGTAACAGGAAACTGCAAAACCCACACAAAATTTCCTTGCCATCAATAATTGTTCATTGTTCTGCAGTACCTTGTCTTACATATCGGCCATATAACATGGCCAACAATGATATTTCTAACTATATCTATTTTGAGACTGTTACGGTTAAAAATTTACCGTGGCAACAATGTAAGAAATCCCCTTGTGAACCAACAAAACAGAACAAAGACAAGTTTAAAATATTCAGATATTATTATTATGCAACGAGAGCAAGGTTACAAAGTCACAAGTCAATAAAACAATGCAGATTTCAGGTACAACTCAAGAGAGACATAATCTAAGTCAATGGGTCACAAAATACAATATAGCACACTCACCAAAGTCTTGTTGTGAGAGAGAATCAACTATGGCAGAATGTCAACACAGCGATCGGTGTGACAGCAGATAACGTAGGTCAGGCGTTGACGGATTTTGATGATCAAGCGTGGCAGAGATTTAATTCCAGCAAATATGAATGAATGTGAGTGTCGCCCTCAACACGGCAACCATCCTTTATATATATTTCCTAAGTCATTTCCCGAAAGTTCGGGCACAAACGAACATCGTCTACACTGTGGAATGCCCACGAATAAGTCTCCCGGAAGTAAACACAACGAAAACTAGGAGCAGATAAATTCCAGAAAATCAGAATGCTAAAAGTGTTGATCAGCTATTAAAACGAAATGTGACCCATCATATTTAATATTCAAAACACTAAATGTTGTGACCCAATAATAATTATTACTTAATTAATAACAAAAATATACAGTAAATACACACTCGTAACAAGACGTTAAAGGCAATTTGTCAAAAATGAAATTAGTGAGTTAGTGAGTTAAAATCTATTGTCACATCCGCCATATTTCAGCCATATCGTGACGAGAACAATTAATTATATACATGATAATCAATGGTAAACTGTAAAACTCTGTCAGTGATGTATAGGAAAATAACTAGATTGGAATTTAAAACTAGTCAGGAGATCGAAAGCAGTTTATTGATAGATGACAATACAAGGTCAAAACAGACCATATATTGCCAACAACTGAAGGTGCATCACCATACTAGAGACCACGGGAACTTACACTACATTTGGTTTCTGCATGGACCATAGCTGGTTTAACACCGATCTTTCAGCCGTTACGAATGTAGGAAATCTAGACATACATTTAAAGACACGCATTCTACGATTAAAAATTTGGAAAGTTTAATTTACAGTACTTTAACCCCCTTTGAGAATACAGACACTAACAATTTGAGTTACTAATTTAAACTTGCTATCATAAAATTGCTATCTATTTACAAATCATTTAACAGATCTAAGTCTTTTATAAATGAAATAATGAAATGAAAACTTCTGTTCGTGATTGGAATTAGATATCCCTTGTGATGAAATACTCATCAGTCAAGAAGGACATGCTTGCCCGTGATTCTTTCATTACAAGGAATGCAAAACGGGGGATCTTCATCTTTCATAAATATTTTGCGAGTATAATTATTTAATATAGCCAATATGACATCGTCGTATGATAACCTTTTCAAATCTGGACTAACAACCCAAATAGGTATAACCGATATAGGGTTTTATTGCATATAATTTATTGATACCTACTTGGGCGTCCCACTTCTTCTACATTAGATCACGGATGTAGGTTTAATGCTAGCTTTGAATCATGGCATCACTGATTTGTTGAGTGCTGCCATGGAAGCATGATCGGTCATTGTATTCCCAGAAATGACAACGTGTCTGGGTAAATGTAATTTGAAGTTTACAGAGGGAACAATCAGTGAGATACTGGACTTCTTCAATTTGTAGGTAAAACCTTTCCATCAGAGGGCATCTTCATGAGCACCTGCTGTGCTTCCGTCTTTATGAATAAGAATTTCTGCTCGGGTTGACATATCAAAATAATGTATACTGGCCATGGCCAAGAAGATTAACAGAGGCTTTCCATTAAATGATCAATTCCCTTCCTTTGATTTAGCCACCTCAACTGAAAATTAAGGAGACACGTCATATAGCCTCAACTGCTTTATATTTAGATCTATGCATAAAGATTCATCGTGACAAAAATACTCTCCTCAAGGTTGTATGACTATGTTCAACTTTCCTATAGTTAAGTTCCCTTTCACGTGAAGCAATATTCTAACAGTTCTAGTCTTCGCAGTTAATATTTCACAACTGTTGAAGAACAATCGAGAATGTTCTCTTCAGCAAAATTTCAAAAAGCGTCATACCACTCTTGCCCATTTGCTAAAGACTACAACATTCAAGGCCTCTGTAAAGTTTTCTGAATATTTTATGGTAGACATGTTAAGGACATTAAAAAAGTTGATGCATAACTAACAAAACCTATTCCGATGCAACTCCTTAATTTGATATGTCTCATACGTTACTATTTCTTCTCAGTTGAACAAGCCTTTTCGCGAACTTGTCAACCTTGTATTTGCTTCATCAGATTTATTCATTTTATGAATGGGCAAGGAGTTTGTGGTATTTCATGACCTGCTGGGACTGACAGATAAACTGACGTGCACAAAGTAAAAGAAGTTATTTTGTACTTCCAATACGCTGAAATGACACCGATGCATGGCTATGGGCGAAAGCAGACTCACAGCCATTGATTTCACAGTGTCATACTTCTATGTCCACTCAGGACTTATCTTCAAAGAAACAGGATCCCAAAAACCAACAAATGGTTGACTCTACTCTCCTTTATGGCGAACGGTAAATAGGCAGTGTTCAATACCAAAGTCCCTAAACTGCCGACAGGGTAAATGCATTCTGACTATGTATGAATGACCCGATGAGTGATCTCTGAAGACGTTATGCCTCCAATCAACCTTTGACCCATATTCCAGGAGGAGCATACCTTCCACAAACGGAGTCCGGACGCACGATGCTCAGCTGTTGGTGGCTCTTCACTGTTATAATGGCGGCCACCTACAGTGGTAACCTCATAGCGTTCCTCACTGACGGACGAGAAAAACCACCTTTCTTCAGTCTAGATGAGATGGTGCAACAGGACAGGTACAAGTGGGGATTTGTTGGAGGAACAGCACTTGTCCCTCTCTTTCAGGTCAGTACACGAACACTTAGTCTGAACATTGTTTTATATTAAATATGAATTAGCACAGTAATGCAAGGCAATTCAATAAATATAAAAATGTGATGCCAGGGAAGGAAGAACCATCACTCATGACCGTCATCTCGTATGTTCATACAGACAGACAGAGACCTCTGGAGAGATTATTTTAGTGTCTGGAATAATAGTCATGCTGGCTCTTCCAAATTCTTTTCACTGTCAACACAGTATCGACTCTGAGGGGATGGAATTTGGTTCAAGCCAGAGAAACAGGGAAGGGCAAATACAGAGTTTAAAGTATTCTACAGACGCTTCCATCAATACCTGCATGATATGATATTAATCCAGAACGTCGTTTGCAAATGTATGTACGGAGAATAATAACTTTCTGCTGGTCTAAATATTTGTATTTCTGTTGTAGAATTTTGTGAATATATGAAAGCGGCATCTTGCGCTTGTTTTGGGATCGGTGGAAACCGAAACATCAGTGTCCAGTTCCAAGCAGAAAAGCAAAGAGAGTCGACATGTTAACCTTGCAGAGCGCCTTCTATGGTGCAAGTGTGGGTGTGGCCTTATCATCCTTAATCCTTGTCTGTGAAATATTTCATAAACGGAGATGTAAACAAATACTGCAAAGAAAATGTTTTGAAGACTGTGTTGAAGAAAACACCGTGAAATCTGATTCTTTCTGAACTGTCTCATCTAGACATACCTTCCAGCACCTGACCCAAGACAGCGTTTTCCAGTGGTATTATGAATGCCTATACCTGTGACTCGCCTTTGAATAAACCTTTAGTCATATTAAGAGGTGTCAGTTCTATAATTTGGGGAGACCTTCAGAGGTCTTCACATGTTTGAGACCTGAACCAACCGTTAGGAAAATTCCAGCTATATCATTGCAGTAGACACAGGAAGTGGGATTCCAACACTGGAGATTGCCAAGATATCTTGGCAGCAGCACAGGTGAACGCTATATACTCTAGTCTCAGCCACCGTCCACCTCTCTGAGGATGATGTAGGTCGATATGCTGACAGAGCAAAATGCTTCATCTCTGCATATTTATGTATAGGGGATATAGAAACAAGTTTCGTTCGTCCATACGTCCGTCCGCCATATTTTGTCCAAAGCTTATCTCCGAAACTATTCATGATAGCTCAACCAAACTTGGACCAATTGTCAAGTATGATTATTAAATGCACCCCTTTGGGAGTTAGACCCACAAATGAATTTTAATTTTTCCTGTTTCAATAGAAACATGACATAGGCTGTGAATACGAGGGTATCATCTTGTCTGGAGCAGATCTCCCAAAAGTTGGTGTAACATGTTCACCGTGATCCCCAGATGTGCCTTTTCACAAGTGTGTATTTCATATTTGCTGTCTTCAGGACAACACGTTATACTGTGACTGAAATTAGTGGTTAAGCTCTTTTCCGGAGCAGAACATTATAACCGTTCACTACGTCTTCACCAAACGTGGCATATAAGTCTGGTGGTATTTGGTAGGTTTAGATTTCTAAATGTAATAATTTTAGCGCTTCCTCTTCAACAAGTTCGACCACGACTGAATGTGGTGGTAGTGTACCAGAGCATAACTATTTTATCAAATCAAGCTCCTCACGCCAACGTGTGTGTGTCTGTGTGTATTTTACAGACATTACGTATAATGAGCGAGCGCGCTTGTGTATGTGTATTAGTGTTTATACTTTGTTTACTATAATTTTCATGCAGTGTACATATATTCCAGAAGGAATAAGCCTGACCGTATGCATACTAAATACACACTGATTCGTTGCACACATTTACTGAAATCAGGATGTTGATGTAAGCCATTACGAAGAAGAATATGAAATGTCATTGTGTACCGTCCCGAGCATGGCGATCTAACTGTATGTTAGATACAGTCTGTTTTCATTTTGTACTGTCAGCCATAGTATCCATCCAAGTATTTTAGTATTAATTGCTATTTCTTTAAATTGAAACCTGTGATACCAGTTGTTTTACTGTCCTTTGCTGGCAAGGTTTTTTACCTTTCTTTATTGTAACATCATAACTTGTTTGTAGTCACGATATTGCTGCAATATTGCACACGTGACTTAAAATCTTAACTCGCTCACACATTTTGTACATGTAGCAATGAAACCCTTCACATTATCAAAATGTCTGCCTGCTTTACAGTGCACATAAAACAGTTCCCAAGTGAATGATAACCAAGTCATAACACGATATCGAAAAGTAGTATTTGCTTCAGAGAACAGTGAAGTAATGAGTGAGTCCGAGTGACACACATGGATGATCGATAGCATGGTAGAATAAGATGGCAATTATCCATTCAGTACAACACAGGCAGCGTTGGTCAAATACTCATTGGGACTGAGAATTACGGGTGTAACAAAGGTCTTTGAACGTGATAGTCTACGATGAAAAGTGCTATTTTTATGATATGTCAAACAATTAATTCGCTTGGCAAAGTGGTGTACCCGTGGAGTGCAAGAAACCTATACTCATTGTCTAGATTTGATATCATTTTCAATGAAATGAGGCGAAGGTAGCTTAGTAATTAGCAAATGTATTTCATTACAATAATGTAATGTGAAGTCAAAGTGAATCCTTTATATATATAGTATTCCCAGAAATTATTGAGAATCATGTTGCGTCATGTAACTCAATACGTTTATTAACTTCTGGCGTTTTACTTACATAAACATGTTAAAACATCATCAGTCTCAGTGTTGTTTTAGTACTTTGTTAGACCTCCTCGCTCAGCAATGCATGCCTGAATACGCCTAGGCACACTACCCATCAAAGTTTGTAGGTAATCGTGTGACAGGGTATCCCAATATTGGACCACCTCGGCCTTCATATCTTCAATATTTCTCAGTCCCTTTTGGTTTATTCTGTCCTTCATGACTCCCCACACATTCTCAATTAGGTTTAGGTCTGGGCTGTAACTGGGCCAGTCTAAAACTTGAACATTTTCGCCCGACAACCACTGTTTTGTGTAGCGCGCAGTGTGTTTTGGGTCATTATCATGCTGGAAAATCCAATCATCTTCATACAATGTTTGTGCTGTCGGAAGAAAGTGACCATTTAGAATGTCAACGTATCTTTCTTTTGTCAAGTTTCCCGTGAAAACACACAATGGCGTCACTCCGCGAGCCGATATGCCACCCCACATGTGAAACTTCGGGCTATGTTTTGGTCGCTGGTAGATAGGTTTGACAGTATCTTTGGTCCAAATTTTCACACAATTAGGGAAAAGCCAAACAGAACTTTCATCCAAAAAGAAAACATTATCCCAATCTTGATTTTCATGAGCCCGACACCAGTTTAAACGTTTTTCCTTTTGTGCATCTTTCATCAACGGCGAGGGAATTCCACGTTTTTTCACCCAATTAAGTCTCTGTAATTCCTGCCTAACTGTTTCATTGCATACCTGAGGACTTCCTCTGCTAATCATTTCATTTCTGATGTTCTCAACACTTTTCAATTTGCCCCTACTCACAATCTGCCCAAGTCTTCGGCGATCCACAACACTGAATTTCCTAGGCCGACCTGCCCCTACTTTGTGCTCTATCCCGATCCATGTATGCATCGCCAACTGTTTCAGATGATACGATACGCGATACCCAGTGATCAGTATCCAAAGATAATTCAATAACGATAACAGACCTGTTCATTTATACCGATTTTCATCAAATTTGCTAGTGTTTAAGCATAGCACATTAGGCATCGCTTCGGGAGATAAGCATCAAACTTCAAATAACCAACGGCCCTTAACCCACAGACTTTCCTCCTTCAAAACCACATATATGCAGATTTGCTGGTGTTTAAAGTTCGATCCCTGAGTATTTCTGCTCTGTCCAAACATCGAAAGTAATTTATAATAGTAGTAAAATCTTTGCAATCAAGCAGTAGCTAATAAGTACGCGACAACGCGCGATGGGCATCACTGGTTAATTTTGACATTGTTTCCTTGATTTTATGAGGGCGACAACAAGGCAGTGCCAAAACGTCTCGTCTAGGCTTCCATACAGTTCATTGACTCGTACCCTTTATACATGTCTAATAATCAGAGTACAACCTGAACTATGTTGTACGCAAACAGAAGCTCCACATCGATTTACCTGAAAACCAATCGCCAATCTTCGTCTGTTTGAGGTTACTTAACAGCTTATGGTATAAGTGTCTGCGTGTGTGGAACTAGCATGGTCTCTCATTGTTTGTTTAAATAGCGCATTTAAGGAATGGCTCTGATATTTATTCACAGATCTCAATAACGACAGAAGTCACAGCCAGATTTGAATATTGATCAAATCATTCCTCATGATGTTAATTTAGCCACGTGCACTGTGTAATATACGACATTCATCTTCAGACTTCTTCCAGACACACACAGCCTCTGTAACAGACGTATGATGTATGGAATTTGTACCATGCTGATGTTCATCTTTATAGTTTGCACATCCTCGCATATGTGGACAATGCCTCCGGGTGAGTTCGACTGTTATCTTGTACAATCACATATCATTAAGCTTGTATAGTGTATAATCATGTATCATTTTGTTATTAAATAATCATATCCCGTTACATTGTATAAGTAAATATATTCACATATATTGTGTATTTTTGTAGTGGCAGATGGTGGGGTGAATGTTGGTGGATGGGTTCTACCGCACTCAACTGGCGATCACAGATGACAACCCTATGTTTCCTTTAAAAGGAATGTTTGAAGTAACTCTGAAACCACACATACATAACTAAGTATTTGTACAAAAAAGCATAGCATTGGCTTAGATATACATGTATAACACTTGTTAACATATTCACAGAATACAACTATCCCGGACAATGTGCTAGTATAAATAAATCTTTAAATATTACCAGCAACATGAAAACTATTCATTATATACATTATATCATTTAGGATATTCATATACATACAACATCATGTATGTTCTCATGCAGTCAAGGATCGCACGTCATCATGTATCATTCTAAGAAAAGTTAAAACACATCCTTGATAGCATATGTAATGGTATATAAAATAAAATATAATATAAACAACAAATCTCACATCCTATTTCATACCACATGAATAGACTATACATGTACATGCTATGTTAAAGTTATAATTTAACCTAATTAGGTTTAGACTGGTATTTACGTACCGCATGCGCTAGGTTTAATGTAAATAGCTATATGATATTTAATGATATAGAACTTAAATAAATTACACTTAAATTACACATCCAACCAACTGTACCGATGGCTGGAAAACACTAGACACATTTAATTACTGAAGCCTTAATACAACACTTTTTTTGAGAAATACACTATATACAATACCATTTATATATATATGAATGGTATTGTATACATGCATATATATATTATATGTGTGTATATATATATATATACAATACCATTCATATATATAATTATATATAGCTTTATATATTCTCTCTCTCTCTGGTATTGTATATAGTTTTATATTTATGTAAATAAGTATAAGTATATATATGAATGGTATTGTATATAGTGTATTTCTTAAACAAGTGTTGTATTAAGGCTTCAGTAATTAATATATATTAACCTGATTAATAAAATCCCCATTACACTCCACGAGAAGAAAGACAAAAGAAGCATGAGAAGTGTGTGAGCGCATGGGTCACAACTTGGTTTGACCCGGTGGGGTGGCTAGTGTTAAATTGAGTATTACACTCCAGAAATGTTCCACAAAATATCAACTGTCGTGACCTGATCCTCTTGAAATGATCTATTTGGCTGCTAACAAGTTATGTGTCATAGAAACCTTTAAATCTAAGGGACAATAGGTGGCAAGCTGACCAGAGAATCTGAGAGAGAAAGACAAAAGAAGCATGTGAAGTGTGTAAGGGCATGGGTCAGAACCTGGCCTGACCCTGTAGGGTGGCTATTGTTAAATCGAGTAATTGCATAAGTGCAGGGATGTGTTTAAATGAGAGGGTTTGTTATATTCTATTTGTAAAGTTAAAAACTGACACATATAAGGTATACAATACCTTTATACAAGCTCTTAAAATTGAAACATAAATTATGAATCTAATAATGATTAAAACATGACTTGGCCACATTTGCAATTGTTGACGTTTATAAATATTCATGTGGTAAATCTTATAATGTTACGTAATGACAGATTTTTTAAGAAATACCTTAATACATTCACACTCCTGAACGTAGCATTTGACATACTCTTCATTATGAAAGGCCCTGTAATTACCCCGCAGTGTTAAAACTTACGTCAGAACATTTCTCCAATGCCATAATGAATATTAGATCCTACTGGCTATTAAGAATGTTTGACACTGGATGGATCGATTCATCCATCTATCCATGCATGTAGCATTAGTACAAACACAGTATTATAAGGTGACATGGTTTCATTACTTTTTGACTGACTTTTCGAGTGGGCATCGCATTCAGGACTGCATATGTAAGGGCCAATGGTCCCGAAATGATCCGCCCGGGCTGTGACAGGATCGGCACACTCCTCTTTTCTCTATGTGTTTCCATATTCAAACAACATGCCGCTGCTTATGGTGAATATGGGGTTTAATTATATTCCTGGATGGCAGGTACATCATAATGAAAAAATAGAAGAAAATCATCAAACGATTTAAGGAGTCAGCGGTCAATGACTTCATTGGTTTCAATTATGTAAATAGGTGCTTCTCTAACCAGATATCCTGCTGACCATCAATGCACATGAGAAATGCCGACATCCTATTGTGTGCCACATTAATAACTCAGTCAATAATGGGTTAACGGTGACCATTTTGCTTGTCTCTGCTGAAAAGCAATTTGCTGCGTGGAGACAACTGGTAATATTTCTTCCATCCACTGGCAGATGTAATCTATTTTACAGGTCGATGGTTAGGTTCTGATAAATATCAGCAAATGGATTTTCATTTCTCTGTGTTTACTAGTTTACAGTCCGTGCTGATGTGCGGTGTGGGGCAAAAAGCAAACACGGATTGTCTTTCTGCAATTTCTGTCTGTGTGTTGACTTCATCAAATGACACCAAAGGCCTATATTCATCAGTATTCTGAAACTACAGAACAATTTCAATTCGTTCAAATAACATCAATGAAGTAAACAGTGATGTAAACACCTGTTAGCGAGAACGAATAATGTATTTCTACCGAATAGGCAGGACACGCTATGTGAACACTTTGTGATCTACCTTAATTTTGTGATCTTTTCACATCATTTGGATCAGGGCTTTTTCGACCCAGAATCAGTCTGTACAAAACATTGAAACTGGTGACACTCAAGCTTTGACACTTTAGTCATTTACTAATTTACTAACTCATCAGTGACATATGCCACTCCTCACTTCGTCCTGTAAGTTTAGAACTCATTACACGTGGCTCAGTTTTCTCCAACATTAACAAAAGGACTATAATATGCTTATAATATAGTCAGAATTGTACAAGAAGTAAACAGTAAACAATTAACAAGTGAGTAAGTAAGTTTGTTTTTTAACCACTTTTAGCACGTTAGCAATTTTCCAGCGCGGACTTCACACATTGTACTCTTGTGGAAACATGTAAAGAAAATTTTCACCCATTGTTGATGACAATGATGTACGAATCAAGGATGTTTAGAAATGCTCTAAAGAGTATGTGTCAATTGTACATCCGTTCGTCTGGCAAACTTCCAGCAATACTGTTTCAGTGACACCGGTGCATGGGGATATGGGGGCCCTGGCATCGCTCTCCTCCTGCCAAGGTCAATTCAATCCCTCCTCCTACCTGGACGACCTCAACGTCAGCCTCTGTTCCGTGGACTGCCCAACGCTCCTCTCAAACCATGTAATACACATGCGGTCAATGCTCAAAGTCACAAGTACAAAGCAGTCCTACTTTGATGCCCTGATCAGACTCGACTCCATGGACGTCCTCATGAGAGGCATCACCTCCATACTCAACCACGTGAAGTGGAAGACGTGTGTTGTTATATCGTCATCATATCTAGGTAGGCAATAGAGCACTCCATGGTAAACAAAAACCTAATGACAATGATTAAATGACAGGGTTCGATAAATAATAGTCTTATGACTTCCACGTACGCAACTTCGTTTGAATGACTGAACATCTCAAGAGATGATAGATATAGTAAGATATCAGCGAATAAATAATATCTTGTAAAACACTTTTGGAATGACGGTATTTACAGTTTTGACTGCACTGTCTGGAGGTAGACTGGCTTCGAACAAGTTACTGCTGTATATGATAGATGATCCCAACAACCCACTAGAAAGTATTGATCTAGTCGGTATCTACCAGCTCCTTCTGGAGGAGGACCTCAGATTTCTTGTGATATGTCCATCCAACTGTATACAGAATCTCCTGATTCAGGTAGTGTTTCTGATTTCAGTTATGTTTGAAACAAAAATAACATGCTGCTTTTTAGATAGAATTATCTAACAATATTATAATCAGCTTTCCATAGTGCAGACTATTTCTAATTTCATAACAATGTGTTGCTTGGAATTCTGCAAACTATTGACATAACAAATGCCTAAAAGCACAAAAAATGAGTTAAAAGTTATAGTGACAATGTCAATATTCAGTCATAACGTGATTAGAAAGGGTCATATTTAGATAATTCATAATGTTTTATCTTAAAATCTGTCTGAGAAGGACAGTGAAGGAACGAGAACAAAATAAGAATGGGATATAGATCGCAAGCAACTGAAGGTAGATCACCATACTAGGGACGATGGTGTCTGGAACAGCAATTTCACAAAAGCTGTATAAATATTATATAATGCCAGTGGTGGAAGCTTAGCGTCAACTGTGTGGCATGATACTTTTTGTAAAAATGACAAAAAGATGGTAGAAACAGACTGAGTAAAGTATGACATGTACGATGTGCAAAATTTTATTGTCAGGCTCGCTGGCTGGAATCAAACATGTCCCTGCACAGTTCATTTCGGGCCTCTCAGTGGCTAATGGTACCTTCAACCGGAAGTGTCATGGACATGGTACACAGTTTTGAGCCAGTCAAAACCGATGGTGTTGTGTTTCTGGAGTATATGCCGTGTACGAAGTATTTTTCACAACTGGTAAGCACATATTAGTCATTTGATTATCTTATGACGGAAAGGACTAACCAATAGGACTAAAACCCCCTACAATACTGTTAAAACGGTGTTACTTCATTTCAACCATTAAGAAAAATACCCGTGCCAAAAGAATAATGATGTGTCTGTGGAGCATTACATTATCTAATATTACAATGATAATGCATTTGGAGTGAAGTCATGTATACAGAACCTGAAGATTATCATGAAGACTCTATCAAGGTATCAAGGAATAATAAGACAGAGTAGGCCTTGGGCAGTCCAGAATTGATACAGAAGGCATCTGCTTACAATATCTAAAGCCTGTCGATGGGGTTCACGTGGTCTTCTTGCGCCACAGAATGATTCAGTTTGCGCTGATGCTCTGCAGCTATGTTTTTATGTAAATAAGTAAAATATCTGAGTCCTTTGCAGAATCATGTAATATGTTCCTAGTCCCTCAGGTAATACTGTTACATGTTGCCTAGCATTGGAGTAAAAATCAATTTGTTTGATAATGTGGTTGTGTTATCTTACTGTAATACATTGTAAAAGACGATCCATTAAGCGAAGGTCAGGAAACAATGCGTCTCGCGTGAAGTTCGTTGAAATATTTTTAACATGTTTCATTTTAATGAAGATATCTTTAGTTTATGATATTCTTTGTTTAAATGAACCGTACTAACACGTAAGCAGCAAACAAAAGAACGAAACATGAAGGAAGCATGCCGTTATATGCCTTTATGCTTTATCACATAATGCGAATTTAAACTTGTGAAAATTTAGAAATAATGCGCAACTAAGATGTTTATTAGACAACAACATTGGTTAGTCAGAACATGTATTACATTTCTCCATCATAAATCCACATTGGTCAGCTAATGTGGTTGTAATGTGTCTCTCTTAATACATTTTGCATATCTGACAAAGGTGCACAAATCCAACTCGTCTATGTATTTTTGCAGACTGCAACCAAAAGCGAGTCGTCCCTTCTGGCAAAACTTCAAGTTCTCAGACCAAGCCATGGATGGAAAGATGTTGAAACCGTTGGCAGTATTGGGAGAGATCATTCTTTGGAAGTCAAACATCAGCTTTATTATGGCAGCGAATATGGATTTCAGAATCGAACGTTAATTGTCGGTACTCTGGAGGTGTTTAAATTGCGTTTCATATTATTTCACTTAGTCCTCACACACACAATCACACATACATACATACATACATACATACATACATACATACATACATACATACATACATACATACATACATACATACATACATACATACATACATACATACATACATACATACATACAACAGTTGTTAATGATTACTAGAATCACACTTTATTATTGAATAACAAATACAAATACAATAACGCCTACCTGTCGCTCCACCTGGACAGTAATGTTTACCATGCTGATCAAATTGTTTACCTGGCGAGTAGTGGAACTCTTCAAGGCATCGTGTCGTCACTCAATTTCCTTCATGTATTTATGATACAATTATTGTCTTATTTGGGATCTATAACCCGCAAACTGTTAGATCGTATCAATACTAAAATTGTATCGAGAATGGGTATTCGACTATACATATTTGGCCAGTACACGTTCGTGTAATGATTCGCAAATGAACTGTGCGTCCCCATGGTCCCACGTTGGGTCTGCCCTCAGTTGCTGGCGATCTATAGCCCAATTTCATATTGTGTTGTTTTGCAATGACTTACAATTTTACAAACTAGTAAAACCCAAACTAGTCTTAATTAATTTGTGATTGTCTAGTTGTTATACTGTCCTTCGCTGACAGGTTTCTAGATAAGTATAAATATATTAATTTTATTCTTAGTACATATCACGGCATGGCTGACATATTGCCGATGTGACGTTATATATTAACTCAAGCACTCACTCTCACTCATGATACACTATCCGCACCAGTGTCACTGACATCAATTTCAGATGAAATGTGTTAATCACGTGCTCTCTCCATAGTTTACGACCGCCTCAGCCATTTTCTGCCATTGGAAGTTACTACAAATATTTCTGCTACAATCTCTATCAAACAAAACACTATAAAGTTGTGGATTTATTTTTACGACACAGTGGATGTTCGATAGTAAAAGCAAAGCAGTAAATATGTATAAATTTACAGTAATAGTAAATTGTGTTTAGGTTCATTGGGAGTGACGAACGTGAAATAGCCGAAGCAGTGAAATGCATAACCACCTTTTTGTCCCGTCACAGTGGCCGCCATTTGTGATCAGGAGGGTGGAGAACGGTTCTGTGAAGTTCGACGGTCTTTGCATCCAGCTGTTGCAGGAACTGGCGAAACAACTCAATTTCAGGTTTAAGTGTGCAATATGTATGTGCGTGCACGTTTGTGTTTAAAATTGTGTTCATATGTTCGTGCTATCACGAAGTGCGGTACAGTTTCTGCAAAATCACAGTATTAAGTCCACTAAAGTAACCCTACCATGTCAGAAAAAAGAGAGCCTCATACTGTCTTATTTTATGGTGACTCAACTATCCCTGTTTGCTAGCTACAATCTGGTAGAGCCAGAGGACAGAGAGTGGAGTCGCATACTGAACGGCAGTTGGACGGGGCTGGTGAAGTTACTTGTCGGCGGGGTATGTTACAGTCGGAATATGAAGTTATAATAAGGGTTTGTTCATTGTGTTGACATGAATTGTTTGCACACAATTAGTAAGATGGTGAGGTCTAACATGATCAGTCGGTCAGTTCCTATGGAGTTGTAACTGTCACACTGAAATGTGCAAGGACTGCCAATGTGACCAAAACCTACTCCTCCCTTAAATGTGTATATATACGGCGAGCGCATTAAGGGATGTTTAAAAGTTAATATTTCCCTATTTTCAGAATGTTGATATGGTTGTGGCACCGTTTACTATGACTCACAGCAGGGCGGCAGTCGTCGATTTCACAGTGCCATACTTCTACTCCAACCTAGCACTTATTCTCGGCAGACAAGATCCAAACACCAATAAATGGTTGACCCTTCTATACCTGTTCCGCTACGAGGTTCTCGTTTGTATCCTCGTCTCACTCATCGTCTCCACTGTCATCCTCTTCGTCATGGAAGAAGTGAAACCAGTCCGTTTGCAGACAGACGACAGACCTTCGGATATGCGGCGGACCCGATATTCAGACATATTTTTCTATCATTTTGGCGCTCTCATGGCGAACGGTAAATCAGCATTGTTAAACAACGTTTCAAAATGATTTGAAGTGTGCTTTGACTAAGACGTCTTAGAGAATATAAATGTAGACATAAGCATTCTGGAGTTTAGAGCTGCCCGCTGTCAAAGATTGGTTTACAGGTTTGGTGTTTAACCTCGCTCTGAGAACTATTCCACCTGTTTGGCGCATATATAACATACATCATATTTGGGATAACATTTTCTTAGCAAAGTACAAATTCAATTACTTTTTGGTTGAGTCCCACCCAGGACTTGAACCCGCACCCACAGGTACCTAATCGCCAGCACACAAATTCAGGACCCTAGCCCCCTCACCCACAGTGAGTGAGTGAGTTAATATTTATCGTGACATCGGCAATATTACAGCCATATCGTGACGAAAACAAGTAATAATGACATTGTAGAATGAACAAATATAAGAAACTAAAATCCTGTTGACAAAGAACAGTAACACCATTAATATATATCACAGATATCCATTCAAGACTAGTAATTGAATCTAAAACAGTTTAACTATTGTGGACAATACAATATAAAAATGGGCTATAGATTGCCAACAACTAAAGGCAGATCACCACACTAGGGACCCCCTCACCCCACAGCGAGGAAAATGGAAGTCGGACAACTGGTAGTCTAGGCTGCGTACTTTGTGTACCCCTCTGATAGGTGTAAAATCCCACGGCCGATAAGGCGCTTGACACTGAGGGTGCGGGTTGACACTCAACCAAAAACGTACTAGAAGTTATACTTTACTAAGAAAGTGTTATCCCAAATATAACTATATATACTATAAAAAAAATGCATGGGCGATTTGTATTTTAAGCAATTTATTAACTGATTATTGAGTTCAAACAATCACCAACATATGTAACAAGAGCGCTGATAACAAGTAAAAAAATCGATTTTACCCGAAAAAGTAGATTTTGATGAGACTTCTTTCAAGGATGAGAAAGGCATCGCCACAACGCAACAGGAACCACCTTCCGGTTGAAATTGTGCAGCAAAGAGCAATCACGGTCTGGCAATAAAAGTCCAAATTGCTCTCAGAAATTGGCAATCGTTTTGAAAGAGTTTCAAGGTCAAATCACTTCTTCACGTTTGGACTCTGGGACACGAAACATCGCCATTGAAAGAATACATGATGGAGATTACCAGTCTTCTGTTCCCAGGCGTCTGCATGTTAGTCGGAACAAGATATCATGGTTTGCAGCTCGCTGCAACCAAACAGATTGAACACATGGCCGGCCCCGTGTAGTTACCGCTACAGCCGAAGATCGGTACATCCAGGTACTACAGTTGCGTGATCGCACAGTCACTGATGAAAGCACAACAGCCTGGGTGCCTGGATCTCAGAGAATATCCGGTCAAATAGTACGGAACAGGTTGAAAGAGATTGGTTCGAGAGCCAGGAAACCCGACGCCGGGGTCTGGCTACGTCGTCACCACACCATAGTGCTCAGCGTCTCTGTTATCTGAAAGTATCCACTTGGTTGCGTAGACATTACCTTCTACTAAAATGGTGTAAAATATCATGCACTAAAGTCTGTTTGTGGATGAATTATACATGTTTGAAAATACATTTTCGCAACAGATTTCTCGCCTATGCGTTTCTCCTTTGAGATAGTATCTGTGGCATGTGACCATTACTAAATGGCTTTGTGTATCCATACTTGGCGTCTGTGTGTAAATAATCGAAACTCTACAGTCTATTCAGTGATCAACAGTATGCGCACCGATCGACATAATTGGGATGCGCTGACATATGTCAAGCAAGTCAGTGAACCCGATCCCTTTAGGCGATTTTAACAACCATGGCTTGCTGAAGACAAATTCTAACTAGCCGTAGAATATTAGATCGTCACGATAATTATATTATTTATGGGGAATAGGGCCCATATACATATACGTACTGACAGCAACAATTATTAAATCCAAAGCAATCATTTACGCAGTATATTATATAAAATACTAACTTCTACAACACTGACTGTTCAGTAAATCTTCCACTGTTATCCAGGAGGAGCATACGCTCCAAGCAGTGGATCCGGGCGTACAGTGTTCGCCTGCTGGTGGATTTTCGCAGTGATACTGGCTTCCACATACAGAGGAAATCTTGTGGCGCTCCTTGCTGACAGACGAGAGGCACCTCCTTTCTCCAGCCTGGCTGAGATGGTGCAGCAGGACACGTACAAGTGGGGGTTTGTGGGAGGGTCGTCACTGGTCACTCTCTTTCAGGTCAGCATCTGTGTGATATGGGTTTTTGGGTTGTTCGCAGATTTTACTATGAGACAGAAGCATGATTCTGCCCCTGTTAAATTGCTACTTCTTGTGAATTAATGTATGGCATCAGTTAAGATTCAGATTGTCTTCTGAGTTCATACAATCTGAGGTTTAACAGTTGTATTTACAACCATCGACAGCAAACTCTAAAGGAGGTCAGTCAGGTTAAACCACGGTGAATAGAATCGTCAAAATCGTTTCCAGTTCTACAATAAATCTCTCCATAAATATCGAACCGATTTACAATTCTGACAATAACGCCCTACTCTCTGTTGTTGGCGATCTATAGTCTGTTTTCATATATATTGTATTGTCCAAATAGTGATATTAGTTCTACCTTTCCACACTAGTTATAATTCAAATTGTGATATTCTAGTTGTTTTACTGTCCTTCGTCGATAGGTTTTTACAGGAAATACATAGTTTATTTCAGTGTTAACTGTTCTCGCCACGATATGGCTGAAATATTGCCGAGGTGACGTTAAATATCAAAGCCAAGTTCAGCAGTATGACCGCCGCCATATTTTGCTGAGTGCGGCATGTAACCAAGCAGCCAACCAATCAACCAACCAGGTATTCGTGGAAAGGTGAGCATTTCCGGGGTTCCCGTTATAAACATATGCAAATGCATTCGGGAACATCTTGTTCAAGTCAAACTTGTTAATTGCATCGGACATAATTTTCGGCACTGGTGCAAAATTTGATAAATATCGGACTACGCTAATACATTAACTAAGCCATTATATTCTCTATGTTATTACATTATCTACGCTATTATATCATGTATCCATTCTATGTTGTAAAACGTCGTTGGCCTGAATATCAACCCAGAAAAAAAATTAAAATATCACTGAGCTGAATGTGTAATTCACCATTTTGACTTGTTCCAAGCGTTCCCGCCTTTTTCAGGTGATCTATTGACTAGCATTTGCGTATGTTTATGATGACTGCCACCGGCTGGGTAGGACACAGTCACAATCCCTGACATCATCAGTATTTGATAGTAATTCATAAACACACGTATCACCGTATCGTATCGAACCGCTAATCAATGGGTTGTCCTGTCGTGAGTCGTTTGTACACAGACCATGGTCATACAGCTGTAAAAAGCAAACCCTTACTCATGGTATAGTTGGAACTAACGGGTACACTCGATTTTGTCTCAGCAGAGCCTTTCTATGGATGTAGAAAGGCCTTTGTCGTTTCTATTTACGAGGAATGACCTGTTGCGTAGATTTTCAAACAACATGTTAGCTGAGTAAACTATGTAAAATGTGCCATTGGTTGCAAAGAAATCAGAATACATATCTTACTATTTTTGTATTCTTGTATTACTTATTACCTTTGTTATATCCTTTGCGTTAATTGATACATGTATAACTTCCTTACTTGGAAGGTGCATGTGCGTGTGTGCAGGTCTTGTGGTGCTAGTTGACCTTCAGTCAGTTCCTATTCTTACATGCCTGTGACATGTTTTCAGGAATCCAACATGTCTGTCTATCACAAGGTGTGGAACGGTGTGGAGGAGATGATGGGAAAAGAACCTGATTGGTTGAGTATGGATGGGGACGAGCATATGCGACGCGCGGTCGAACGTCAGTACGTCTTCATGGGAGAAGAGGCCACTTTGGAGATGTGGGATGACCCACGGCGGTGTGATTTACAGATAGTACAAGACAACTTCTTTTTTAACAAACACGCAGTTGGTCTACCCAAACACAGTACATACACACAACGTATCTCCAAACAGTGAGTGAAGTATGTTCTGATACTTTGTCTATTAATTCTTCCTTGGTGTTGGTAAATGCTTTGCACTGGCAAATAATAGAAATAACATGAATAACTCGTTAGATTGATGACTGTGCTGAATCTACCATACCAGGATTACAAAGATATCGTTGGTGTTGAATAAGCACTTGCTCCACCAAGTGCCCGACCTGGACTGACCGTACCTGACTCGGCCGATTACCCGTGATCATCAGCTCTTGTCTTTGTTTTTCACGGTTGGGGCAACCACTGACTAATCACATATTCAGCAACAATGTGATTGCATTGTTGATGAATTCAATTTGTTGTCCTTTGGAATTTCTCGTTTGTGAGTGACGTTTAAAGAGAAATGTTATATGTAATTCCTTTTGAGTATTATTTAGCTGTCATATTGTATACGACGAGTGAAAATGAGTTTCATAACCGAGGAAAATTCGTATCGAGAGTGGGAAGCATATCTTGTTTGGTAACAATCTATTAGAGAACCTACATCCACCAAAGATTAAGCGTGGGAAGAATAACTGAAGTTTCTTTAGTTTTTTTCAAACATTCCCCTCGCAATTTTAGCAAAAATCATGAACACAACCACGGGTATAAATCGCAGATCGTTTCGGTGTCTATACATAGATTGTGAACACTATATTTATCTATCCTTTGGTCAAATTCATTTAACCTAATAATCTGAAATCATGTGTTTCAATCTTGTAATGCATTAAAAGAATGGTAAACATAAACACAGCAGAGAAATATTTCCCCTGTCTACTACTTCGTGTCTTATGTGTTTCCGCGTAAACACACCAATCTCTTGATCTCATTTCTGGAATCAGGAAAAGGCAATTGGGTTTGCAAACAGTATGTTTCCAGGCATCTGTCTTGACCTACCCAAATCTGCAGCAATCTCAGTAAAATTTACCTTTTCAAAAGCTTTCATATGTGTACATCATCCTAAAATGGCACTGAATGTGAGGAAATCCATGTTTTAGAATATTAGAGTCCATGCTTTTCCATCGGAACTTGAATCTAAATTCAGATACAGTTCCGTGATTTAGAATACTGGAGAAAACATCAGAAAACACAGAACTCCACACTTATACACTGAGTTATCTTCCAGAAACGTGGATTTTGCGTGAATGACAACTGATGATGCTGACTATTTGCAAATTTAAAAAAAGAAATTACTACAGATATGCCTTTAGAGTGTGATGTTGAAACTTAAAATGTGTGACAACTTTCCATCACATTGTTCTTTAATAGAATAATGTATGCTATTTGGATTAGCCTTAAACTAAAAATCAGATTGTTGTCAGATTGTTGTCAGATTGTTTACATTTGTCACAGCTTTCTGGCCTATCTCAACTTCAGGACCTATCAACTGCATGCGCAGCATTGACTAAAAACGTTCAGAAGAAACGTAGTTGCAAAACATTGTTCGATTTTGTTACACTTGTACACTTTGAACTATTGGTTGTCATCTAATGAGCATCCGTGTGTGCAAATTTGCAAATTCTCACGTTCGAACAGACGTAGATTTCGCGAATGATGCTGCCGACATTGAATTGATCGTGAGCCATATTCCACTTCGTGATCCTCCTCTGATCCTTTGTCTTGACCGTAATGATGTTGTTTAAGGTACACATCAAATCGCAGCATTATGATATCGCAAGTGTGAATGGCATAATTCGAAGGTATCGTTTGACACCAAACGTAGGTCTGACAAATCCACAAAGCGCCCCGGGTCTTCTGACTGGCAGAAAAAGAAGTATGTGCCAGTTCTGATTGGCAGACTTGATCGGTCTATGTTATCTGTTGTCTCAGTTTTTCATGGGCGTTCATTCGTTTAAAGTGTTTTCAGTATGACGATGTACAATATACGTTGGAATATGCCTGTAAGATAATATACGCAAGGAAAATAAATCTTTGCGTGAAGATCGTCTTGCTGTGTCGTTCATAGACTAACCCCAACATACCTTGTTACATTCGTACAAAGGTGAAGAGTGTGCCTTCTATCCCCTTTTCCAGAATATTGCGAATATACGAAAGCGGCCTGCTGGATCTGTGGTGGGATCGATGGAAACCGAAACATCAGTGTCCAGCTCCAAACAGAAAAGCAAAGAGAGTCGACATGTTAACCTTGCTGGGTGCCTTCTATGGTGCAGGGGTGGGTGTGGCCATGGCACTCTTAGTCCTTGTTTGTGAAATATTTCATAAACGCAGATGTGAAACAAAGCCAACAACTTAAGTCGAGACAAAGACAACAACTTAAGTCTAAGACTCTTGAAGAGTCCAGGATATCTGATCCTATCCCATTCGAGCATGCTCACGATCATGTTGTACTGGGATCTCATGAGGACATATGATATCATATGTTTCCCTCTCTTGATACTATTGATATAAATGTTTTCAATAGTTACTTTATCAGTTCGTTTGATTTTGTTCATATAGCCCATGCTGTTACGGTTAAACATTTGCGATGACAAACAAGATGAGAACGATGGAATCATAGGGTTGTGTACTGGTTTGAATCGACATTGAATAAAACGTTAGTATGCCACCTGTTACTGTTAAGCGTGTAAATTGCCATGTAGTCCACTTTCAACAATATTCCAGCAAAATGTCACGAGAGCAGACACGAGTACTTGGCTTCAACCATTTACCCTGTGATTGCTGTCTGAAGGAGCTTTAATGTTAATAGAGTAAAACGCATGCTGTGTTGAGTGAGTGAGTGAGTTAAAATTTAACGTCACATCGGCAATAGTGCAGCCATAGCGTGACGAGAATGAGTAATTATAAAAATACAAATGAATTGATAGCACATACATTGTAAAACCCTGTCAACGAAGGACAGTAAAACTAACTAGGATATCACAGAGTAGAAGGTAAAACTAGTGAAGAGACCTAAAACAATGTATCTATAGAGGACAGTACAAGATAAAAATGAGCTATAGGTTGCCAACAACTGAAGGTAGATCACCATACTAAGGACCATGGGGACTTACAGTACATTTGCTTCCTGTATGGACCCTAATTGGATTTACATCACCCCTTCAGCTGTTAGCAATTTAGACAAATCTAGCCATAAAGTAAAAACACACTTATTCTACGATTAAAAAGCTGGAAAACTGAAATTTACTTCAAATGTTTTTGGACTTACGTACCCTCTCAGGAGGACAATTATTTTACGGTACTTCAACCCCCTTTGAGGGTACAGCCACTAACGATTTGAGGCACTATTTTAATCTTCCAATTTTAAAATATTTATCTATTTACAGTTGAGTTAACAAATGTAATTCCTTTAAAAATGCAATAATTAAATGAGGACTAATATTGCTAAAAAGATCCTGCATAGAGTGTGACTTAAAATACTGATCCCTTGTGATGGAATACTCAACACAGTCAAGCAAGATATGCTTGACTGTGATTCTTTCATCACAAGGGATGCAGAACGGAGGATCCTCACCTTTCAAAAGGTATTCATGAGTATATCTCGTATGGCCAATACGACATCGCCGCAAAATGACCTCCTCAAATCTGGACCGACAGCCCAAGTGAGTGTAACCAATATAAGGTTTTATGGCATGCAATTTATTTATTCCCACTTGGGTGTCCCACTTCTTTTGCATCAGATCACGAATGTAAGTTTTAATGCTGGCTTTATAGTCACTGTATGGAATAAGAAGTGGTGTCACAGATTTGTTGAGTGCAGCCTTAGCAGCAAGATCGGCCATTGCATTCCCAGAAATACCTACATGGCTGGGTAACCAACAAAAGACGATGTCGCACTGGCCAGTTGCAAGATCATTATACAATTCAATTATGTCAATTAAAAGTGGATGTTTACAAGACAAATTTTTAATAGCCTGAAGGCAAGAAAGAGAGTCAGAAAAAATTATATACTGTACATGATTAGGATGTCTTTTGATATATTGAAGAGCCGTTAATATTGCGTTTGCTTCTGCAGTGAAAATGGAGCTGTTATCAGGTAATCGATAAGATATTGTTCTGGATCCAATGACAGTGGCACAAGCAACTGTGCCACCATCCTTGGACCCATCTGTAAATAAGGATTTGTATGTACTATAATTATTTTTTAATTGCATAAACTCTTGTTTATATTGTAATTCGTTTGTGTCTGATTTTTTTAACTTTGTTAATGTGAGGTCAACTTGTGGCCTCACTAATTGCCAAGGAGGAGAAGAAAGAAGACGAGAAGGCGTTATACCCTCCAGCTCAATGCCGGCAGCAGAAATGAATGGTTTAATTCTGTGCTCAAGTGGCGGAACAAGAGAAGGCTTTTTGTTGTATAAATGCTCATAAAGAGGATCGAAAACGCAGTTAAAAGCAGGGTTGGATTTGTTAGAGTATAGTTTTGTAATATATTGTAAAGCTAATTTGATACGGCGCTGTGTAAGAGATGGTTCATCGGCTTCGACATAGAGACTGTCAATAGGAGAAGTTCGGAACGACCCAAGACAAAGTCTCAGACCTTGGTGGTGGATAGAATCAAGGAGTTTTAGACTGCTTTTACAGGCTCCACCATAAATGATGGAGCCATAATCAAGCTTCGAACGGACAAGTGAACGGTATAGGTGCAGGAGAGTAGCTTGATCCCCTCCCCATTTTGAGTTTGACACAACTTTCAATAGATCAAGTGCCTTCAGGCATTTAGTTTTCAGGGATTTGATATGCGGAAGAAAAGTTAAATGAGAGTCGAAAATCAAACCTAAGAACTTGGCCTCCTTAACGACTTTGATAGGAGTGCCATTTAAAAATAATTCTGGGTCCTTATGTGGTTTATACTTACGGCAGAAATGGATGCAATTAGTTTTTGTCTTAGAAAATTTATAACCATTCTCAAGACACCATTTATTTATTTTGTTTAAACATAATTGCAGTTGCCGTTCAATAGTATGCATATTCTTACCGCGACAGGAAATATTAAAATCATCCACGAAAAGTGATCCATCTATTGAATCGTTTAAAACCTTTGATAAACTGTTGATCTTGATACTAAATAAGGTCACAGACAAAATGCTGCCTTGCGGAACACCCTGATCCTGATTGTAATGATCAGACAGGGTAGAACCTACTCGGACTTGAAATTGCCTGTCAGTTAAAAACTCTGATATAAAAAGAGGCAAACGACCTCGTAAACCAAAATCATGTAAATCTTTTAAAATTCCATGTTTCCAAGTAGTATCATATGCTTTTTCTAGATCAAAGAATATAGATACTGCATGTTGTTTGGTAATAATAGCATTTTTGACGAAGGATTCTAAACGTACTAAATGATCAATAGTACTTCGATTCTTCCGAAAACCACACTGAATATTTGTAATGAGGTCATTCGTTTCCAGATACCAAATTAATCTGTTATTTACCATTCGTTCCATGGTTTTACAGACGCAGCTAGTTAAAGAAATCGGTCTGTAATTTGATGGATCCGTGTGATCCCGGCCAGGTTTGGGTATTGGCACGATAATTGCATTACGCCATGAAGGAGGAAAATTCCCAGACGTCCATATTTTGTCAAATATATCTAAAAGCGTCTCCAGGCATGATTCAGGCAAATGTTTCAGTAGCTGATAATGAATAGTGTCATCACCCGCTGCAGTATCATGGGCTTGGTTCAGAGCAGTGTGGAGCTCATGCATTGAAAACACTTCATTATAGTCTTCACCGTTATCGGAATCAAAATTAGCTTTTATCTTCTCCTGTTGTTTCTGGTATCTCTGAAATTCAGGGACATAATTTGCCGAGGAAGAATATTTGGCAAAAGTTTCGCCAATTCTATTTGCAATATCAACTTTATTAGTTGCCAATTTGTCACCATCTTTAAGATGGTGAACAGCAGATTTTGAGCCTTTGCCTTTTATGCGCTGAACCATGTTCCACACCTTAGACATGGGTGTGCATGAATTAATTTTTGATACATAATTTCTCCAAGATTGGCGTTTGTTTTGCTTGTATGTACGCCGTGCCTTGGCACTAGTAATTTTTACATTGTTAAAGTTATGAACAGTAGGATGTCTGCGAAAATATTTTTCGGCTTTCTTCCTACGTTTTCGTGCTTGTTTGCATTCGTCAGTAAACCATGGTTTACGAATATGAGGAGTTGCAGAGGACTTAGGAATCGTTTGATCAGCAATTTCATTCAGTTGTGCTGAAAAATACTGGATGGGATCTGCTACATTAATGAAGTGCTCTGGTGTTAGTTTTTCAACACATAATTGTTTATACAAAGGCCAGTTTCCTTTCAGAAAATTCCAACGAGATAAAGGAGGATTATCATCTGGTCTTACAGCTTTGAGGACAGTAGGGAAGTGATCGCTGCCACAAAGGTCATCATGAACAGACCATTCAAATTCATTGTAAATGTTTGATTCAGTCAGAGCTAGATCAAGTGAAGAATATGATCCAGTGGCTGGATGCAAATACGTATGTGAATCATCATTAAAAACACATAAATTATTATCAGAAATAAAATCTTCAATAACTTTTCCCTTATTGTTCGTATTTGTACTACCCCATAGAGGGTTGTGCCCATTGAGATCTCCCATGATGATGCAGGGTTTTGGCAGTTGATCATACAAACATTGAAGGTCAGATTGTCGAAGAGATGATGAAGGAGGCACATATAAAGAGCACAACGTAAGAGCAATGTGCAAGGTAAGTCGGACTACAACAGCTTGAAGAGGAGTATTCAGCTGAATAGCACTGTGAATGATGTCCTGTCTGACGAAGACACTACATCCTCCAGTTGCTTTGCCCCCTTCAGGAGAAAATGAATGGTAGCCAATGTGTTGTCGTAAGTTAAAAACATCGTTATGTTTTAGATATGTCTCCTGGAGACATATTGCTGACGGCTTAAAATCCTGTATTAACAAAAGAATCTCATTATAATTTTTCCTAAGTCCTCTGCAGTTCCACTGGATCAAGTTCGGCGATTGAATCACGGTGGTTCAATAGGCGATCGCTCTCGTAAACGGGAGGAAGAGAGATCCCTCCTGTTATCCTTTGTAGAAGGAGTAACCTCCATATCCAAAGGATCAAAAGTGTTACGCACAGGTACCTCCGAAGGAATAGGGGACCTGGCCTTTTGCTGTTTTTTAAATCTTTTTTTGTCTTTCTGTGACGTGTGAGTAGTGCCTGGTTTCTTAGTTGTTAGCTCGGACTGACTGTCTGTCTCCTCAACAAGTTCATTTTGAGTTTGAGTCTGTGTTTCTGAAGTGCATTTTGTAGAAGCGTCAGTAACGGTGCTGATGTTGACTGGCTGATCTGACCTAATCCATGTCATTTCAGTCTGGCACATGACTGATGCAGCTGCGACAGGGCGTGCTGCAGCAGCTGCATATGTGACGCTTGAAGACGGTGTCGACTGGTGGGTTACTAACTTTTTTGCTTCAGCAAATGAAATATTGTTCTGACATTTGATCTTCATAATCTGAGCTTGTCTTTGCCACTGAGGACACAGTTTTGAGGAGGACATATGTTTGTCACCACAATTTGAACAGTGAAAATCATTTTCACGGTCTGATCCATCATGGTTGCCAGTGCAACGGTGACATACCATAGAGTTCGAACAGGAGCGTGAGCCGTGACCAAATTGTTGACAATTATAACATAGAAGTGGATTTGGGATGTACATCTCCACTCCGATATTAAAATAACCAGCTTTGATAAACTGAGGAAGTGTTGACCGGGAAAAAGTGAACAGATAAGTATTCGTTTTCCTGATGATCCCATCTTGTTTTGTGGAGAAACGTTTGACTGATGTGACTCCTTGACTTTCAAGTTCAGCTGCAATTTCCTGTTCAGACATGTCAAGGAGGCAGTGAGTTCTGTCCCGGACAATGCCACGGCAAGAGTTCAATGTCCTGTGCACAGACACAGCAACATCAACATTGGCGAATTTAGTAACTGACAATAGATTCAAAGACTGCTGCCTCCGTGCACATTCAACCAGAAGGGAACCGCCACGCAGACGAGAAACATTCTTAACTTCACCACATATTCCTTGAATTGCTTTGGATATGGCAAATGGATTCAATTTAATTGGTTCATGGTCAGACGCTTCAATAACTAGGAATCGAGCCCATGAGTCTGTGTTTTGGGAAACATGTTCATGTGTATGATCAAAATCCAGGCGTCTCTTTTTTTCATTTCGAATGGAACCAGAAGTGTGCTGTGACATGGTTAGTAAGTAGTATTCGACATCCCCACTCCCCACCCGCCACCGAGTGTCAACAAGGACAGTGTTAAAGTGCACCGGATATCCAGATGCAAACACCAGGGATATGGGGATGCTATACTCCAGTAAATATGACTTGAATAGCCATCTTAGTCTAATAAATTAATTGCTAGGCTGGTTCTGCCCATAACAATTATTCATAGAGAGACAGTATTCAGCGGTCAACATTACCAGATTGGCCCATGAGCCACCGCCTTCTGGCATAGGACTCTAGGCATTAAATATATCAATAATTTGGAAATCAGAGGTCGAAATGGCCAAGACCCAAATGGTGAGCGAGTGTGCAAACAATATTATCTACGCACAGGGCATGGCGTGACCAGCCGATTGATAGAACCGGGCCAGTTCTACCACCCGTCTAGGTGAAGGTTGAAGGCCAAAGTGGTGTGTCGAGCAACAGGAACGCGGTTTCAAGCTCCCGTTGCCCTCAACCACCAGGATCCCTTCCTCCACCGACACGGGACGCAACCCATGGCCAACAGGCTGCCCAATTTGGTCGCCTCTTACGACAAGCAATGGGGTGCTGTGAACACATTCTGTCCCGGGTCCACACGGGAGAAGAGCACTTAGCGTTACCCAGCACCCACCACGAGGAGGTGGCTCTTCATGGGTGCCATATGCTGTGTTGAACTGTACCTTAAGTTTCCTTCTGGTACGGATCGAAGGGGTAACGTAATGATTAAGGCATCGTCACGTCAGACAAAGGACCGGTTTTAGATTCCTCACATGGGCACAATGGAGTTACCACCCGTGGTATTGTTAGAATATTGTTATTCGTGGCGTAAAACTCACTCACTCACCTTTGGTACAATGAGTAGTTAGGTTTCAGGTAAGACACTAGATGCTGCACATGATATTATGTACTGGTATAGAGGTTATACGAGTGGTGCCTAAAACGTTCCGAAAAGAATTTGAGATTGTCAAATACACCATAAAATGCTGAACCTGAGAATTTCCGGATGATACACAATTTTAATAGATGGCAAGTGCACAGACATTTTGCTGGATTCCATGTTCTATGACTTGATAGCCAGGTTTTTGACATTGCAGCTGGGTGGTGACGGTGGTTCCTGTATGACACGACGTCGTGGACATCGTCAACATATGGTGTCATTACGATTGCATTCGTATAATTTTAACCGCTATTTTAGCAATACCGTTGATTTGCATATGAATATGTGGAATATGACTTTTGTTTGTTGTTTAACATACTCAACAACATCCCAGCAATGAAGCGGCGGTCTTTAAATAATCGAGTCTCGACAGCATGAGCACCAATCTGCGCAATTAGGGTACGATGACATGCATCGACTAAGTCAACAAGTCCGCCCATCCGTGATTGATGCTTAGAATCTGGGATCGGCCAGATAAAGAAACGTTTTAAACCATCCGTTCTTTCTCTCGACAAGGCAAAGAACTTAAATTCCTTTGCAGCATATCGGAAAATCAGACCATGTATACTTTATAAACACTAAAATCTCGCACACCAATCTCTTCACCTCTATGAAGTACTGAATCAAAGCTGTTCACCACCGTACAATGGATGTCAGAGTGTAAAAGCACAGCAGAGAATAGTTATGATTTCGCCGTTGATTTGAATCCTAATGACTTCTGACCATTTAAATTAGTACATATGTAATATAAATTCTACTCAGGTATTTTTGTTGATGACTCATTTGCATTTAAGATTAGACATGTCATCAATAACACAGTCAGCAGCATGTGTTTCATAAAAAGAATTAGGTAATTAGTAATGTCAGACAAAATGGGTCATTGCTGTGACCGAAGGTCACACTGAGTTCATGAGAATAACATTGGATGTCATCAATATTTATGAATTAATGTTATAAAGCGCTGGTGTATAATGATGGTTAAATTGATAAATGCAAAGTGGTTAATACCTTTACTCATCACTCTCACAACCCGGGTTCGATTCCACTCACGTGTGAAGACCATTCCTGGAGTAATCCCGCCATAACATTGTTGGAATACTGACATAGGCGTAAAATCAGACTCTCGCTGTCAGGCAATTGCCAGAATCTTTTCATTGTCTGAACAGTGTAGTCTGTCTTCATCTGGTTAACTTGTGGTTCATGAACCCTAAGCGCTTAAAAGTTGCTAAAAAGCCGTCTGCTTCTCTCTCGCAGGCAAACGAAGCTACAGACAGGTTACGTAACTTTATCGCCAGAGCCCTGCATGACGTCCTGGAAAGAACGATTTTCAGTTAGTTCTATAAAAAATGTGTAGGAAGCTCGTTATTTTGCTGATTTCTCGACGTCACCAAAGACATGCCGAATTGTCGTGTTGCCGTCAGTTGCTCGTCGAGGTCGGATGATGGTGTCACTATTCACAGATTTCCACCAGACTCCGTATTTTGTAAATTGATTGGTTGTTTGTGTGTGCGAAGCGAGCGTTGTGGAAGCCTGTTGTATATAGTAAATCGGATGGTTCGCCCCCTACCGCGCTTCCAGGAAAGAAAATGGAGTTCAAGTTTCATCGAATGTATAAAATAAAGACTACTTACTACACATTGCTGACTAAAAGGATTTTGCATGAATATAACGCTTTCTTCTCACGGAAGCAATGTGGGGGTCGAAGTGACATTAATATTACAAGTAATATTATCTTGACCTCCACCTCGCTTCCAAGAGTGAAATTGTTATGTTACAAGCAATATCATGCAAAATCCTATCGTCCATCAATAAAATATATATTTCACTACCAGTAGAAAGTAATTTTGATTTTGTAAGTAGGTGAAAACAAACTTAAATAGCATTCATCCTCAGACAGGGCACCCCCAGTTTTGAAAGTCGTGAAGTCACGGGCTAACCTCCATTTGAATTAATGTGATTATGGATTGTTTTCATCAAGTTAGAAAATTAAACTACTTTCTACTTGCAGTTAAATGTGTATTGGAATCATGACCAAAAGGAGTCTGCATGACACAACCTGTAACATAACTTAAGCGAGGTCGGGGTCGAAATGAAAACACTGCCCGATAAATTTCTTCACTTGCGAAATTTAGTTGGTTTGTATACGTTCACTCACCAGTATGTAGACACTTATACGTCTTTATATTTTGTGTCATAATCCTAATTACTTTGTAAAAATACTTGTATGCACTTTGAAACTTAATAAAAAGAAGCGATCTTCGAATGTACAACAGGAATGTAATATCTAGACATTTTATAGTTTGCCTATAAAAATCATAATTTGCACGCACGCCCTAATGTATTTCGTCTGTATCATTACACTTCACGACGAAAGCAATGATTCTGTTGAAATCTACGACAACTTAATAAAAACAAACAGCAAATATTAAAGTTAAAACAAATTAAAGTTGTAGGAGCAATGTCAAGCTATTACTTTGTTCGAGGAATGTATCCATCAATATCCACAAAAACGAGTGATTTACCATTCATCTGCAGATTTCCCAAGTGATGTGTCCTTTAACAATCTAATATACGATGATAATAAGTGATGCATCGTTTCATGTTTTTCACACTGGTGTATAGTCACATTGGTCACCCAAGACAGCACACCTGGCAAGTAATTGCACGATGTCCGTCATTCTTTAAGAAAATGCAATTTAGTTAGTCAATAAAGAGCAATCAATCAATGTATTGGCAGTGAATCCTTTGTTGTTTTTACACCGACAAGACAGAGTGTATTCAGTATAGATTAGTAAATGTACATACACAAACACTACCTTTTGACAATCCGCATTTAAATCAGCATAAAAGTAATCAATTAATCAGCGTGTTATAGGTTAATTCTTTGATCGATCCAGAAAAGAAGAAAATGCCAAATGGGGATCTTTGTCGGTTAATCTAAGTGGCGTTACCACTAAGTATATCTGTTATAAATTCATTAACTGAGCATCAAGTGAAAGATGACAAATAACGTGTAAATTATGCCACCTAACACGGATTATAACGTAGCGACACCAAGTGATTTTGACACAATCGTCCATGAAAACAAGGGTTGTAACTCGGAAGCTAGGCAAAGCAAGAGACAAAACTGAATGATAGTAGATTGTGAGAACATATAGCTTTCATTTTTCACAATAAGTGTCGCGATTTCAGGTTTGCGCCCTGAAATGTAGATGAATTCTGCGTAGGTCCTCATATCTATATCTCATATTACATCACAGAGATTGGCTGAAATTTCGTTTACGAGTGAGAATTGTGCACTGTTGTCAAAAAGGTCGATTTAAGGTAATTCAAGATCGAAATGAGCAGTTTTAATGACGGAGTTTCATTTATGACGATGCCAATAAGTGATTTATGTATTTGCACCCTCTTGAGTACATGTGATCTTTAAGAGAAGATTTATATAAAGGTTGATATTTCCGCACTTCCAGACTATGACTGTCGGCGATTGCACAGTGCCTTTTCCCCACGTCCAGTAAGCTATTATTCTAAGCAAACAAGATCCCAACACAAGCATGACCTTATTCTCCCTGTTTTGATATGAGGTTCTTATTTGCATCCCCGCACCCTTCATCTTCTCCACTGTGTTCCTCTTCGTGACAGGGAAAGTGGCACCAGTCCGTTCGTGGACGGGTAACAGAAGGATTAGGGAGATACACTCTGCTATCATTTTGGAGCTCTCGTGGCGAAGGAAAAATCAACAGTTCTTAACGTCAAAAGCCTTGAATACATCTACCATATTTATTAATCGTTATATTTATGTAAATATCCTTCTTCTGTGATCCTACTCAGAAGTAAACACACTCCATCCACTTGTCCACGAGCTTCATTGATCCTTTTTTTTATTTATATAACAAGGAGGTCTAGGTACTTACGGATGCTGGAAAGAGACAAAATGTAGAATACCCAATAAAGTCTCCACACAATATATATATCGTAGGCGTAAAAGAATCGTGAGTACACAGCTAAGCGCTGGCAATAAAGTCCAAGCCACACTTTATTAGGCATTGTATGTTTTTTCGTATTCTTCGGATGGTGTTGATTGGACGGAACAAGAACTTTATTAGTGACACCTTTACTCGAAGAAGACCGTCAGACTATCAATCCAACCACAGTCAAATAAATGTAGCAAGATTAATGAGCGAGTGTTGTCTGATTACCTTCGAGCCTCAGAGCGACAGAAATATAATGCTCTCTTGGCACGCATCTGTTCTGATGATCCCATATAGGCTATAGTGGTGTGTGTCTAAACTTGATGATGAAACCCTTTCGCAAACGATCTGAGGATCTTGGGAATAACCTAAACGTCAATGTGGACATTTTTTCTAGTGTCTGTGGATGAACAGCACCTGAAGACTTTGCTCTCTGAACGATGACAGGCTCTCTGAACGTCTAGTGGATAGGGTTTATATACAGAGTGTTGAGAACAATCACCCAACGTGCATGACGTTGACGTTGACGTTCTTAAAAGTGAACTAAAGGCTTCTCACAGAGCTGTGCGAACAGGTACACTATCCGTCACTATCTTGGTGGTATGTAAAGGAGTTCGGGCCCTTACCTGATGATGAGCCTTACTGGTTTTTCTGTGCCAGAATTACCCGAACTGATTATTCTTCCCACCATTCAAATGCATCCATATTGTATTATACACAATATTCCTTTTTGCACTGAAAGGCGTGTGTAACGTGTAACGTGTGTACAAGCAAATGATACGACTTATTATTCAGGAATCCTTCCTCCTTTCAGTAATCATAAACAAGTGTCCATAGATCCGATGAATCTTCATCGGTTGGCAGCGTATTTTACTCGCTTCGGATCGAAAAATATTTTTCATGTCCAAATAAAACATTGCCACTATCAAAGGTACACTTCCATTTGATCACCTGGCTGTGCTCTCTCATTTCTTACTCCACGTTTAGTAATTACTCACATGAAATATGTTTTATTCAACATATTAAGCGTCACTAGTAGTATTCTGATCGTTCTTCGCCTCCATTACCCCTCCCAGTTTCCGGTTGAACGGAATGACGTATCAAGAATAAGCAGAAATTAGAAAGAAATACCATATTTCCTAATTTTATCATTAACCTTTTGGAGTTTATTTGTCTTATCTGTCGTCGCTAAAATGTGTCGTACATAAAAACGCATTTCTGGTGTAATGGTCGTATGAAGCAAGGGAGGTAACTGTAAGTATTCCATATAGAATAATACGCTCCTGTTCCGTTGAACCAGAAGCTGGAAGGGGGAATGGAGGCGAAGGACGGTCTGATATACCACGACTTGCGCTTACAATTTTGAATAAAAAATATTTCACGTGAGTAATTGTCCAACATGGGGTTGGAAATGTGAGTACAACCCAGTGAAGAAATTGGTGTGTACTTTTGATGCTGACGATATTTTATTTTGACATGACAAATAGTTTTTCGAACCGAATCGAGGAAAGTACGCTGCCAACCTTTGCTCGCTTCGCTCGCACGTAAGAAGACTTCCCATTTTCTCTACGGTGCGCAATCCATTTGCGCTACAGTTTACCTGTGCTTCAAAAAAGACAGCGCTCGCAGCTATGAAGGTTTGATCGTTTGTGTCCAGAGCGGTTAGCTTGAACTATTCCCAACTCAATGATAACGTAGTCACAACCTCAGAGGCAGCTACACATGACTCGAGACAACTTGTCTGTCTTCAACATACGGGTTGTACTGACAAATAATAATACAATAATATAATAATATAGTAACATCAAAGAAACAAAAACAAAACATCCGATCGTCTCCTAAACATGGCGGAACTCTGTAGTTCTAAATGTTTCCGAAATGTGTATGGGTGATCGACTTCCTTCTTTAGCCTATATATTATGACTATGTTACACTTTCCAAAAGCACATTCAATTTTATTCAAAACTGCTCAGTTACAACAGATACATATTTTACAGCTATATGAGACACATAGTTCACATGTGTCACTGGGACATTTCACTGAGACCTACATTAGTCGTTTCACACTACGTCAAATGACTATAGGCTTTGGTTGATGAGTTTGTTAGTGTTGTACGTCAGGTCCTTTAACATGAAACGTCATTATTATTGATATCGTCTCAAGCCTGAAGTCTCAAGAAAATGTCAGATTCAACGAGGCACACTCTATATTACATGGTCAATGGCAGCTTCCTGCAGGTTGAAGACTAACCTATTTCCCCGACGTGAATGTGTTCAAAGAATCGCTGTCAAGGAGTGATGACACATTGGTGTCTTCTAAAACGATGGGCGTATCCTGGCCCGCCGATTGAATCCGTCATAAACACATGAAAAGGGCAGTCTACTGAATAAAACACGGCACGTATGGTAGAAGTCAAAATTAGGATCCAGAATACGTTTCGTCACTAATGTGCAAAATTATGTACAGTTAATCTGTTTGAAATCTTAACAGCGGCCTGGCGTTTTGCTACCTTCTAAATAAGAGTTGCATGACTTTCACTGACATTGACTTCATACACCGTATGGTGTCGATGAATATGTTGACGTAATAATTGATGGCATGGGCACATATACTACAATGAAATGACCAATGTTCACTTCTGTGATAAACTAGAGGACACGCCGAATCACCCAGAATACATCAACCCCAACATGCTGATCGACTTAGTGCCCTCTCTGTGTGTGAGACAAACGAAGAAGCTGCAGATCGATTTGCAAGAAAATCTTCGGCAGTTGTCTGTTTGAGCTTACCAAACATGATATTAAAGAATAAGACGAAACTGACATGGTCTGTAATTGCTTGTTTGAATAGCAAATATACTGACAGGATTTATTATCAGTTCTGATATTCATGCACAGGATCAATGATAGCAACCCAAGTGACAGCTGGATTTGAATATTGATCACCTCCACTCTTCATTTATGATGTCAGTTTATTCAAAATCACTCAGTCTTCTTCCAGACACACGCAACCTCTGTAACAGACGTACGATGTATGGAATTTGTATCTTGCAGATGTTCATCTTTACAGTTTGCACATCCTTGCATGTATGGACAATGCCTATAGGTGAGTGACTGTTATATTGTTTAATAATATAGCATTTTCTATTATATTATATTAGTAAATATATTCACGCATATTGTGTATTTGCAAATGCTGACATTGATTCTTAAAACTGCCGTCAGCACAGCTCTGAAATGGCATCATGAATATTACACACGTTTGTCTGTCAAAACTGTTAAGGCTAGAGTAAACAACTGAATTCCAATGTCAAATACTTCTGGCAAAGTACAAATGCAGTTTAAACATAACGCCATAGCAATAAAATCTGTACCTCTCCTTTCGGAATCATTTTCTGTGTTCTTGATTGAACTGGAAAAAAATCAGGACAATGCCACCCTAAAATGAACAATGCAAGACAATACATCTAACCACCCTTGTTCTTCCCTATCTACCTATCAATCGATCGACCTATGTAATAAAAACACAGCACGTGTCACGATCGCCACAACCCTCTTTGCTGTATGTATTATAATATGCAAAAAACATAATACCATGTTTCTACTATTGATGGACATGGGAGTTTTTTATGTTTTTTTATTGTTCTCATCAACACAATATTAAATGAAATATTAAATATGTATGTAGGTATATTTCACATAGTAGTTCAGCGGTTAACATTAGTCATTTTAAATCAAATAGTGCGAATAGAGGAGACCATTGTTTTGAATTTATCGCACACATTGTTACTTTTGGAAATATATTTTTCCATCATGAACACGTCTTTTAAAATCTTTATAAAGTTTTCTAAGTTGGGTATTATTTTTCGGAGGGTGCAAATATAGATGTATCATTTAGTAGAAAGTGAGAAGTAGTGGGTTATCATTTACAGTACCAAACCAAACGTGAAAGTTTGTCAATTGCAGTTCCTGTATGTTTTGATTAATCCAGATTTGAAGTTCATTCCAAATTTGTTTTGCTTCCTCACATTCCCAATATATATGCCAAATGTTTTCATCCTCTTCGTTACAGAAAGTACATATAAAATTGTCAACCAATTTCATCTTGAAAAGTTCTCTTTCAGTATAGATAATTCCATGCACAATTTTATATTGAAAATCTATGTTTACATTTTTCCTACATAGACTAAAGATCAAGGGCCATTCAAAATCAATATCTTTGAATATATTTTCCCATTTATGACAACTATGTGATAAAATACCATCAGATAGCAATTTATCAGAAAACGTTCTTGAACCTTTAGCTGAAATCCCTTTGTAGAGTGTTTATATTGAGTTCATTTGCATACATATATTTGTAGCCTTAAAGGTCTTTTTCCATGACTCTCGTAAAATATATAGAATACATTCATCAAAATATGTACCCCTGATCCCATATGTATTTCTCAAATCTTCATAAGAAACCAGACCTTAATCATTATACAGGTTCTTAATAGTTGCAATTCCTTTGTTGGCCCGGTGTCTGATAAAGTGGTTCGGGTTTTTAAAGGTATGATTGAGCCATATTGTTGGCATATGGACATGGGAGTTCATTATTATATTGCATTGTTATGAAATATGAAGAAGGCATGGCAGATATACAGTTATGCAAAATAAAAAGAAATATATCTTCAAACAATTTACGATGAATGACTACTGGTTTCAATAAGGTAATAAGATGCTTTTTTAACCAGATATCTCGCTGAACATCAAGACATGTAAGACATTCCCACATCCTGTTGTGTAGCACAGAAATGAGTCAGTTAACAATGAGTTAATGGTCATTACTTGGCTGCTATCTGCTCAGGAGCAATTTGCTGCGTGGCGAACAGTTAATGTTTCTTCCCTACGCTGTCCGATAAAATACATCTTACAGGTCAATATTACAAGACTCTCCTGTCACTGGTTTAGAGGTTTCTAGACCGTGATGTTGTGCAGCGACAGGCAGAAACGTATATTTTCTTCCTGCAAATTGTGTGCGTGCCGGGTTCCCCATTTGATCGAACAGCAAAGTCTAAAAATATCATTCGTTCCTTAACAATTTTATTTTTCTGGATTCTAAAAACTACAGAAACATATTAATTACAGTATTAAACAGTGAAACAGACGGTAATTTCATCACGACTACAAACACCTGTAAGAGAGAACGAACCATTTGTTTTGTTAAAAAATGCACGTTAAAGCTTTTCATGAACACCCTGTGAAATACATTAATTTTGTGATTTTTACACGTTATTTTGATCTTCTTTTTTCATGTAATCACCCAATGAATCTGTTTTTACAGAACATCGAAACAGCAGACACTCTGGCTGTGGCCCTTTTATGATTACTGACACACACATGCTAAAGTATTGGAACTGTACAAGAGGTAATTATTAAACATATAAAGAAGATTTCCAGTTATTAGTGATAACTATGATCTACGACTCACGGAAGTCTGGAAATGCTTCTGAGGAGTACGTACTAGTTTATTTTACATCCTTTCTTGTGACAAACTTCTAGCAATGCCGATTCACCTTTCAGTCAGATCGGCACATGATGATACGAGGGTCCTGGCATTGCTCTCTTCCTGTCAGCATCAACCCAGTCTCTCCACCAACAGAGGAGACCGCAACGTCAGCCTTTGTTCCTTGACCTGCCCCATGTTCCTCTCAAACTATGCAATATACATGCATTCAGGGTTCAACGTCACAAGTACAAAGCAGTCCTACTTTGATGCCTTCATCACACCCGATTCCATGGAAGACGTTATGAGAGGCATCGCCTCAATAGTCAACCATGTGAAGTGGAAGACGTTCGTTGTTATAACTTCATCTTACCAAGGTAGGTAATAGAGCACTCCATGGTAAACAAAACCCCGATGACAACGATTAAATAGCATAGCCCGATAAATGAAAGTTTAAAGACTTCTAGTGGGGCATATAAAAATCGTTCACTTTATGACACAAGCAAAACAATTTGCATAAATGTTGACTTTGGTACACTTGCAGAAAAAATAACTTTGGTAAATCAAAATTACAAAATGGCCGCCATTTACATTACACTATCTTTGTTTCAGCTCCCCAAAACAGAATCCTTCAACGTATTTGTCTCTCACCCTGTTATTTAATATATTGTTTGTGCTATGTAGCTAATATGATTGCTCCTCAAATCCAAGCTGTCCACCAGTTTTCCGACAACGGCAAAGGTTTGATAATATTTCTTGTATTTTGATATCTAAATATAACAGAATCAAAAGTAGTCTCAGTATTTGACTCTAATCATGACACCTCTAGGTTGGATGATGTAATTGGTCAGTGAGTATGTAAATATTTGACGCACATCGGCCATATTTCAGCTATATCGTGACGAGAACAGATAACACTGAAAAAGAATATATGTATATTATAAAACCTATCGACGAAGGACAGTAAAACAAATAGAATATCGCAGATTTTAAACTAGTGTGGCAAGTTAAAACTAACAGCACTATTTGGACTGTACAATACAAGACCTGGCTATAGGGGGTAGATCACCATACTGGGGACCATGGGAACTTACAGTACCTTTGCCACCTGCATGGACTGTAACAGTTTAGAAAACATCCATATGGCAGATGAAAATCCAAGATGGCCGTCACATTATATAATAAACAGATGTTAAATGAGGAAAAATACAACAATTGTCAACCAGATTTCGACTTTTTTGTCTCAGACATGGTTGTTGGTTTTCATGTTGATCACATACACAAGGCTGGCTATGCCAAAAGAACAGAGATATTATTTCCAAGCCAAATTTTACAAAAGTAAGATGGGTGTCATTTTTCATTCCAAAACTTTGATTATCAGATCATGATCACTTAATACAAGAATATCATTTAGAAGACTAAAGTGTGTTCAATGAAAAAGGCAAAATTATTGTGAGTGAGTTAAAATGTATCGTCACATCGGTAATATTTCAGCCATACCGTGATTAATTGCAAAAACATAAATTAATGGCACATTGTAAAACCCTGTCAACGAAGGACGGTAAAACTAACTAGAATATTAGAGAGAGGAATGTAAAACAAGTAGTTACATCTAAAACAATTTAACTAAAAAGGTCAATACAATACAAAAAGGGATATAGATTGCCAACAACTGAAGGTAGATCACCACACTACGGACAGTGGGGATTTACAATACTTTTTCTACCTGCATGTACCCCAGCTGGACACCATCCCCACAGCCATTAGCTTTTATGCAGAGAATTAGCCATACATTAGCCCAAACTGATAGTCAAAAAAGAAAAAGATAATAATTATGTTTATATAGCCAGTGGCGGCCATTTTGGATTTTGTATTGGCCAACGTTATTTTTCTGAACAAGGAGCCTGTGGTGCTTGTATCACAAAGTGAACGATTCGGCCAATTTGGGTGTGTCATCCGCACGACTATTCCACATATGAACCTTCGGACAAATAAGTGAACATTCCATTAGAAAATGAGTGAGATATCGGCGAATAAAGTTGTATCTTTTGGAATGACGTGTTTACAGTTTTGACTGCGCTATCTGGAGAAAGACAGGCTTCGACCAAGTTACTGATGTACGTGATAGATGGTCAAAACAATCCGGTTGAAAGTGTTCACCTAGCAAGACTTTTCCAGCTGCTTCCCAAGGAGGACCTCAACTTTCTTGTGATGTGCCCATCCCACTGTATAGAGAAACTCCTCAGTCAGGTAGTACATTCGTTTTCAATCTTGTTTGAAGCACACAAAAAAAACAAACAAAAAAACCAACAGTGTTGGATTTTTTTTCAGATAAAATTAGTTTCCACTTCATCTGGCTATTATACAAATACAAAACGAACATACGTTTTCAATGATCGTAACATCGACTGCATTAAGTGGAAATTGATTTTAATTTCCTAGCAATACCTGGTTGGCACTTGTGGAAAATATTGAAAAAGTGTACAAAATATAATGTCGGGAATACGAATTTTACAAAAACTGTACAAACTGTCTATAATGTCAATGTTTGAAACTTAGCACTTGCTGTGTGGCATGCTGCGTTTGTTAAAATGATGAAAGATGATGGAAACCGACTTACAAAGAAAATTAGTAATGTACACATTGTACGATGTGCAAACTATTTTATTGTCAGGCTCACTGGTTGGAATCAAACACGTCAGTGACGAGTTCAACTGGGTACTCTCATTGGCTAATGGTACCTTCAACTGGAAGTGTCTTGGACATTGCACGCAGTCGTGAGCCATTCAAAACTGATGGTGTTGTTTTTCTGGAGTTCATGCCATGTTCGAGGTATTGTTCACCATTGGTAAGGACATATTGGTCTTGAGTATATCTTAGAGAGGTGAGGACTAACCATCAGGGCTGCAAAGATTTAGGCTGCAAACCTTTGAAACCTTTGGGAAAATTACCGCGCGTCAACAGTATGTGTATGTGAATTATTACATTACAATGTACCCATCGTTACAATGGTGATGCATTTGAGATTATGTCGTATTTACAGAACCTAGAGATAACCATGAAGACGCTATTAATAATAATAATATAACAGTGCAGGCGGCTGACAGTCCAGAATGGATACAGAAGGTATCTATTTTCAGTATCCAAGGCCTAAACATAACTCTGTTCAGAATGATTACATCTCATCAGTTTAAGCTAACTATCACCCAAATGCTCTACGATTTAATATTAACTTCAGCGATTGCTGTGAACTTTATCATTGTAGTGCCTAACCCATGTGTTTGGCAATGAGGTTGTGTTGTATGTAAAACGAGCCCATTCATTAGGAGGAGCCCAGGAAAGCATGCTTCTCTGGTGATGTCTTCGCACAGATTACGTCATGCTTGATTCCAAATGAAAATATCGATCTCTAGTTTTTAATAATCTGTGTATAAATGAACCGCACTGGCACTTAAGTGGCAAACAAAAGGAAGACAAACAATACTATTGAATGTTTTTTATGCTTTCGTACTCAACTGATGATATGTATTTTACAACATTGATTAGACAAGACTTATCTTACATTCTCCGTCATACACCCACATTGGTTAGCTAAAGTAGTTGTAATTTATCTGTTCTGATACACTTGTCACAAGGGACAAACGTGTACAAATCTCAATCGTATTCATAAACGGACGCGATATATTTTTGCAGAATGCAGTCACAAGTGAATCTTCCATTCAAGCAAAACTTCAAGTTCTCAGACCAAGTCATGCAGGAAACGATATTGAAACCGTTGGCGATATTGGGAGAGATCACTCTTTGGAAGTCAGGCATCAACTCTATCCTGGGAGTGAATACGGATTTCACAACCGAACGTTATTTGTCGGAACTCTGGAGGTGTTTAAATTGCATTTCGTATTTTTTTAATATTGCCGTTACTTATCGGGGCTGGTTGTTATATGTCACACTTGGCGGATGGGTGTTCGTGATTGTCAGAGAATGGTTGAAGCATTCGTAATATTTAGAACGCTGTTTAGGACAATCTCAAAAGCTGTCAAGACTTTCAAAACTGATAAGGCTGAATAAAACAATTAACGTTTCTGGGGCACTTTTTCAAAAGTGACTAGGGCCGTAGGACTATTTTTGAATATTCTTACCGAAAAACAGTGACGAGGGAGGAGCACATTTTTATTTTCTTTCTCAGAAATACATCTTAGGATGTTTTGAACGTGTTCATGAGCTGTAGATTCAGTCACACTCGTTCTTCCAGACATTCATTCTTATAGCTGTTATATTAGTATACGAACATTTGTATAGCGCCAATATCCAACTCAACTCAAAGACGCTTTGTTTTTCCCCCGATCACAACTGCACATCGTATTTTCAATCTCAACTCGTTCTGCCAACTAAGCACTGAGAGTAATGTGATTTGCTCATCCTTACGAGGTACCAGTTCAAAACTGGGTGGAGTGAGACACATAGTCACAGTACTTCGCCCAAGTTTACTGCACGTTGCAGTACCCGCAACTTGGGGTTTGCATGTCTTTATGTGGCCACCATCTGGTCATATACCAACGGATTCGTGGGTTCTTTTAAGTGCACAGGGGTGTGTACTATACACAAGGGGGTGTGACAACAACGAAAGACTTTGCACACATACTTGACTCCAAGATGGTTTACACTCTTCACAGGTGGGCTCGATCCCGACACTTCCAAGCTGTCTGGATTATTAGCCTGGGGCCTTAGACAGCTCACCCCCACATACAAATGGATGATGGTTACGCGGCCAAGTCAAAATTATTTATTTTAAATGGCAATAAAAACTTATTACGGGCACAAACAAAAGTGACGCCGATGCCCGAGAAACATTTCATTTTTTATTTAGCCTAAGTGGGTCATTTTTGCAGGATTTCTTGCTTAAAAACTTGATAGGCTGGAAGCATCAAATTGTGCTGCTGGGGGGTCATGGAACTCTTGAATGCATGGTGCCTTCACTGAATTTCGTTCCTCTATTCATATAATTATATTATAGAACTATTATTGTGTTATTTGGTGTTAATAAACTGCAAGCTGTTTCACGGAATCTTTAATCGAGAATGGGTACGCTAAGTGTGATTTTCCGTTTAATTTACACTTTCATGTAACGATACACCATCCGCACCAGTGTCTCTGACGTCAGTTGTCATATTAAATGCATTAATCATGTCCTCTCGCGATATATTACGAACCATTATCTACCACTGACAATCACAACAACTATTTCTACCACAATGTCTATCCTAAATAACGATATGAAATAGTGGATTAATCTTTTACTGCACAGTGGATGTGCAATAGGAAAAGCAGGACAGTAAACGGGTATAGTTTTCAACCTAATTTAATCGGCTCTGATGAATGACAAGGGGGACGTTTTATAAAAGACTGTTGTTTTATTTTGATCAGCTACTTTGAAAATGTCAAACTACATTCATTTTTATTTATTAAACGTGTTGTTGCCAACATGTGTTTTGGAGAAGAAATAGAAAACTGTTTAGGTCCATTGGATAAGAAGGAGAACATGACATAACCGAAGCAGTGAACATAAGCTTTTTGCCTGTCACAGTGGCCGCCATTTGTGATCAAGAGGGTGGAGAACGGTTCTGTCAGGTTCGACGGTCTTTGCATCCAGCTGTTGCAGGAACTGGCGAAACAACTCAATTTCAGGTTTCAGTGTGCAATATGTATGTGCGTTCGCGTTTATGTTTTTGTGTGTGCGTGTTTATATGTTTATACTATAATGAAATGTGTATTTTTGCAAAATCACAGTATTATTGCCACTAAAATAACTCTTACCATAAAAAAGTTTACATCCACTGATTTTGTGGTGACTCAACTATGCCCGTGTTTGTTAGCTACAAACTGGTAGAACCAGAGGACAGAGAGTGGAGTCGGATACTGAACGGCAGTTGGACGGGGCTGGTGAAGTTGCTTGTCAGCGGGGTATGTTACAGTTATAATATGCAGTTACATTAAGAGATTGTTCAGTGTGCTGACATGAATTGTTTGCACAGCATCCCTCCATTGTGGTAGAGAATATTGTTATCACCGAGTACATCAAACATATAGTACTCCCAGAAATTACTGAGAAAGTTGGTTTGACACGTGTAGATCATGTACAAAAACTATAGAAGTTTTACTTAAACGGATAGGTTGAGATATGGATCTCTTCCAATCCAAGTGTCTTTTCAACACTTTGTGAGACCTCCTTGCCCTGCAATACACGACCGATATAACTTTGCACGAAATCCCAATATTCAAGCACTTCTTTCATCATATCCTTAATGTTTCTGTGTCTTTTTGGGTTTATTATGTCCTTCTTCATTAATCCCCACACATTCTCAGATCTAGACTGTAGCTGTGCCAGTATAAAACCGGAACATTTTAGTCCGTCAACCACTGTTTTGTGTAGCCAGCACTGTGTTTTGGGTCGTTACTTTGCTGGAAAATTCGTAATTCAAAATATCGTATTTAATTGTTTAAACGAATCAATACACGCACTGTAATGTCAATAGATTTCTTCCTTATGATATGATGAAGGGAGTTGTAAGTAGCAACTCTAAAACTGAAATGTGCACGGACTGCTAATATAACCGAAACCTACGACCGGCGCATTAAGGGAAGTTGAAACGTTTATATTTCCCTACTTCCAGAATGCTGACATGGTTGTGGCACCGTTGACTATGACTCACAGTAGGGCGGCAGTCATCGATTTCACAGTGCCATACTTCTACACGAACTTTGCACTTATTCTTAGTAAACAGGACCCCAACACCAATAAATGGTTGACACTTCTCTCCCTGTTCCGCTACGAGGTTCTCATTTGTATCCTCGTCTCACTCATCTTCACCACTGTCATCCTCTTCCTGATAGAAGTGACACCGGTCTGGGCATGGACGGGCGACAGACCTTCGGACATGCGGACCCGATATTCAGACATATTTTGGTATCATGTCGGAGCTCTCATGGCGAACGGTAAATCAGCATTATTCAATCATGTTTCAAAATGATATGAAATGTGTTGGACTGACAGAATACACTTGTCAAATGTAGATGTACCAATACGCATTCTGGAGTTCAGGGCTGCATGCTGTCAATGATTGTTTTGCAGGTTGGGTGTTTAAGCCGCACTAAAAACGCAATATTCCAGCTGTATGACATCTTTCTATAAATAATCAGCCACACAGCGAGCGGTGATGTAGGTCAAGCGTTGACGGAGACAGGCAGATTTATGTACTCCAGTTAATCTGTATGTGTCCGTCAACACAACAACCAGTCTTCATATGCAAAGTCATCGCCATCAACGTAGAATCTTCTAGTAGCCTCCCGGAAGTACGCTCTACTGATTGAAACATATACTCAAAGGGAGGTAACTCTAAAGCGCTATGTTAAAGCCTGCTGAAAACGTACGAAAAGCGCTGAACATATATGATACGAAATGTGACCCGCAATAATTATCACTCAAAACTTTAGACACTGTGACCCAAACAATAATTATCACTTGATTAATAAATTAATACAATTTACAGAAAATACACTCTCGTAACACATGCGAAATGTAATGCTGACATCCCAATATCCAAACTCCCTGACTCCTCACTGACTTGGATCTTCGGTACATATCCTTATGTTGTTGATACGGAGGTAGGACCCTTGTTGCCGGGGCCACAGCTCTTCAAACAGTATCGGTAATGGATCCTGCTGGTATATTGAGCAGCCTTCACATTTTTCGAGGCATTCATGCGTGTTCGGCTATGCAGCGCAAAGTTCCATTGTTTGGACTGGCTAGAGCGTTAGGATGTGTCTTGACCTTGTGGTGAACCCTAAAGGTCTTATTGTACCGGAACCACCCAAACGACCTATTCAAATGGACTTTTACTTAATATACAGTACATTGTATAACATTCTGTCGTCTAGTACATCGTGTTCAGTACATCTTCCACTGTTATGCAGGAGGAGCATCTATTCCCAGCCCTGGATCCGGACGTACAGTGCTCGCCTGCTGGTGGCTTTTCGCAGTGATACTGGCTTCCACCTACAAGGGAAATCTTATTGCATTCCTTACCGACAGACGAGAGAAACCCCCTTTCTCCAGCCTGGGTGATATGGTGCAGCAGGACACGTACAAGTGGGGGTTTGTGGGAGGGTCATCACTGGTGACTCTCTTTCAGGTCAGTGTGTGCGCGAATTGATTGGGCTGCGTTTATCGGACATTCTAATATGACACTGAAGCATAGTTCCGCCTTTGTACCATTGCAGCCTCTTGTAAATTAATGTGTGCCATTAATGCAGATTGGGGTTGTCCTCTGGATTCATGCAACTTGTATGACAATATGTCGCTGATAACAATTAACTGTCGCTATACAAACGCCTCTCAGACAATCCAGTGATTGACATTATGCAATACAATGACAGAGTACGTGTTTATGAATCACTAATGGATAGTGATGACATCAGGTGTTCTCGAATTCGGGTTATAATTGGTCATCAGTAAACGTTGTGGCCTCCTATTGGTCGTCAGTAAACGTTGTCGCAAGAGGCCATTAACGGAATCGGGTAGACAGACTCTCTGACCTGACTGGAAAATGTCATCGTAAATTTGAATCTATCCGGTTTCACCCGTCATAATAATGTATGCATTTAGTCAGGAACGTCTGGTGCAAATCAAACATTGTTAACTGGATCGGACATAACTTCTGTCACTGATGCACAACTTATACTTATAATTACTGCACCTGTGTCAAAAATGATGTCAGATGCAATTCACCATTCTCACGTATGCCATGCCTTCTCCCATATTTCGGGTGACTTGCGTATATTTACGTTGACTGAAAACCGGTGGGCAGTCCACTTTCACCTTTAAGAGAACACATTTCATCATCAGTATTTGATAGTGATTCATAGTGTGAGTGAGTGAACATTTAAAGTGACATCAGGAATATTTCAGCCATATCAAATCAAGCTGCAAATCCACCAGAAACACATATGAATTATAAAAATGTATCATCGATGTCAAAGTAAAAACCAACTACATGTAGCATTTCACTGAAATTTATAAGTAAAACTAGCGTGTCTCTCTAAAGCTTGAGTTCAAATACGGACAAGACTATAGATCGCCAACAACTGAAGGTAGATCACCATATTAGACCCATGGGGACTTACAGTACATTTGCTTCCTGCTTGGGCCCTAGCTGGATTTTCACCTTCCCTTCGCCTGTTAGCAATTTGACACATCTAGTCAAAAATTAAACATACACATATGCTACAATTAAAAACAGTGGAAAGTTTTCATATACTTTGAGTGAGTGAGTGAGTGAGTTAGTTAATATTTCAGCCATATCGTGACAAGAACATTTAACACTGAAATGGAAATGGAATATATGTGCATGAAAAACCTGTCGACGAAGGACAGTGAAACAACTAGAATATCACAATTAGCTTTAAAACTAGTGTAGAATGTTAAGACTAAATTCACTCTGGACAATACAATGTAAAAACAGGCTATAGATCGCCAACTAATGAAGGCAGATCACAATACTACAAACCCATATACTTTGAATGTTTTGGGACTTATGTGTCCTCTCAACTTGGTAGTGATTCATAAACACATGTTCTGTCACCGTTTCCTGCATGCTAGTTGGGTAGAACTAGTAAAAATGTGCCTTGAGATGCGAAGAAATTCAAGTTCATATCTGTTTTTGAGTTTTTTATTCTTAAACCTTTTGTATTATTTGTTACATCTGTGACAACCCGCGAACCGTCCACTCATCCGTTGACGTTTCATGGTCATGGAAGCGGAGCAATATTTCAATTATGTCACACGTAACACTTCTAACGTAGATGATTGAGTGAGCGTTATCATCACATTTTCAAAGCCATGTCTACCCAGATGGCACCTGCAGGGACTCAAATAGATTTTCTTTCAGTGAAAAACCACCAGACACAATGCAAGGTAAAGGGAAGCTTGAGCAGGAAGCACAATGTTTAGACAAAAAATTGAATCCTCTTGAAATGTAAATACAAGCTACCCATGAACCTCTCTGACCTGGACAGTATATCCTAATGTGCAAGTGTAATGGTGCTAGTAAAGGTTAAATGCGCCACATTCTTGAAATGTTTAATCATGACTTCGTTAAATGTTCCATACTACACCTACACCTTTCAGGAATCTAACACCACTGTCTATGACAAGGTGTGGCACGGTGTGGAGAAGATGATGGCAAACGATCCTGATTGGTTGAGTCTGGATGGAGACGAGCACATGCGCCGAGTTGTCGAGAGCCAGTACGTCTACTTGGCAGAGGAGTCTACTTTGGAGATGTGGGGCGACCCACGGCGGTGTACTGTACAGATGTTGCGTGGCAGCTTCCATGTTAGTAGATACGCCGTTGGCCTACCCAAACACAGTACATACACACAATTCATCTCTAAACAGTGAGTGAATTAGGTTTTGATTCTCAGTCAATATATTCGTTCTTTCTAGGCGTAGAAAATGTTTTGCAGTGAGATTATTATCATCTTAAAATACTGTCCATAACAAGATGACTAAATGTGCTCAATCTACTACGACAAAATATGACGATGTCCAATATATATGCGGACACAAACCCTATCAGACTTTTGCACAAGTCATGCTTCTCGAAAAGAAGAGTAAAGTTCTACCCCCGTTTGCAGATTACTGAGAATATACGACAGCGGTCTCCTGCATCTGTGGTGGGATGAATGGAAACCTAAACAATCATGTGCGCCTGCAAGTAGCAAGGCGAAGAGAGTTGATATACTAACCTTGCAGAGCGCCTTCTATGGTGCAGGGATGGGTGTGGCCATGGCGCTTATAATCCTTGTTTGCGAAATAATGCATAAATGGAGACAGCAGACAAAGATAACAAAGGAAGAATAAGAGAGTAGAAGAGTATCTGATAACTCATCGCAGGAACTATCCCATCCAGACATACCTTCAAACACCTGCCTTAAGACAGTGTTGCACAGAGTCCGTGTGTCGGCTTCTCATCTATAACATTATAACATCGGAATAAAGTCATAGGCATTCAAGAGCCATTGTCTAATATTTGTATTACGATCTAAGTAAGCCCGTCTTCATCACCAGTGCATGAGAAACATGGATCTTCTAACAATTTGACTCGGCTTTTAATAAACCTTTAGTCACAAAGGTATGTCAGTTTAATACCGGGGAAAAGGTCACATGTAACAACTGTTTTTAATCGTAGCATATCTATATGTTTTTGGCTAGCTGTGTCTAAATTGCTAACAGCCCAAGGAATAGTGTAAACCCAGCTAGGGCCAATGCAGGAAGCAAATATACTGTAAGTCCCCATGGTCCTTAGTAAGGTGATCTACCTTCAGTTGTTGGCGATCAATAGCCCATTCTTATAGTCTTGTCCGCATTGGTGCTCCGCATTGGAGCTCAAATTTTGGAGACAGTAGCTATGTTTTACTTATAAATTACTGTGATATTCTAGTTGGTTTTACTGTCCTTCGTTGAGAGATTTTAATGTAGTTTATATCTGGAGAATTTACAACTTTTTTCAGTCACAATAAGGCTGAAATATTGCAGATGTGACTTTAAATTTTAACTCACTCACTCATTTCTGTCACTAATGCATCATATTACCAAATGTTCTCCAGTTATCTGTCGTAAACCTTTTTGAAATCTTTGCTGCAGGAACAAATCACATGACTCTGTTCTCAAGCTTATTATGTTGTTGATAAATATCAACATTGTAATGAGTGTGTATTTTCTGTATATTTTGTTATTAATTGAGTAAAACTTATTATTTGGTCACAACATTTAGTGTTTTGAATAAATATTATGATGGGTCACGTTTCGTTTAATAGATGGTCAACACTTTTAGGATTCTGGTTTTCGGAATTTATCTGCTCTTAGTTTTTCTATGTGTTTACTTCCGGAAGACTTATTCGAGGACATTCAGCAGTGTTGACGATGTTCGTAAGTGCCCGAAATTTCGGGAAATGACTGAGTATATTCGGGAAATGACTGAGTATATATATATATATATATATATATATATATATATATATATATATATATATATATATATATATATATATATATATATATATATATATATATATAAAGGCTAGTTGCCGAGTTGGAGTACGAACACTCATTCACATAACTGGAGGATATACATCACTGCCAACGCTTGATCATCAAAACCCGTCAACGCCTGAATCTACATTATCTGCCGTCAGAACGATCGCTGTGCTTAAATTCTGCATAGTTGATTATCTCTCGTACTGAGACTTTGGTGAGTTTGCTACATTATATCTTGTGGCCCATTGCCTTAGATTTTGTCCCATTTGTATTGAATTTGTAATCAGCATTGTGACTATTGACTTGTGACTTTGTATACCTTGTTCTCGTTGCATAATAATACATAAGTTGAACGTGTGACTTGTCTTTGTTCTGTTTTGCTGGTTCACAAGGGGGTTTCTTACATCGTTTGTCACGGTAAATTCTTAACCGTAACAAAATGTTGATTTGTGAGTGTGATCTTCCCAGCCTGATGACAGGACTATATGTGATACAAAGAGATAGCCAACGTCAGCAATGTTCACTTCTTTAATATACTAGAGGACACGCAGAATCACTCAACAATGGAATCCTAAATTGACATTATAGCGTTGTCGCCATCACAAATGTCAAGCAAACGGAGTCGAAATTCACAAAAGTGCAAAGACACGACATTTTGGGCATTATTTTTTTTCCGCATTGTCACGCTTTGAATAACATGTCTTTTTTCAGAAAAGGTGCGACAATGTGTGAAAAGCTTTAAAATGCGAGACAATGAATATGAATATCAAAGTGTCAGCGTGTTGATTTGCCTGTCTGATCTTCCCAACCTGATGACACGAGTATGTCTGATACACTGAAATGATGAACAACAGCAATGCTCACTACTATGGTAAACGAGACGACACTCCGAATCACTCAATGACTCAAGACATTAACCTCAACTTGCTGATTGGCGCAGTCCCCTTTATACGCGTCAGATACACGGGGAATCTTCAGTAGGCTTACAGAAGCTGCACATCGATTTACATAACAATCTTCAATAGTTGCTTGTTTGAGCTTACCAAACACGATAAGGTATACGCTTTTGATATTGGCCTGGTCTCTTATTGCTTGTTTGGATACAAGGGTATTTACTGACAGGGTTTATTATCGGGCTTGACCAATAACTGCAAGAAAAGTGACAGCTGTATTTGAATATTAGGCTGTCCATTTAGTCGCGTACACAGAATCATATGCTGCAGTCATCATCCGCCTTCTGAAACAGACGTAAGATGTACGGAATTTGTACCATGCAGATGTTCATCTTCATAGTTTACACATCCTCGAATGTATTGACACTGTCTGTGGGTGAGTTATGTTTTTATATTGTATAATTATATATCATTTTGCTGTTAAATAATCATATATCGTTATAATTATACATAATTTTAATATTACTCGCAACATTGTGTATTTGCAATGGTTGACATTGATGCAATGCATTAATTTCATAAATGATATAACGTTATATTATGACATATTTTCTGAAATATATTTGAATATCCTCACACCTAGGAACGGAGTATTCAGTCGATTCTTCATTAATATAGGTACTGTAATTACCCTGTAGTCGTAACGCAGACGTTAGCACAATTCGCAAATGACATCGTGGATATCAAATAATATTGGTTATTAAAATGTTACGGTTAAGAGGCAAACTCCTGAATCCCCATGTTATATGACACACTTTGGGCAGAATACAAACAGAGTACAAATATAACTCGCAATAGCGTTACAGCAACACATTCTGCACCCGTCCTTTAGTACCTAGACACGATAATTTGGTTTTAACTGACGCTGTCGCTACATCGATGTTTTAATACCGCCTCAAAAAAACTTTCAAGAAGTTGTATTGTAGATATGTGAAGGAAATTTCCAAATTTGAGGCATCAGTGACAAAAGTCATGTCCGATGCAATTCCCTATTTTGACTTACACCATACTTTCCCGAATTATTGCATGTTAACAAATGACTAGACGTAACACGTTTATCACGAGTGCCACAGGTGGGGCAGTATGCGCTCAAAACGGATCTGTTTACAAACAACATCGCACAGCCATAATGCTGCTAAAACAAATAAATGTTCATTATATAGTCACAGTTGCAGAATCGACTCTGCTTTTAGCAATGATTTCTTATGAATGTGGAAAGGGTTTTGTCGCTTCTTTTTTCGCGTTCTTGGTTGGACGGAACAGGAAATTCACAGCGAGGCAATAGATCTATCAACCAGTCTATTTATTCAGCGTCAGTTCGAACACAAGGTCATGAGAAGACGTGGTTTGATTACTTTCTAACCGCCTTCTCGTGGATAGGGGCGAAGGGTCCGTTGATGAACCAGGCTAGCTGTGTCACTCACGCTACAACACTCTTTACTCTCCGAAAATGTAGGGGAACCGCATTTGTGTTCTACGGTTGAAAGCATTGGGAGATACCGCGGAGTCAGTCAATAATGATACGATAAGAATGACTATTTTGAATGACTTGCACTACCTTATGAACCTAGTTACTTTACAGTAATCGCTTGTGAAAGGTGTTGCTGTATGACGTGAAATTAGCTTGTGCATGATTTTCATTTTAAACATAAAACGGCAAGAAACACACACTAAGAAGTGCTGATGCAACACGATTGTCCAAATTAATGGGCAACAGTAACATATCGATCCTCTTCCAAATAAAGAATTACATATCATGCACGTGTGGGATACTGCGTTGTGTTTATGGGAGGTAATGAAGAGAAATGGTGGAGCATTACAGAAATGTCTGTCTTTGAAAAGTAATATATGTATGTGTGTGTGTGCGTGCGTGCGTGCGTGCGTGTATGTGTGTGTGTGTGTGTAAAATTCTTTTCCAATGTTATGACGTGTGGACAAGGAATGAGAGGTTCGCCAATCTGGAATAGAAAAAAGAACTCGATCGGGGGAACGGTCAGTGATTCTACCGGTTTCAATAATGCTATCTGAAGCGTTGCTTTTCCCATCAGATATCTTGCTGAACATCAAGGCATATGAGAAATGCGCACATCCTGTGGTGTGCCGCAGAAATGACTCAGTCAACAGTGAGTTAATGGTGACCACTTGGCTGATCTCTGCTGAGAAGCAATTTGCTGTGTGCAGAACAGGTAACATTTCCTATACGCACTGGTAGATACAATATATCTTACACATCGATATTTAGATTCTGATACATATCATCAAATGCACTTTCATTTCACTGTTAAGGGGTTTATATAGACCGTGTTGTGTGGCGTCAGGCAAAACAAAACAAACATTCACGCTCTTCCTGCAAATTGTATGCGTGTCGGGTTTACAATTTGATCAAAGGCTGAACCCAAAAATATCAAATATCAAAAGGCTGACGAATAGCTCTGTTCGTCTGATTCTTAAAACTAATCATTAAGACGATTTCATTCGGACTGCAACGAGAGAACAACAATGCTATTCGTAAACAACCAGGAACAAACTAATGTTATTCGTATGTTTTCTACTATTAAGTGATCTTTTCACTTCATTTCATCGTTTCACGTATTCTGCTATTGATCCTATTTCTACAGAAACTCGACGCTGGCAACTCTATATATTTCCTCACTTAATCCTGACATATGTCACCCCTAACCATATCCTGTTACTTGCACATAAACAGACACATACCTATAGTACACTCTAACTTGCTCAAGAAGTAAAGATACAGTAGACATGAAATAATATGATTTTACGCCGCTTTGGGCAATATTCCAGCAGGATCACTGCGTGGGACACCTGGAATGAACTTCGCACTTTGTTTCCATGTGGAAACATATCAGGAAGTTTGCATTCATTGGTGATTACAATGATGTACGAATCAAGAAAGTTTAGAAATGCTTCTGAAAAAATTGTAACAGTCATATTTAGGCATTCTTTTTGTGACAAACCTCCAGCAATGCTGTTTCAACTTTCAGCGAGATCAGTGCATGGGGATATGGGGATTCTAGCATCGCTCTCTTCCTGTCAGCGTCAATTCGGTCCCTCTTCTTGCAGGGACGACCTCAACGTCAGCGTCTGTTCCGTGGTCTGCCCCACGCTCTTCTCAAGCCATGCAATATACATTAAGTCAGTGTTCAACGTCACCAGTACAAAGCAGTCCTACTTTGATGTCCTCGTCAGACCCGATTCCATGGGAGACGTCATGAGAGGCATCACCTCAATAGTCAACCATGTGAAGTGGAAGACGTTCGTTGTTATAACTTCATCTTATCAAGGTAGACAATAGAGCACTCCATGGTGTACATAAACCCAGACACTGATCAGAAAGCATGGTCCGATAAATAAAAGCCTTCATGACTTCCAAGTATTCAACATATCCATGTAAATTACACCTTGGCATATTACAACAAAGAGAGATAAGTCACTACGGATACAGCCATGGACTACTGACTTTGTAAACCATTTCTGAGATCACCGCTAATTGTTAACATGAATACGATGTCGGACACAAGTATGAAAATTCATATATTATCATATAACCAACAAAGCTGAAACGAAAACTATTGCTATATTTGGATGCTTATGAACGACATTCACCGTATTGAATTCTGTTCGGTAACGATATAAACCTGCATGTAGAGTATCATGTTTGGTCATATTTTAATCATAGCAGACTCTTTTGTCACAAGTTCTACAATTAGACATTCATAAAGAAAACAGCAAAATCCAAATGACATTTTATTTATATACCGACCATATATATAAGTAAGTGAACATTCCAAAAGAAAAGACCCGTGAAGGTCCCGGGGTAGAATAGGCCTTCAGCAACCCATGCTTGCCATAAAAGGCGACTATGCTTGTCGTAAGAGGCGACTAACGGGATCGGGTCGTCAATCTCGCTGACTTGGTTGACACATGTCATCGGTTCCCAGTTGCGCAGATCGATGCTCATGTTGCTGGTTCCTGGATTCTGATCCAGACTCGATTATTTACAGACCGCCGCCATATAGCTGAAATATTGCTGAGTGCGGCGTAAAACAAAACGCACTCACTCACTCCAAAAGAAAATTAGTGAAATGCCAGTTATATCTTATCTTATAAAACACTGTGGGAATGATGGTGTTTACAGTTTTGACTGCACTGTCTGAAGAGGGACTGGCTTCCATCAGATTAATGCTATATATGATAGATGAACCCAACACTCTACTGGAAAGTATTGTCCTAGCTAGTATCTACCAGCTGCTTCCAGAGGAGGACCTCAAGTTTCTTGTGATCTGTCCATCCGACTGTATAGAGAAACTCCTTAATCAGGTAGTGCTTCCGGTTCCAGTCCTGTTTAAAACAGAAATAACAGCAACGCATACTTATACAAAAATTAGCTTCCGCTTCATGTATATATAATAGCAATACGACATAAACTTTCTAAGACCGTAACGTCGACATATTTCCCACTAGATTTCCATAAGCAAACTCTTTCTGATTTCCTCACAATGTGATGTTTGCAGTTGGGCAAAATATTGACGAGATAGGCACCGAAAAAAATGCACAAGCAAATATTGTAGGTATACGAAATTCCCGAAAAGTGTATGAACAGTATGTAATACCTCTGACTGAAGCTAAGTGCCTGTGTGTAGTTTAAATGTCTATGTGATGACACGATGTGTCTGTTACAATGGTAAAATTCGGTGGGAATTCTACTGGGAATTAGTGACGTATAGGATGTACGATGTGCAAACAATGTTGTTTTCAGGCTCACTGGCTGGAATCAAATATGTCAGTGATGAGTTCAACTGGGTTCTCTCAATGGCTAATGGTACCTTCAGCCGGAAGTGTCACGGATATTGGTGACAGTCGTGAGCCATTCAAAACTGATGATGTTGTGTTTCTGGAGTTCATGCCATGTTCGAGGTATTTTCCACCACTGGTAAGTACATATTAGTCATGGGTGTGTGTTATACAGAAAAGGATTAACCATTAGGAGTCGAAGCCTTTACAAAACAGGGAAAATTAGCCCCCTACCAAAAGAGTAAGAATGTGTCTGTGGATACATTATTTGTACTAACATTGGTGAATCTACTGATATTGATTTTCAACCTCCAAAACATGGGAAAACATGTATTTTGAGAAGAAGTAGGTATTCTAGACCAGGGGCCAAAAATCGCCCTACATTTGCTAAATTAAGTCAAAATGGGTTGAATTTTGTGTCACGATACCAATGCATTTACTTTCATTCACTTACAACCTCTAAAACAGGCAAAAGAAATATTTTGGGTAAAGACAAATGTTCTCGCCCACCCACAAAATGTTTCTTGGCCACGGGCGAAATTTTTTCTCATCACCCACAATTATTAGAATTCAGTCAAAATTATTTGAATTTTGTGTCGTAATACTTAAACATACTTTCATTCATTTACAAAATCCAGAACATGAATTCTGGACGAAATTAATTATTCTCGCCCATGGATCGGCCCATGAGCGAACAAGTTCAAAGTTTGACTTTTCAATTTTGTCAGATCCCTTGTCACACAGTGGCGACGGTGCGGAGAGTTTCTGAACTTTTATGAGTTCAGACTTGCATTGTGGTGTTTTTTCATGCATTTGGAATTGTGTCATGTTTACAGGACCTGCAGAGTATCACGAAGAACCTTTCAAGCGTATCAAAGAAGAATATGACAGAGCAGGCGGTTGACAGTGCAGACTGTACACAGAGGGTATCTGTTTTCAATATCTTGAGCCACAACATAACTCTTCGTAGGATTTATGTCTATTCATTGGGTCACACTATTCAGAATGATTTCTTCTCAGTTTACACTGACTCTAAATCTAATGTTCTACTCCGACTTCATTTAAGGTAAATAATTTCAGCAAATACCCGAATTTTGTGATATCATATAAGTGCTCAGTCAGTTAGCGAATACCGTTGTGTATAATAACACTGGTGAAAAACCCATTTCTTGTCTGTCACTTTGTTTAGCTTTACAATCAACCGTTTAGCAACGGTTTTAAATGATTCAGGAATATATTTATAATGTAAAACCCGTCAAAGAAGGGAAGCAAAACAACTAGAATATCACAGTCTGAATTAAAACTAGCGTGGAAAGTTTACAAAACTAATATCACTATTCGGACAATACAATATGACAACAGGCTGTAGATCACCAACAAATGAAGGTAGATCACTATACTATAGGTGACAACATTAAATGTCGGAAACTAATGAGTTACAATATAAGCAAGAATATCTAAAATCAAAGAAAATATAGACAAATAATCATCATTTACAGATAGATCCAATAGTGGTGGTGCAGTTTCCAGAACAATATCATCTAGCTTACCGGATCATAGTTCCACTTTCACTGCCGCAGCAGACGCCGTATTAACAACCTTAAAACATGTTAATAATCACCATAAATAAAAACAATATATAATATATAATTTATTTCAGACTCTCTTTCGTGCCTTCAAGATGTTAATAATTTGGGGGGAGCAAACGTCCGCTTGTAATTGAGATTACCGAACTGTACAATGATCTTGCTACTGGTCAATGCGACGTCGGCTTTTGTTGAATACCCAGTCATGTTGGTATTTCTGGCAGCACAATGGCTGAGGTTGCTGTTAATCCAGCATTCAGCAAACCTGTGACACTTCGTTGACAGGGTTTTATATATCTTATGTAAGTGTTATGAATTTAGATCTACTTTTAGTCACGCTATGGCTTAAATATTGCCGATTTGACTTCAACTCTTAACTCACTATATTGTCTGTCTTCGGTGTCATAACATTTCATTGGTAGTATCTGATAAAGGTGTTCATATCCCACTCGTCAACACCAATGTACGCTATTTATGTTTGCAGACTGCAACTGTAAGTGATTCTTCCATTCAAGCCAAACTTCAAGTTCTCAGACCAAGCCATACTGGAACAGCTGTTGAAATCATTGGCAAGATTGGGAGAGATGGCAATCTGGAAGTCAAGCAGCAGCTCTTTCACGAGAGCGAATATGGATTTCAGAACCGAACGTTAACTGTTGCAACTCTGGAGGTACTTGAATGCCATTGTTTACTGTATGGTCCAAACTGGGCGACTGGTGATGTATCACCACATTCCACTTTCGTGAACACAGTCATCTCTCATTTCCATTCATCCATTCATACTATTATGTTAGTTGACCTTTTTAACCCTACACTGTGTCTTAGTAGAATTTCGATGAAGAATGGTCGATGTTTGTTTGCCGTGCACACTTGCTGGTAGCGATGCACCATCACTTATAGCAAAAATCGGATAAAGTGTGTTCATATTCACATCACCTCTAGAGTCCAGAATCTGGCATATTGGCCACAACAGCTCTCGATGTATTCCGAACGCCTCTGCCATTTTCTGCCACAGTCAATCATTACAAATAATTCATCCACAACCTTTTCCCTCAAAAACACTATGAAGTTGTGCATCGAGTATACTTTTGACCACACAGTGGATGTTGGATAGTATAAGCAGAGAAGAACGTATGTATGAATTTACAGTTAACTTTAACCCTATCGAAGACTGACAAGACTGGCTTTGGTATAATTATTGTTTTGATGCAAATTCTACTCAGCTGTTTTGTTAATGACAAAATATGTGTAATTTATTCATTGAAAGTATGGCCTACAGCAGGTGATTCGGTGAGGAAATAACAAATCATGTAGGTTTTTCAAGAAACCATGAAAGTCGATGACAATGTATTTCTAACAGTTTTCTTGTATTGTTATAGTGGGCGCCATTTGTGATCAAGAGGGTGGAGAACGGTTCTGTCAGATTCGACGGTCTTTGCATCGATCTGTTGCAAGAACTTGGGAAACAACTCAATTTCAGGTTTCAGAGTTCAGTATATATTTGCTTATGCACGTTTGTGTGTGTTTGTGCACACTCTTCACTTTTGTGTTCGCTCTTCACGCCGAGTACCCGGATACAATGTGTCAAGCCCATTTTCTGGTTCCCCCGCCGTGATATTGCTGGAATATTGCTAAAAAACGGCGTAAAACTAAACTCACTCAGTCACTCGAAAGTCGAGTCTCACTGACACTGAAACACGTAGCACTATTGTCTTAATTCCCACACATTTCATCGAGGCTGTCTTTGTGCTAAATGTCATCATTAAATCAGTTGTTAGTGTAAACACCACCGGGTCGGCGCATTGGTGACGTAGGACGAAGAATGACGCTATGCGTGATCCGTTGCCTTTCCTATTGTAGACATTCTGTCACTTGTTGCGTAGTGGCAGCCTTCTCATTTGTCAGCCCATGTAGTCCAGTACGTGATCGTTCGGATTCAAATCGGGGGAACATGCTTGACGCGACAAAACGATGGTAGCGTTATCCAGAACGTCGTTTGTCAGTTTAAGGGTATGAGGCCTGTGTTGTAAGATGTGGTTGTCCCGCTTTTATATCACTGCACGTCACTCCCCACAACAGACTCCAAACAGTCGTACGTGTTGAGCTTTCATTTAAACATCTGTAAACAAGAGCTGAGCCGTCATTACATTACAGTCAAAACCTAGTCTCGTCGGAGAATCTGACGCATCGCCAGTCATTCATCTGCTAACGTCGAATTATTGCCTGTTTGTCTTAGTCGTTGTATCAGTCTGATGACAATTGCTCGGGTGCAGCCAAAAGTTCTTATTGTTTTGTACTTTTTTACTACTGTGCTGCTCACGTGTTGCGTAGGGACGTTTATAAACGCGCATTTCGTTAACTTGTTTCAGCGTTTGGTCGCGAAATGGATACGGTGAAAGTACGTGCTTCACATGTTTTGTTTTATCACTTCATTTTCATTTATATCAATGTGTATGTAAAATCATGCGGTGTGTATATTCGTTTGAGCTCTACTGTATGTGTTACAGGTAGGTGTGGTATATTCTTATTAATTCCACTAAAATAACTCTACTGTTTAAGTAAAAGACAAATGTTACTTGCTAAATTGGTGTGACTCAAAAATCTTAGTGTTTGTCAGTTACACCCTGGTGGAGCCCGAAGACAGAGAGTGGAGTCGCATACTGAACGGCAGTTGGACGGGGCTGGTGAAGTCACTTGTCAGTGGGGTATGTTACTGTCAGAATATATGTATAATGACATTAAGTCTGTCAAGTGTGCGTCCTCAATTCTACATACAGCATTCCTCCATTGTAGTAGGGAACACGGTCGCCGATTGGTAAGATCGTGAGGTCCAACATGATCGGCCAGTGAGGTACCTCACTTGCACTCAACAGTTGTGATTCAAAAATATATAATAGTTTTGAACATATCACTAAATGTATTAGGGTCTCGTTAGACTTTGTGGCCGATGCTTACGTACCCTCTCAGGATGAAAGTCAAGTAAGTCCCAAAACATTCGATGTCAGTTTAAGTCTACCGAGTTTTTGATCGTACTATTCATGTTATGGTATTTTTGGCCTGCATTTCGTACACTGGTGTAAATCCAGCAAGAGTACTTGCAGGTAGCAAAGTCCCCATCACAGCAAAAATAACTTGGTTTCCGTTCTTGCGGAAACCTGATGGATACTGGGTAATGTAGGTTTCCGCTAGGTTTCAGTTTCAGGAAACGCGCAATGAGAGTTTCCGCATAGTTTCCACAACTGAAACTAACAAGTCTTAGTTTCCGTCATGTTTCCGTCAACTGAAACTGTAGTTGGAAGTTTCCATTTAGTTTCAGTTTACTGAAACCTTTATAGCTGGAGTGAGTACGTTTCTGGTCTTGCGGAAACCTTGTGGATCTTGGGTAATGTAGGTGTCCGCTAGGTTTCTGTACAAGGAAGATGACAATGAGAGTTCGCTTAGTTTAGAAAGCTGAAATATGTTGTATTATCTTGTTATATTTATTACATATTTATTTGAACAAAAAACAAACTCTGGAAATGTTATGATTCAACTGTTTCATTTCTTAGAAAAGCTCACAGTTTAATGCAACAGGGCAGTTGCAGTAGAACACAATTCGCTGTATTAAGAAACTGGGGCGCTCAGAGAAGAGTAACAGAATTCTCTCCACACAAGCATTGCTCAGGAAGTAGGCACACTGAATGAAGACGAGCTAGCCACTACACAAAGTGCTTTGTTCTTCTGTAGATGTTTGTTGCTGTATGCGAGTCCTGGTTAATATCTGGCGAAACATCTGAATCCGAATCAGTCAGGCTCTCACATTGTGGTGGTAATAGCTCGCAAACCTTGAATGTGCTGTTAATATCTTGGTCACTGTCAGTGTCTGGAAAGGAAAAGGACATTCAGTTTGAATCATCAATTCAACTGAGAGACAATTCACTGAAGAAAAGCTTGTAAAATCTAACATTTCCAATGAATGAAACACAGCAATATATATGATAATGTAGATAACATATATTACAAATATTAAATACGTATTACCATTTGCTCACTTTCAGTTAGTACAGTTACATGTATGATACATACATTAAATATAGTAAACATGGATAGCAAAGTGACAGTGCAAACTCGTTTTTTAGTGAAATCTAAAAATTCTTTGATGACTAACCTGATGAAACATTTGTCATTCACCCGAAAAATCTTTACAAACTAACAAACATCTTGTCGTTAAGGAGATGGAGATAACGTGTTTTTCTTGAAACAGACGTCTGGCAGTGAGGGCAGAAAAGCCGTATTTCTCCTGAAATTTAAAATAAATGTATATATTGCGCTTGAATCCATGTACAGTTACACTTTGAGTGAGATCAAAAAGGTTTGTTGTATGTATTTACATAGTGTCTGCTTCATTATAAAGTTATATGAATAATATTGTTATAAAAGAGATTCCCTTACCGGGCATATAACAGATAATATAGCGTGAATTATAAATACCAATGAAGGCGTCTTGTCATTCTCCGAGTTTGTTGGTCCACAATCCATATCTGTATATCAAATAACTGACACAACGATTCTTTCAGAAATATGAAGCTTGAGGTGTGATGATAATGTCAATGCATTGTAGGGCTAACACATGCAACATGTACTGATGGGCAAGGTTTGAATTGTTATAAAACAAATATCAAATCATCAAACTGATTAACTGGTACAACTGATACACAGAACTGACACAGAACATAAGATACTAGATAATTTGATGAACTAATAAATGTATGATGTGACTTGGTTGAAATATTTCTGGAGTACAGATTGTATGAATAGATATAACGAAGACATATATACGGAATATCTCTGGGTACCCATGTTAAAACAAATATTGTAGAAACCAACCATATACCTGAAACTTATTTCTCGTGATTTTAGGCTGTCTTTCTTGACAATTACCAATGTCGCAATGTCCACAAAGAACTGTGTCCCTGCAGCAGAAAGTGCCACGAATAGTCTACAGAAATTATGCATGTACAACTTATAGCCAAAGGGTCAGTGGGATAGTGCTTCATTCTTCATTCACATTGACAAATGAATTAAGGTTTGAAAGAAATTGTGACACATCACCACGTTATATTAGTAATAGTAGTAAAGGTATTCATCAAGTTAACGTAAAGGGTAGATAGGGATAGTAGATCTGGGTGTATAACTGAAAAGAACAAACAATGTTAATATTTCTAACTCCCGTGCATGTTTTGAGCACTGTGCGTAAATTACTTACATGGAACGGGGGTGGGGAGGGGGGATCCATCCAGCAGAAATATATCCGGATACTACCTTCTCCTGACAGGATTTTAGAAAATAACTTATTTGCCACAATAAAGTTTCCCATGAGTGCTAAATAAGTAGGACTCGTGACGCTCGGGCCTGTTAAAGTAAGGTGAACATGTTTTCACAATTTATCACTGTTAATAATCACAAGGCCTACATATTGATGCTTGACACTGAGAAAAAGCAATCAGTGACGCTAATGCGATGAAAAGACTGCTAAAACCATAACTGCCCACTGTTGTCACTTTGAGTACTTACATTCAATCCGCTGAATTCCACTTTTCACACTCCCCTTTGATGTCGGCAATGTAAACAAATAAACGAATGGCGACAGGATCACGTCCACGCGAGACTATCTAATTGTTACAAAAACAACTCACAACAGGGTGTACCTTCCTCTTTTGTTGTAGAACGCGGAAATCTACTGTCATATGGTCACATTAGATTTATTTTTAAAAAAAACAATGACAAAACTGTGTATTTCCCGTGAGTGTTAGCGAGACGCCATGTTGTTTGGCGGGTAGGAACAAATTTGTTTTCCTAGCAATTATTTTCAAAACTTTAAGCATAAGATGGCTGCGTCGTGTAAACTTTGCCATGGCCACCTCACTTCCCCAAAAGCACTCGACGAAAGAATTCGCGACTTGGAGAAGAAAGCAGAGAACGGATGCGAGAAACTCGGAATACCTCGGATGTGTCAGGTAAGACCGAGGGGTTTTGTTATTGTCAAATAACGTTTAAAGAATTATTGCGTTACTGACAGAAATCCGGATAGATTATAAAGTTTATCCCGCGAGTGTATATTTTCGCTCGTATTATTTTTAAATGTTATCGTAAAATCTAAGTAAAATAGGCCTGAAAAATAAGTTTGTTTATATTCCATTTCAATAGAATACACCAAGCTTGTATTTGTAAGTAACTATCTTAGTACTAACCACAAGTATTTATTTAAGTTTAAAGGGGCAGACTTTTGATTTTAGTGCTCCTGTTAATAGTTTGTAAATTTTAACGTTGCAACTCGGTTAACACTTGTACAAAAGGTGTGTGTGTGGGGGGGGAGATGAATTACGATCTGCATCACAAAGATCCGCCATATGTAGTGGTTCACTCATGGGTTTACTGGGTATTGCAAGATATATTTCACCAATTCAGATATATTTTAAAGAATGTTAAAAATGATGGGCTTTTACAATGGCAACATTTCGGTGTAATTTATTAAATGCAATCCTGGATCATTAGTGAAATGAAATTGTTTACCCCCAAATTCGCTCAGAGGGGTCAGATGTGTTTCTGAACTATTTGAGGCAAACACTAAATTCATATAAGAAACTGTTAGCTTTGCGTAGGATACATTTGAAATTTCATGTAATTTTTCAGTAATTTAATGCATATGTGTTGAGTATAATCATATACGTATATATACCTGTTATATATATACCTGTTATATTTAACGTATTTGATTTAATCTTTAGACACGACTGCTGGAGGATCACCCTTGTCTATCGAAGGTATGTGCTCATGTTACTAGGTAATTTCACTTTGAATATTTCATTAATTCACTTCCCTACGTACGTTTTCTCAAGATACATGAAAGTATCATTTGCAAATGGATTTGAATAGCCGGTAAACTAAATCAGTTTAACATTACACCTGTGTGAAATTGCCATCAAACTGACCCCTTGATTTTACAATGCTTAACTGCTGCAAGGTTATGTCATGTGATATAACTAAACTTCTTTTATCATGATCTTTATGTCAGTTGTTCACTTACCGGTTGCATAACTTTGGCAAACAGGATGTACATAGAATTTGCACGAAATAACACAAAGGATGGTTAGCCTTTTTGGAAGTTATTTTAAATCATTTAAGTACAAAATGGTAAACGTTCAGAACAATATATGTATTCAAAGTGATAAATCTGTAGTTTACTTGGTTGTATAATTTTCACTGACGATCTTTAATTTTAATTAGACATTGTGTTGAATGCATGATTGAATGAAGTGCAAGGAAAATGACATTTGTTTTTATTTCAGTAAAGCCGGTGACGAGGACTCTAATAAATATAGTAGTCAAAGAAACAAGTGACTATATCACGACCAAGGATGGTCAATAGGATCTTGTGAAGGTAATTTTTACTCACCTGCCTGTCATTATAAATAGCTAATGATTTAATTAATAATGTAAAGACAGATTTATGGATGTTAACTTCAGTAGCCCAGCCAGCATGGCATATATAAATGTGTGAAACGTGCTGTATAGTACTTTAAACATTTATTTTCAGAAGCGCTTTGTAGAGTGTGGCGGAACAGGCGTGATGATCTCAGTAGACAAGAAACCGGAAAGAAAGTGTCACACAGAACAGCAGCAAAACAAAAAACAAGAAGAATGAAATCCGTAAGTATATCTATTCGAATAATAACATGTAACAACTCTTCTCATTACAATGTATGATGACAGATTCTAAGTTCCGGAAATATACATTTAAAATGTTTATGGATTATTGCTTTTTACATTCTTAAGATATGTAACACATGATTCAGGTCATAATTTCATAAATCATAACATAAGAATCAAGTCAGTTAATGATGATATATAAACATGTTACTACACTTCAGTGACTACATGTCACTTCAGCGCAACAGATTGTGTGTCCAAAAGAAAATAGGATATGTCATTAAATGTGATGAACTTGTGTTGGGGTGATTAATGAAGTAAATAACACGCCACTTCCTTTTTGATAATTTGCAATCCATCTTGGCATTATGGTTTATCTGTTGATTGATTTTTGTTTAATTTTCAGAAAATTGCACTGCGCATGAAAAGCCTGAAAACTATTGACTGGCCAGATCGACGAAAGGAAAGGGTTTCAACTATACTTACCTTGGAAATGACTTCACCAGTTGTGAGTGATGAAGAAGATGCCAATTTATTAATCTCTTACCCCTTTACCTGGGAATCTAAACTTAAGACGTCTACACTGGACTCAGCCACAATTTTCAACGCCACCACCAAAGCTAAGGCCAACATGAAGACCAGGATGCGGCATCCAACCAGAATGACAGAGATATCCGCTCAAGGATGCCCAAGTGGGCTAGTAAATAGCTAATCGATCACATGAACGCAATTTTATCTGTGATCAATTAAATTTGAATTATTCTCAATGTAAAACTTTAATAGTTTTGATATTCCGATTGTATTTCAATTAATACAATTTTATTCAATCTTAATTTTTATCTATTTTCCAAGAGACCTTTATTTGCTTTAAATACATTTTTTGTACTTTCAATGTAACCTAAGTTCTTTATTGCATTTTATTTCATTGTTGTATTGTATTGCATGGTGTGTATTATTAGCATTGACTGACTGGGGTGTGTTTTTCTGTGTCAGCGTGAGGAGGTGCAGGAGGAGTCAAGGGATGCAACTGTTATAGCATGTTTTTAGAAATATTTTTGTCATAAGTTACCAATGTTGATCTGTTATCTAGTGCTATATCTTTTCATTATTTATTAGATATATGTTTGATCCATATTTGTTTGAAAATAAAACAGTGAATCTTATTGTATCTTTTGTTTTTCTTTGTGTGTACTCGATGATTGTACACAAACTCCATATATTGTCTTTGCCAACCAGGAGTAACAGGAATTGAATGACTCCTGTGAACCCGAGTAAATGAAATGCTGTGGAAAAGTTTCTGGCAACAGAAACTCTGCGGAAACTATGTAGGTCAGTTTATAACTGAAACTCTGCGGAAACCTGATGGAGTCCTGGTAACTGAAACTCTGCGGAAACCTGATGGAGTCTTGGTGACTGAAACCCTGCGGAAACCTGATGGATATCTAACTTAACTGAAACTCAACGGAAACTTGTTGGAGCATGGGTAACGGATACCGTGCGGAAACCCTTAGAAAGTGGGTAATTGAAAGTTTCCGTCATTGCGGAAACTCAGTGTAAAAGAACGGAAACTCACTGGATTCTTGGTGGAAACTTAAGTTTCAGTCCACTTTCCATCAGGTTCCTAGTATGCTGATCTTCCTTCAGCCCGTGGTGTATAATGTATTGTCTTCCTTAGTTACAATGTTTTAGTTTTTCATGTTAGTGTTATATTTATATCTGTGATATTCTAGTATTTTTACTATCCATCGTCGACAGGTCTTTAGTGTATATATATTCCATTTCAGGGTTAAATGTTCTCGACACGATATGGCTGAGATATTGCCGATGTGCCGTTAAACATTAACTCACTCACTCTCTGCTTGATTTTCAGTGGTACATTTATAAACATTTCACAGTTATTTAGCTCTTCACTGCAAATTGATTGTTTGTGGTTGATAGTTGTCACTGGTTATTTAAGTTATTTAAAACAGTCAGTGTACCGACGATTCCAGACAGTAACATCAAGTCACGTTCTGTTCGTTAAAATAACGTTATAAAGTGTCATTTGGATGAATATGTATGAACTGTTAGATAAAACCAGTTTAGTATAAAACAGGTAGTTGTAATTAACAACTGAAAAATAGAAACATGATCGGCTTGCAGGAACTACCAACGTGACAGGACCTAGTCTCCCTTTAAATAAGCACACCAACAGCTGACTTTTTAAGCCATGTTCTAAGGGTTACTATGTCTGTACTTCCAGGAAGCTGATATGATTGTGGCACCAATGACTGTGACTCAGAGGAGAGCGACAGACATCGATTTCACAGTGCCATACGTCTACGTCCACTCAGCTCTAATTCTGAGTAAACAGGATCCCAACACTAACAAATGGTTGACCCTTCTCTCCCTGTTCCGCTCTGAGGTTCTCGTTTGTGTCATTGCCTCACTTATCTTTTCCACTGTCTTCCGCTTCGTCATGGAAGAAGTGACACCTGTCAGATCGTGGACGGATGCCAAACACCCAGATATACAGACCCGGTATGGACATATACTCTACAGTCATTTTGGAGCCCTTGTGGCCAACGGTAATTCAGCATTGCTCTTCTAAAATGACTTAAAATGTGCATAAACACATGCCCTTCCACCGTAAAGCATAGTAAGAACTACAGGAGTGTCAGGTCCAGACTTGATTATTTACAAACAACATCATACGGCGGTAATACTGCTCCAAAAAATACATAATGGGGATCGTACTCGTACCACTGCACTGTAAGTCTAATCAGCAAGATTATGCCAGGATCACCTGAACGCTCGGACATATAAGCTATAGATGTGCTTTGATTGTACAGTATGTCTTTCCCTGTTACACAGGAGGAGCATATATCCCAAGCCCTGGATCCGGACGTATAGTGCTCGCCTGCTGGTGGATTTTCGCAGTGATACTGGCTTCCACATACAGAGGAAATCTCATTGCGTTCCTTACCGACAGACGAGAGATACCACCTTTCTCCAACCTGGCTGAGATGGTACAGCAGGACATGTACAAGTGGGGGTTTGTGGGAGGGACGTCACTGTTTAATCTATTTCAGGTCAGTAATGTTGACCAGATTCAGACTGTACCCTGAGTTTGTGCAACTTATAATGATTGTGTTAAACTGGCTGACGTTCGGGGTGCAGACATCATCATTCTTAGTAATAAGTACTGTTGTTTGAAAGCAACAGCTACGAAAGGACAACTAAATACTGCTATGCGTTCAAAATACGAGGCAAGGTGAAATGTGCGTTCACATACATGCTTAGTGCCAAATCTCTGAAGTCTTCAGACAAGAAGTACAATGGAATCTCTGCACGGCATTTACAGGTGATACATACACACAGAGGCAATCAGATTGTTTCTCTAGGCGATCGACGTTCCTCAGTGTATTCTTACGCTTTCATCGGGTGAATGAACGACGAAGAACTAAGAATATGTATCGAAACGTCGTGCTCCAGAAATAAAGACGTTGCCTTCCATGAATTCACACCTTTAACATATACAATGTTTTAAATTACCTTTGCATGAGGCGGCCAGAACACCATCCTAAAGTTTCAAGTCATCCAAACATCTCAATTCGATCACGGAAGCGGCCTGCAACAATATGTTATATGTGTTACGTCTTGAGTAAGGTTTTAGATTAACATCGCACCTTCAAAGCCATGTCTCGGCAGATTATTTAACGATTACTGTTTCCACGAAGAGTGAGCACGAAACACAATGTTTATAAAACAAACTGTCTCCTCTTGAACATCTGGCTTGCAAAGTGAATCTGCGTGTGTGCAGATTGTTTTCTGGAGCTGACGAACAGTTTTAAGAGCTGATGTTCAGTGCACTTGAATCATGCCTTTGATAAGTGTCCAGTCGCGTCTATTGATAAGATAGATCTTTGTCATGGGTCCTAGTTATTCTTTTAACCCGTTCATTACGGAAACGTTTTCAGGAATCCAACATTTCCGTCTATCACAAGGTGTGGAACGGTGTGGAGGAGATAATGGCAAACGAACCTGATTGGTTGAGTCTGGATGGAGACGAGCACATGCGCCGAGTTGTCGAGAGTCAGTACGTCTACTTGGCAGAGGAGTCTACTCTGGAGATGTGGGACGACCCACGGCGGTGTGATTTACAAATGTTACGAGACAACTTCTATTTTAGTAAATACGCCATTGGCCTACCCAAACGCAGTGCATACACACAACTCTTCTCCAAACAGTGAGTGAAGTATTTTCGGATACTTTGTGTATTCGTTCATTCTTTCTTGTGTGGCTAAATGTTTTGCTCTGACAATATTACGATAAGAAAACAATATCCATAGCACGCTCAAGCTGGCTAAATGTGCTGAAGCCAGCTTGTTACGACCACGATGACAGTGTTAACAATCAAATGATAACATAAGGTAAATAATGAAAATAGGTATTTCGGTGGCTATTACTACACTGTATCGAAAATAATTGCTTTTCAAGAAGACGATTGAAAGTTTCTTTACGTAACCTTCTGTCATCTTTTCCAGAATATTGCGAATATACGAAAGCGGCCTCTTGCATCTGTGGTGGGATCGATGGAAACCCAAACACCGGTGTGTACCTCCAAGCACAAAAGCGAAGAGAGTCGACATATTGACCTTGCAGAGTGCCTTCTATGGTGCAGGGGTGGGTGTGACCATGGCGCTTTTAGCCCTTGTTTGTGAAATAATTCGTAAACAGGAATGTAAAACAAAGACACCAACGACAGCTTGAGAGTGCTGAAGAAGAGTTCATGAGATAAGATAGTTCGTCACCAGGAACATCCGGACATCCAATTCCAGCGATCATGTTGCATTGGGACCTTGAGAGGATGTATCTTCTGTTCGCCTTTCTTGTTACTATTGATATAAATATTTTGAACAGTTACTTTCATCTAGTCGTCTGGTTCTGTACCAGGAACATCCGGACATCCAATTCCAGCGATCATTTTGCATTGGGACCTTGAGAGGATGTATCTTCTGTTCGCCTTTCTTGTTACTATTGATATAAATATTTTGAACAGTTACTTTCATCTAGTCGTCTGGTTCTGTATGTGTTGCCCATTCAGATAAAAGCAGCTTTGAAATGATTATTTTGAACAACATGAGAATAGTGAAGCTACATAATGCTGTAGTGGTTTGTCTCTTCACTGAATAAAATTTAAGCATATCTGTTTCAATTATAAATGTCGGTTTAATACCTTTGTCTTTGCGTTTGTGATGCGTCCGTCGTGCATGGCGTTGACGCGAGTAAAACGTGAAACAGGCCTTTCACTTAGCTTTGCGAACAAGTAACGTATCAGTCACTATCTAGGTCGAATGGACAGGGCCCTGACCTGATAATGTACAAGGTCGTTTGTGCAAGGATCACAATAATTCATGATTCTTCCCACCGTTTAAATACATACATATATTGTATTATACAATCTGATTCAAGGTTGCTCCAATATGTGTAGAGAGAATTTCATCTCGATTCTCACATTGTTACTCTTTAGGACCAATTACTGATGCGTTTCAGCTGCACATAAGTTGGTAATACCCATAATTAATACCATGAGACTATGCTTTGGAAGGCTAATGTCAACACGTGGAACTGACATACCGACCCTTACTTACAGGTGGATCCAACGATGGCGGCACAGTTGCTTGTGTCACGGTCACTGGGTCCAGAAGAATATCTTCTCGACTGCCAGATCACATCTCAGTTTTCACAGCCGAAACAAACGCTATATTTACAGTCTCAAAATATATTAATGAACAAATATCAGCAATATATAATCCTTCGTGCCTTCCGACTGTTAAAAAAATTCTTGCAAACATCCACTTTTAATTGAATGATATAATGTTCTTGCTTCTGGCCAATACGACATCGGTCTCTGTTGATTACCCAATCACGTCGGAACTTCTGGTAACACAAAGGCCGTTCTTGCTGCCAAGGCAGCACTCAACAAATCTTTGACACAACCTATTCCATACTCTATAACAAAGGTAGCATCAGAACATGCATCCGTGGTTTGATGCAGAGGAAGTGGTGCACCCAAATAAATACAGTGTTCCCAGAAATTATTGAGAAAATCTTTGTTTTTTTTTCTAATGATGCTAAGATTGGAAAAAGGGCTTTCACTATGCACTAAGCATACTAAATAAGGGAGACAACTCTTGAAGGCTTAGAAGGCAGCTCATTACGTCAAGAGTTATCTCCCTTGTCTGAGCAGACGGCTTCCTGTGTTGACATGGCAGAATTTACAGCAAGAGAGAAAAGAAAGCTCATTCTAGAAGATTTTGAAAGGGGTGAGGCTGATGCTAAAGTGTTAGCTTGTAGACATGGTATTCCTCTGTCTACAGTATACAGAACTTTGAAGAATATTCAAACAGGAATCGGGATAGAGCACAAAGCAGGGGCAGGTCGGCCTAGGAAATTCAGTGTTGTGGATCGCCGAAGACTTGGGCAGATAGTGAGTAGGGGCAAATTGAAAAGTGTTGAGAACATCAGAAATGAAATGATTAGCAGAGGAAGTCCTCAGGTATGCAATGAAACAGTTAGGCAGGAATTACAGAGACTTAATTGGGTGAAAAACGTGGAATTCCCTCGCCGTTGATGAAAGATGCACAAAAGGAAAAACGTTTAAACTGGTGTCGGGCTCATGAAAATCAAGATTGGGATAATGTTTTCTTTTCGGATGAAAGTTCTGTTTGGCTTTTCCCTAATTGTGTGAAAATTTGGACCAAAGATACTGTCAAACCTATCTACCAGCGACCAAAACATAGCCCGAAGTTTCACATGTGGGGTGGCATATCGGCTCGCGGAGTGACGCCATTGTGTGTTTTCACGGGAAACTTGACAAAAGAAAGATACGTTGACATTCTAAATGGTCACCTTCTTCCGACAGCACAAACACTGTATGAAGATGATTGGATCTTCCAGCATGATAATGACCCAAAACACACTGCGCGCTACACAAAACAGTGGTTGTCGGGCGAAAATGTTCAAGTTTTAGACTGGCCCAGTTACAGCCCAGACCTAAACCCAATTGAGAATGTGTGGGGAGTCACGAAGGACAGAATAAACCAAAAGGGACTGAGAAATATTGAAGATATGAAGGCCGAGGTGGTCCAATATTGGGATACCCTGTCACACGATTACCTACAAACTCTGATGGGTAGTGTGCCTAGGCGTATTCAGGCATGCATTGCTGAGCGAGGAGGTCTAACAAAGTACTAAAACAAGACTGAGACTTAAAAGGATGATGTTTTAACATGTTTATGTAAGTAAAACGCAACACGATTCTCAATAATTTCTGGGAATACTATACATCAATACAATAGTGACATGATATACATGGTGTTGGTGTAAATAAGTTACATGAAATAAGACCCTATATTGGTTACACCTTCTTGGATTGTCAGTCCAGATATGAGATCATTATGAGACGATCTTGCATACTTACTGAAAGGTGAGGATACTCCTTCTTGCATCCCTTTTTGTTGCAAGAATCATGGTCAAGAATGTCACATGGGATAAACATTTCAATGTCAAACCAGTTAAGGATCTTTTTTTATAATATTAGTTTTCACTTTTGGGGAAAATAATTGAATTTTCAAAGGAAATAGAATCCTGAGAGGATACGTCCCAAAACTTTCAAAGCTACATTTTAACTTTCCAGGTTCTTAAAACGTAGTATTTGTTTTGCTCTTGTAAAGTTTAGCTAGCCCTTTCCTACAATTGTCAATGGCTGAATGGGTGATGTAAATCCAGCGAGGGTTCATACACGCAGCAGAGAGTACTCTACGTTCCCATGGTCTTCAGTATGATGATCTACCTTCAGTTGTGAGTGATCATAACCTGCTTAGTATTGTCCTGTATACTTAAAGTATTTTAAATTTCATCAATAGTTTTAAATATGTATCTGTGATAGTTTAGTTAGTTTTATTGTCCTTCGTCGACAGATATCTTAAATTGATAACCAAATTTTTATCGCTATGTGACTGTAACTATAGCGATGCGATGTAACCTTTTAACTCACTCACTCACAAGGCAGCCATTATGAAGAACCACATAACACACCGCAAGAGATTCTCTATGATAGCAACAAAACCATTTATACTAAGGCTCTGTCTGCCAATCAGAGTACATTGGGCTATTCATAACTCAATGATAACGAAGTCACATTACATCCTGAAAGGTCGCTGCTGCTGTAAAAGACAATAAAATAACTGTAGTGTCAACATACGGATTGTACTGTTACGAGAGTACATTTTCTGTAAGCTGTATTATTGGTTGAGTGATAGTTCTTATTGGGTCACAATCTTTAGTGTTTTAAGTGATAGTTATTATGGGTCACATTTCGTATAATAAATGTTCACTACTTTTCGTATTTGGCAGCAGGCTTTATGGAAGTACTCTGGAGTTGCCTCCCTTGATTAATTGTTTACTTCCGGGAGACAAATACTGTTCTAGAGAATTCTACGTTAGTGGAGGTGGTCGTAAGTGCTCGAAAGTTCTTGAATCAATGACTGTATATATAAAGGCTAGTTGCCGTGTTGTCGACACAGATACAGATTAACTGGAGTACATATCTGCGAATCTTCGTCAACACTTGATCTACATAACCGCTGCCTGACCACTCACTGTGTTACATTCTGCATAACTGTTTCTCACTCTCACATGGAGACTTCAGTGAGTTGACATTTGTGACCATTACTTTAGCTTTGACTCCTTCGCATTGTACATGAAACCTCCCTTGTGAATCTGTATATTTTTGCCTTTGTTTGCTCAATATAAAGTATCATTGAAAATCTTAGACTTGTCGGTGATTCTCACTGAAAAAGTCATCTCAGCCCTCAGATTCTTCCTCTTTGGCTGGTTCTTAGGGGACTTCTCACATCTTATGAAACTTATTCAAAATTCTTGCAACTTTGCAACAAGTTGATTGTGGAACCAGCAAAAATGGTGTTTAAACTTGGAATGTTTCTTAAGTCCCCTGGCGCAGTGAATTGCGCGAATCAGATTTGTGGTATATTTCCTCACATTTCAAACTTAATGCCAAACCTGCTATGATGAAATCTCGGATTCTGAGGGTTGTTTTGAATCACTTTTTGATGAGGGAGTTGTTGGACATGAAGTTTTGCAAATGGTTGAGGAGGAATGTTCAGACCAGTTGGAAAGGACACAATTAGAACTGAAAAGGATGGAAATAGAAAAAGAAATGGAACTGAAAAAAATTGAGATGGAGATGGACAGAGATAGAAAGGAAATAGAATTAAAAAGATTAGAAATTGAACCGAAAAAGTTAGAGAAGTCATCTCATCCCTTAGATTCTTCCTCTTTTGACATTGCAAGGCATGCTAGACTGTAACCTCTTCTTAATGAGAAAGATGTAGACAAATATTTTCTACATTTTGAAAAAGGTTTCAAGTGGTGTAGGGAGTCATGGACTATGGTATTGCAAAGTGTTTTGAAGGGTAAAGCTCGTGATGCTTATTCAGCCTTCTCGGAACAGCTCACATTATGATCTTTTCAAGAGTACACTTTTGAAACCTTATGAGTTAGTGCATGAGGCTTATCGTGAGAAGTTCAGAAATGCTCAGAAAAGGTACAATGAGTGAGTGAGTTAATATTTAACGTCACATCGGCAATATTTCAGCCATAACGTGACGAGGACATTTAACACTGAAATAGAATATATTTCTAGTATAAACATCTGTCAACTAAGTAAAACAACTAGAATATCACAAATGGAATTAAAACTAGTGTGGAAAGTCAAAACTAATATCACAATTCGGACAATACAATATAAAAAAATGGACTATAGATCGCCAACAACTGAAGGTAGATCACCATACTAGGGACCATGGGGACTTACAGTACCTTTGCTACCTGCATGGACCCTAGTTGGATTTACATCATCCCCTCAGCTGTTAGCAATAGCAATTTAGACACATCTAGCCAAAAATGAAAATTACACACATGCTACGACTAAGAATAGTGGAAAGTTTAAATTTACTGCGCCTTACGTACCCTCTGGGACGGACAATAATTTTACAATACAACCCCCTTTGAGGGTACAGGCACTAACAATTCAAGTCACTAATCTAAACTACCAATAATTAAAATGCAACTGTCTACAGAACATAATAATAAAAATTCAGTCATGAAATCAATTTCTTTTTCAAAAAAACAATAATCAAATGAGAACTAACGTTAATAAAAAGATCCTTAATAGCTTTGACTTTGAAATATTTATCATTTGTGATGGAGAATTCAACACAGTCAAGCAGGATATGCCTGACCGTGACTCACAAGGGATACAAAACGGAGGATCTTCACCTTTCAATAGGTATGCATGAGTATACCGTGTATGGCCAATACGGCATCGTCGTGAAATAACCTCCTCAAATCTGGACAGACAGTCCAAGTAGGTGTATCCAATGTAAGGTTTTATTTTATGTAATTCATTTATACCTACTTGGGTGTCCCACTTCTTCTGCATCAGATCACGGATGTAAGTTCTAATGCTAGCTTTGTAATCAGTGTATGGAATAAGAAGTGGAGTCACAGATTTGTTGAGTGCTGCCTTGGCAGCAAGATCGGCCATCGTGTTACCAGAAATGCCAACGTGACTGGGTACCCAACAGAAGACGATGTCGTATTGGCCAGTAACAAGTACATTATACATTTCAATAATTTCAATTAAAAGTGGATGTTTACAAGACAATTTTAATAGCGTGAAGGCAAGAAAGAGAGTCGGAATAGATTATGTACTGTTTATGTTTAGAGTGTCTTTGAATAGTATCAATGAGAATGAGATTTCATGCTAAATGACGTGGCAAACCTGTGGTCATCTGAAGTTGGGTGAACGACTAATGCAAATCTCAGTGAGATGTCTCAGTGATACATTTAAATCATCTACTGTTTATCGTGAATTTAATACGAGCATTTTATTAATGCGAAAAATGCGTCTTTACTCTTCTCGCATTATTTTAATGACGCATTTGAATCTAATTATAGGCGCCTTTCTACTTTTGGGAACTTAATAAAAGACAATTATGTAACAATAGCGGAAGTTGTGACACTGCAAACTACACCATATGTCATATAGATGGAAAATAGCCATAGTGTGACTACCTTTTATCGACCCCGTTTATCCGTACGTTTTGGTTTCACTCGAAAATCGTCCGGATAGCGAGACGTCCGGTTAATTGGATCAAACAAGCAAAACGTGAAAATTATGTGAAACCAAAAAATTTCATGTACGTATATCAATAAATCAACAGTCAATAGTAATAACAGTGTATCATATCATCATAACATATAAGTGTACCGATTATACATACGAGACGGAATGCAGGTTACCATTTGTCAGGTTGTCTTGGACTTAATCATGTAGCGTGTGTAACTTCAGATGGTAAGTTGGATGAAAACCGTAAATCGATGACAAAAAGTTTCTATTTTGACAATTGCATATTGTTTTTCTTAGTTTTAAATTCCCTAAAAACATATGGAATCGCGTCGAACTTATGCAGTCTGCAGAAAGTAAACTTCCGGACGGCATCACATGGCTTAGATCATGTTGGGGGCTATTTTTAACATGCATCGCGACAGATAGCAGGGGTCTATTTATAAGTGTTATATACAGTACCATTACAGTGTAGTTTACCTTAATCCTACTTAACATGTGTTTTCATTACTGATGAGATGTTCTCACACACGCCAAATCCTAATGAACAACAACAATCAATTCACACCAAATGCCTTCCGATAGATTAGGAATGAAATAACATCGTCGTGCAGTAAACGGTATTGACGTGACACATACAAATGCACGTTGCACAGATCACTCCGTCCGGATAACTGGATAATTTTTCAACGGAAATATAAAATCGTTCCAAAGGCAGGGTTTCCAGGCATGTGGGGTCCGAGTAAACGGGGTTCGAAGAAGTATAATGTCGCCCTACTTTAAATACTAAAACGATCCATGTATATATGTATCTTGGAAACTGTTCCATAGTTACACTGTTACAGATAATTACGCTTGATTTAGACGGCCCGGTATCATGTTTTTATTTCGTGGATGTTATTATTTCGTTTTTATGATGCAGTACAGTTACATTTACAGGCACCAAATTTTGAGAAAGCATTTAAATTGCAAATTGATGCAAATACTGCAGGAGCTGCCCTGATTCAGGAGGGTGATTCAGGAATTATCCAGTTTGTTATTTTTCAAAGAAATCTGACAAGCACCTAAGAAATTATTCTGCAACTGAGAAAGAGACACTGGGTCGTTTGTTAGCTTTACAGCATTTTGAGGTGTACGTAGGTACCACTACCTTGCCAGTTGAAGTGCATACTGATCACAATCCCTTGTGATTTCTTCATAAAATGAAGAACAAGAACCAGAGACTTACGAGGTAGAGTTTGACCTTGGAAGGGTTCAATCTTGTGATCAAACACATCAAAGGCAAAGACAATGTTTGTGCTGATGCACTTTCCAGGCTGTAAATGTATGACGACTTGATGATGGTGTATGTATGTTTCTTCATTATATCATTGTAATTCTGCAAGATGTTTCTCATGTTATTCATATTATTACATGTCATGTTGTTATACTAGTCTATGCTTGTAACTTTTCCTTAAGAGGGAGAGGGTTACGAGAGTGTATTTTCTGTAAGCTGTATTATTGGTTGAGTGATAGTTGTCATTGGGTCACAACCTATAGTATTTTAAGTGATAGTTATTATGGGTCACATTTCGTATAATAAATGTTCACTACTTTTCGTATTTTGGCAGCAGGCTTTAAGGAAGTGCTCTAGAATTCCCTCCCTTGATTAATTGTTTACTTCTGGGAGACTAATACTGTTCAAGAGAATTGTACGTTAGTGGTGATGGTCGTAAGCGCTCGAAAGTTCTTGAATCGAAGGCTAGTTGCCGTGTTGTTGACACAGATACAGACAAACTGGAGTACATATCTGCCAATCTCCGCCAACGCTTGATCTACATAACCGCTGCCTGACCACTCACTGTGTTACATTCTGCATAACTGTTTCTCACTCTCTCATCAAAACTTCGGTGAACTGACATTATATTTGCGACCATTACTTTATATTTGATGTGACTCATTTGAATTATACATAAAAACATTCTTGTGAATCTGTATATATTTGCCTTTGTTTGCTGACTATAAAGTATCGTTGAAAATCTTAGACTTGTCAGTGTTACATTTGCCTGGTTTTGAGTGAACTTCTCACACCTTTTGACACGGCAAATGTTTAACTGTAACTGTACTGCATCATAAAAACGAAATAATAACATTCACGAAACAAAAACATGATATCGGGCCGTCTTCTAAATCCAGCGTGACTATCTGTAGTTGGAACAGTTTCCAAGATACATAGTGTAGTCTGTAGTGTCACCACTTCCCCTATTGTTACATAACTGTCTTTCATTTAGTTCTCAAAAGTAGAAATGCGCCTATAGTTAGATTCAAATGCATCATTAAAATAATGCGAGAAGAGTAGAGACGCATTTTTCGTATTAATAAAATGCTCGAATTAAATTCACGATGCACAGTAGATGATTCAAATGAGTTATCTCACTGAGATTTGCATTTGTTTTTCACCCAATTCAGATGAGCACAGGTCTGTCACGTCATTTAGCATGAAACATCATTCTCATTGATATAGTCTCTGAAGACAGTGTAGGATTCATCGAGGCAGTCTCCATATTAAATGTCCAGTGTCTGCTTCCTTTGAGTTGAAAACTAATCTTCCACGACGAGAATGTGTTTTATGAATCACTGTCTCCTAGCCCGCCTGTGTAATCCATCATAGATACATACGAAGTCAAAATTTGTCATCAACGTTCTCACTAAATGACCAAATGCTCTCCAAATATCTACCGTAAACCTCTCTGAAATCATTACAACGGTATGTTCCTACCTTGATCGAACAACTTGTGAGTCAAACTGGCATGGCTCTCTTTGAAACTGACTTGACTTAAGTTGTATGATGTCGGTGAACATCTAAACGTCTAACATGTTAATTTGCCTGTGGTCTTACCAACCTGAGGCCATGAGTATAGATGATTCAGTGTGATGATCCATGACAGCAGTGTTCACTTCTATCTTATGCTAGAGGACACACCATATCCCTCAAAGGACGTTTTCTTCCACATGCCACGCTTTCTACGTGTAGACCCGTTAAGGTCCGGGGTAGAATAGACCTTCAGCAACCCATGCTGGTTGACACATGTCATTGGTTCCCAGTTGTGGAGATCGATGCTCATCTTGTTGATCACTGGATTGTATGGTCCAGACTCGATTTACAGATCGCCGTCATATAGCTGGAATATTGCTGGAGTGCGGCGTAAAACTCAGCTCACTCACTTTCTACGTGTAAGATAACCGGTGATAGTTCTCTCTTTACAGAAGCCGCACACTGCTTTACATGAAAAGCATTGTCAATAGTGTTTGTTTGAGGTTACCTAACACGATAGGAGATAAGCTTCGACGTGTGAGGAACTGGCAAGGTGTCTAATTGTTTATTTGAACAGCGTATTTACCGACACATTTTATTATATCGGCTTTGGCATCCTACACAGGATCAATCACAGCAACTTGGGGTGCGCAGGAGCTAAACATTGATAACGTCACTCTTCACCGGAGTCGTTGATGTCCTCAACCATCATTAGTTATCTGTCTTCTTCCAGACACAGCCTCTGAAACAGATGCATGATGTCTGGAACTTGTATCTTGCAGATGCTGATGTTCATGGTTTACCAATGTTCGTATGTATGGACACTGTCTCTGGGTGAGTTCTGCTTTATTGTAAAATTGCATTTACATGTTGTGTATTGGCAATTGTTGAAGTCGTAGAACGCATTTAGAAATTGACATGCTATAATGTTGCGTAAGGGAATAACTTTCTAAGACATCTTTGCATATACTTTCAATTAGGAATCGTTTTCAAGCCTTGCTTCATTATGCTTACAAATGTAGCTTGCGATAACTACAAGGCAACACATTCTGCTCCCGTCCTTCTTTATTCTCTTAGTGTTTTTTTTTTTATTAAACAGATCGAAAGATGTATTTTAATGGTTGGGAGTTTATATAAGTAATGAGAATTATTAATGGCTGTACGCGCAAAGGGGATTGTAGTATTGTAAAATTATTATCCTCCTCAGAGGGTAGTAAATTTATACCGAAGTTTTAATCGTACTATTCTTGTCATTTTCATTTAGACTAGCATTCCATGTTAGTCTTATATCCATATATGTGATACCCTAGTATTTTTACTCTCCATCGTGAAACAATGTTTTCATTTTTCTCATATGAATTGTTTTCGTCACGATGGGCCAGAGATATTGCCGATGTGACGTTAAATATTAACTAGTCACTCACTTAGACAGATCAGACCATTCAGCGTAATACCACGCTCGCATAAAAAAATGCAAAGCAATTGATCTACCTAACCTTGTTCTTACTTCCCCTCATACATCCTATAGTCGGTGGTTTGGAGGCTCGCAGAGATTTCTTGTACAAGTGCGTGAGTTGAGCTTTACCCAGCAATATTCCAGCTATGTGGCGGCGGTGTAAATAATCGAGTCTGGACCAGGCAATCCAGTGATGAACAACATGAGCACCGATATGCGCAGTGGGGAACGATAACATGTGTCAACCAAGTCAGCAAGCCTGACCCCCCCGATCCCGATAGTCGCCTCTCACGGCAAGCATAATCCCCTATTATGGCAAGCATGGGTTGCTGAAGACCTATTCTACCCCGGGACCTTCACGGGTCAGAGATTTCTAACCCGTCTAGGGGTACCACGTACTGTGTACTGAAAACAGAACTTGCCTTTGAAAAAGACCCCACATATATCCCTTTCTCCATGGATCTTTCATTTCTCTTGCTTTGAACTACCTGCCATCGTTTACATACTGAAGTAGGTAGGTGGCACAAAAGTCCACCAGAAGAGAGAATGCAAAAAATCTGCGACACGTGTGATGTTGGCGATGCATTTTACTACATTTGTCGCTGCTCTTTCTTCAAGCCTCATCGGAAAACTTATATTCCAAACCATTATGTTAAAAATCCCCTATGTTCTATGGTTTAACTAACTATTTAACTGTAAACGAATTAGCGTTTTGAAAACAAAAATGCATTCTATAGTTCTGCCATGACAACTATATACTCTTCCATGTGAAATACCAGGCCATCCCATGTATTCTCAGAGATGACAACATTTTGGATGATCAACTTCTTTATTTTAACAACTGTGACGTTTTGGTATAGGTTCTTATACCGTTTTCAAATAGATACAGTTGTGTCATCTCTATACCAGCAACTTCTAGAATGCCACTCAAACAAACCATGTATTCTCAGCTGCATATCCCGGCTGTTATGAGACTCTTGAGGACAAAGGTTCATTATGCATTTGTGTCCAGATCTGTTTGTGTGCTGGTGATCAATGACGGCATTGATTTAATCTGTATTTCTACAGTAGTCCTGTAGAGTCTTTCTTTAAAGTTTGAATGAAGTCGACTGGCCTGAAAAGAGAAACAAAAGTTGTCCTTTTTGCTGATCAGATACATTTACATCCCACTCAAAATGTACACTCTCAGTATATGAAATGCAGAAGATGATGATACTGTCACTGAATGTTCAGCATGTGCATAAAGTATCTTAGGCTGACATGGTTCGATTGCTTTAGAACTGACCTCTCTTTGACACAAGGACCTTTCCCTTAAATTCTGGGTAATGCCAAGTGCAGAGGTGTTCACATTTTCCGAAACGTTCCTGGTGGTTTTGACAGGGTACCGCATTGTGGGCAGCATGTGTAGGTGGCAAGAGCCCTGTGGTGATCCAACCTGAACGTCTTCATTGGTGTATTTTAATATGCAAATAAAATGCTTCTACTAATGGCGAATATGGGAGTTCATTAGTATTACAATATTACGAAATGTGAAGAAGGGATGACCGAATAAGGGAATAGGAAACATCATCAACGAGTAAACGGTCAATGATTACCAGTTTCAATCATGTAATCAGATGTTTCTCTAACCAGATATCTTGCTGAACATCAAGACATATGAGAAGTGCCCACATCCTGTTGTGTGCCACGGAAATGACTCAGTCAGTAATCACTTGAAGCTGGCCATTTGGTTGGTCTCTGCTGAGGAACAATTCGCTGCTTGGAGGACAGGTAATATTTCTTCAATAAACTAGCAGATGTAATATATCTTGCATATCAATATTTAGCTTCTGATAAATATCAGCAAATGAGCTTTCATTTCACTGTGTTAATGAGTTTACAGTCCATGTTCATGTGATCATCAGACAAAACAAACAAACACTTACTGTCTTCCTGCAAATTGTATGCGCGTCAGGTTTACAATTCGATCAATCACCAGCGTCTGAAAATATCAAGTTTGACAAACCACTCTATTCTGCTGGACAGAAGACTATAAATAAATTTAAAGAACAGTAACTTCATAACGACTGCAAACACCTGTTAAAGAGGAATGACCATTCGGTGTACCAAAATCTCAGGACAAGTCGATGCGAATAGTTTGTGTTATATCTTAATTGTGTGATTGTTTCACATAATTATCATCACTGATTTTAGTTTTCCACCCAAGCTGAACTTAAAGAGCAATAGTGTTCTGACAGTTATTCTCTGTTTGACCATACTCGTCTACCCATTTAGCCCCATAAACGAAACACCAAGGAAAGTGACATATTTCGAGCTTTGCACATATTAGTCATGTCTGGGACATTTTCACTCATTGGTGATTACAATGATGTACGAATCGGGTTAATTTCGAAATGCCTCTACAGATATAAGCCAGTTACATTCACACATCATTTCTTGTCGTAAAATGCTATTTCAACTTACAGTAAGATCGCTACATCGGAATATGATGGGCCAGGCAACACTCTCGTCCTGTCAGCGTCAGGTCAGTCCCTCCGACACGGACGACCTCAACGTCAGCCGCTGTGCCTCGCTCTGTCCCATGTTCCTGTCAAACAATGCAATATACATAAAGCCAATATTCAACGTTCCAATCACAAAGCAGTCCTACTTTGATGCCCTCTTCAGACCCGATTCCATGGGAGACGTCATGAGAGGCATCACCTCAATAGTCAACCATGTGAAGTGGAAGACGTTCGTTGTTATAACTTCATCTTATCGAGGTAGGCAACAGAACACCCATGCTGAAGACAGCAATCAGATCAGTTTTCCACATTTTCTATGAATATGCACTCACTCCACAATTTGAATATTTCAACAAAATAAATATAAAACACGTTTACGTAAGGCCACGGCGAGTGTAATGTAGCGTTAGATTACATATTTAATTTATATGATACAATTGGTAAGTGAGTTCAGTTTTAACTGTAGTCAGCAATATTACAGCTATATGACGATGGTCTGTAAATAATTGAGTTTGGACCATACAATCCAGCCATCAACAGCATGAGCATTGATCTAAGCAATTGGGAACCATCCACCTGCTCCCGTTAGTTCTAGTACAGTGGTCGATAGTGAACCTGTATACAACAGTCAATGAAGTACAATGAATGATATCAGTAAAGTATATCATATGTCATGACATATACAATGAGAAAATACGTTTCCAAAGATCCAGGACGACAGTAAGTCCAATGTTGAATGCCTATTAAGATTTACTGTCAGCACTGGTTTTCAGTTAATAACCCGTGTGGTGTAACATATCACATGTTTGGTTAGTTTTAGTAGTTCACTAATGACACGGCCCCCTTGGCGAACCACCTCCTCGTGGTGGGCGCTGGGTAATGCTGAGCTCGCCAAATTGTACTGTTGGCTATCTTTGTGGTGATGACGATCACGATTCTACCACATGCCCGGATGAACCAAAATGTGTGAATTGTTCTGGTCCGCACATGGCAGTTTGAAATGTCTGCTCAGCGTATCAAAACGGAGAAGAATATCAGATTGTCAGAAGCAACGAAACTGGCTGCTTCAACTTCGACATCTGGCAATGCTTCCTTGAGAGTTGATTCCACATATGCTGAACAACTAAAACCATCTATGAAATCCATTAAATGTCAGATTGACTTGACATGGATGTCTGCACAGAAACCTACGAGCATTTCGGATCCTACGCCTCTTACTCCAAGTCAATCTTCCTCACAAAAAACGCTGAAATCAACAGAAACACAGATGTCTACACCAGAAAAAGAAAAATGCAAATGTTGATTATTCTGAAAAGCAAAGTAGAACTGATCACGTACTTAAAGGACACCCTGTGTCAATTCTAAATAAGTTTGATATTTTGGATGACACGGACGTGTCATCCCAGGTGAGCATATACTCCAAGAGTCATCCTCCAAAGAAGAAAGGACGGGAGCTTTCTCGAATAGCTCATCCTAAATGACCCATACCCTAATATATTGGTACAGAACTCATCCAGATGTTTTATTGAACCACCATGTGTTCTCAAAATATAATGCAAAGGAACCGTAGAGGAGTTTGGAGTAATTTTAATGATTTACTGCTTTTAGTTCAAGATTTGAAGCCATCAGCTTTATGTTTACAAGAGACAAAACTCGAAGCCACTGTTGCATTTGACTTATATTTGGCGGTATATCATCGTTTCTTCATTCGAGGTCTTAAGACTGCTGCCGGATCATCAGTTATTGTGAAGCAAGATGTAATCCATAGATCTATCTCACTTAATACCCCTCTTCAAACAGTTGCTCACTTTTTTGTGTTAATTTTATGGTCTATTTACATTCCTCCTTCTTCCTGTCTTCAGCATTCAGATCTTAAAGAGTCGTATAAAATTATCTTATTATCATTAGAAAATTATCTATTCTAATGAGTCTAATCCTGCATTTAACTGTGTCTTTAACGCTCTTTATGAGGATTTGTATCACAAAATGTCTTCTCTTTTTCCGCTTCTTGGACTTAGAATAAAGCCATTATTACTGCTGCTGGCACTGACTTGGAAAATATAGCTCCTTCCCGACTTCTTTCTTCTCCTCCTTGGCAGTTGGTTAGGCCACAAAGTCGACCTAACACTAACTATATGTAAGAAATCGGAAACTAATGCATTACAATATAAACAAGAATATCATGAATCTAAATGTAAATATAATACATATAAAATCCTTATTCACAGATGGGTTCATGGACGGTGTCGCTGTAACTTGTGCCACTGTCTTGGGATCCAGAACAATGTCTTCTAGAATACCGGAAAACAGTTTTATTTCTAATAGCAGTTCCATTATCGACTCATATATTCAAAGACACTCTAATCATAAACTGAACTTTCCAGGCTTTTTAAACGTAGAATTCTTGTTGTTTTAATTTTGGCTAACTTTTCCTACAATCGCCAGCAGCTGAAGGGATGGTGTAAATCCAACTGGGGTCCATGTAGGTAGCAAAGGTACTGTAAGCCCCCATGGTCACTAGTGTGGTGATTTACCTTCTCTTGTTGGCGATCTATAGCCTGTTTTTATATTGTATTGTCTAAATAGTGATATTAGATTTTGCTTTCCACGCTAGTTTAAATTGAAATTGTGATATTCTACTTGCTTTACTGTCCTTCGTTGACATATTTTACCAGATGCATATATTTCATTTAAATGTTAAATGTTCTCGTCACGATATGGCTGAGATATTGCCGATGTGACGTTAAATATTAACGCACTCACCTAATCATAAACAATACATAATCTATTCAGACTCTCTTTCAGGCGATTAAAAACTCATCGTGTAAACATTCACGTTTAATAGAAGTTATTGAACTCTGTAATGTATAATGATCTTGCCAATACGACATTGTCTTTTGTTAGTTACCCAGTCACTAGACATTTCTGGTAATGTATGTTACGAATCCAAACTACCAATTATTAAAATATATCTTTTTACAGAAACATATTGCTCACAATTCAATCAAAAAATCAATTTCTTTTAAAAAACCAATAATTAAATGAAAACTAACGCTGGTAAAAAGATCCTTCATCGTTTTAACTGTAAAATACATATCCCTTGTGATGGAGAATTCGACACAGTCAAGCAGAATATGCTTGACCGTGACTCTCTCATCACAAGGGATACAAAATGGAGGATCCTCACCTTTTAACAGGTATGCATGAGTATATCTAGTGTGGCCAATACGACATCGTCGTAGTATGACCTCTTCAAATCTGGACTGACAACCCAAGTGGGTATAACCAATGTAAGGTTTTATCTCATGTAATTTATTTATACCAACTTGGGTGTCCCACTTCTTCTGCATCAGATCATGGATATAAGATCTAATGGTAGCTTTATAATCAGTGTAGGGAAGAAGAAGTGGTGTCACAGATTTGTTGAGTGCTGCCTTGGCAGCAAGATCGGCCATTGCGTTACCAGAAATGCCTACATGGCTGGGTAACCAACAGAAGACGATGTCGTATTGGCCAGTAGCAAGATTATTATACAGTTCAATAATTTCAATTAAAAGTGGATGTTTACAAGAAAGATTTTTAATAGCCTGAAGGCAAGAAAGAGAGTCTGAATAGATTATATACTGTTTACGTTTCGGGTGTCTTTGAACATATTTAAGAGCTGTTAATATGGCGTTAGCTTCTGCTGTAAAAATAGAACTATTATCTGGTAATCTAGAAGATATTGTTCTGGATCCAATGACAGTGGCACAAGCCACTGCGCCACCGTCCTTGGATCCATCTGTAAATAAGGGTTTGTAATTGCTATATTGATGTTTCAGTTGATTATATTCTTGTTTATACTGTAATTCATTCGTCTCTGATTTTTTAAAAGTCGTTAATGTTAGGTCAACTTGTGGCCTAACCAACTGCCAAGGAGGAGAAGAAAGAAGACGGGAAGGAGCTATGTTTTCCAGCTCAATGCCGGCCGAAGAAAGAAAGGGTTTAATTCTGTGCCCGAGAGGTGGAACAAGAGAAGACTTTTTGTTGTACAAGTCCTCGTAGAGAGGATTGAAAACACAGTTATATGCAGGGTTAGATTCGTTAGAGTATAGCTTCGTGATATATTGTAAAGATAATTTTATACGACGTTGTGTAAGAGATGGTTCATCGGCTTCAACATATAGACTGTCAACAGGAGAGGTTCTAAAGGACCCAAGACAAAGTCTTAGACCTTGATGATGAACAGAATCTAATACTTTTAAGTTGCTGTTGCAGGCTCCACCATATACGATGGAGCCATAATCAAGTTTCGAACGGACAAGTGATCGATATAGATGCAGGAGGGTAGCTTGATCACCTCCCCATTTAGAATTTGATACCACTTTCAACAAATCAAGTGCTTTCAGGCATTTAGTTTTCAGAGATTTAATATGAGGCAGAAACGTAAGGTGTGAGTCAAAAATTAATCCCAAGAACTTGGCTTCCTTCACAACTTTAATGGGAGTGCCATCTAGAGATAGTTCAGGGTCTTTATGTGGTTTGTACTTACGACAAAAATGTATGCAATTAGTTTTCGATTTAGAAAATTTAAAGCCGTTTTCAAGACACCATTTATTTATTTTGTTTAAACATAACTGCAACTGCCGCTCTATGGTATGCATATTTTTACCACGACAAGAAATATTAAAATCATCCACAAATAACGATCCATCAATGGAATCGTTTAAAACTTTAGATAAACTGTTGATCTTTATACTAAAAAGTGTGACTGACAAAATACTGCCTTGTGGAACACCCTGATCCTGATTGTAATGATCAGACAGGGTAGAACCTACGCGGACTTGAAATTGTCGGTTATTTAAAAATTTGCCTATGAATTGAGGCAAACGACCACGCAAACCGAAATCATGTAGATCTCTCAGAATGCCATACCTCCAGGTTGTGTCATATGCCTTCTCAAGATCAAAAAAGATAGACACAGCATGTTGCTTATTAATCAGCGCGTTTCTCACAAATGATTCTAAACGCACTAAGTGATCGACGGTACTTCTGTTTTTACGGAAACCACATTGTATATCTGTGATAAGGTTATTTGTTTCCAAGTACCAAAGAAGTCGATTATTTATCATGCGTTCCATGGTCTTGCAAACACAGCTAGTTAATGAAATCGGACGATAACTGGATGGATCCGTATGATCACGTCCAGGTTTAGGTATTGGTACCACTATAGCATCACGCCACGAAGAAGGAAATTTCCCGGATGTCCAAATATCATCAAATATTGATAAGAGCGTCTCTAAACAGAATTCTGGTAAATGCTTCAGGAGTTGATAATGTATGTTATCAGCTCCTGTAGCAGTGTCATGAGCTTGATCAAGAGCAGTATGGAGTTCATGAATAGAAAATGTTTCATTATAATCTTCCCCATTATCTGAATTGAAATTAATAGTTTTCTTTTCTTCTTGTTTTTGATACTGCTGGAATTTAGGTAAATAATTAGAAGAGGAAGAGTGTTTAGCGAGGGTTTCACCCAGTTTATTCGCAATATCTGATTTATCCGTAAGTAACTGATCTCCATGTTTAAGATGATGGACAGTAGATTTAGTACCCTTACCTTTAATTTTCTGGACCATGTTCCATACCTTGGACATGGGTGTCCGTGAATTTATTTTGGATACATAATTTTGCCAAGATTGGCGTTTTTTCTGTTTAAAAGTACGCCGTGCTTTAGCATTTAAAATCTTAAATTTATTTAAATTATGCACCATAGGATGGCGACGGAAATAATGTTCTGCTTTTTTCCTTGCCTTCCTAGCTTGTTTGCATTCATCGCTGAACCATGGTTTTCGAATATGTGGAACTGCAGAGGACTTTGGTATACACTCATCAGCTATGGAATTCAGTTCCTCAGAAAAACATTTAATAGCATCAGGAACGTCAATAAAACGTTCGGGTTTAAGTTTTTCAGCACACAGTGTTTCATATAATGCCCAGTTAGCCTTTTTAAAATTCCGTCTTGATGATGGAGGAACATCAGATGGAGTTACAGCTTTTAATATAGTAGGAAAATGGTCACTTCCACAGAGGTCATCGTGGACTGACCATTCGAATTCATTTAATAGTTCTGAATTTGTAATTGACAAGTCGAGAGCAGAATAAGTCCCTGTACCAGGATGTAAATATGTGTTGGAACCATCATTATAAATACACAAATCATTGTCAGAACAAAAGTCCTCCAACAATTTCCCTTTAGTGTTTGTTGTTACACTACCCCAGATTGGGTTGTGCCCATTTAAATCTCCCATTATAATACAGGGCTTCGGGAGTTGGTCATATAGAGCTTGAAGATCAGTTTTGGCAAATGCCGAAGATGGCGAAATATAGAGGGAGCATAGCGTAAATGCTACATGTAAAGTAATTCTCACAGCAACCGCCTGCGTATTAGTATTAAGTGAAACGGGGCTTTGAATAACGTTTTGTCTGACTAGAATGGATGATCCGCCAGTGGCTCTATCACCCGGAGGTGAAAAACAATGATATGTATTAAAGTGACGAAGGTCAAATGTATCTGTTTGTTTTAAATATGTCTCTTGGAGACATAACGCTGAAGGTGTAAAATCTTGGACTAATAGCTGTAATTCGTGTAAATTAGTCCTCAATCCTCTGCAGTTCCACTGTACAATATTATTGGAATAAACTATCTTTTGGGGGGATTTATTGGGGATCTACCCCGCACTCTTTTAGAGGGCGACAAGCTATGTGCCCTAGAATGGACGTTTTCAGAAACGTCCATGTCTTCAAGAGATCCGTATTTATTGAACAATTGAATTTTGTTCTGTGACCCTTTAGGAGTTCTACCACTTTGATGTTTTGAAGCATCAGGCTTTGGCTTCGGTTTACTTTTCACCGTTTGCTGACTATCAGATGTCGATTGAGACTTTGAGTGTGACTGAGATGATGATTTATGATCAGAAGACCTTGAGGTACTAGGAAGTGATTCCTCAGTCTGTGATGATATAGCAGGGTACAAATGCTGTGGAGAATCGCAATTTACCCAAGTCAAGGTAGTTTGGCAGCCTGTGGTTGATGTTGTTTTAGAGCTAGAAACCGATGATGTTTTTGCTACTGTTGCATAACTTTCTGTAAGATCAGATGTCTTTACCAGTTTTTTGGCCTCCGCAAAAGAGATATTTTGAGTGAATTTTATTTTATTGATCTCCATTTGCTCTTTCCAAATAGGACACTGTTTAGAAAAGGACGAATGGTCGCCTGAGCAATTGGTGCATTTTTTATAATCGCTGTCACAATCTTCTGTTGTGTGTGTCTTCTCACCACAGTGAGCACACACAACAGACAATGTGCAGGTAGATACACCGTGTCCATATTTCTGGCATTTAAAACACCTGAGCGGGTTGGGGATGTAGGTATCAACTTGTATGTTGCAGTAGCCTGCCTTCACTGATTTTGGAGCATTTGGACATGAGAAAGTAAACAGATACGTATTTGTTTTGACGGTTTCGTTGTTTCTGCGAGTTGAAAAGCGCTTGACATATAGTACACCTTGATCCTTCATTTCAGATCCTATATCAAGTTCCGACATGTCATCAAACAATCGATCTCTATCTCTCACGATACCTTTACTTGTATTCAAGGTTTTGTGTGCAGAAACCGAGACGGGAATGCCCACGAAAGATTTAATATTCATCAGATTTGTTGCTTGCTGCTTTTTCCCGCACTCGACTAGCAGGGCACCCGAACGTAAGCGTCTGATGTTCTTCACATCCCCAGCAATGCCTTGAATACCTTTGGATACAGCAAAGGGGTTCAACTTCAAAGGTGTCTTATCAGGAGTCTCAATCACAATGAAACGTGGCCAATACTCAATCGATGTAGACGGTCTATGGTCAGTATCAACAGGGTCAATATCAAGTGGACGTTTTGTTTTTTTGGTTGGAGTTTCATAAGCCATGGTTAGTGTAATACGGTTCATCATCCGAGCTCCCCACCCACCACGGAGTATCACAAGGACAATGCTAAAGTAAGCGGGCCTCCAGCTTACAGCACCAAGGATACCCGGATGATATACTCCAGCAGAAGAATTAGAAATAATTAGTCTACCAGATTGGCCCATGAGCCACCGCCTTCTGGGCATAAGACTCTAGGCAAAAATTTAGAACTTCAAAAATGCATTTTAAAATTCGAAAAGCTCAATGAACAAATAGGCCAAGACCGAAAGTAAAAAACCAAATAAAATTTGTGCAATGACATATATACTCCATGCACAGGGCTTGGCATGACCAGCCGATTGGTCGAACCGGGCCCATTCGACCACCCGTCTAGGTGAAGTAAGGGCCAAAGTGGTGTGTTGGGCAATGGAACGCAGTTAAAAGCCCCAGTGCCCTCAACCACCAGGATCCCGTCCTCCACCGACACGGGACGCAACCCACGGCAAACGCGTTGGTGGACCAAATATCCCCCCGGGTCCACTACGGGGGTGTCGGCGAGCTCTTAGCGTTACCCAGCACCCACCACGAGGAGGTGGCTCGCCACGGGTGCCTGAAATGACCAAGACGGTCAGCCACATCGTGTCATTTTGTGTAACAACAATCAATATACCTATGTCATTTTGAAATTGTATTTCATCTATATGTGGTGGACAAGGTTTTGTGAGGTGTGCCTGCTCTGGACACAGCAAGTAAATGTGTTCATAGTCAAGCGGAAGTGCTACCACAATAGTTTTAACTGTTAGTGATGCTGTAATTGTGATCCACTTGCGTGCATTAAATTATTAGGTGACATTTCATGAAGTGAATGGTGTATATTGATCGTTTTTACACAAAATGCCGTGAAAGTGCTGACCCTGTTAGTCATTTCACGAAATGAATGAAACGTTTCACAATCTGAGTGTAACATATATATGTAAACGGACTAGCATCCCATCCGAAAATCATTAATACATCAACGAATAATGTCATATCACGTAAGACACTTTTTAAATGACGGTATTTACAGTTTTGACTGCACAGTCTGGAGGGAGACTGGCTTCGATCAAGTCAATGATGTATATGATAGATGATCCCAACAATCCACTGGAAAGTATTGACCTCGACAGCATTTACCAGCTGCTTCCTCAGGAGGACCTCAACTTTCTTGTGATGTGTCCCTCCAACTGTATACAGAGACTCCTGACTCAGGTAGTGCACCCGGCTTCAACTAAAGTAGCTACTACTTTCTACACAACATTATTTTCCACTCAATATATGTATAATACAATAACAATAAATGATACGTTAAGACTTTTAAGAAAGCATAACAGTCTCTCAAGTTTCAAAAGAGATTTCCTTGGTCGATGCTATAATGCCAGTGATTGAAGATCAGCTCCTGCTGTGTCCAAATCAAATGTATGTATAGGCTTGGTATGCTTGTTACGATGATGAAAGATGCCTCATAGGTTTGATATATAAGTAAAATGAGCATGGAATGGTCTGACGATTTGCCACATATTATATTGTCAGGCTCGCTGGCTGGAGGCAAAAATTCCCGTCACGAGGTCAATAGCTTCTCAATGGCTGATGGTTCCTTCCATTGGAAGTGTCACGGACATTGCTCTCAGTCGTCAGTGTGTCAAAACTGATAATGTTGTGTTTATGGAGTTCATGACATGTTCGAGGTATTTTTCACCACTGGTAAGCACATATTTGTATTGCGTGTATCTTGTGCAGGAACGAATTGGCCATTTGGCCTTGAAGCCTCCACGAAACTGCAAGGAAATGATGTTCTTTAATTGTAACTTTTAGGACCAATTACCCTTTTGTCAACAGATAAAAAGTGTGTCTGTGAATCACAGCATAATCTATCGTTACATTCATAATGCATTTGGAATGATGCGATGTTTACAGAATCAAGAAATCATCATGAAGACGCAATCAAGCTTGTCAATGAATTGTTCGACAGGCCAAGCAGCTGACAGTCCAGATTGGATAACGAAGGTATCTGTTTTCAATATCTGCAGCCAAACCCTAACTGTTCATTGAACAGTTGACTATCAACCAAATGCTCTCGGTTTGAGTAGTCAGAGGGTAAGGTTCTTTATGGATAACAACTTCTTTATTACATATGATGCGCCGTTTCGGTATGGATCCTTATACCGTTGTCAAGCAAGAAGTTGTTATTCATAAAGAATCTTACCCTATTATTACTCACCAGCTTCTAATAATGCCAATCGAACAAATCGTTTTGAGTAGATAACTTTAAATAAATAAGAAGATGGTAAATTAATACGGGCTGGGATATACAGGTAATTATTTTTGTGATAATCACACATGTGCTTTTCAGTGATTCTCAACGTTGATTGTTCAGCTAAACAGAGAAAATATATGATTGGTTGACGGAACTGCTTTTCTTGATCCATGTTCATTGACAGTTTTTACTGTTTCATTGATAATTATAACGTGCTGTACTGAAACATTCCGAGATATATAAAGGAAACATAAACGTTTTACACGTTATAATCGATATTATTTCTTTACAATAAAATTGCGCTATCAATAGTGCTCGTTTCTAAATAGATACCCTTAAAAAAGAAATCGTTTGCATTGTAAACAAACAAGGCCACCATTAGGCTAACCACGGTCAACGTCAATGACCTAGTTGAAGTGAAGGTGAACCTGTTCGTTGTTATAACTAAGTCAGGGAAATAGAGCAAGATAACGACTTACATAACGACTTACACTAAGTGTGACAAGTGAATCTATCATGGCGTCCATGCCCTTGTCGCATACCGTACCATGGGTAAATCATCATTCTGTACATGCACAATTCTCAGGTCCAATTTATGATGGTGTATTCCACTTCAACATCTCGAATAACTTCTGTCAGTCGACATCTGCTACAAAGAGGCACGTTCTTCCAACTGCCTCGGACTCCAACTAGAGTTATCCTTCTTGGAACTGCTGTACTCTTCAGTGCTGGGACCAAAGACATGACTGTAACGCGTGTTCCACAAAACAAAACTTACCGAGTTTCTTGACAGTGGAGCTTTTTATAGATGCTTTCATGGGGTGGTTGTGTTCTAGATTTCCCAGCTTTTCACCGTTGACTTTCATAAAAACAATTTACAGGTTTTTGCTAATATCTGTTTCAACACTACACCATCACTCGTCACAAGACACACGTCAGTCAGGAATAAACGATGTTCCGGCGCACTGATATCATCCAAGACGTTTTAGGTGTTACTAAGTTCAATGATACTGCCCTAAAAAAGATCGCCTTTATCATATCAAAAAATGTTTTTAAATTATTCCACAAAAATGGGTTTGTTGTATTTTAAGTGAATTTAAGAGGTAGTATATTGAATACGAATCAAAAGTCTTGTCTACAGGTGTTTTTATTGCATGGTTCTTTTGAGAAGCTAAAGTAGCTGCAATATGTCTGTGTTGTTACACTTGTCATACCAGACAAATGTGTACAAATCCCTCTTGGTAACATAAATGGACGCTATTTATTTTTGCAGATTGTAACCATAAACGAATCTTCCATTCAAGCCAAACTTCAAGTTCTCAGACCAAGCCATACAGGAAAAGTTGTTGCAACCGTTGGTAACATTGGGATAAATCACTCTCTGGAAGTCAAGCATCAGCTTTATCATGGCGGCGAATATGGATTTCAGAACCGAACTTTAATTGTCGGGAGTCTGCAGGTGTTTATATTGCTCTTTACAATGCTCCATCTTTGTCCTTATTTATTACGGTGATATCGATAATATCATCAAGTTTCTGTTCTTTGTTTACCCAGATGTACATTGTGTTTAGCAGTATTTACTACATCGATTTATAAACATATGCATCAGGACTGGATTCTTTAAATCTGTCACGCTTGTACACTTATTGGAAACAATTGTCTGAGATGGCGTACAACGTCCTCTGTATATATATATGCTTTTAAAATTGGTTATAATCTGAAATCTACTAGGACAGGGAAAACAAAAAAAAGCCTGTGAGAGTCTGATTCTGTCATTTCTATTACATCAAGATCAACACCCGCATGTGTAAAGATCATACTGGGTCATTTTGGCTCCTTATTAGGTGCGACCGACGTTCTGGAAAATGTCACGTAACGAAACCTCTCAAACGATCAAATCTGTTTGTCAAGAACCAGGAGAGATAGTTCAATTCACAGTTGAAGGATGGGTGTTAGTTTTTAGGTCTTTTTAGTTTTCAAAGAGTAGTTGAGGCGCTCGTAACTTTTAAAGTCTGTTTAGGCCATTCGGAAACGCTCTCAAGACCAATCAAGACTGAATTAATGTTTACTCCACCGACCAAACAGTGATTGGAACGTGACACGTGTTGTCTTTTCTGAATTTCATTCACCTATTCATATACAAATATACTTTGCTGCGGGTCATTGTTAACCTGCAATCTCTTTTATCAGAATCTGTAATTGAGAACTGTTATTCGATTTGTAATTTACTGCTTACACTTTCTTGTAACGATACACGTTACGCACCAGTGTCACTGACATTAATTGTCACATTGAATGTGTTCAACAGGTGCTCTCTCGACATATTACGAACGCCTCAGCCATGTTCTGTCATTGACAATCATTAAAAATAGGTCACCAAAATCTCTATGATAAATTACTTATAGAAGTTTTGAATTTACTTTTTACAGCACAGTAAATGTAAGACAGTCACAACAGTGTAGTACGTATGAATTTTCAGATAATTGTAATCCCACTGAATATTGACAAGTGAGACATGAATAAAAAATATTATTGTTTTGCATCAATATTTGAGATGTAAATTCTATTAAGCTGTGTCTGTTAATGTCAGAATTGAACATGTGGTCGGCAACGTGTTTCGGAGAAGAAATAGTAAAGTGTGTTACAGTAGGTTTACTGTGAGACAAGCAAAGCTTGAAATAATCAATGCATTTCTTTGCTTGTTGTCCTGTCAGTGGGCGCCATTTGTGATCAAGAGGGTGGAGAACGGTTCTGTCAAGTTCGACGGTCTTTGCATCCAGCTGTTGCAGGAACTGGCGAAACAACTCAATTTCAGGTTTCAGTGTGCAATATGAATGTGCGTGCGCGACCGTGTCTTTTGTGTGCGAGGTTATATGATTGTTCAAAAGCGAAGTGTAGCATGTTTCCTGCTAAATCGCATTACTAATTCCACTAAAATAACTTGACCACGACAGAAAAAAAGCAAAGGTTCATCCATACTTGAGCTGTGACTCAACGATCTGTTTGTTCGTTAGCTACACCCTCGTGGAACCCGAAGACAGAGAGTGGAGTCGGATACTCAACGGCAGCTGGACGGGGCTGGTGAAGTTACTTCTCAATCGGGTATGTTAAGGTCAGAATATGCAGTGGCATAAGGACGGGTGGGGAGCAAACAATTCACAAGACTTGTTCAGTGTGAACTGGTTCCTCACCACCCATCCATTGTGGTAGAAAACACGGAGACCGATTGGTAAGTTGGTAAGGCGCAACATGATCAGTCAGTCTGTATATTCTTATCCACGACAAGCAGCATAATCTCTGCTACTGTACGCAGCAGTGGTAATTCGAAATACATATATCGCATATAACCTTTAAAATAACTCAATAAATGCAATGGACAATGGTCCCTTAAGATTTTCAGGCTGATTTGATTTTTCAGCGGTCACTTCAGATGTTTCACAGATACAGGACCCTTCACGCAAAATGAGTTGTTTGGGGCTGATATTCAATAATGGTTAGGCTACATAAAAAGTTAACTTTTCTCTGGCTTGGGCGCGCCACCTTTTTTGTGCGCATAACAATTTTTCATAAAACTAAAAAATTAAATTTGACTTGGCCGCGTCCCGATCATCCACTTGTCCACTATAAGAATGAGTGTCTGTATGACACTGAATCTACAACTCATTAACACATGCTTAACTTCTCAAGCTGTATTTCTGAGAGAAGAAAATGTATACTCCTCGCGTCACTTTTTTCTATCAAAATTTTAAAAAGTCCTACCCTCGTCACTTTTAAATGAGAAACATTTAATTTCTTATGCAGGCTTATTTTCTTGAACTGTCTCTACATAGTTAAAATTGAAAGTGTAGTACCAAGGTTTCAGCCGAGTGGCATCAAGTTATGTTCTCCCCGTAACATGAAATTACACATGTTGCAATTTAATTGTATGAAGCATTATGATTTCCTGTTATAAAATGCTTCACAGTACTAGTATATAATGTAGCGAGATGTAAGTAGCAACTGTAAAACTGAAAATTTAACAACTTGCAATGTGACGAACACATTGCCCTCCTCTACATATCCACAGCTGCTTTATTAAGCTAAGTTTAATGATTGCTATGTCCGTACTTCCAGGAAGTTGATATGGTTGTAGCACCAATGGCGATGACAGAGAGCAGAGCCACAGCCATTGATTTCACAGTGCCATACTTCTACGCCTATTCAGCTCTAATTCTCGGCAAACAAGATCCAAACAGCAACAAATGGTTGACCCTAATGTCCCTGTTCCGCTATGAGGTTCTCATCTGTATCGTCGCCTCACTTATCTTCTCCACTGTCTTCCTCTTCGCCTTGGAACAAGTGACACCAGTCCGTTCATCGATAGACGATGGGCCCACGGATGTACTGACCCGATATGGACGTGTACTCTGCACTCATTTTGGAGCTCTTGTGGGAAACGGTAAAATCAGCATTGTTCTTCTAAAATGACATGACATAAATACATGTACGTGTTCTGACAGGTCTGGACCAGACTTGATTAGACTAAAACAAAAATGTTGTAAAATGACAAGAAGTGTAATTTGACTTGTTATATTTACTCAGTGGGATATTGCAATTATCATAAGCACTTATCGTTACATTTTACTGTGGCTCCTATTCATATCCCTAACATACATACACACTGTCTGTCTACCCCAGAAAAAAAGAAAAAAAATAGCTATGAGATTTGTTGTATCTTGATCTATTCACAGGCTCGAATTCAGGTAAGAGACAACCTCCAGAACCCCGTACAAGAGGCAATTAAACCAAGACAAAGAGGCAGACTACTAGTGTAGAAATTTCAGAGTTCAGAGTTGTATAAATTCATGTGAAAGCAATCCTTTTATTACTGCCTTCGACAGGTGTGTGGTTTTGACCCAGAGATCCATCTATGATACGACACAAGATAGGCAGAGATCGTCAAGATGATCAGAAGAATTATGGAACTGGGCCTAGATTTTCGAAGCTCCATTAGCTCTAAGACAGTCGTAGGTGCCATAACTTAGGTTTGTCTTAGCGCTTAGAGAGCTTCAAAACTCTACCCCCGATCCGAATTTAGCCTTATGGTATTAACACCAACATTACTGACTGCGTCGTTCTTGTTATAGTCTAAGCAATCATTTGCAAATGCATGTACAATGCAATCAATAAGTAGAACACATATACTTATGTTCTCGCTGCCTCTGTTTTTTTTTTGTTTTGTTTTTTTGTTTTGTTTTGTTTTTTTGTTATTTTTTTGTTGCAATCCCAATTTTGTTGCTGACTGATATTGAGAGTAGACAACCCTTCTGAGTAATGCAAAGAATTGCAGTAGGTCTTCTCCGAAGTGTTCGTCCCATTCAATGTCGCGTCTGCGTTTAATGTTGGCAAAGGCTCTGACTTCCCAATATCATCCGAACCCTCTTTACATATTTTTCGTGTAGTCCACACGTTAATAATACAAATTCTTCTTTTAGTCCTTACATAATAATATATAACGACACTTGTGCACTGAGGCGTCGTTCAACTATAGTTGTTCAACTAATCGTCCACAATTATCCAGGAGGAGCATACATTCCAAGCAGTGGATCCGGACGTACAGTGCTCGCCTGCTGGTGGCTTTTTGCAGTGATACTGGCTTCTGTCTACAAAGGAAATCTTATTGCTTTTCTTACCGACAGACGAGAGAAACCCCCCTTCTCCAACTTGCATGAGATGGTGCAACAGGACACGTACAAGTGGGGTTTTGTGGGAGGAACGTTACTGGTCCCTCTTTTCCAGGTCAGTACGTCTGAGATATGGGTTGGCTGGGTTTATCGCAGATTCTACCATTACTCTGAAGCGAGATTCTGCCCTTGAATTATTGCTGTCTCTTGTGAATTAACAACCTATCAAAACATGAAATGATACTAAGAACACTCACTAACTACTACTTGAGGACACATCGTCATGTACAATCACGTCCCTGCAGTACACCTGATTGCAGATAAAACAGGGTTCATGTGTTCTGTTAATGCAGATTCAGATTGTTCTCTGGGTTCACAACTGGTTTGACAACCACGGACAGCAAACGGTTTGCAGACGTAAGTGAAACTGAACCAGGATGAATAGAAACAAGATCATTCTCACTGAAACATCTGTCCTAAATTTAACTGTACTGACTAAAACATTTAGTCACATTCAGCATTAATACAGTTTTACGACCACACTAGACTAATTCTAACCCTGATTAAGGAACACCTGGTGTCATCACTATTTCATAGCGGTTCATAAACACAATCTGTCATCGTATCGCATGGTGACAATTACGGGATTGTCTGGTTTAGACACGGTATATTAAACAAACATTATACAGCAGTAATGCAGCTTAAACAAAATTTATATCTCCTAATGACATAGTCACATTTTAACAATCGACTCTGCTTATGACAGAAATTTCTTATGAATGTGAAAAGGGTTTTGTCATGGTGCTAGTTGACTTTTAGTCCACCACATTTTTGCAATCTTTAATCATACCTCTCGTAAATGTTATATATAGCACCTACGGCATGTTTTCAGGAATCCAACATCTCCGTCTATCACAAGGTATGGCACGGTATAGAGAAGATGATGGCAAACGATCCTGATTGGCTGAGTTTGGATGGAGACAAGCACATGCGCCGAGTTGGCGAGAGCCAGTACGTCTACTTGGCAGAGGAGTCTACTTTGGAGATGTGGGACGACCCACGGCGGTGTGATTTACAAATGCTACGAGACAACTTCTATTTTAGCAAACACGCAGTTGGCCTTCCCAAAAACAGTACATACACACAACTCTTTTCCAAAGAGTGAGTCAAGTCTTTTCGGATACTTTGTTAAACTATCATTATCTTTAATACGTGCGGGTAAATGCTTTGCACTGACATCAGTATGATCGTAACAACGTAATCGTAACATGCTCGGGGTGACTAAATGTTTTGAATACACCATGCGGTGATAACAATCAAAGTGTTGGTATTAAATGAGCAAGTAATCCTGCAACTGCCCCATGTGATTACTTTCTGTGCCTCTGTTCTTTGTATTGATATCATTTTACAAAAAAACCAATAATTTAACCCCTATGTTATAACACTTGTGTAGAGGAGGGGAGTATAACTTTCTTCTGGGCAAAACGATCTTTTTGATTTTCCAGAATTTTGCGAATATACGAAAGCGGCATCCTGCGTCTGTGGTGGGATCAATGGAAACCCAAACATCAGTGTCCAGCTCCCAACAGAAAAGCAAAGAGAGTCGACATGTTAACCTTGCAGAGCGCTTTCTTTGGTGCAGGGGTTGGTGTGGCCATGGCAGTCTTAATCCTTTTTTGTGAAATAATTCATAAACGGAGACAGAAAAGAAAGTATGAGAGCACTGAAGAAGACTGAGAGATATAATACTTCATCATGGGAACCAGACATACCATTAGGCACCTGAACTAAGACAGCGATAACTTTGAATGGTTATCTTATGTAAGGCTAGGAAATAGATATAAAGTTAAAAACATTCTATAGCCATGTTTTTTAATCGTAGAATTATTTAGTGATTTTAATGTATGGCTAAACTTCCACAAACCTGCCAATGACTGAAAGGATGATGTTGATCCAGCATGGATGCACGAAGGTAGCAAAAGTAATGTAAGGCCCAATGGACCACAGTATGGTGAACTACCTTCAGTTGTTGGCGATAAATAGTCCATTTATATATTGTGTTGTCCAAAATAGTTTAATTTTAAAGATATATGTTTGCTAGGTTTTGTGGTAACATATTAATTATACTGTCCTTCTTTAACAGTGTGTATAAGTTATGTGTATTTGCCATGAATACAGAATTTCTTTTAGTCATGATGTGGCTGAAATATTGCCTATGTGACCTAATATCTTAACTCACTCACATTCGACAGTTATTGTCTCATATTTGGCTTGATATAACGAACTCATTTACCTACAAGCATGTTTGCCGATTTTACCCTGAACATCATGGATCTCAATATTCGAAACATGGATCTTCTAACAGAGTGACTCGGCTTTAAATAAACCGTCAGTCATATCAAGATGGCTTAGTTGTTTTTTTTCATTCGTGGGAGAGACCTTCAAATGTTTTGGGGTGGGGGTATGTTGAACCGGTATGTATGCAGAATGTTATTCGTAATGATTCGATTCGATTCCCAGATTAGTTTTTGGAACAATCACAGATGCGTCTCACCTAAAGTTGAGTAATGGCAATACTGTATACCATGGCACTATGCTGCAGAAGACATTATGTCCCTATGTAACATTGATGGTAGCTATTCCTGGGGAAAAGACGACGAAATGTCATCATGTACCATCTAAAACACTAAATTAGATACATTATAGCAACAGTACTATTTCCACCATCACAAGCTCTGTCTGCTAAACACAGTACGTCACCAAACTGAATGATAAGCATGTCAGGACATTCTAGGCATCGCAGAAGATGTGGAAAATATTAAACGCTTAGGCTCAGGTGCATTGTTAATGAATTCAAAAGGCGGCAACAGATGACCGGTCTTCTGTCAGCTGATTCATTTGTTAGTATTCGCATAGCACTGTAAAGACTAAACACCAGCAAAGACATTATAAGACAACGGGATCGATTGTTTGCTGACATGAAATGTTACCTTTACGTTATCTTTTCTACATATTTCATCAATATGGCTGAAATATTGCCGATGTGACGTTAAGTATGAACTCACTCACTCACTCACTCACTCACTCACCGTCTTCAACGGAACGATTTTCAAAATCTCGACGACCATCTCCCAGTTAATTTGGAGTGATTTGAAACGCCACAACCCTCTCTGGAGTGGAACATATGCTTCATGGAATAAAGATGAGACAGGATAAGATAATACTTTATTATTACGGAGGAACTGTTGGTTACATCGTACCTGAAACACACAAACACAAGCAACAGGACAAATCTAAAATTGCATATGAAATTGGAGAAACTATTTCCAAAAACTCATCATCGGCAGATTGTGTCCCTAAATATTAGAGATACCAGAACCAACTCGTAAAGACAACAGTTACATTTAAAGGAAATAATGGTGAAGACTATTTTGAAGTGTTTTATTGCATGAGCAATATACTGCTCTTGAGCAAGCTCATGATTCTGCAGCAGAGACAATGTCCATTATCAGCTACTGAAACATTTGCCTAAACCACACCTGGTGGCACTTTAGATGTATTTGACAAACTATGGACGTCGGGGCATTTTCTTCCTTCATGGCATACTGCCATTGCATCCCCGATACCCAAACTGCGCTGGGATCATTCTCATCCTTCCACTTACAGGCCGATATCTTTAGCCAGATGTATCTGCAAGACTATGGAACGTTTTATAAATAACAAATCAACTTGGTATCGGGAAACCAATGACCTAATCACAAAGGTAGAGGAATAGGAAGAATAGGACTACCACTGATCACTAGTAGATATAAATTTCATTCTACAGCACAGACAATAGAAACTATGTCAAAACAATGCTAAAACAATGCGGTAATTAGCTAAAACAATAGCCCATGACCCACATCCCTCATCCCTCATTTCGTGCTCCAATTAGCAAAGACAATGAAACCAGTGACCGTAAATCCCCCATCCCTCATTTATCCCTCATCCCTCATCCCTCATTTGGCCCACATTTCATCCCAAAAATAGCTACACGTGACAGTCATTATCTAAACATATCAATTTCATTAAGCCTAGTGATACATAATATCACCATGGTGAAAAGAAGTTAATGACGTTTAAGGAGAAATTATCAATGGATGTTTCACGTCTATTCAAATAAGTTGTTTATACAGAACAGTCACGACAGGGTGGCATGACCGGTTGATACCCAGTGCACGGTGTACTCTGTAATATAGAACAACCATGAAAGGTGTCATGTGACTGGTTATCTTGGCGACGTCTCGACAGTGTCTTTATGATCTAGCGTTTTTTAATCAAGTCACATACAAACCCTAACCCATCGCGATCCCATTTCATGCGTTGTAATGAAACTTAATCAGCAGCAAGAGAAACGCTGTGTCATGCCCATGCACCACTTTTTCCGCCATTGCCCATTGTGTAAAAAAGTGCTGACAAGTAGGTTTGATTTGTAGGTCAAGATGGTTTGATCTGTAGGTCAAGATGGGTTTGCTTTAAATTACTGTTTATTTAACTGAGATGTGCAAGACCCTCCCTGCTATGTTTTCAAATTCAGTAGAATTAGTGATGAAAAGAAATTGTTAGCAGCAGACAGCTCGTTTTCCACATTTAAGAGTCTGCTAATTCGTTTACGTCTTAAAACGCACCACCGCTCGCAACAGCTTTAGTTGGAATATTTCACGTAATGCCTGTTCGCGTTTCATTTAATGCTCAAAGAACAGAGTACGAACTTAAAATTATAAAGAGTACTAACGCTTCTGATTCAATTACTTTGTAACACTTTACCGAATCTAAAATGTCTGTTATGTGATGTGTATCCTCAATGTTTCCACTCTTAATGAAATTCGTTATGATAATCATGCTTTAACAAGTGATAGATCGTTAGATAGAATCGTTAGAACGTACCTCGACTTTACACAAACGTGAGAGTGAATTCACTAGCAAAGTGGGAGAGATTTTGATGCAAACATTACATGTTAAACCATGTGATTAGTGTTCTGTTGAAAAGTTGCAGAACCTAACGCGCAGGTACTTTGTAACTTTGATCATCATCTATGTTACCACAATCACGTATTAACTATCATGTGATTACTTTATCTGATTGATAAGTGGTTTATAATTCTGTTCGTGCGATCGCCTTGATTAAAGACGGTATTCACAAAATGATACATGTTGATAGGTGTACTGATAATGACCTTGTATCCTATTGTAGGCGACTACGATTTTTATGAGAACCAGAAATTCACAAAAAGTGTTCTTACCTACATCATAGTGTTGGATAAATTATTACTAAGATGTGAGAAGTACAAGTTTTAAAATACGTTATTATCACTGCGCTGTTAGTATCATGATGGGTGGTAGATATTCTGCGAGGCAATCTAAATGGACACATGAATGGCGGTGCTTGCACAATGTTTCTCACCAACGGGAACACGTGCTTACCCGCTCACTGAGTTTGTTTAGTTAGTCTTGAATATATGCGTGAGGCGAGTTCATTCTAGTAAGCATATCGTCTTGAATGAAAAGCGGTGAAGGTAGACGACGGGTGATAGGTTAGGTTACACCTGTAGCTATGGCCTGACTTTAATCATATTGTTCGCTCGACAACCGGGTTCATTCCGGTTAAAGCGGCGAGCTGGTGATAGTGATCTGAAACGTTCCTCCGGCTTCGTTAGTTATGAATGAATTTACTCATATGTTCACCAAAACCAGCTTCTCACAATGCGGTGTCTAATAAATTTATATAGATTACTGTCTTGAGTAAGTCACATTTTTTGTCTTAAACAGTTCATATAATTGTGTGTGTAAAGTCTAATTATAGCAAGAAGGGTTTTTTTTCAAATTATTTGCAAATCCGATTTAGAACACACTGATATACAGTGCGACGTCACTACCACTCGTCCAATCACGCCCCTTCTCATGTAATGATGTAGTACTCCTACCGTAAAGTTACTTAACATTAATTCTGTTAAAAACCGTTACACACATGAGTTCTTACAAATTTTATTATTTCAGAAGTGGTACGAGTCTGCACAACCACGTTGTCGCTGATTGTGCTGAATGTATGATTGTGCTGAGTGTATTCGCAATCGATGTGGCTGTCTTGATCCGTACCATCCGAGATGATAATATCCCTTGTAGTCTGTCTCACAGCCCCCCGAACCATATTATTTCCCAAACACCATAGCCCTAGCTGCAGCGCTCAAGCCCTATAATCTCTGGTCTCCCTGATGCTCCTTTTGAATTTGACTGTGTTTGTGTGTTACTATCAAAATGATATGTATTCAGAAACTAAGCGTTAGTCTACATTTCCTGTTGCTGTCAGAAGGTATCAAGGGATCCTCTTGATGCAGTGACACAGTGTCAGGCACGGGTCCCCTACGCTTTCCCCACAACACCAGCAAACAACGTCCTTGTAATAAGACACGTACCACACTGAACGCGGGGTGAGGTTTGGTCGTCAGGAATGAAAAGGAATTATTAATTTAATAAAACGAATAATTACTTTGAAAAGTCTTGTTCTTATTCTTTGTTGGACTTTCACCCATAGTCTAGCAGTGTCGACTTCTCACTCTGTGTGCGCGCATGTGGTTCGATGGCTTGTGTGTGTGTGTGTGTGTGTCTGTGTGTGTGTGTGTGTGTGTGTGTGTGCGCGCGCGTGAGTGTCCATGTGAATCCGCGCATATACAAGAATATCAGTCAAGACAACATCATGAGTGATGGTGAGCAGTATATATGAGCGACACACCCCTCTATCATTTCCAAAACACGTTGTATCAACGTCCCTGCATGTACCGAGCAACCACGTTGTACTGTTGAAAAACAGAAGCGAAGTAATCGTGACACTTTTTCAAAACGTGGCGACCCCAGTCGCATCCCTCTTCCGATACAAGACATGAGAAATAGCAAGCAACATAGCGCACTTACACGGTATAAAAAGGATAAGGTTATGCACGACCGGAAACACACTTCAACAGTCCGTCAAAGACTAGAGACAGTCAAGACTCGACTTCTTCAAGCGAACGTACAAGCAACAGAGAAGTGAGTAACAATCAGAATACTTAGTCTTTGGCCTTTTTTGTGCATCATTTTTTAAAACATTGTTCGAAACGTTTTATCATAACTTTAATTATTTCAGATAAACAAAGAAGTTGGCGCAGAAAAAAGCATGCAATAGTGAATCGTATTCAAATTTTATAGTAGGTGAATAACAACAAATAACAAAATGTCTGAGCAAACTACATGTCCTGTCTTCCAATGTGAAATTTGCAGACGTTGTTTCAAACAGAAATGTCATTTGTTAAGACATCAGAGACATTGTGAACGAGTGGGCATATTGTTTACCTGCAACCATTGCCATCGATCGTTTAATCGGGAAGACAATTTAAAACGTCATGTCAAAATGTTTATTGTCGTCAATGTCCACATTGCTTTGAAAGGTTTAACAGCAAATTCGGTTATCAACGACATTCATGTAACTGTAAAACATCTGCTCCTGATGAACATATTTGTCAAACGTATCATCAATCTTTCCCAACCTCTAAAGCATTAAGAATGCACACACATAAAACTGACCATGACATGTCGGGTGGTGGCAGAGGTAAACGTAGACAAAGGGCTAAAACGGCTACGCTATCTGTCCCTCCTCCTCCCCCACCTAACGCCCCTCCCGCCACCAATATCGCCTCACGTCCATGTTCAAGCCACTCCCTACAGGGAGATGTTAGAGACTATGACTTTGACGGACGGAATAGCACGGACCCACTGAATTTCATGATTAGTGAACAAAGTCAGGTTATTGATACAATTGAGGATGAAATTCGTGAGAAAAAAGCCGTAAAATGGGGGTTGTGTCTCCATATTAGAATGGCCAAACCTAGTCGGGAAGATGAGAGCACAAGTTACCATGAGGCTTATTTCAGAAGTGTCATGACTATAGCTACAGAGGGTAGTGACTTAAATGAACAGTATCTTGAAGCCGTACACAAGATGCTTCAGACGCTGGATGATTATGAGGGGGTTCATTCTGGTTTGAATATCTCCGCCGTCGTACTTTTGAAACTCACTGTGGTAAAGTTTGAACCTTTCAAAGGTGGTAGTTATATTCCACTACCACAAACTCTTGTCAAGAAATCCAAAAGTATTATCAACATAAAAAATGGCGATAATCTTTGTTTTGCTTACAGCATTTTAGCAAAACTGTTTCCGGCTTCTCATAACAAAGAACGCGAGGGAAATTATCGTCCTTATTTAAACCGTTTGAATTTAGAAGGATTCACCTTTCCCATGACTTTAAAACAAATTCCTCGATTTGAAGAAGCCAATGAGTTGAGTATCAACGTGTATGGGTTTGAAGATAATACTTTGTATCCCATGTACATCAGTAATAGGCTGGATGCAGATGAAAACAGGAAGATTGATTTGTTGTTGCTTTCACAAGAAAGTGAGTCGGATGATTTTGAAGGCATCCTAGGGTTAGAAGAACATGAACGCATGGACGTAGACGTTAAACCAAATACACATTACTGTCTCATTACCAGTTTAAGTGGGTTAGTCAGAAACAAGCAACGTAATAACCGCACTCAGTTCATCTGTCGCAAATGTCTTTGGTGTTATACATCACAACAATGTCTGGATAAGCATAAAGACTACTGTTATGACAAAGCACAAAGAGTCGTTATGCCTAGTCCAGAGGATGCGGTGTATCAGTTTAGATTACGTTCTCAAAGCAAAACAGAACGAGCCAAGTTTGTTATCGTGGCTGATTTTGAGTCCTTGCTCATTCCAGAAAGCAGCCCGGGTAGTTCACGACTGAATAAACATGTACCTTGTGCTTATGCTTACAAAGTGGTGTGCACGGAGGAACGGTATTCGAAACCTGTACAAACCTATGTAGGAGAACAGGCAGCTGAGCATTTTATTGAAAGTATTTTAAGGGAATATGACAGCATCCAGACATTGTTGGATTCTATCAAACCCATGCAGCTCACTGTCCAAGATAAGATAACCATCGCCAATGCTACTCATTGTGGTTTGTGTAGTGAACTGTTAGGTACTGATCGAGTGTTATCACCTGACAGGACGTTTTCGACAAGTTTTGCATAATCGATGTAACCTGAATTTTCAGTTACGCAAGAAAGTGGTTGTCATGCTTCATAACTCTGAACGTTATGATTCTCACTTGATACTGGAAGTAGCACAACACTTTGGTGACAGAGACATTACAGTCATCCCTCACAACTCAGAACAGTTTCTATCGTTTACAGTGGATAACAATTTGGTCTTTTTGGATAGTTACAAATTTCTGCAAAGTTCCTTAGATGCACTGACACAAAACCAACTGAACAAAGGCGTGGATTCATTTGTCTATTTGAAAGAACACTTCCCCCATCATGGAAACATGTTAACAAGGAAACTTCCCTTTCCTTATGAATACATGGATGACTGGGGAAAACTGAATGAGACTTGTTTACCTTCTCAAGCATCCTTCTTCAGTTCTTTGTCTGATGAAAATATTAGTCAGGAAGACTATACATTTGTTCATGAATTATGGAAGGAGTTTGACTGTGAAACCATGAGCGACTTTGTCCGGTTGTATGTGAGTGTTGATGTGCTGCTATTAACCGACATCATAGAGACCTTCAGAACAGGGTGTTTGACTGACTATGGTCTTGACATTTGTCATTATTACTCCATGCCAGGTTTTTGTCTGGATGCTGCTATGAAAATCACAGATGCCAAACTTGATCTGTTCACTGATGTCGACACTTACAATTTCATTGAAAATTCCATTCGTGGTGGGGTGTCTATGATTAGTAAGAAATATGCAGTTGCTAACAATTATCACCTATCGGGTTTTGATCCACTGAAAGACACCTCCTTTCTTCTCTACTTTGATGTTAACTCTCTGTATGCAACAGTCATGCTACAACCGCTCCCCATTGGAAACTATCGCTTCATCAGTTCTGAAGAGTATGACACCATTGACTGGACAACTGTCGATACAGAAGGAGATACAGGTTACATCCTTGAAGTCGATTTGTTGTATCCCAAACACTTACACAAAGCTCATGCTGCTTTTCCCATGGCTCCTACACATGATGACATTCCCTATGATGAGTTTTCACCTGCTCACCAGAAACTGTTAACTCATTTCAACCCACTCAAAAAATCGTTGCGTAAAGGTTCAAAGAAATCATCCGGTAAAAAACTGTTCACTACTCTAAAAGATCGTTCCCACTACGTGGTTCACTTCAAAACGTTACAGCTGTACCTGAGACATGGATTGATATGTACAAAAATACACAGAGTGTTAAAATTTAGACAAGGAGCATGGTTGAAACCTTACATCGATCTTAATTTGAGTAACCGCAAAAATGCCAAGGATGACTGTGATAAAGATCGTTATAAACTCATGAACAAGTGTGTGTTTGGACGGTTCTGCATGAATAAACGAAAGCATAAAACAGTTCAGTTGGTAACACAGAGATCTAAACTTCGAAAATGTGCAGCGAAAAGTAACTTCAAACAGGTCAAAAATTTTTCAGAAGACGTGACTGCAGTAGAGTTGGAGAAATTATCTGTACATTTAGATCAACCCATTGCTGTTGGCTTCACCATCTTGGATTTAGCCAAATATGAAATTTACACTTTCTATTATGATGTCATGCAAATGCAGTATGGGCCAGAAAGACTTGACCTTTTGATGACGGACACGGACAGTTTGTTTATGCATGTACATGCACCTTCACATGAACCCCTTTTGAATCCTTATGTGTTCATGAAATACAATCAACATTTGTTTGACACTTCCAACTATGCACCTGATGATCCAAAAGGGTTATACTCGGATGAAAATCGCAAGGTAACTGGTAAAATGAAGGATGAAGCAGGCGGGAGCATCATATTAGAGTTTGTGGGACTAAAAAGCAAAATGTACTCTTTTCTGATGCAAAAATCTAAAAACGTCATCGAAAAAAAGACAGCTAAAGGCATTAAGAAATCTGTCATCAAGAAATTTCTCAGACATGATATGTATAAACAATCATTATTTGAACAGAAGAGGTTCAGTTGTTCCTTTCACTTGATTCGATCATACAATAACACTTTGTACACTGAGAGACAAAACAAAGTGGCATTGACACCAGTTGACGACAAGAGGTATCTGTTAGATGATGCTGTTCACAGCGTTCCATATGGATATTCACCAATCTAAAAAAAATTGTATACATTCACTATGTATGTGAAGACATCTTTCCACAAGAAAACAGTGCTCAACAGGTATGTGCTTCCTTTACGCATTTGCCATGTATGGAGTCCTTTACTCATTCACCATATATTGCTTCCTTTACTCATTCATTATATATAATTTATCTAATTATATATATATTGCTCCTTTTATCTAACTATTTATCTAATCATTAATTTATTTTCAGCGTCAAAATGAATGTTCAGAGATATATGTACAGACTGATCGGTGCCAATGGTGAAACGCTGCGTGAAGGACAAACCTTAAGAAGAACACGAATGGCTGCTTATCAAGCAGCACAGAGGGTTCTGCAGCGGGTCATGGAACAGGGTGTGATCCCTGCTAACACTGTATATCCTGTGGAAGTGCGTGAAATTAACACCACAAGGCGGTCTCTTGAGCGTGCACGTAACTTGAGACACCATCGTCCAATGTTCGAGTCTATTCTCAAAACGCTCTACCTGAATGAACTCAAGACAAAAATCACCAAATTGTGTGAAGACGATTGCTATGGATGTGAAACTGGTCATCCGTTTCAAATCAATCACCAGTGTGTGATGCTGAATAGTGATGAAAAGGTGGAGCGCTATTTTGAAGAAGCTCTGAGTGGAATATCTCATCAAAACATGTTAGAAAGTGCACGTCATCAACGTACACAACTCAGACTAGACTTCCATGATAGATACACCGACTGGTATGACAACATTAACAGTTTGAACGCTGGGTTGCTTTCCAACACAGGAAAAGAGAAACTGCTGATGTTGACCAAACTCAACATGCATTTACGATAAACAACAAGACCAACTAGTCATTTAGTAATCCATTTTTTTATTTCCTTGTACATAATATGTATAGAAGAATGGATGTACATTAAAATGGTTCGATTGTTTTCCTTACGTTTGTCACACCAGGCACACCATGAGACGCTTTGCGTTTTATATATAAAGTATTTACAGTCTTCTTCTTTTTGTCTTTATTTGGCCTGCTTTTCATGAGATGTTTAGGAATGTGTAAATGTCTCAAAAGTTTATAAAACTCTCTATATCCCACTGGTCGGTGACTCTCAGCACCTGCTTTCATGATGAGAAAGCAGAGCAAGTCCACTATATTTGAACCATGTAATACCTCACCATTAGGTAACACAAGTCTTAGATCTCCTGTTAGTCCTATTTGACCATTCAGAATATTTTCTTTCACAAATATCCACAAGCTCATTAACTTCCCAATGGTCTTTGTAGACGAAACCCCTCGAATGATCTGCTCGGGGACACGAAGCATAAAGTCCATGTTATGTTCCATGACAGATGCAACCGTTTCATCACTAGAACCCTTATTATGATTCATCATCTTCAGATCTTGTCTCGTCAGAGGATTCTGATTCAGTATCTGATTCGCTGTCTGAGGAAGAATCTGTTCTTCTTGATTGTTCATCAACCTCTGGTAGGTCTCTCTTGTCAGAAGAACCATAGGCTTGCTCATTGTGAATCGATGAGAGGTATACTTGAAAGGATTTTATGCAAATGGGTAGAACCGAATGATGTGTCAGAATCAGCTCACGTTTCTCGCGACTACTAACTGTCTTGCTGGCTAAAGATCGAATGCACTTCTTGTAGCGTGAGAGACGCATTTTATCACTGTGTGGTAAGGGTATGATTCCTCTCAAAATGTTAAATATAAGAGTAACCACTGACATAAGCTGTTCACGTGAGGCATGTATTAACAAAGCCTTTCTTTGCCTGACACTAGCTTGTTCCAACATCATAAGAAAAGCTGAATGTTTTTGGAGCAGACCACTCATGTTGATGCTGTATGGTAGCTGTTCCACTCTCAAATGAAGACACACATCTTTGGTTAGTGTTATTTATCTAGAAACCCAAAATCGCATCTTCTTTGTTGTCATCTTCTTTGCACCGACTACAATCATGAGGAGGATCTCTTTGCCAACTTTCCAACAAATCTTCACCCTTAACAGACACAGTGGTGCTGTGTTTTGAGTCTTCGTAATCTTGTAAAGACATAGCCTTTCGAAAAATATTATTAGCAACCACTCGCTCGTTTTCACTACAGAAACATTCGTAGTCTACCCTTCCATCTATCCATATGTCTTCATCTAATATGTTGGGACACAGTCTGTTATTCCACAAGAAGTCTTTAATGACTTCAGTCCATGAGTCATAGTGATGTTCTGTTTGTAAAGCAGCGTAATCGTCTCCCCACACTGACACTGTAAACAACATTCGAGAAGCTGTTTCTTTCAATGTTGCATCATCCTTTCTGTGTTTTTCGATAATGTTGATCAGACAATTCCTTTCTTTCACTGCATACATTCTGAGGGAGGGCTGACTGTACTATGGCTGAAGTGACGTGAATTGGTTGTTATATGGAAGGTTGTCAGTTTGAAAAACTACGGTGATTAATATTTATTCAAAGTTGCTCACGTCTAACCTTTCTTGGTATCCATGGGTTCAGACACCATGTGTATATAGTTACAGTGTGGAGACAGTCTGAAGTGTTCAGTCATGGGATCATCATCGGGTATCCATTGATGTACACGAAGCCTACATTTGAAGCAGTAGACTTTATCAGACTGTCCTGTGTAAATAAATCCTGCTTCAGCCATGGCTTTTGGCGACTGTTTCATTTGAACAGGCCAGTTGTTGAACGACTTCAATCTGTCACTAAACTTATAGCCATACTCCTCAGTGTAACGCTCTGTTTCAACACAGTCTGCGAGCACATCATTGAACCGTCCGCACATATCCATGGTTCTGTTCAACTTCAGCGGTGAGTGTGAAATGATGAAAACACTTGTAGAGAGACGAATATATCATTTCAGTCCTACTTCTGGGACTGTTGTAAGTAGACTGTACATACTTCATCATCAGGAAATATGTTTGTGCGTAAACGTCCATAGCGTTCATCAGCATGGGGTGAAGCATCCAAAACAAGATACCCATATTGTTTTCTCCCAACTGCATCTTGGAAGGATTCCATAAAATATTTAATTTGACCTGGAAATATTTGCGATGCCAAAATTCTGTATTCATGTGCTGAACGCGGGTTAGACAACAGAACAAAGTAATGGGTGTTTAGAGACATGGTTCTGTTACATTCGCCTTTAGGAAAGGCTGACTGTTGAATGTTAATGACAGTAATTCCCAGATGATGAGATAGTGTGGTATAAAGATGTAAAAACAGAGGGTTCTTACAAATGTCTTGCATGAAGTCATCTACTACCAGTACACACCGTTTATCGGATTCCGAAGAATATGGTTTTAACTCCTCTTCTGTAGGTAGTGCATCTTTAAATCGAATGTTGGGAATCGTCTTCTCAAGTTCGCTGTAGGCATCCTGCCACACGGCATAGCAATACACAATCAGGTTGGGTGGTGGATCGAACATGCAGCTAGCTTGTTTTAAGAGCTGTGCAACCCAAAAGGTTTTCCCACTTGAAGATCCTCCCACAACCGATTTTGTAGTAGGAGTTTGAAATGGTAACACACATTCTCCCATGATGTATTCAGATCGCTCTTTAGCACAGAACTGCAATACTAGGCTTGATACCGTGGTATTTATACACAACACAATCCTAATCTCATCTACACTAATTTTATTGATATTTTTTTTCATACATAGATATAACATCAGTTACAATCTAGACAAGAAGCAGAGCAGTATTTGAAATAATTACAAACATATTCAGATACAAAGGCGTCATTCCACATGAAGTTGTGTACATCAAACTGATGAAGTATATGGTTTAGACTCAGGCATGCTTTAAATTTACATAATACATAGTACAAACAATAGAACCCACACACATTTGAATTCACAGATTGTAACCGGTGATTACTGCGTAAGTAAGAACCAGCATAAGTCTTTAAATAGCGATCAAATGTAACATCAACAGGATCTGCTAAACTATCGAAGAATTCTGCTGTATTGTTTTTAAAGTACATAGCAACCCAGTGGCGACCACTGTTCTGACTGGACTCAGTATTCACAATAAATCCTACACCTTGTCTTTGCATGAAAGGTGCGATTATAGGAAGCGTATCTCTGGCATACACCCCCAAGACGTGAGTCTGTAAGGTTGAATCACACCGAAGGGCGCACATCAACTGTGAAGCTTTCATCTCTGTGTTTACTTGATGAAGACGTTTCGCGCTTGATCGATTTCGATGATGGAGTTTCTTTCACTGAGAATGATGCAGCTCAGCGTTTTGGTTAGTGCAGCTTTGAACTCGATTTCCAACCGCACATTTCCAGTCTTCACCAGATTGAGGTACTCGGATTCTCCGCACAACTCTTCCAGTTCAAAGACAAACAGTGCATTTCCTAACAAAAATTCTCCCCTGGATATGAAATTTCCTCGATTTTCTCTCCAAAACCCCATGCCATCAAACATGTTTACGTAGCTGTTCACATCATCAGCTCGAGTTGGACGCCCAGGTACACTGACACCATTCACATAGAGACTGACAGTTTTGAGCATGCTGGATTGAAAGTTGAAATTATTCTTGTCATATGACCCATTCAGACTCTTGCTTTCCACAAAGGCGATGATGTAACGATTAGCAATGGGGTTGGACACATTATCAATGGTATGCGTCAGTTGAGAAACAGGGATGCTGTTGACCTTGACCTCAGACTTGGTGAAAGGGTAGAGTGCATTGGAGTTATTTTCGAACAGGGTGTTGTGAGCTAGAATCAGCGCCGGGTTGACTTTGAGTTTGCATACTTGAAGATAAGCATCGAGTAGCTCAATGGTATACTCTTGGTTGGCTTTACCGCTCATCAAACAGAAAGTAGGTGATGATCTGTACAATTTCAAAGTCAAATCTACTCCATTGATTAAATGTCTTTTCATGCTAAACACATCTTCATACAAAGGTCCAGACATGGTCAGTTCATTGCTCTTCTTGATGTAGGTACCACGTGCAATCAAACCGTAATTGGTTCCAGTGACACAATCAGTTGTTTCAATGGCATCATTATCTTCACCCTCATCTTTGTAAAACAGCTGCGATGTCATTTGAGAGCTTTTCGCATCAGCTCCATAGTTTAGCAAGGTCTTCATCGTGCTCTTGTAAGCATAATGATTGTTGGTCGAAGACACCAACTGGTTCTGCATATACACTGAAATGTGAGAAAACAGTGCCTGCAAAAGCAAATTGACAGGTGCCACGTGTTCGTCTGCATCCAATACCGATCCATCCGCATGGGTGACTTTGAGTTTTACATGCAGTTTTGTTCGCTTCAAATCAATGTAATCACTACCCGAATTGGATATGTGAAATTCCAGTGGAGAAGAGTCATTAATTTGACTGAGTGGGCGTACATCTACAAAATAGTGTTGCTGGATACTGGTCTGATATGGAGGTAAGGTAAATAGGTTGAGTGAATCCGGTACCAACTCTTCAAAAGTTTTGCTATTCAATAAAAACATGATGCTCAACTGAAGATGTCGTTTTCTTTCACAGGAGTACACTTGAGCACTTTAGCTGTCTTGGAGGCGATGTTACGTGTCTGACGTATCTTCTTGGTTGTGGCAATCTGTTCACCTGAAGCTCTTTTTAAAGACCTATGACGCTTTTCTTTAGCATCCGCTCTCTCCACAACACTTTGTTGTTCTGAAGTCATCTGCAGTTCGATTTTAGGTTCTTCCGGTTGAGAAACAGATCGGTGAGATGGAATAACTTTAGGGGGAGCTTTTCCATTCACAACACGAGAAGTACTTGTCATGTGTTTCTTGAAGTAATTCTGCCATTTGCTATAATCTGGGATATACAGAGGGAGGGAATCCATGTTCAGTCAGCAAAGGGATAACGTCTCAAGTGAAGTGTTGCATAAGTCTGCTCTTTCAAGAATGACAGTGGTGTTCCACTGCTCGCTTTTATACAGATTTCAATGTCAGATGACTCTTTGACCATCACATGGATATTGTATTCATTAGCAAAGGAAAAGTTGGGTCCATTCCTCAGATCAATGCGTCTTAACAGTGGTAACTGGGTATTACCCACCAGTGAACTATCGCACAGGTTACACAGTATATCTACATAAGGATCGTTCACATGAGTGAGGTCTATCTTTCCAAAGTTTAACTCGGATAAAGACACGACCCAAAATCCATCAAAGTCTTTGATTGAGCTTAATGCGAAAATGATAAGGGCTGTTATCCTTGAAATAAGAATTTTTTGTGTCAGAACTCTTGAGAAACACATATTTCTCCATCATAGGTTTTTCAGTTGACTTTCTTCCACATATGAATCAAAAGAACTAGGCCAACCTAACCAACGAACCAAAACATACGTTTTTCCTCTCATGCGTTTCTTCTTTAAGATCTTTTCCACTTGCCACTCAATATCGTCTCCTTTGTTAACCTTTTGCAGTTCGGCAGTGTAAAAACTCCCTTTAATAAGTTCACCATGAAAATCTTTAATTCTGTACAGAGGTATGTCTTGTTTCTTGAAACGTTCTGTTACTTTGAAAAGTTCTTCCGTCCACTTCAGATCAAGTTCTTTGCTGAACGGTTTCCTCAGGTATGGGATGCGAACAAGATCACCAACTTTATATCTGTATTTCTTTATCACTTGACCTTTTTTTTCCTTTGACTTCAACAAGGGTTTGACATACAAGTGTTGCCAAACTTTCAATTCATTGCTTTTATTGACTTGAGCAGGTGATAGAAGGGGTAAAGACGAATGTGGGGTGTTATTGTAGTTGTACACCAAATCAGGTAGAACACTGAGATAATGCTTGGTGTTCTTACGTGTCATGTAACGTGTGATCAACGACTTCAGTGTTCTGTTGAAGCGTTCCACATAATTACTTTTAATGTTTTCGTTGCGTGAAATAGTAATGGTAATATTTTGTTTTTCCAAAAAAGATTTGAACACTCCCTTAAACTCACTACCACCATCTACGCGTACTTTTCTTGGTTTTCTTTCTTGAAGTATTTTTTTAAAGGCTTTCAACACGGACTCTGGCCTTTTATTTTCCAAAGGAAGGACAAAAGTAAACCTACTCAGTATGTCAATCACGACAAGCAAATACCGGATACCCTCATTTTCTTTGCTGTAGCGTGAAAGATCAGCAAGGTCCACATCCCACATTTCGTCCATGGAATTCACTCTGACTTTCATCCTTTTAAATCTATGCTTGACTGGTTTGTGTAAACTGTAAGGATCTTGGTTGTTGACAAACCATTTCACCTTCCTGAGCTTAACATCAGGTTGAGGTGTTGTCTTCAATACCCGTCGGAGTTTGGACGGACCATAGTAGGCTCCTGGATTGTGAGGGTCATAATAATACTTTTCTAATGCTTTTTCGTGCCTCTCTAACAATACCCTGTTCATCTTTTGTGAACTCACACACGTACTGAATGAAACCAGTTGTAACAGGCAATATATAACATGAAGGTACGAATAGGAAGGAACATATGCTTTAATTAATAGAATTCATTCATGTATACATTCACAATTATTGAAAGCGATTTTCTAACAACAGCATCTTAACCACACGTTGCTTCAGATCATGAAGCCACTCTGATGTTTTAAAATGAGTGTCCCGAAAGTCTTTGCAGCGGTATGAAACTATGTTCACGTAATTCAGAGATGTGTCATCACTAAATACTTCCAACCATTTATCAATCACGTGTTCATCATTTATTTCACTCATGGCCGTCATGAAAAGACCATCAACGTGATCCTGTTCTAGCATGTGCTTACACGTGTGCTCCAGTTCTCCCTCAGGTTCAAACATACATCCAAAACACAAATCACAGGATAACCGTCTAAGAATCTTAGCCAGTTCCAAAGTGTAACACAAAGTGAGAAGATTTTCCGCATGCTTTATGTGATTTCCACTATCAACTTCGTCAACACACAAGAACAGTTTTCTTGTCTTCTTGATGATGATTCTTTTCGTTGACCTAGAATCATCTTGAAACTTTCTCTTAGCATCCTTGACACATTCACTGCGATCTTGAAACCATTCGTTAGATTGCATGACAACTGTTTCGTGCAAGGTGTGTGATGATTGTAGAACTTGCTTCCAGGAATAGAAAGCTGCTTTACCATTCAGTTGACTGTAAACAAGAATTTAACACTTTTCACTCTCAACAACTTTGTCCATAAGCTCTTGTCTGACCTCCATCAAAGCTTTCCCCAACCAGTTTTGTCCCTTCCAGTTAGATGGATTTAATAGCTTGGGACCGTGAAGAGAGAGTCCAACACCCCACCGTCTATCATATGGACTGGCTTCAGCTAATATTTTTGTGGAGGTGTTCATTAATGCATGTCGAAGAGTGGAGGACTGAGTAAACTTAGCCAGGGTAACTTTCTTCACAACATGGTAACTCACAACATCCCATTTGTGTTGAATAAAGTTTTTCACACATCTTCCTAATCTCTTCTGCATAACAGCAGAAGAGGCTCTTAAAATGTGTTCAGCTGTAACCACATCGCCAAACGTCATTGCCTTCATGTACATATAATACTGCTCAGCACAGTTGAAGATTTTACCATCAACTTCAATCCTAACAGGATAGTACTGGCTAAATGGTGAAGATTTTGTATAAAAGAATACGAACCGATCTGTAACTCTTGTTCCCATGATGTCTGTTCAGCAAAGACACACCTTGTCTGTTGCTTGGACTCAGTTGGAATAACATTGCTGTAAGCAGTGATGGATGCGAGCATGCGCACATCTATTGGTGAATTCAAACTATGTCATTGGACAACACACAATAATCACCATCGCTCATTGGTAGATTTATAGACGTAGTGGAACGTGTGTTTTTTAAAAAAAGAATGTGAAAGGGATGACTAATCATGACATGGCACTATTCAAAGGTTTAAGTTTCATCATCCAGTCATGCTACCCCTGGCTTGTTGATTCTATATATAGAGTACACCGTGCACTGGGTATCAACCGGTCATGCCACCCTGTCGTGACTGTTCTGTATAAACAACTTATTTGAATAGACGTGAAACATCCATTGATAATTTCTCCTTAAACGTCATTAACTTCTTTTCACCATGGTGATATTATGTATCACTAGGCTTAATGAAATTGATATGTTTAGATAATGACTGTCACGTGTAGCTATTTTTGGGATGAAATGTGGGACAAATGAGGGATGAGGGATGAGGGATAAATGAGGGATGGGGGATTTACGGTCACTGGTTTCATTGTCTTTGCTAATTGGAGCACGAAATGAAGGATGAGGGATGTGGGTCATGGGCTATTGTTTTAGCTAATTACCGCATTGTTTTAGCATTGTTTTGACATAGTTTCTATTGTCTGTGCTGTAGAATGAAATTTATATCTACTATCACTTTGTATGCTTAGAAGTTTTTGTCAAAATGCTATCATAACTATAATGCCGATGCATAATGTAACCGTTTTGTGTGATTTTGTTATGAAATGCATAGTCTTTCTAACGTTGTTAGTGATTTACTCCCTTTTCGATCCCTTTTTTAATTTTTAAAGGAAAATAAATTCCTTGGTCTCATCTTTCTCTCGCATTTAACCTTATTACCACATATTAAGCCTCTAAAAGCCAAATGGCATTTGACGTGTTGAAAGTGGTTCCTAATTCAAAGTTGGGAGGGTACCAAACTCTACTCCTTCATGTATATAGATCAGTGGTCCGATCGAAAGTTGATTACGGATCTATAGAAAATGGTGGAGTCTGTGAATGCATCCTCGAACTACTTGATTCTGTCCACCACCAAGGCCTATGACTTTGTTTGTGGACTTCGTCCTATGGACGGTCTTTCCCCCGATCCTGATGAGCCATTTCTAAATCTTCGCTGTTTAAAATTAGCTTTAAAATATATCACAATGCTGTATTCCAATCCTGCACCCAACTGTGTTCTTAATCCTCTTTATGGCGATCTGTACAACAAAATCATCATTTGTTCCACTTCTTGGGATAACAATCCTATCATTCATTTCTGATGGTGGCATTGAGCTGGAAAATATACATCCTTCCCGTTTTGTTTCTTCTCCGTCTCTGGTATGGTGATCTACCTTTAGTTGTTGGCGATCTGTAGCCCATTTATATATTGTCTTGTCCGCATTTGAACTCAAGTTTTAGAGATAGACGCCAGTTTTACTTATAAGTTACTGTGATATGCTAGTTGGTTTTACTGTCCTTCGTTGACAGTTTTTATACTTTACATGTATTTCTTGTGGATTTACAACTTGTTTTAGTCTGGATATGGCTGAAATATTGCCGATGTGACTTTAAATGTTAACTCACTCACTCACTCTTTGTTCTCCTCCTTGGTTAGGACACAGGTTGACCTAACATTAACCACATTTAAACTAATAAAATACATGTCAATAAAAAAGGGCATTTAATCAATTAGAAAAAAATAACACACACTAAGTCCAGACGGAAGGTTATTCAGTATTTCAGGCCATATGACCTAAAGCACAGTTGTGTTGCAAAGTTATATTGCACAGTCACGTTAAAATATGAATACACGTGCATATATTAACGTCTAACTTTAAAAATCTATTTTACTTATATTGAAAGAGATATTAATGTATTGATAGTTGATTGAGTTCAACAGATTTTTCAAACTGGTAATGTTTCAAATAAAAAGAACATAAAACGTATCCTCCTCATAGTCTTAAAAAAATGACATAAACTATGATTCTTATCATGTACACTGTCCTGTGGTTCGTATAGCTATTTTTCAGGTAATATGAAATCTTGGGGAAGATATTTGACAGTGCCGATTTTGTGAAAAATTATGTCATTTAATCTTTGCTCAAGGGTAAGGGTAAATAACTTAACATTTCCAACATCCTGAGATATCCAAGCAAAGGAAAAACAAGACAAAAAAGACGTTTTCTCATATCCGACACCCAAGAATTTTTCCCATTATCATCAAATTCTTTGACATGCTTAACATTGAACGGTAAAATTATATGTAATTCGTAGGAAATTGTATAGTCCAGTTTTTGTCAGGCCTTAACTGTGATGAGACAAAGAGACCGATGCGACCAGTTTCTCCTAAGATAGCTTTGTTTGACGCATATTTTCGAACACCTGGGAAATGTATAAAATATAAAGCGTGGATGGTTTCGATAGAATCATCATACTTAACTCCCCATATTTCGGAACCATATAGAAGAATTGGAACTATTTTCTGTCAAGAAATCTAGAAAGAACTGGGAAAGATATTTTCTTTATTGATCTTATGCTAGATGCTGACCATGATAATATAGAAGATACAGTCAATCCTAAACATTTGCAGTGTGAAACAATGCTGACTTCCTTATTACAGTACGTCCATGAAATTTATTAAGAATACTTTTATGAAAGCGATAACATTTGTCTCTTTTCAAGTTTACTTCAAGGCTCCATTTCTTACAACAGAACTGGAGAACATCTAACTGATTCTGGAGGCCACTATCTGAACAAAGCAACATCAATATCATCTACAAATAGTAATAACATTATATCAATAAACGAAACGAAACCTCTATGAGCACATCCATGATACAATTCAGTTACATGTTCATTTATAAACAAAAATAAAACGGACAGGACTGGGCACGCAGGCATGTTTTGAAACATTCAAACACGATTACCGACTTGATCACTACGCTCTAATTAGATATTAAATCCGTGATTTGATGCAGAAGAAGTGTGACACCCAAGTAGGTATGAATAAATTACATGAAATAAAACCGTATATTGGTTATCCCTACCTGGGCCATCACTCCTGATTTGAAGAGGTCATTATATGACGATGTCGCATTGACCATGCAAGATACACTCATGAATACCTAGCAGTATAGAGCGTACCTAAAGTTGGATAACCTGTGCCCAGCCCATTTCATTTTCGAATAAAATATGTTTAAAACATACCTAAAATCTAAAAGGTGAAAATCCGTTGTACATCCCTTGTGATGAAATTACGGTCCTGCTTGTCCGTCTTGTTTTTCCATCACAAGGCATAAATATTTAATCTCAAAACATTGAAGGTTTTTTGTGTAAATTATCTGTTCGATTAGAAATAGCCGTTAGATAAATGCTATTTAAGGATGTATAATTAATAATAGGTTTTATGATTAGGAATCTGAATTAACAACTGTTGCATTCTCTCTGTTAAGGTTTTGTAATATTATTGACCCCCCCCCCCCCCCCCTCCTTTTGATTTGAGACTAGACACGTCTAGAATCGCTGATAACTGATGAGATGGTGAAAATCCAACTAGAGTGCAGGTAGCAAAGGATCCCATGGTCCCTAGTGTGGGGATCTACCTTCAAGCATTGGCGATCTATAGTCCGTTTCATATATTGTGTTGCCCTCTGTAATCAATATGTTTAAATTCTACATACTAGTTTTATAGTCGTATCTGTGATACTTTAGTATTTTTCCTGTCCATAGTCGACCGGTTTAAGTCGGTGGGGTAGTCTAGTGATTAAAGAATTCACACTGAACACCCGGATTCGATTCCCCACGTGTGCACAGTGTGCGAAGCCCAGTTCTGGTGTCCGCGGCAGTGATATTGCTGGAATATTGCTGGAATATTGCTAAAGGTGGTGTACAACTAAACCCATTTCAAAATGTTTTCATTTCATCTTTATTGTACAAATTGTTTCATGAATCAGCTGAGATATTGACGATGCGGCGTTAAATATTGACTCACTCACTCACTCCTGCCTTGATCGAATAACTTCTGAGTACGAATTGAGGGGCTTTCTTTGAAATTGCTCATGTTATTACACCGCGTGGTGTCGATGAATGTGTAAGCTTCAACGTGTTGATTTGTCTGTGTGATCTTCCCTCGATACGAGTTTACATGATACAATGTTCACTTCCACGGTATGCTAGAGTACACACAGAATCACCCAACAAGCTTTAACGTCAGCTTGCATATTGACTTAGTAACCTTTCTAAGTGTAAGATAACCGGTGATAGTTCTTTAAACTATGTAGTACGCTTACAGAAGCTGCACATCAATTTCCATGAAAACCATTGTCAATAGTTGTGTGTTTGAGGCCACCAAATACGATAAGGTATAGGCCGAACTGACATGACCTCTAAGTGTTTATCTGAATAGATATTTACTGACAGGCGTTATTATCGGCTTTGACATTCCTACATAGGATCAATGATAGCATCAGAGGCAACAGCAACTTGAGGTGGTCAGAAGTTTAATATTGATTACATCAGTCAATGATGTTAATTTAGGTGCACCAAATTATATGCTGCAGCCAACACCAGGTTTCCTCCAGGTACAGCCTAACCACAGACGAATGATGCCTGGAACTTGCACCTTTCATATGGTCATGTTTATGGTTTACTCATCCTCCTGTCTTTGGACACTGCCTCTAGGTGAGTTCATCGTGCGACTATATTGAAAAATCACATTTATTCACATATACAAATGAAAAAGTATTCCCTTGTACCTTCTCAGGCTTTAAATCACAAAGCTTGTGAAGAAACCTGGAAAAAACACAAAGGAACACTACTCCTTTCATGTGATCCTTTATTCTTTGCCTCAGTACACACTGCTTGCTGGTAGTTGTTCAATTGATCAAATCCGTTTATAAATGCCACAATGTTACTTAATGACATAACATTCTAAAATACCTTCGCCCATACTCACAATTAGGAACGTACTGTTCGATCAGTTTTTATTGTGAGTACCAATGTACGTAGTATAATGAAAATAGTACGAATGTAGTTTGCAATAACATTAAAGCAACACGTGTTGCTCCCGTCCTTTCGTATTCCTTTCATGTTCTAGACTGGACACAGCAGAAATGTCATCTTACTGTCATTCTTACATGGCATGGTGATCTACTTTCAGCTGTTGACGATCTATAGCCTGTTTATATAGTCTTGTCACATATGTTTAAACTGTTTTAAATTTTATTACTAGTTTTACAATACATATCTGTGATACTCTAGTTGTTTAACTGTCCTTCGTCGACAGGTTTTATACTTTACCTATAATCATTATTATTTTTTGGAACTTGATATAGTCACAATACGGGTGAAATACCTTATCCCAAGTGCATCCCAAACTACTCTGTTGGACTAAGGTCAGGGGACCTCGATGGCCAGTCCATGACGTTGATTCCAGCGTTTTGGGGGAAATTTCGTGTCAACATCGCGGTATGCGGCCGAGCATTATCATGCTGGAACCGTAGACCTGGGCATTGAGCTGCAATGAAAGGAACGAGTTCATGGTCGCGGTAAGCAACAGCTGTGAGGTTTCCCCAGATGACCAGAAGTCGGGAACGGTTGTTCCTACAGAAAGCACCCCACACTATGCAACTTCCGCCCCCGAATCTGTCGACGTCCTGTACTCAACATTGGGCATACCGTTCACGACGTCGTCTCCAAACTCTATGCCTGCCATCCGCTAATCTGAGGGTAAACCTGGATTCATCGCTAAAGACGACTCGATTCCTTTCTCTCTGGGTCCATCGGAGGTGACGTTGGGCAGACGTTGACGTTGATGAAACGGCGTCTGTATTGGACGAATGGAGACTGGCAGCCCGCAACCGATTTCTGTGAGGACAGTCGACCTCTATACATCTCAGCCCTGTTTCGTGTAGCCGGCAGAAATCTGTCACGTAGGTGACGTAGGACGATTTAACGGTCTTCTGCTCGTGACGTCACACGTGGACGACCCAACCTTGGGCGATCAGAAATGATGTCAGTTTGTTGAAGACGGCCTCGCTTGTCATTCTTAATACGACGGCTGCATCCCATTGCTCAATAACTGATCTTCCCGCTTGCAACATGCCAACGGCACGTTCACGTTCACAATTGACAATCGTGGCGTTTAATGTACCGTTAGAAATGTAGTTTAAATGTGTATTTTGTTTCAATTCAAAACATGTGCAAATGAAGAAAACTTCGATGCGAAGATCACGTGATCGACTACACGTTCAAAACCTGATTTGGCACTAACGTCATTTGCACGACGAATGCATGGGTTTGATGGGTTTTGGTACCGTTTTGCAAGAGTCGAAAGATAGGGATCCCGTTTCGGAATACAGAGATGTGTAAGTTGAGAAACAATATTCATTATTTTTAAAAAATACATTTTTTGGCTCAGTATAGTTATAGAAGAAAGTTATACAAGTCATGAACGATGGCTGCATCGAATTAATCTGCAAGATACCGAGAATAGTAACACTGTGGAGCCTTTCCAATGGTGAAAGTCCTGCAAAGAGAAAGAAAAGTTTCTTCTCAGTGTTGCCAAGGTTCACTTACTTACTAATCAAAAAGAATATGTGCAAGGGGATATAATTATCGCCATGAATTTATTTAGAAATTATATTAAACACTAGAAGGTAACATCAGTGATTTTGTTTCTAGTCAATGGGCCAGAAACTACTTACATCACTTTATTCAGTGTTCTCGTAGCTGATCCTAAGCACGAGTACCCATATGCTTGCAGAAAATTGAGCCATGCAGTGTTATCAAGTTTTCCACTGGGTTGCAGTGCCCGATAGAATCAAGAGGAGATGAATTTTTTCTGTGGTGTGGATAGCCCATCTTATGATACTGATGTGAGATGGAAAATGCAAGGATGTGGACTCGATTTTGACGATACCAGTGAGGTCATTGACGAGGCGGAGTGTTGGTTTTCCATAAAATTCGGCGGTATATTTTACCAGTCTGCACAAGGTCGAGAAATGTTGGGAGAATTGTGTCACTCTGGATGGTGAGAAGTCTTAAGGACAAGAAATAAAAATAAGGTTCCCACCCTGAAAACATCTTGGTGATAATTAGAACTGTTTGACAACCCCTCGCAATATATGCATAAATGAAATGTAAAATGTAATGACACTTCCCAGTACCTTGTCCAACCAAATTGTTATTAGCAAACGAGGTTCGATTGCTTTTCAAGAAACCTCTCTTTACTTGTCGTTCTGACACTTCTGAAATTTGCATTCACCAGGAAATCAGGGAAGGGCCTGATAATCTGGTGAATGCAAATTTTAAAAGTGTTCGGGGTTCTTCACATTCTTTGAAACGTCTCTCTCTGATGGTTTCGACTAGGCACACCAATGTGGGCTGCGTGGGACCAAGGGCCCTGAGATGTTCCTGTCTGACTGTGCCAGGATGTTCACAATCCTCCTTGCTGCACCCAGTGCAATATGCCATGCACAACATGCTTCAGTTGATCATGAATATAATGTTATTTATTATTTTACATTGTTGTCAAATATGAAGAAGGCATGGCAGGTATACCGTTATGGAAAATAGAAAACAAATTTAACGATGAGTGACTTCCGGTTTCAATGCTTCTCTTACTAGATATCATGCTGAACATCAAGGCATGCCCACATCCTGTTGTGTGCCATAGAAATGACTCGGTCACTAATAAGGCATTGCTGACCATTTGGATGATCTCTGCTGAAGAGCAATTTGCTGCATGGAGAACAGGTAATTTATCAATATTTAGATTCTGACACATTCAGCAAATGGGCTCTCATTTCACTGAGATAACGGGTTTGCAGACCGTGCTGATGCGTGTCGTCAGGCAAAAAAACATTTCATTTTCCTCTTGTAGAATGGGTGTCGGGTTTACAATTTGATCAATATATTTTAAGGGTACATCACTGAGACCCCTGTTGACGTTTTTAGGGTTTGGTAGATAGAGTTCTAAAGTACACAAAAATTAACATTTTCACATAAAAAATCTACGGAAGACCTCATCACGACTGCAAAAACCTGTTAAAAAGAATGAACCAATCGTTGTACCAATATCTTAGGAATCTTGGATATTTTGTGTCATATGTTGCGTGTGTGATTGTTTTACATCGTATCATTTTCATCCTTGAAATTCGCGCAAACTGAACATGAGGTGTTGTCACAAAATAATGGTCACACAGACAGTTTCCTTCCACTTACCTCCCTACAAGAGAGCAATGAAACTGGCTCATCTGTAGCCTATTTTGAAATGTGTACATATTTAACATGTAGATGAAATATCCACTCAGTGGTGGTTACAATAATGTACGAATCAAGAAAGTTTAGACGTTAATGCTTCTAAAAATTATTTCAACATTCAGTGAGATCGGTACACGGGGACATGGTGGTCCTGGCATCGCTTTCTTCCTGTCAGCGTCAGTTCAGTCCCTTTTCCAACAGGGATGACTTCAACGTCAGCCTCTGTTCTGTGGTCTGCTCCAGGTTCCTCTCAAACCATGAAATATACATGAAGTCAGTGTTCAGCGCCACAAGAACGAAACAGACCGTCTTCGATGCACTCATCAGACCTGATTCCATGGAAGACGTCTTGAGAGGCATTTCTGCAGTACTCTGTCATGTGAATTGGAAGACGCTCGTTGTTATAACCTCATCTTATCGAGGTAGGCCCGCGATAACACGCAAATCTTTGAAAGCACGGATAAGTTAAAAACGTCTTCACTGATTAGTTGTAAATATGCATTCACACGACAAGAACACTACAACAAATAGAGATGAAATTACTTAAAGTAAGACCGTATTGTATGTAATATGGCGGTACATTACAGATTTAGTATTTCGATACGGTGGTCAATAATGAAGCTGTGTACAATTTCGTACACAATGAAGAGCAATGGATGAAGTCAGTGAAGTTCATATATCACAATTTAGAGACCTGAAAGGCCAGGGCGACAGTAATTCCATGATGGATGCTGATTTGTGACATTTTCTATCACAGTAGGTGTTCAGTTGCAATAGCTATCCCGTGTGAGTAAGGCATGTTTGATAAGTGTAATAGTTCACTAACAACACTCTTCTTTTTTCAACAAGTGTTTCCAAAAGTTCTACATGTACCATTTTAAAATGAAAACATCAAAATCTAAATGCTTAGAAATATATTGACCAAAATTATATAGTAAACATTCCTATCTGAAAAGTATTGAGATACTACAGTATAAAGTTAAACCACAGTGTAAAGTTTTATGTGTGCCAACTATCTGAAGTTGAACAATAACTAAACAGAACTTTTGATCCTGAGGCCAAGGTCTCTCATGTAAATTGAAGCTATCAACCTTAAAGAGCGGCAACAGCACAATATTACCTACTCACCAAGCTAGATACCCTTGCGTTATCTTTGACACTGCAGACACTGTAAATAGGCTTTTTGCCATCTGAGAAATATCAGCCAAATCAAACACTTCACTGAAACATCAGCTATGCAGACTCAAGTCCAAGCACTGGTTATCCCACGATTGGACTATTGCAACCATCCGATGCTTAGCATATCCCTGTGATGGAAAAATGTATGACAATTGTTGAGGTAGTTCTTCACCAGAGTACAAAATTCAGCAGCAAGACTCATCGCTGATGCAAATTCGAACACATCACGCCAACATTACGTACTCTGCATTGGCTGTCAGTCAGACAAAGAGTTGTCTTCACTGTGTTGGTGTTTATGCACAAGGCCCTTCATAACCAAGCTCCAGAATACTTGACTGAACTAGTGTCATGGTATCAGTCGTCACGAACTCTGCGATCAGCCTCTGCAAAACAAGCAGTGGTTCTCTCTACCCTCAGAACGACGTGTGGCGATAGAACGTTCTCCAATGCAGGTCCACTGTTATGGAACCAACTGTTAGACATTATTTTTTCATTCACAAAAAGAACTAGACACTTCTTTTGAACAGAGCGCCTTGAGCAAACCTTGGATTCAGGCGTTACATTAATTTTAACATTTAACATTTTATCCTGTAAACCACTTTTGAAATTATATTTACAGTTTTAACTGCATTATCTGGAGGTAGACTGGCTTCGATCAAGCTACTGATGTATATGATAGATGATCCCAGCAATCCACTTGAAAGCATTGACCTTGCCAGTATCTACCAGCTGCTTCAGGGGGAGGACCTCAACTTTCTTGTGGTGTGTCCTTCCAACTGTATAAACATACACCTCAATCAGGTAGTACTGAAATAGGAACAGTTGCTTTCTGTAACATATGTTAAATTTATTATTACACTTTCTTAGATATAGAGCAAACTCTAGTACTTTCGAAGATTGCTACCCATCTGGGATTCGATCATACGTCAATGTCAGGCACCTAATAACCAGCACTCAAAATCTAACCCGCTCAGCCACAGTGACTTCTCTGAGGATGGGACTCACCTCCCTCACATATGTATTTAAAAATACATAGCATAATATTACACGAAATCTGTCAGTCTCAAAAAAAGACTGTCTATAATGCCAGTGTTTGAAGATAAGCACCTGGTGTGTCGAAATTGAATGAATATATGTATTGGCTGGATATAATGTTAAAATGCTGAAACACGATGAAATGTAATGTATGAATGAGTATTGAATTGTCTGACGACGGGAAAAATATTATATTTTCAGGCTCGCTGGCTGGAATCAAACATGTCCGTGACGAAGCCAGTAGGGACTTCTCAATGGCTGATGGTTCCTTCCACAGGAAATGTCATGGACATTGCTCGTGAATCAGTCAACACTGATGGTGTTGTGTTTCTGGAGTTCATGTCGTGTTCGGGGTATTTTTCACCTCTGGTAAGTACATATTGCTCTTGCCTTAATCATGTAAAAGTGAGTGAGTGGGTTAAGTCTTACGCCACATTCAGCAATATTGGGGCTATGCAGGAGTCAAGGAGTTTGGACCCGACAGTCCTGTGATCAAGTGCATAAGCATCGGTCTGCTCAACTAGGTTACGATAATATGTGCGCGTGTCAATCAAGTCCGCGACCCTGACCACCTGATCTCGGTAGTCGCCTCTTACGACAGACATGGGTAACGGAAGATCAATTGTAAGACGGATCCTCACAGCTATAATCTTAAACAGGAAAAGACTAACCATTAGGACGGGAAGCCTCTACAATATTACAGAGAAATGGTGTTGCTTGATTCTTACCTTTAGGCACAATTGCCCTCTTTTCTGAAGAATAATGTGTCCGAGGATCATTACATTATCTACCGTTACACTGATAATGCATTTGACATTGTGTCATGTTTACAGAACCTAGACAAGACGCTATCAGACTCGTCAAAGAAAACTACGACAAAGCAGGCGGCTGACAGTCCTGAATTAATACAGAAGGTATCTGTTTTGAATATCTAGAGTAAAAGCATATCTGATAATGGGGTTCAAGTGATTTTGTTGCGTCACGCTGATTAGTATGATTAAATCCCAATGATAAAATAAAATGCCCCAAATATGTGGCTAGTCAGTAAGCTAATACCGCTGTCTTGCTTGACATAGGTATAGTAAGACCGTATTTGGTCAGTATATGCTACAAGTCCATTCATTAAGAGGAGCACAGGAAACCATGTTTCTCGGATGATTTAATCGTAACTTCTGTGAGAGCAGTTCTGTTATTATCGTGTTTGATTTCAAATGAAAGTATGTTAGTTCTGGTATTTGATGAACCGTAATGAAACGTAGCAAACAAAAATGGGCTGCGTCCGTGCGTACGTTCCTGCCTATTCATCTTTTCCGGGGCAACACTTCAAAACCATTCACAATAGTTTTGGCAGACAGATCTTGTGGTGTACTGGAGCTGGTTTTGAATATCTTATTAAAATAAGTTTTGCGTTTCCATGGCAACAAGTTAACTCCGACTGAATGTGATGACAATGCTCCTTTGTGCAGCAGAACTTAAAAACTTCAAGTATTCCTTTCACTTTGCTGAATACACGCCCAAACATCTGACATGATCATAACTAGTAGACAATCGGCTGGTTTTATCAATCGACTGGTCACGCCACGTCCTGTGTATGGACTTGTATGTCATTACACAAACTTAATTTGAAAATGTCTTACTTTTGGGGCACCCATGAAGAGCCACCTCCTCGTGGTGGATGCTGGGTAACGGTAAGTGCTCTTCTCCCGTGTGGACCCGGGACAGAATGTGTCCCAAGCACCCCATTGCTTGTCGTAAGAGGCGAGTAAATTGGGCAACCTGTTTGCCGTGGGTTGCGTCCCGTGTCGGTGGAGGACGGGATCCTGGTGGTTGAGGGCAACTGGGCCTTTAACCATGTTCTGTTTGCCTAACACACCACTTCGGCCCTTACTTTACCTAGACGGGTGGTTGAATGGGCCCTACTCAACCAATCGGCAGGTCATGACAAGCCCTGTGCATGGATTATATATGTATGTCTTTGCACAAATTTTATTTGAACTTTTAATTTCGGTCTTGGCTAAATTATTCAGCGACCAAGTGTATCCCTAAATCGTCTGCAATTCCACTCATACGACAACCATGGTTTACCCTATTTAGCATCAAGATTAACAGTTTATCAAAGGTTGTAACCGATTCAGTCCATAGATCATTATTTGTGGATGATTTTGATATTGAACGGCAACTGCAGTTACGTTTAAACAAAATAGGTAAACGGCTTAAAATTTTCTAAGTGAAAAACTAATTGCATACATTTTTACCGTAAATATAAACCACATAAGGACCAAGAACTGTTTTTAAATGACACGCCTATCAAAGCTGTCAAGGAGGCCAAGGCCTTAGGTCTGATTTTCGACTCCCATTTAACTTTTCTTCCACATACCAAATGCCTAAAAACTATTATTATTGAAAGTCGTGTCTAATTCAAAGTGGGGAGGTGATCAATCGACCCTTCTACACCTTTATAGATGACTTGCCCGTTCGAGGCTTGACTATGGCTCCGTCGTATATGGTGGAGCCTGCAAAAGCAACTTAAAACTATCAGATTCTGTCCATCATCAAGGTTTAAGACGTGGTCTTGGCTCCTTTCGAACTTCATCCGTTGACAGCCTGTATATCGAGGCTGATGAACCATTTCTTGAGCAGCGACGCATAAAATTAGCTTTACAGTATGTAACAAAACTGTATTCCAATCAGTCAAATCCTGCATATAACTGTGTTTTCAATCCTCTCTATGAGGATTTATACAATACGAATTCATCTCTTGTTCCGCCTCTTGGTTTAAGAATAAAACCACTTATTTCTGCTGCCAGCATTGAGTTGGATAATATAGCCCCTTCCCATCTTCTTTCTTCTCCTCCTTGGCAGTTGGTTAGGCCCCACTTGGAGTTGTCTAGTTGCCAAGAAGGCTAAGTTCTTGGGATTAATTTTCGGCTCCCAACTAACTTTTCTGTAAGCTTTAATGCAGGATATCTAGAATATACTGATAAATTTAATCTGAAACACTATACTGATTATCACAGAGACAAAGCAACTGGGAACGCTGCCGTTTTGCTGCGCCAGGGTATTATTCATAGGCCTATATCCCTCAATACCAGTCTTCAGACTGCAGTAGTTCGATTGACCCAGCACACTGCAGCTTGTGAAGTCGTATCTTCAATTACTTCCGAAGCAATGTCTTAACATGGGCATTCTTAAGGGACACAACCCGCTTTGGGGAAGTGCCCACACCAATACGAAATGTAAAGTCTTTAAGGAATTCATGTCCGATAACAAGTCTTGACTTTTTATGACGACTCAGTCACTTTTCTACATTCACCTACGGGAAGTTTTGATTCTCTGGATTTATCACTCATCGGTTCAACATTATGTAATGAATTTGAATGGATGGTCCGTGTGCATTCTCCAAACAATCAACCTTGATAAAAAAGGACCTTCGTCGGGACTGACTGGTCATTGTATGAGACTATGTGTTGAACGCTTAAAGCATGACCTTCTAAGGAACACAGAAGACCATATTTTAAATGACATTGGTGACAGAACAATTCCACAGTCCTCTGCAACTCCACACATTCGTAAACCATGGTTTAACTGCGAATGTGGTCAGGCCAGAAAGTGTAGGAAGAAAGTGGAAAAATATTTTCGCATAATTTACACAAAGTTAAACTTCAGATGCCAAGGCTCGCCTAGCATTGTAACAAAGTACGCGTCAGTCTTGGAGGATTTATGTTTGCAAAATATGATGACTGCTGTCAGAATAACTTCTGAAAACGCTATGCGTTTGTTCTTAAAGAGTACATATCTGTCTTCATATGCTTGTCTACGCGTGAAGGTCCGGGTTAGAATATGGACCTTCAGTAAACCACCCTTATCGTAAGAGGCGACTAACGAAATCTGGTGGTGAGACTCGCTGACATGTCATCGGTCCCAAATTGCTCATGCTGTTGATCACTGTATTGTCTGGTCTAGATTACATAAAAACTGCCGCCATAGGGTGGAATATGGCTGAGTGAGGCGTAAAATTAAACTCACTCACTCATACATGTGTGATATCTGATAAAGGTGTATAGATCCCACTCTTCAACACAATTAAATACTACCTAATATTGCAGACAGAAGCCAAAAACGAATTCTCCATTCTGGCCAAACTTCAAGTTGTCAGACCAAACCATACAGGAAAAGATGTTGAAACCGTTGGCAATGTTTGGAGAGATCACTCTTTGGAAATCAAGCATCAACTCTACCACGGCAGCGAATATGGATTTCGGAACCGAACGTTAATTGTCGGGACACTAGAGGTGTTTGTATTGCACTTGATCCTTTTTTTAAACTTGCTCCTACTTATTATGAGGACTATGAGAAGATCATTAATTTTATTCCGTTTGCCTAACATCATTTACATTCTGTTTGACAGTATTTATTACATTGATTTATGTATGCCTCGGGACCGGATGTAATGAATCTATAACTCTTTTACACGTGCCAGAAATATATTGTCTGAGAGCTTTTGAAGTAGATCTTAAACCTGGCATTGTGAAAGAATATAACTGATTATTGATGAGTAAGGCGTATATGAAACAATGCTTTATCAAAATAATTGGTCGGCTGCAAAGGTAATCTGTGGCGTGCAGCGTTCTATATATTTAGACACTTTTAAATTTGGTTGTAATCTGAATCTTCTGAACAAAATACATAAAATCAGCATGGTCTGGAAATTTCTGGAAGTATGTTTAAGACTGTGCGTTTCTGATTCTTTCATCGCCTATACATGAAGACCAGAGGATGTTCAAAGATTATCCTGGGGTATTTTGACTATAAAAACTATTACGATAAAAAAACAACAACTTTTGTTAGGTAACCACCCCACATGCACATGTCATTCATCACCAAGGATAACTATTTTAAATCAGGAACTATGAATGATCTTCTCAATAATATAAGTTATCATTTAGTTATTGCATTTGTAAAAGAATGAAATTTATTACATGGTTTGTAAATAGATCATTATTTTATAATTGGTAGTTTAAAATAAGTAGCTCAAATGAATAATGTCTGTGCCCTCAAAGGGGGTAGAAGTATTGTAGACTTATTGTCCTCCTGAGAGGGTACTCAAGTCCCGAAATATTCAAAGGAAACGTAAATTTACCATCTGTCCTGAATGCAGTATTTTGTCATCTTAATTTGGGCTAAATTTGACATTGATCTAGCTATGCATGTGGCAAATGTCCCCATGGTCCCTAGCTATAGTATGCTGATTTGCCTTCAGTTGTAGGCGATCTGTACCCAGTTTGTAGATTGTACTGTCGAAACGTTGCTATTAATTTAAACATTCCATACTAATTTTAGTTGTAATTATGATATCCTAATTGTTTCGCTGTCCTTTGACGACATGTTTTTATACTGTACACATATTTCATGTCAAATATGTTATCGTCACAATTTGACTTAAATCTTGCTTATGTGACGTTAAACCTTAACTCACTAACTCTGTCTGTAAAGAGCCTCGGGGTTTCCGCGTCAAACGTAAGGATGATTGTTACTTTCGTACAGTGTCAGAGAGTGGCTGAGGCGATCGTATAATGTAAACGACAATCTGAAACTATGACCAGACATTTCAAGTATATGGGTCTTAATTCTCAAATTTTATGATTTTTTGTAACGACATACTGTACGCACGAGTGTCATTGACATCAGATTGTTGTTTTTGCATAGTGACAAAATATTTTCATTTTGTTCGTTGAAAGTATGGTCGGCAGCATGTGTAGATAAGAGGAACATGATACAACCGAAGCAATGTATTTCAAAAGAGCTTTCTTGTCCTGTCACAGTGGACGGCATTTGTGATCAAGAGGGTGGAGAACGGTTCTGTCAGGTTCGACGGTCTTTGCATCCAGCTGTTGCAGGAACTGGCGAAACAACTCAATTTCAGGTTTCAATGTATTTGTGTGCACATTTATGTTTTTATTTGTGCGTGTTTTGTTTGTGCTGCAGTGAAGTGTGGTATATTGCCTCATAAGACACATTATTAATACCAATAAATTAAATTTACCGCGACAGAAAAACCCAAATGTTCATCACGTTTGGAACATGATGCTACCAACGAAAGCATTTTTATCCCGCCGGCATGTAATGAGGGGGGAATACAGTTGACGTCTCGTCTGTCCGTCCGTCCCTCAGTCTGTATGTAATCATTTTGTTTCCGGAGCGTAACTCAGAAACCGTTCAGTATTTTTAGACCAAACTTGATAGATATAGTAATCTCAGTCTATGGTTGTGCCTTTTGCTATTTACAGATTTTTGACATATATATTTTTTTGTTTTGTTTTTTCCATGGAACATTAGGTGTTAGTCTAATGATGGGCTTCGTGTCCGGAGCAGAACTAGAAAAAAACGTTCAATGTTTTTCTGCAAAACTTGGTAGATATATCTACATATTGCTATGTACAGGTTTTTGTGATTTATTATTTTCTTGGTTTCCACGTAAATGTTTTTGACTTACTCTCAAAAGTGACAGGTGTGTTTCGTTTCCGGAGCAGAACTCAAAAACCTAGTATTATCTGTCAGTAAAACTTGGCAGATATGTATTGCTGACCCCAAAGTGGTCCCTTTTGTTATTTACAAGTTTTTGTGATTTATTATTTTCTCGGTTTCCATGGAAACGTTTCAGACTTAGTCTCAAAATGGAGGAATGGACTTCGCTTCCGGAGCAGAACTCAAAAACCACTCAATATTTTCCTGCAAAATTTTGTAGATATATCAATCTGAACCTATAGTGGTGCCTTTTGGCAGATATGCGTGGCAGACCAAAAAGTAGTGCCTTTTGGTTTTTAAAATTTTTGGTGATGTATTATTTTCTTGTTTTCCAAAATGTAGGGATGGGCCTCGTTCCCACATTTCGAAAACCATTTCATATCTTTCAACAGACCCTGGCAGATATATGAGACAGATCTTGAAATTGTGATTTTGCTGATTACAGATATATGGCATTTATAATTGTCATGAATTCCATGGAGACAATTCAAACATAGTCTAAAAACACAATGAGTAACTGTCAGATGATTTGTCCTTTCAAACATGTGGGGGCCGGGAGGATATGTCATCTTTTGATGACTCTTGTTTAAAAATGCAGAAGCCTGGTCTCGGTTCTTGGTGGTTGAGGCTTCTGATCATGAATCTGTCAAATTAACTCCTTTTGCTGTGTCAAACGCTGTTTCTGGAATCTGCGGAGATGGGAAAATACCTTCGAAGTGGCCCACTTTTTGTTGAATGTGAGAGAAACCAACGATCCCTTAACCTTCTATCGGTCACTCAGTTTGCCAATATTGGGGTGGTAGTATCCCCTCATAGAACGCTTTACGCATGTCGAGGCATTGTTCGTCACAGCGATCGATCCTGTCTGATATGAACAAGAACTTCAATCTGAATTAGAAGATCAAGGTGTAACATGCATTAAACGTTTCACTAACATGATGGCACTGTTAAAAAAACACAAACACATTATTGATACCTCGTGACTTTTGCCTGTGCATCAGTTCCACGATCCATTAGTGCTGTTTATTTTAAATATCGGAGTGGAGGTGTATATCCGACCTCCACTCCAATATTATCACTGTCAGAATTTAGGCCCTCGCTCTAAGTCTTGTCTCAGTCTTGTTGTGTCATCAGAGTGATGAACACCATCATGTTTCAGATTGTCTCAAAGACATTACATGCGCAACCTGCGGAGGAAGTCATGTTGCCTTTTCAAAGTCATATCCTGAGTGGCAGGAACAGTCTGAAATAGTCAAAATCAAATACAAAAATAATATTTCTTTACCTGAAGCTAACTAACTGTACTCAGGACAGGCGCACAATCCTACCACTTTGTCTTACGTTGTTGTAATTTACCGGTCTGTGCCGACCTCATCTGTCGTACGCCAGACTAGGTGAACTTGAGTAATTTCAGATCAGTCCCTCAGCCTTAGTACAAACATTCAACCAAAACCTGTATCTTCAGAAGCAAAAACTAACCAAAATGTGGTTCAAACTGAGCAAAGTGTTGACAAATCATATATCCAAAAAGCAGAGAAAGAAAATAAAAAAACCCGAAGTGTTGAAAGTTGGGAATCTTCCTTCTACGGAGACCCATATGCTCCTTTGGATATGGAGGTAATCTGAGAGAGAAAGAAACAAAATTTCTGCCTCAGTCTGTAAATCTGATCCAGTGGACTTGCAGAGGACTTAGAAATGATTTGAAAGAAATACACATTAATTCAAGATTAAAAACTGTCAGCACTGTGTTTCCAAGAGACGTACCTCAAACCTACATATTTGACTTAAGACAATGCAGTTGTCATCATTTCTTTTCTTCAGCGGGAGATAGGGTTTCTAGGGCAGCTTATATTTGTATACGACAGGGAGTCATTAACAGCCCTGTCCCCCTTAATACAAAACTTGAAGTTGTTGTAAATCCAGTTAGGGTCCATGCAAGAAGCAAATGTACTTAAGTCCCCGTGGTCCCCATTATGGTAATCTACCTTCGGTTTTGGCGAGCTATATATTGTATCGCCATGTATAGTTAAATTATTTTAAATACAATTACTAGTTTTATATTAATATACGTGAATATCTAGTTGTGTTATTGTCTTTCGTTGACAGATATTTCTCATTTACTTTTCACTGCTGTCCACCTATAATTTGATTTAGCCACGATTGGGCTGAAATGTCGCCGATGTGACTATAAATTTTAACTCAATCACCCTGTGTTCGTTAGCTACATACTGGTGGAGCCCGACGAGAGAGAGTGGGGACGGATACGGAACGGCAGTTGGACGGGGCTGGCGAAGTTACTTGTCAATGGGGTAAGTTACAGTCTGATATACAGTGCTCTAAAGAGTCTCTTCAGTGTGCTGGCATTATTTGTTTAGTCATAATTCGTCTATTGTGATGGAGAACAAGGGATCTGGTTGGTAAGTTTTGCTACGTCCAACAGTATCAACCTCTTTCTTTGTTGTTATCAGCTACAAGCAGGAGCATCTCTACCCCTGAAATCAGCAGTCGTAATTCATAATGCATATATCGTATTTAGTGGTTCATATATATAGTTCAAACAACTTCATAAAGGCAGTGAATAATGATGTCAGGCTGGTTTGATTTTTAGTGATCACTTCAGATGGTTTACAGTTATTGCACCCTTTATACAAAATCGGTTGTTTGGGGTTGATATTTTATAATGGTTATTTTCTTGTATTGTTTAGCACATCATAAAAATTGTCAGTGTACCGAAGGTTCCAGACAAGTGCATCAAGTCACATTCCTCACATAACAAGACATTACACACTTTCATTTGCACGAATATTTAAGGTTTCACTCTTAAAAGAACTTCAAATTATTTAATATAAGGAGTTACAAGTAGCAATAATTTATAAAACTGAACCCGTGGAGGTCCCGGGGTAGAATAGGCCTTCAGCAACCCATGTTTGCCATAAAAGGCGACTATGCTTGTCGTAAGAGGCGACTAACGGGATCGAGTGGTCAGGCTTGCTGACTTGGTTGACACATATCATCGGTTCCCAACTGCACAGATCGATGCTCATGTTGTTAATCACTGGATTGTCTGGTCCAGACTCGATTATTTTACAGACCGCCGCCATATAGCTTGAATATTGCTGAGTGCGACGTAAAACTAACCTCACTCATTCACTCACTTATAAAACTGAAAATTGAACGACTTGTAAAGACTGCTAATGTGACTGAACATTGTCCTTCTCTAACTATATGCGATAACTATATGGCACTGTCCGTACTTCCAGGAAATTGATATGATTGTGGCACCATTGACGATGACACAGGACAGAGCCACAGTCGTCGATTTCACAGTGCCATATTTCTACGACCATTCAGCTCTTATTCTGGGTAAACAAGACCCCAACAGCCATTGCAACCTGACCCTACTATACCTATTCCGCTCTGAGGTTCTCATTTGTATCCTTGTCTCACTCATCTTCTCCACTGTCTTCCTCTTCGCAATAGAAGAAGCACCAGTCAGATCGTGGACGGATCACACACAACCGGATATAATGAGCCGATATGGATGTATATTCTGGTATCATTTTGGAGCTCTTGTGGCAAACGGTAAATAAGCATTGTTGAAAAATGTTGTAAAATGACAAGAAGTGTGCTTTGACTTGATATATTTACTGCGTTGCAATATATTTGCATGTGAGCAGTGACGTTAAGGTTCTAAAAATGTAGCCGTGTAAATTATAGTCATCTTATTTATTTATTCGTTATGTCTTGTTGTGATTGTAAAGTCTTTCCTTTCTGTTGATCCCCCCTAAAACGTTTATTAAATGTCGGTCTCCATCAAGAAGTATCTATGAGATTATGAGATTTGCTGCACCGCATTTTCTTCGTAAGCTGGAAATTAAGAATTCAGTTAAAAGAAAAAACCCAGGAACCAACAAAAACAAACGCAGACAAAAAGACAGAATACCAAAGTAGAGTTTTCGAGTTCAGAGTTTACACGTTTTTAGTTAAGAGGATGCAAATCCTTGTAATACTACCTTCGGCAAGTGTTTAAGTCAGATCTCCATCCATGATACAAAATATAATTGGTAGAGAATGTTATGATAATTACACGATTTGGGGGAACTGGTCTGTATATAGCTTCATAGGACCAACACCAACAATATTGACTGTGTCGTTTTTTGTTAAATCCAAAGCAATCAATGAATTAGTAATGCAGTCAATATGTGAAACACGCACACGAAATGGTGAACTGACATCCCAAGATTCTCGTCTCCGAATGTTGTCCCTGCCAAAGTTCTTTGGACCCATGAAGGTCGGGGGTAGAATAGGTCTTCAGCAGCATATGATTGCCATTAAATACGACTGGGCTTGTCGAAAAAGGCGACTAACGGGATCGAGTGGTCAGACCTCGTTGACTTGGGTGACACATGGTATCGTTCCCATTTGCGCAGATCGATGCTCATGCTGTTGATCGCGTGATTGTCTGGACCAGACTCGACTTTTTGTAGACCACCGCCAGCTGGATATAGCTGGAATATTGTTGAATGTGGCGTAAAATGAAAGTCACTCACGCACTCACTATCAAAGTTCTTTGGTACATCACAGTCTGGTGACTGATATTTGGAGAGTTTGGACACTTATGATTGCAGTAGTGGGGTTGACCAAAGTATCCAATGCGCTCTTTAGTCTTCGGCGCCGTGTCCCATTCACTTTCTGGTCTGCGTGTAGTGTTGGCACAGGTCCTGACGTTGTGATGAGCCTTAACGGGATCATCAGAACCCTCTTTTCATATATTTCTCTTGTATTTACACAACAGTGTGCAATGATTGCTTACTAGTAAATCTTCCACAATTATCCAGGAGGAGTATATAGTCCCAGCACTGTATCCGGACGTACAGTGCTCGCCTGCTGGTGGCTTTTCGCAGTGATACTGGCCTCCACATACAGAGGAAATGTTATTGCGTTCCTTGCCGACATGCGAGAGATACCACCCTTCTCCAGCCTGGATGAGATGGTGCAACAGGACACGTACAAGTGGGGGTTTGTCGGGGGGACGTTACTGGTCCCTCTTTTCCAGGTCAGTATGTCTGAGATATGGGTTGACCGAGTTTATCGCAGATGCTACCATGACTCTTTAATTAAGTGAGCGAATTTATTAATGAAATGGACATTTAGTTGACTCAATCCATTAGAGGGGAGTGATTCATTTTCTTTCTTGCATAAATGATACAAGAATGTTGGAAATGACAGTTTCACCATAATTTTAACTACTTTGGTAATGGCAAATGCACAGTTACACCTATCCACAGTTGTAAACGGTTTCTTCATACTTTCACGGTGAAAGATACCTTTGTGTAAATTGGTTATATGTTCATGGTGAAAATAATGGAAATGAAGAGAGCACACACACACACACACACACACACACACACACACACACACACACACACACTCAGTGGACAGTGTTCTAGGCAGGATAAAACCAAAGAATAATTTCGGTATCCATTGGGATCATTTACTTATGGAAATTAGGGAGGTCATATGCAAATGTTAGAGATTACTTTCACAGTGTAAACAGACATGGCGTCAAGGGTCTGCGGTCGTGTCCGGACTGACGGCCGTGGCTACAGTATTGTCAGTTTTTTTCTCAGACAAGTCATGCCTGATTAGGATAGATGGAGTAGATAACAAAACGAAGACAGAAATTCATAGGCTTGCGATTATATAGTTCATAATATAGATTGAACTTGTCGACCTTAACGACATACCATCTACGAGTTTGTTTTTACATCCATCCAAAGGTCGGGCTTACGGGATTTAACAATGTCGTTAGGGTCAACAAGCTCTTAACAGTGGGCAGTTAATGTTGTTAGAAAGGTATGGTTAATACTGAAATGTTCACCGAAAACTTACTAAACAAGAATCACGCTGTACAATGTCAATTATGTTTGTCCATTCATTCTGACAGTAATTTATACTAGCTACATGATAAATAACACGCATACATAAATCACAATTTATAAAAATAGTTTTTAGATCTAAAATAAGCACGTTTTTATTTAAACATTCTTCATGAACATGCATTGTTAACGTAAAATTGTCATCAGGTAACGTGACATTCAATACACAATCTAACATTATTTGCATAAGATGTTTATAGCACTACAGTGAGTGAGTGAGTTACTATTTAACGTCACATCGGCAATATCTCAGGTATATCGAGACGAAAACACATTACAGTGAGACCCCGGATGTAAGAGTAAAACCTGTCGACAATAAGATACCAGAACATCACAGGTATGAATATAAATCTAAATGTAAAAGAAAGTTTAATTAAAGAAGACAGTACAATACAAAACATGGGCTATAGGTACAGAAGGTAGATCTTCTAGGAACCATGGAGACTTCCTTTACTTTTGTTTCCTGCACGGACACTACGTGGACTATTTTCTTTTGAATATGATTGATCATTTCACTTAAATAGAATAACATAACCATGTCTTTGCAATTTACTTTATTCTACTGAACATGCTTTATATATTGAACATATAAGACAAACTGAATGAATGTTTACACAATAAACTACTCACGAACCTCTGACTGTATGTGTATGTTTGTGCAGGTTTTATGGTGCTAGTTGACGTTCAGTCCACCACAATCTTGGAATGTTTAATTATGGCCTCATTAAATGTCATATAGAGCACAAATGGCGTGTTTTCAGGAATCCAACATCTCAGCCTATCACAAGGTGTGGAACGGGGTGGAGAAGATGATGGCAAACGATCCTGATTGGCTGAGTCTGGATGGAGATGAGCACATGCGCCGAGTTGTCGAGAGCCAATACGTCTACTTGTCAGAGGAATCTACTTTGGAGATGTGGGACGACCCACGGCGGTGTGATTTACAAATGTTTCCTGACAGCTACCATTTTAATAGATATGCTGTTGGGTTTCCCAAACACAGTACATACACACACCTCTTCTCCAACCAGTGAGTGAAGTATTTTCTGATACTTTGTTTAACTAACAAGTTTTTTAAGGTGTGGGTAAATGCTTTGCACTGACCCTCTTACAGGTTCACGATGACTGATAGTGCTGAACCTACCAAACTGTGATAACAATGACAACGTTGATATCAAATTATACCATAGTAAATGTAACGCAAATAAATATTAACATGTATATCATTTTACTGTTTCGAACACAAATTAATCATATCCATAAAACTTGTACCCGAATACTATCAGCGGCATTAGGTTTGGATGGGCATACATTCATTTCAAGAGTGTCTACTATATATGACGACTTACAAACATATGTTAGGGCATTGTAACAGCTGTAACATGATCCTTTTGCATGGATATTATTTTACTGAACCCCAGAAGATGATGCTACATTCGTGTCGATGAGAAGAGTGTACTTTTCTTGTTTATCTCCCTTTTCTCAGAATATTGCGAATCTACGAAAGCGGCCTCCTGGATCGGTGGTGGGAGCGATGGAAACCGACACGCCAGTGTCCACCTCCAAGCAGAAAAGCACAGCGAGTCGACATGTTAACTTTGCAAAGCGCCTTCTATGGCGCAGGGGTGGGTGTGGGCATGGCGCTTTTAGTCCTTGTTTGTGAAATAATTCGTAAACGGATAAGACGTCAGAGAGTGTTGAAGTGTCAATGATGTATGATACAATCTTGATAATATTGATATACATTTTCAATGGTTTATTCCTGCCGGTTGGTTTTGTGTGTATGATGTTTTCAGATAGAAACATTTAGATAGGTTTATTTTGAACAACTCGAGAACGATGGAATTTTATAGTATGTTCCAGTGATTTGACTCTTCATTTAATAAAGCTTCAGCAGTTACAAGTGTCGGTTTGTCTTTGCCCTTTTAGGGAATTATCCGCTAGTTGCTCAAATTTAACAACACTTCAGCAAGCATATTATGGCAGGCGGCACAGAGAATTGTGTAAGTAACTCAGTGGTTAAACGAATGAACGCAATATTCACTTCACCAACCTAGTACCTGACATTCTCTGGAAGAAGCTTTGGTAGTAACACAGTCAAAAACCACGATGTGTTGGCCTGTACTTCATGTTTCCTTCTGTCACAAAGTTTTGTTTTAAGAAAACTTGCGACATCTTTAGCATGTATATGCTGCTATAGTTGTTCTACGGGTGGTTGCTTAAAGGTCATTTACATCAATTTCTTGTAGCACATTCCAGATATTACTATCTAAATCTAGTACATGTCTAAATATAACACATATCGCTGCTCCTCACTTACTCTATAGGTAGAATGTGTAGAAGTTTAAACACTGTTGCTCAAGGTAAAACGTTGCCTCATAATATATTGTCATGTATCTTTAAACGTGTGAGAATGGAAAGCATTACCTCATCGAGTAATTCAACGTCTGATGCAGTCAGTGAGAAGGATGGTCACTGATGTTAATGCCGTTAGCGGTGGTTTTACTAGGAGGATGCTCGTGATACTAGTTGTTTGATTGGCATTCTAGAAGGTGACGAGTAAATATGAAACATACAACTTCATGGATGACAGTTTCTTAATTATTGCATAGAACGACATTTCTATTTAGATTCTTTCAACATTATGAAACTAAAGGTAAATACAACCAAATCATTTGTTGTTCTAAGCCCCCTACTGGCCTCACCAAATTATGTATCATTTGTTATTAAATTATATGTTGTTGAGAGTGTTATTGTTTGTCAAAACCTATATGTACCTCTCATTACTTGGGTTTTTTATCCGATCGGTGAAATATAGCAAAACACATAAAAATATGTTGCACACGTGTAATAAACCATAAAACGAATTTCATTGGTCAGTCATCCCGTCATGACCTTCATGACCCCACTGGAATGTGTAACTACTTTTTTCATTCATACCTTTTTACTGCAACTTTACCACGAATGTTCAGTCTAGTTACTACCGAGAACCAATTAAATGTTGTAAACCACACAACGTTACAAAAGAAGAAATTTTCACACAACATGTTTATTATATATGATTTAGAGAAAATAGAAACTTCATGAGTAAACATTTAGGTAGGTTTTGATCTGGTAACACATTGTCAGACGACAACAAGATGGCTTCTCCCGTCCCAGTGAACAGGCTCGTTCAGATAGATGGGCAGCTAAGGGTCGTGCTATGAGTGTCCCACAACCTCTAAATTCCTTTAACGTGTTCGTTGTGCAAATCGTCAATAGTGTTAAAGAAGTTCCAAAGTACAGAATTAAGAAGTTACCGGAGACTGTAACATCAGCGCATTGTGAAACAAACAGTGATATGCATCTACTCCACGCAAGTACTCAATGATTGCCTTATTGAGAATTTCTTTGATCAGTCTAAAGTCGAAAGATTTCGGGATGTTTCTGACATTGATTTCGAAATACAGGACTTTCTTAAAGAAAACGAAAACACTGCCCAAAAAAGACGACATGTGATATTGCTACCTTGAACTATTCCATGCACAGTGAACACAGACAAATTCATGTAATTCCTGGCACCCGTGAACAGCCACCTCTTCGTGGTGGGTGCTGGGTAACGCCAAGAGCTGTTCAAACCCCCGTGTGGACCCGGGCCAACTAGGTTCATTGCATCCCATTGCTGCTCGCAAGGAGCGACCGAATTGGGCAACCTGTTTGCCTTAGGTTGCGTCCCGTGTCGGTGGAGGACGGTAGTCTAGATCTGGTGGTTGAGGGTAGTAGGAGCCTGAACCGTGTTCCTGTTACTCAACACACCACTTCGGCCTTTACTTTACCTAGATGGATGGTAGAATCGGCATCTTAGTCTAACACAAAGTCACAGTTGTTGAGTAACGTACAACAAAGGTACGTACTAAATGCAAAATTATACCTCAGTCTGATTTTTCCCAAAAACAAAATGGCAGAGCCCCAAACGGGTCTGAAAATAAGATTAAACTTTACAACAAATATGGATTACTTGAGGACATGGACGTGTCCGAAAATGTCCATTCTAGGGCACACAGCTTGTCGCCCACCAAACAACGACGGCGGAGGTCCCTAATAAATCCCCTTGAAGAGATAGTGTACTCCCACAATATCGTACTCCCACAATATCGTACTCCCACAATATCGTACAGTGGAACTGCAGAGGACTAAGGCATAATTATAGTTTCAGTCTAGGCCCCAAGTCGACCTAACATTGACCACATTTTAAAAATCAGAAACAAATTAATTACAATACAAACAAGAATATAATCAATTAAAACATAAATATAGCAATTGTAAATCCTTATTTACAGAGGGGTTCAAAGGCGGTGGCGCAGCAGCTTGTGCTACTGTCATTGGATCCAGATTAATATCTTCTAGATTACCGGATAATAGCTCTATTTTCGCAGCTGAACCTAACGCCATATTAACGGTTCTTAAATATATTCAAAGATCCCCTAAACATAAACAGCATATAATCTTTTCAGACTCGCTTTCTTGCCTTCACGCTATTAAAAACTTATCATGTAATTTAAAACATCCACTTTTAATCGAAATTATGGAATTTCATAATGATCTTGCTACTGGCCAATACGACATCGTCTTTTGTTGGTTACCCAACCACGTGGGCATTTCTGGGAACACACTGACTGACTTCTTATTCCCTACACTGATTATAATTAAAAGCTACCATTAGAACTCACATCCGTGATCTGATGCAGAAGAGGTTGTTAATGGGAGGTAGGTATCAACAAATTACATGAAATATAGCCCTATGGTTACACCTACTTGGGTTGTCAGTTCAGGTTTGAAGAGGTCATAATGCGACGATGTCGTATAGGCCATACAAGATATACACATGAATATTTGCTTAAAGGGGAAGAGCCTCCATTTTGTATCCCTTGTGATGAGAGAGACACGATCAAGCATATTCTCCATCACCAGGGATAAATACTTCAATGTAAAAACCGACAAGGATCTTTGTACCACTGTTAATTCTCATTTCATCATTGTTTTTAAAAGGAAATTGATTTTTTGGTTGAATTATGAGTAATAAGTTCTGTAAATAGATGTATTTTAATGATTGGTAGCTTAGAATAATGACTTGAATTGTACGTGGCTGTACCGTCAAAGGGAGGTGAAGTATTGTAAAATTATTGTCCTCCTCAGAGGGTACGTAAGTCCCAAAACGTTCCAAGTATATTTAAACTTTCCACGTTTTTAATCGCAGTACATGTGCATTTTTAATTTGTGGCTTGATGTAACTAAATTTTAACATCTGAAGGACTGATGTAAATCCAGCTAGGGTCCATGCAGGAAGCAAAGGTACTGTAAGTCCCCATGGACCCTTGTGTGGTGATCTACCTTCGGTTGTTGGCAATCCATAGCCTGTTTTTATATTGTATTATCTGAATAGTGATATTAGTTTTAACTTACCCCGCTAGGTTTAATTTTATGTGTGATGTTCTAGTTGTTTTACTGTCCTTCGTTGACAGGCTCTATAATGTACATATGATCTTTTTCATTGTTGAATGTTCTCGTCACGATATGGCTGAAATATTGCCGATGTAAATATTAGCTCACTCACTCACTCGTCTAACCCAAATCTACAAATATACGGAGGGACATTCCATATCAATAGCAATTCCTCCCTGGCAGTGAGTGAGACCATGAAGACCGAGCTCGTCACAAAACGTCACCGTGCTGCTGGCTGTCCTCTCAGCCACTCTTCTGACGACGAGTAACGTTTCCATTAACAATGTTACCAGATCTACAGTTCTTACAGTTATTTGTGTTCGTAAAGATTGCATTTCAAGTCAAATCCAAAATTTTTGGCCTTCGTGCAAGAAAAGCTATTCAAAATATCGCGCTCTTTACCTAGGAACATGACATAGGGAGTTCACCTTCACCTTTACGTCCATCGAAAACAGCTGAGTTCATTTTACGTGGACTTTACGTTGTTTGGAAATGAAAAGTTCGCTCTCTCTCGGGAAATAAGAATTTTTCTGACACGAATTTTGTAGAAACAATATGACACCCTCGCTTACGTATTAATTTCTATAATCTAAATCTAAACATTGTTCTCAATATGAAGTTATCATCCATAAAGTTGTATGTTTCATTTCTGATACATGTGTGTTTTCTTGAGAATTATAGGTCTGAATCCTGAAAATGATACCACTTGTCATTCAACCACATTTATAGGAACTGCAAAAAAGTGTTGCGTTCTTGTTATTTTTGTTTCAAGGAATCAGTTGAGTTTTGACCACCTTTTCATGAAAACAGGTTATCATCACACTCTGAGGGTGTTTCGTAATTTTGTTTCGTAACTGTGCGGACAACTCTACTTTTTGTAGACATTTCTTATGGAGGTGGAAAGGGCTTTGTGGAGTATATGTACGCTAAATAACACTACCGCAGAACAGAGGCATGTGCAAGATTCTAGATATATTCATACAGCTGGCTCAAAACAAACATTCAATGGCGGTACACGTTTGGAGAATAGAAAGATGGGCATATTGCATAAAATAATGAGTTTGTGGCTTCCTTGGATTTCCACTAACAGAACCGTCAACACTAACACTGGGTTTATGTTTTACATTCTGGATCATTTAAGTAAACTGTGGTATGCCTTGGTTTCCCACCATGAAAGTATACATGTTCATATTTTGATACACTTTATTGATGTGTCACGATGCTCAATCTGAGCAATGATATACGCTCTTCAGTTACAAAGCTACAATTTCCACAGTGCTGAGGAGCACGTTAACAACATGGATTTGTACTGATTTCTGTATCAAGCTACCCCAAAATATCACAATGATCCGAAAGTAATCAATAAGGGGAATATCGGTCATGAGAGGCGTTGGTCCATGACTGTATGTTGAGCGTATGGCATGCGCCATATCCTAGGACAAAGCCATCATCAGTTATTTGATTTCGTCAAGACATATGGCCTCGGAACCAGGTGTACGATAAGTGCTCTGACAACTTAGCAGATCATTTTAATGATGTTTACATACTAGAATGTTTAGACACCGTCTCTGTGTGAGACGGTGTCGTCATGGTACTGTATTGTACAGATGTGTGCTTTTTCACGCATATCGTGTATCAAAACGAATTGGGTTGGGTTGAAATAATGAGGAGCATTTACAAACGTTTCTGATATGAATGCTGCCTTCACTTCGATAAAGTCGTCTGGTCTGAAAGTGAAACAAACGACCTTCCTCTGCTGCCACATTCCACATTCCCAGAAGTTACTGAGAAGATTGTTTAGGCAAACATAAAATACACGTATATGAATAATGGAAACTGTACTTATGTGATTATGTTGAGATATGTTTTTCTCACAGTCTCAGTGTTTCTTCACTGGAGACAGGAGACTTCCTTGCCCTGCATTCCACGACTGAACGTGATTAGGTACAAAAGCGACCAAAATTAGTAGGAAATTTAATCGTGTGACTACTACTTTCGTCATATCGTTAATATTTTATGTCCATTTTGGTTTATTCTGTGACTCTTTGGTCCCCACACTCTCAATATTGTTAAGGTCTAGGTTCTGGCTGGGAACGTCTCTACCTTGAATATTTACGCATGTTTTGTGCAGTCAGCAGTGTGCTTTTGGTCGTTATCATGCTGGACAAATCCAGTCATATTCTTGTTAGGGCCCTCGGGAGGATGTGACCATTTAAGATATCGCCCGCGTCAACATATGGTTTCGTCGACAAATTTCCAGTGAACATACACAACAGCATCTCCCCACTTGATGATATACCTCCCCATCTTGTGAAATCTTGAGCTATGTTTTGGGCGTTGGTAGAGATGTCTCACCGTAACTTTTGTCCAAAGTTTCTCACAGTTCGGAAAAAGCCTCATCGGAAAAGAAAACATTGTCCCAGTCTTGGCTTCCGTGAGCCCTATACCAGTTTAAACGTCGCAGGTGGTCAGGCTAGCTGACGTGGTCGACACATGTCATTGAATCCCAGTTGCGTTGATCGATGCTCATGCTGTTGATTCCAGGATTGTATGGTCCAGATCTTATTGTTTGCAAAAAGCCTCCGCCATATAGTTGTTACATTACTAAGTGCGGCCTAAAAAAACTTACTCAGTTCTGACTGAATATTCTTCACAGTTCTGTATACTGTTACGAGTGTGTATTTTCTGTATATTTTGTTATTAATTCAGTAATAATTTTTACTGGGTCACAATGTTTAGTGTTTTGATTATTAAATATGATGGGTCACATTTCGTTTTAATAGATGGTCAACACTTTTAGGATTCTGGTTTTCCGGAATTTATCTGCTCCTCGTTTTCTATGTGTTTTCTTCCGTGAGACGTATTCGAGAGCATTCCACAGTGTTGACGATAGTCGTGTGTGCAGGAACTTTCGGGAAATGACTGAGTATATATATAAAGGCTGGTTGCCGTGCTTAGAGCGACACTCATTCATATTAACTGGAGGATATACATCACTGCCAACGCTTGATCATCAAAACCCGTCAACGCCTGAATCTACATTATCTCCTGTCAGACCGATAGCTGTGTTTACATTCTGCATAGTTGATACTCTCTCGCACTTAGACTTTGGTGAGTTTGCTATATTGTATTTTGTGACCCACTGACTTAGATTGTGTCTCTCTTGAATTGTATTTGTAATCAGCATCGTGAAATTGACTTGTGACTTTGTATACCCTGCTCTCGTTGCATAATAATACACAAATTGAACGTTTATGACTAGTCTTTGTTTTGTTTTGCTGGTTCACAAGGGGATTTCTTATATCGTTTGTCACGGTAAATTCTTAACCGTAACAATACTGTATGTTAAGTCTACCAGCTAATCATAATTCACTTGCATTAGTCACGCCTAGAACCAGCTTTCGTTTCTCCTGCTGTCAAATCTGCCATGTTAAAGGTCAGATGTGGATTCAAGTGTAACGACGGCTTCCGATTGGCTGGTTCATTTGCTGATACGCTGAGGGCTCATTGTGTGTAGAGAAAGTTGATCTGTTCGATGGGCATTTTAGAAGTATGGCGAGTCACAAGAAAGTAAGTGAGTGAGTGAGTTAATATTTAACGTCACATCGGCAATATTTCAGCCGTATCGTGACGGAAACATAACACTGCAATGGAATATATGTGTATTATAAAACCCTGTTTTCAAAGGACAGTTAAACAACTAGAATATCACAGAAAAAAGGTAAAACTAGTAATTATACCTAAAGCAATTTATCTATAGAAAACAATACAATAGAAAAATGGGCTATAGATTGCTAACAACTGAAGATAGATCACCACACTAGGAGCCATGGGGACACACAGTACTTTTACTACCTGCATGAACCCTAGCTGGATTTACATCATCCCCACCGCCGTAAGGGAAATCTAGCTATACAGTAAAAAGACACTTATTCTGCGATTAAAAACATGGGAAGTTTGAATTTACTTTGAATGTTTGTGGACTTACGTACCCTCTCAGGAGGACAAGAATTTTACAGTGCTTTAACCCCCCTCGAGGATACAGCCACTAACACTCTAAGTTACTAATTCAAACTTCCAAGCATAAAATATTTATCTATTTACAATTCATTTAGCAAATCTAATTCTTTTAAAAATGCAATAATTAAATGAAAGCTAACAGAATTAGAAAGATCCTTCAAAGTTCGTGAATTAAAATATTTATCCCTTGTGATGGAATATTCAACAGGACATGCTTGACTGTGATGCTTTCATCACAAGGGATACAAAACGGAGGATCTTCACCTTTTAATAGATACTCGTGAGTATACCTCGTATGGCCAATGCGACATCGTCGCATAATGACCTCCTCAAATCTGGACTGACAACCCAAGTAAGTATAACCGATATAAGGTTGTATTTCATGTAATTTATTTATACCTATTTGGGTGTCCCACTTCTTCTGCATCACATCACGGATATAAGATCTTGTTATAGCTTAATAATCTGAGTATGGAATAAGAAGTGGTGTCACAGATTTGTTGAGTGCTGCTTTAGCAGCAAGATCGGCCATTGTGTTACCAGAAATGCCTACGTGACTAGCTAACCAACAAAGGACGACGTCGCACTGGCCAGTAGCAAGATTATTGTACAGTTCAATAATTTCTATTAAAAGTGGATGTTTACAAGAAATATTTTTAATCGCCTGAAGGCAAGAAAGAGAGTCGGAATAGATTATATACTGTTTATGTTTAGGGTGTCTTTGAATATATTTAAGAGCAGTTAATATGGTGTTTGCTTCTGCAGTAAAAATAGAGCTGTTATCTGGAAGTCTAGAAGATCTTGTTCTCGATCCAATGACAGTGGCACAAGCTACTGCACCACCATCCTTGGAACCATCTGTAAATAAGGATTTATAATTGCTATATTTAGTTTTTAATTGATTATATTCTTGTTTGTATTGTAATTCATTAGTTTCTGATTTTTTAAATGAAGTTAATGTTAGGTCAACTTGTGGCCTAACCAACTGCCAAGGAGGAGAAGAAAGGAGACGGGAGGGAGCTATGTGTTCTAGCTCAATGCCGGCCGAAGAAAGAAAGGGTTTAATTCTGTATCCTAGAGGTGGAACAAGAGAAGACCTCTTGTCGTACAAATTTTCATAAAGCGGATTGAACACACAGTCATAGGCTGGGTTACATTTATTAGAATATAATTTAGTAATGTATTGTAAAGACAATTTTATACGGTGTTGTGAAAGAGATGATTCATCAGCCTCAACATAGAGACTGGCAACAGGTGAGGTTCTAAAAGATCCAAAACAAAGTCTTAGACCTTGGTGGTGGACAGAATCTAATAGTTTGAGGTTGCTTTTACAGGCTCCACCATATACAATGGAGCCATAATCAAGTTTTGACCGGATCAGTGATCGATAGAGCTGCAGGAGGGTAGCTTGACCCCCTCCCCACTTAGAATTTGAAACGACTTTCAACAAGTCAAGTGCCTTCAGGCATTTAGTTTTGAGGGATTTGATATGTGGTAGAAACCTTAAATGCGAGTCAAACATTATTACCAAGAACTTTGCCTCCTTTACAACTTTTATTGGAGATCCATTTAGAAACAGTTCAGGATCTTTATGCGGTTTATATTTTCTACAAAAGTGTATACAATTAGTTTTGGATTTAGAAAATTTAAAGCCGTTTTCAAGACACCATTTATTTATTTTATTTAAACACAGCTGCAGTTGCCGTTCAATAGTATGCATATTTTTACCACGACAAGAAATATTAAAATCATCCACAAATAACCATCCATCAATTGAATCGTTTAAAACTTTTGACAAACTATTTATCTTTATGCTAAAAAGTGTGACAGACAAAATACTGCCTTGTGGAACACCCTGATCCTGATTGTGATGATCAGACAGGGTACAACCCACTCGGACTTGAAATTGTCTGTCATTTGAAAAGTTGGCTATAAATTGCGGCAAACGACCTCGCAAACCGAAGTCATGCAAATTTCTTAAAACTTCCAAGTTGTACCATATGTCCCCTCAAGTTGTTTATTGATTAGAGCGTTTTTAACAAATGATTCCAAACGCAAATAAGTCGATTATTTATCATGCGTTCCATGGTCTTGCAAACACAGCTAGTTAATGAAATCAGACGATAATTAGATGGATCCGAATGATCACGTCCAGGTTTGGGTATTGGTACTGCTATAGCGTCACGCCATGAAGAAATAAATTTCCCTGAAGTCCAAATATCATAAAAAACATATAAGAGCGTCTCTAAACAGGACTCTGGTAAGTGCTTCAGGAGTTGATAATGTATGTTATCAGCTCCTGCCTGTAGCACTGTCGTGAGCTTGATCAAGAACAGTTTGGAGTTCATGAATAGAAAATATTTCATTATAATCTTCCCCATTATCTGAATTGAAATTAATAGTTCTCTTTTCTTGTTGTCTTTGATACTGCTGGAATTTAGGTACATAAATTAGAAGAGGAAGAGTGTTTCGCGAGAGTTTCACCCATTTTATTTGCAATATCTGATTTATCCGTAAGTAATTGATCTCCATGTTTAAGATGATGGACAGTAGATTTAGTACCTTTACCTTTAATTTTCTGGACCCTGTTCCATACCTTGGACATGGCATGGGTGTCCGAAAATTTATTTTCGATACTGGATTAAATGATGCACCATATTATGGCGACGGAAATATTTTTTATGCTTTTTTCCTTGCCTTCCTAGATTGTTTGCATTCATCATGTGGAACTGCAGAGGAATTTGGTATACACTCATCAGCTATGGAATCAAGTTCATCCGAAAAACATTTAATAGCATCAGGAGCGTCAATAAAACGTTCAGGTTTAAGTTTTTCAGCACACAGTGTTTCATATAAAGCCCAGTTAGCCATTTTAATATTCCGCCTTGATGATAGAGGGACATCAGATGGAGTTACAGAATTTAGATTCATTGAGTAGTTCTGAATTGGTGAGTGACAAGTCGAGAGTAGAATAGGTTCCTGAACCAGGCTGTAAATATGTGTTGGAACCATCATTATAAATACATTAATCATTATCAGAACCAAAATCCTCCAGTAATATACGTTTAGCGCTTGTAGTTACACTTCCCCTCAGTTGGTTGTGCCCATTCACATCTCCCATCATAATACAGGGCATCGAAAGTTGGTCATACAGAGCTTGCAGATCGGTTTTGAAAAACGTCAAAGATAGAGAGATATAGAGAGAACATAACGTAAACGCAACGTGCATAGTTGGTCGCACTGCAACGGCCTGAAGATTAGTAGTAAGTGAAACAGGGCTATGGGTAACGTTTTGTCTGAATGGAATAGATCATCCTCTAGTGGCCCTATCACCCGGAGGGGAAAAACAATGATATGCATTAAAATGACGAAGATCAAAAGCATCTGTCTGTTTTAAATATGACTGTTGGAGACAGATCGCTGAAGGTGTAAAATTTTTTACTAATAGCTGTAATTCGTGTAAGTTAGTCCTCAGTCCCCTGCAGTTCCACTGTATAATATTGTTGGAATACACTTGGATGGGGGGGGGCATTTATTGGGTATCTACCCCGCACTTTTTTGGATGGCGACAAGCTATGTGTAACAGAATGGACGTTTTCAGATACGTCCATATCTTCAAGTGATCCATATTTGTTGAATAACTGAATTCTATTTAGTGACCCTTTTAGGGTCCTGCCACTTTGTTGTTTTGAAGCATCAGGCTTAACTTAGGTTTGAGTTTAGTGTTAGCAGTTTGCTGTCTATCAGCTGTCGACTGAGACTCAGTGCGTGACTGCAAAGATGATGTATGATCAGAAGACTTTGCTGTACCAGGAAGTGATTCCTTAGTCTGAGATGATATAGCTGGGTATAGAAGTTGTGGAGAGTCGCAATTGACCCAAGTCAAGGTAGTTTGGCAGCTTGTAGATGATTTTCTTATTTTAGAGCTGCATACAGATGATGTTTTTGCTACTGTAGCATAACTTTCTGTAAGGTCAGATCTCTTTACCATTTTTTTTGCCTCAGAAAAAGAGATATTTTGGGTAAACTTTATTTTGTTTATTGCCATTTGCTCTTTCCAAATTGGACACTGTTTAGAAAATGAGGAATGGTCGCCTGAGCAGTCGGTGCGTTTTTTAAAATCACTGTCACAATCTTCTGTTGTGTGTGTCTTCTCCCCCCAGTGAGCACACACAATAGACAATGTACAACTAGATACACCGTGCCCATATTTCTGGCATTTAAAACACCTGAGCGGGTTGGGGATGTATGTCTCAACTTGGATGTTACAGTAACCTGCCTTCACTGACTTAGGAGCATTTAGAGAAGAGAAGGAAAGCAGACGGGTGTTTGGATAGTTTCATTATTTTTTCGGGTTGAAACACACTTTGTATAAAGCACACCCTGATCTTTCATTTCAGATGTTATGTCAAGTTCTGACATATCAGCAAACAGTCGATCACGATCTCTGACAATACCTTTACTTGTGTTCAGGGTTTTGTGAGCAAAGACCGTGAACAGAATGGCCACAAAAGAATCAATACCCATCAGATTGGTTTCTTGCTGCTTTTTCCCTCTCTCAACTAGCAGGGCACCCGAACGTAAGCGTCTAATGTTCTTCACATCCCCAACAATACCTTGAATACCCTTAGATACTGCAAAAGGGTTCAACTTTAATGGAGTCTTGTCAGGAGTTTCAATTACAAGGAACCGATTACTCAACCGATAAAAACGGTCTGTGGTCAGTATCAACAGGATCAATTTCAAGTTGACGTTTTGATTTTGTGGGGGGATTTCATAAGCCATTGTTAGTGTAATTTGTTCATCATCCGAACTCCCCACCCACCACGGAGTATCACAAAGACAATGCTAAACGCAAGTGGGTCTCCGACTTGCAGCACCAAGGATACTCAGATGATATACTCTAGCGGAAGAATTATGAATAACTAATCCATTGGATTGGCCCATGAGCCATCGCCTTCTGGGATAAGACTCTAGGCAAAGTTTGTATGATCATATTTCACAATAAAAAAAGTTTCACATCAGTTACAGTAGTGCCAAGACCGAAATTCAAACAATTCCAAATCAAATTTGTGAAATGACACATACACAGTCCATGCACAGGGCTTGGCATGACCAGCCAATTGGTTGAACCGGGCCCATTCAACCTCCCTTCTAGGTGAAGTCAGGGCCAAAGTGGTGTGTTGGGCAATAGGAACAAGGTTCCAGGCCCTCAACCACCAGGATCCCTTCCTCCACCGACACAGGGCCGGGACCCATGGCAAACGGGTTGGTGGACCAAATATTGCCCCGGATCTACAAAAGTCATTCGTCCAAGTACAAAGCAGGACCTGAAACTGACGAGTTTCGGTCAGGTCCAGTCATCCGAAAAAAATGAATGTAGTATCACACCTGCCTAATTACATAATGTGGCACAGACAGGACTCGGGTGCACGAGTCATAAATCAATTTATTGTGTTTACGGCGTATAGCCTGATAGGTGTTAAGTTCAAATCGCATGTAGTCAATGACTAAAGCTGTGTATTGCATGTCTTTAACAGACAGGCAGGCAGACATATAGGTGTAGAAACACCAGACATTGAGCTTTCTCTGTGACAGAGGCTACTTACCACAATCAACAAGGTTTTTTTTTATGTAACGAGTCGATTATTGTACACAACCAAGATTAGACTACTGCTCACGACCTCATACTCCGGGCAGGGCATACTGTTTCAAGCTCCGCGAACCTTTTCACTGCGCATGAGTTATGTGTAGCACAGCTCTTGAAACCACTTGTTTCCCCAGCGCTGCGGGAAATTAGTGAATCGTCTGAACTCCGATTTCACGGACTTCTTTTTCATCGCATTTTTTTTCTGATTTATAGGTTGACTTGGCATTTTTGATGAAGAGTTTCGGTAACTGCATACCGAAAGGTATCAAAATCTGCAAAGTTGTGTTTTACGTTGCATGTGACCTTTAACAAAGAAGTCGTCTGCTACACCAGGGCAGAAAACTCGTGATGAAGTAAGGTTCATTCTTCAACCAGAGTTGCCTCCCACATTGAGTACTTTACTACATAGCCTATACTAAAATTGTACTATCAGTATTAGGTAACAAAGATTTTCTCAATACTTTCTTGGAATAATGGATGAGCCTATCTAACCATAGCTAGTTTGCCTATGAGCAACATATTGTTCTTCAATCTCTAAAATCGATGTATACATGTTATGACGATATTTGTGAGAGTTATGGAATATTTTACAATGATCTGAACTGAGAAATGAGAGGTGAGGCAGACCATTATTGAAAATAGAAAACATATTAAACCAATTCTTCGCGTTCCGATGTTTACAGTGCGTAAAGCTCTCGGTGATTCTACTAATCGTGAAATCAGCATGCTTCTTGTATCAGATATCTTCCAGAATACCAAGGCATATGAGAAGTGCCCACATCTTGTTCTATGTGTCAATAATGAATTAATGGTGGGCAGTGGATTGATCCCTGCTGGGGAAGAGTTTGCTGCTTCAAAGACGGGTAATATTTGTTCACTCAGCCATCATTATCGTTTTATTTTAAGAAAATCAATAAATATAGTTCGATCAAAGGTTATCAGCTACAAACAAATTATATTCATTGATAAAGCGAATGAAATTACTCTCTAAATATTTACAGATTTTACAGGGTATGTTTATTCTGTTTGCTATCATGTGTTGGCAATAGGTATTTCCAGGATTCTACTCGGATTATTTCACCTGTATATTGTACATTGGACTCGTTTGTGGCAAAATGCCGAGACAGCTGCTTGGTCTTTCTTGTTGGCACACTTGCATTGACATTCATAAAATATTGCTATGTTTTCTTTAAGAAAGTGTACCTAAAGTTCATATAACACTCACCAGCGTTCACTTCCTGCATTTAGTTATTTCTCTGTGTGGCATTTGTTACTTAATCTTGTGACCAGATCGCCAGTTTCGTCAAACCTCAAAAATTGAAAACAAATCCTTACTCGGCGAAACGATGAACTTGATCATTGATTGAAAGTTGGAGACATCTGGCAAGAAGTTGAGATCCTCAAGGACATGAACGGTGCCATCATGTTTGCTTATCCATTTCCTCGTACATGCGGCCAAGAGTGCTTCTTTGATATGCAAAAGCAAATCGTTTCTAGGAGACTTAACGTGGACTTTCTTTGTTGCCAGCCACTGATTCACTCTCTTGAGGTGGAGATCCTTGTGTTTCTTCAGCAATGAAGAATCTTTTACTAGCATTACTACTATTCTGGTTTACTTATTAGCAGTTTATTAACATTTGATTTAACTGATACAGTTTAATGTATTTATAGGTACGGTAGGATATGATTATTAACTGAGATTTCGTTAATTCGGGTTCAGTGAACATAAACAAACATCGAGGGTACATCAACCCATGACCAACGTATATACCGGTATCATAAACGTATTTTCTGCGCATGATGATGAAATGAATCGTGGAAGCAGCGGTTCACACACTTCACACACTTCACACACACACACACACACACACACACACACACACACACACACACTAACACACACACACACACTAACACACACACGCACTAACACTAACACTTACCACCACTACCAGTCACCAAACATCTCTCTCTCTCACACACACACGCACGCACGCACGCACACACTAACACTTACCACCACTACCACACTCACCACCCATCTCTCTCTCTCACACACACACACACTAACACTAACACTAACCACCACTACCAGTCACCACCCATCTCTCTCTCTCTCTCTCACACACACACACACACACACGCACTAACACTAATACTAACACTTACCACCACTACCAGTCACCACCCATCTCTCTCTCTCTCACACACACACACACACACTAACACTTACCACCACTACCACAGTCACCACCCATCTCTCTCTCACACACACACACGCGCACACACACACTAACACTTACCACCACTACCACAGTCACCACCCATCTGTCTCTCTCTCTCTCTCCCTCTCTGTTTCTCACACACACACACACACTAACACTTACCACCACTACCACAGTCACCACCCATCTCTCTCTCTCACACACACACACGCGCACACACACACACACTAACACTTACCACCACTACCACACTCACCACCCATCTCTCTCTTTCTCTCTCTCTCTATCTCTCTCTCTCTCACACACACACACTAACACTTACCACCACTACCAGTCACCACCCATCTCTCTCTCTCTCACACACACACACACACACATACACACACACTAACACACTAACACTTACCACCACTACCACAGTCACCACCCATCTCTCTCTCTCTCACACACACACACACAAATACACATGTGTCACAAAAAAAGTTGGCTACATTAGACAAGTTGGCGCAGTGTAGATTAGATTAAGCGACAGCTCTGTCATGGAGGCATATATACATTTCACATGGGAACGTTAATTGTCGGGACTCGGGAGGTATGTAAAATGCACTTCAGTTCTCAGTTGTGTTTGTTGTAGAAAGTGCACTTGAGAGAGTCATTAATATTCTGCTGTTCCCTCGGACATTCAGATTGTAGAGTCTTTGTAGTAGAATGATAAACATGTCTTAGGACATTACGTGTAAGTACGGAAAATTAAACTTTGATTACAACATACTAAGAGATAGATTACCATTGTCTAACCCGAGAATACAGTGTTAGTGGGGTTCTCAAAGCGTGGAAATTTGGAGACCGACTCAGCAATTAGACCTCTGGTTCTTATGCTGAATTCCTTTTGTAACCCTAAAAGGTTCTACGTATTTCGCTATTTCCCCAATTTATTTTTCAAGTGCACCATGTACTCGCCTTGATTATCATATATTTATAATGCTCCTCGGTTTCGGGAGTATGCGCTTACCTTTTCAAGAACTGTTTAATAGTGGTTTGTGATATATACAAGGAGAGACGAGGGAGGTGGCGGGTAGGACTGTGTGCGTCTGTGCGTGTCTGCGTGTATGAATAACACTTAATATTCATATGAGATGAGTGAGACATATCTAAACTGTGACATGAGTGAATGGACCACAACCACACGAGGTCGTTCAGTAGTGGCAATCTTAATAAGGAACACATGTTCTGTTCTTCAATCAAGAGTATTATTGTAAAAGTGAACTGAATTTTGTAGTTGTTGTTGTTGTTGTTGTTGTTGTTGTTTTTGTTTCAGCTAGGTGTCCCTTTCGCTGGAGCCTACAAGACTGTAAGACTACACAGGTCGTAAACGTCCCATTTCGTTAATATGTCGCACTTATATATAATACAGAAAGGCTTGTAGAAACGCTGACCTAGTGAACTATTAAATCTGCCCATTCGTACTACACCTCTCTTTCCGTGACCTACAAGAAGACTTGTACACCATCATGGCCAAGAATTCTGGCAAACCAATCAAATCGCGCGTAGTAAAACGCATTTCAAAACATGAAAATGGCGGAACCGTTGAACTTTGAAACTTCGCTAACTGTAGAAAGCGCAATTTGATCATAAGCTCTGAACTAAAGGATGAACAACTTTCAACACTGAAACATATTTGCAAAAGGAATGCCCACGTGATGCAGGATTTTCTAAGAGCCGTGCTTGGAAATACAGAGTTATCTTTCCTTGATAATAGTACTAGACTATTTTCATTTCCATGCCCGTTTGCGCTTACATCGGACCCAGTCGTAAAGATGGTCACGAGTTGGGTATGAGACTCCATCCGCCCTGCCGGAACAACACGAGTCGTAACGAATGGCCCCGAGTGTCAAAAACAATAGAAGGTAACTCTAAATCATTATTTGAATACTTTTGGCGTCACCAAAGCGCGCGATATTTTACGAGCGCTCCAGAAATTGCTTGGTGAGTGAGTTAGTTCGTGACCAAAAATGGATTTCCCAGATTAAACCTATGGCAGGAATCGACCCCGCGTCTTCGTCGTGACGTGCGAACACTTTAACCACCAGGCTACCCCATCGAACCTGGCTGTTGCAAGAAAATGACCAGCAAATATCTCCTTTACAGGATAAACGTCACACGAATTCAGTTTTTAAAAAGCATAAACACTGATATGATGAAAGAAAACACATCGGATTATGATCAGTGAAGAATGGAATCGGGGACAAGCACTTGCCATATACACCATAAAACTTCCTGATAAGTTGGGGCTTATTTCAGGATGATACACATTTGAATGACATTGGTAGTGCATAGATGTTTTGTTGGATTTCATGTTCTATCACATGATAGTTGTCTTTTTGACGTAGCAGCTGGGTGGTGAGCGTTGTTCCTGTGGACACCGTAAACTTATTGTGTCATCACTGATTTTATTTGTATGATTTTAACCGCCAATGTAGCAATAGCAAAATATACATCCTCTGTATTTGAAACTGTGAAAGATGATAAAGTCGTTAACGATCTATATATTAAAAAGTAACGGATAGCAAATAGCCTACGTTTTGCCTGTATATATATATATATATATATATATCAGAGGGCAGGATGACGATTAATGCTGTTATGTATACCAGCAAACACAGTGGTGACTGATGCTGTTATATACCACCACACACAATGGTGACTGATGCTGTTATATATACCACCACACACAATGGTGACTGGTGCCATTAAATACACCACCACACACAGTGGTGACTGATGCTGTTATATACACCACCACACAATGGTGACTGATGCTGTTATATACCACCAGACACGATGATGACTGATACCGTTACTAGGAATGCACAGTCACGCGTCACTTGAGTGTCTGGTCCATGGCTTAACTGATTGCCGTCATCGCTTGCTTGGAGAACTAGTGTACATATTCAGGCTATATATACTTATTTGTACGCACGTTGTGTGAACAGCAGGCACTACTAGTGTAGTAGAACAGGACAGATTACCTTGTTCGAGACTATATATATATAATTTATTACAGCCATTGTGCTCTTTAAATCAATCTGTTTGTCATGCGAGACATTCTCTCGAACTGCAGTTTCATACATCTTTAACACTGTACGAGGGTCGTTTAGAGTCTGAAATACTGTGCTTGTCCATATTACACTTATTTGAATAATAGATCAAATTCAGTAACTTCTTCAATAACAAAGAGTTATTTTTATCATGTATATATCAGAGGTTTTTAGGCTCAAAAGTCGTACCGAAGTTTCGGGACTATTAAAGACATTGATAATAACAACAGACGACATGAATATATATGAGATAATGTCATGAAATGTTTCTGAATGTAACCCCATAGAGCTCCTCAACGACGGACGAAAGATGCCACCCTTCTCCAGCCCTGATGGTTTAGCAGGACACGTATAAGTGTGGAGTTGAGGGTGGAGGGGAAGTTCAACCTCTTTCAGGTCACCACATATGTAATATGACAGTGATGAGTTACTCTGTTTAGTTGGAGAGCGTTGGAGTACTATAGTTGTTACCCGCGTTCGATTCCCCAAATGGGTACAATGTGTGAAGCCCATTTCTGGTGTCCCGCGTCATGATATTGCTGGAATATTGCTGAAATTGGCATAAAACTCGTTGGAATGGGAAAGGGGATAGCTCTATTTCTCACCGATGCTTAATATGAATTAACCATGTTTTACTGTTGTGATGGATCGGAATAAAATGGAGGGGATAATGGTAAACGAACCTGATTGGCCGAATCCGGATATAGACGAACACATGCGTCGACTTGTCGAGAGCATGTACGTTTGCACGAGGAGTCAACGTTGGTGATGTGGCACAAACCTCGACTGTGACAGACAGACAATTTCCATTTTAGCGCTTGTAGATAGCTTACCGAAACACAGCGTACACACAGTCATTTCTCCATAAAGTGAATAAATATGTGTTCCAATCTGCTTTGTTGATACTATGTGTAGGTATTGTGGAGGAGGGGTTTTCTTTCGTACATGACACACGTGTGTCATTAACGTAATGAATGTATAAGGTTGACTGGATTAATTGGCAGTGATGACTGGAGTACTCGCCTCTGTTGATCTTTCCAGATATCCCAGGTATCTCTGTTAATTGAGGGCTTCTGATTGTATAGTTGTTAAGACTAATCTTAGATAATAATGGTTCCAATACTAAATGAGTGAGTTAAAATTTAATAAGTTAATATTTCAGCCATACCGTGACTAGAACGATTAATCCAAGACAAAATGTGCTCAAACCTACCATACTGTGATATTTAGTTAATCAGCATCTGCGACAGGGAACAACCCGCTTGAATATATTCTGCGGCTTCAGTTCCCGGTCTTGTACTCTTACATAAATCTACCCATTTATGTCTTTTATCGAATTGACTGCATACAGCCAAAGATGCTGGGCGAAGTCCAACATGCATAGTGCACGAATACAACTCCACGTATTTCTTTTATATGCTGAAAATATGCATAAATGTTTAATAAATGTAATATACACATACATGCAATTCGAAAAAGAATTCATAATATCTTTATGAAATATCTGTTAGCGTTGTGTTTTGCTTCCGATGGGCCCTTACATAAGAGATTTGTTAGCTGAACATACTTTTGCGCATGTCTGTCGACAGTGAGTCTTGATTTGTATACTTTCTATCCTCTTTTCCCGAATATTGAGAATAACAGAGAGTGGCCTGATGGGTGAGTGGTGAAATCGGTGCGAGTCTCCTTGAAAAGCAAACAGAGTGGATTTATCAGCACTGCAGATCGCCTTCTGTAATGCAGGGGTAGGGGTGGCCATGACACTCTTAGTCATCGTGTTTGAAGTGACAAATACGTGTAAACAAAGACAGTGTGGGAGTGTAGAAGAAAACTCCGAAATCTAATTCTGAGATATCTTCTAGCACCTGAAGTACAACGTACACAAGAGCCCCACGAACACTTATGATCTTAAACCTATCTTGATAACATCATAATATAGTTTTGGTTTCTAGTGTTAGACAAGTGCTCTTCATCGGTCGCTAGAGTACGAAGTAACACTGTTATAAAAGTAGATCCCAAACATGACATATGTTGCAAAAGTAGATCATTTAGTTGGCCATGACGACACGTGTGAAGAGAGTCTGTCAATGATCAATATGCACTATGTACAAAAAACGGTATTCTAAATAGAGAAAGAAATGGTTACAGTTAAAAGAACTGTGGAACCTTGGTGTTCCTGGTGTACTTTAGACCGCTATTTTAAAGATATTTGTGCATTTAGATCGACAATAGGTCTATCATAAATTTTCGGCTTGAAATATTTCCATGTATATGCCATGTACATAATATATTAAAAGCCTTTCAAAGGCGTACCACGATTGTTTGATCAGATGAACAGCTTTAAAAATCTCTTAGAGGTACTGATAGAACGCGGGCAAGAATCTAAAAACTTCTGAAACTTACACCAAGTGCAATTTCTTGGATGAAATTACTTTTGTCCTGCATATGACATTCTTCAAACGTGCACTGCTGGAGATGCCAATTTCTAATTTAAATGCCCAATAGTCAAACCTCACGTTTATATATGCAGAAATCTAGCTGTATACAAAATCACTGAACTACAAAAAGGACAGTTAACGTTATTTTCACAAACTGTTGATGTTAGAAATATAACTGTATATATGGCCACCAAGTGCAGTGTCACTTGTCTTTGGACCAAGAACCGCTTTAAAGTGTCGTACAGGGGTAAGAAGGTAAATGTTTGGATGTTTTCTGTGTGCATCGTGCCACATACTGTTATGTCAGCAAACCTAAGATAACAAATGTTACAAAACTTTGGTAGCTTTAGACTTTAAGATACCGATAGGAAAATGTTATGTTAAGGACACAAAGGAGCAGAATGCTCGTGCAAGTGAAGAATCGCAGTGAAAAGAAAGATCAACCGTCAAGCAACATGCCATGCGTTCGTCAGGTTCCTGCAAATGAGAGTGAGTGAGTTAATATTTAACGTCACCTCCTCAATACTGCAGTCATATGGTGACGAGAACAATACAACATGATTTTATGTATATCATAAAAAGATTGTCGACGAAGGACAGTAAAAAAACTAGAATATCACAATTTGAAATAGAATTAGTGTGGAAGGTTAAACCTAATATCACTATATAGATAATGCAATACAAAACATGGGCTATAGGTCACCAACAACTGAAGGTAGATCACCATACTAGGGTCCATGGGGACTTACTGTACATTTGCTACCTGCATGGACCTTAGTTGGATTTACACCATCACTTCAGCTGCTGCCGTGTGTAAGAAATGCTAGAACTGCAATGGAAACAAGCCGGGACTGAATATTATCAATCGAAACGTCGTCATAATACGTCTGAAACAGGGCAGTTCTTGTCTGCAGCTGAGATTCATTTCAACATGAGCACTTCATTTCAGGCTACTGTCGTCCAATAAGTTCCTGCACATACTCTACATGTGAGTCGTTCACCCACACATAGCTAGTGTCATTAATGACTTATTTTATCATTCAAATCGCAATGACATGTCGTGGCCTTTCAGAGTTCCAAATCCAAGCCGGATGGAGGACATGTAAATGGATGCATAAAATTTCTGTCAGTTGAAATAATTACCTACTTTCAACAAACTAATGCACAATGGATTGTCTTTTTACAAACGGATGTGAAGGAAATCGATGCTCTAATTTAACACCTTTACTTTGCAAAATTATTGTGTGGTCTGCACGTCTCGGTTAATGACATGCGTATCCATGAAACAACGAGGTTGAACCAATGCAATTAGCACATCCTTGTACACACAAAATACGGGAGTACACCCCTGATAACACCAACGTGTCATTAAATTCAACAAACCTCATTGTTCTATTAAAAGTGACGTTATCACTGTTACTTCTGAGGATACAGAAATGAGACAAGACACTAATGGACGCTGCGCACGCTGGCGGTTGTCAACATGAAGGTGTAAAGTCGAGGTATGTCTGTTCGAGTTTGAACCTAAAGAATCAATTTTCAGCATTGTGTTCTGTAAATTAAGCCGATGTGTTTTTATATTGTCTTTTATCGACTATTTTGTGAGTTTATTTACTGACAGGTTTCCACAGCTGCGTTCCAAGAACAGTAACGATGAAACAGGATGTCAAATCACTGGGTGGCATGCTGCCGTCATTATCAAGTAACAACGTCGCCCAGACACTCTGTCTCTGAAACGAAGAGAGCAAAGTGTACCATGCTCACAATAATCTTACTGACTTACATATATTCGAACGTTTGGACTCTAGCTCTGGGTGAGTTACATTTCCAATTCTACTGTTTATATATACATGTATATATAAGAAAGATATAGTATTATTTACATGTATTGCATATTGAGGGGTTGAACTGTTTAAGTGCATGTACAAACGAAGTGATATATATAATAACGTGTTTTTCAGATGCCATGGTACTTTTAAACAAACCCCATGAACAAGCATGCATGCCTCTAACTTGGGGATGCATTTAGATGCACGTTGTTTTTTGTATTCTGGATATTTCTTTTCATCGTAAAGTGTTTTCATAATAAGTATTCTCGGAGTGAAAATATGACGCAGCGATTTCAAAATTTATTGAGTTTTGGTAATGTTAAAATTGACGAGGAAAAGGTAGGTAAACAGTGCCTTTAGAACTTGGTCATCTAACTAAATTTATATAATCTTGTGTTATCGGCGGTTCGATGATTTTGGTTTGAATCATAAGACCAGTTCATGTTTCTATACCAGATATTTTGCTGAACATTGGGGCGTATGAGAAATGCCTACATCCTGTTGTGTGCCATAGAAATGACTCGGTCAGGAATCGGCTAAATGTGACAAATTGGCTGATCTCTGCACGGGAGCAATTTGCTGCGGCAAAAACAGGTAACATTTGTCACTCACTTTGAATCTCACTTAAAATGTATGCTTCTTCTTAATTCTAAGTCCTTGTATTTGTTTTTGTTTAAATTGTTGATTTCTTTTCATTTTCATCTATTGCATTAAAATTGTCTTCGTGGTCCCCGTCGCTCCAAAACAAAATGTGGCAAGATCTTATTATAAATCCTGTCAGAACGTCCTTTCATTCCACCAACCACAGCGTGGCCAATGAGATCATGAAGGTAAAGGTCCTAGTGCTCTTATTCTAACCATGCCACTTAAACAAGTCATCATGGACATCCAAACTATAGTTTATGTCTCACTTCATTAGGATTTAAAAATACACAATTTGCTTTTGTTTAGTATACAGTCTTAATTGTGAATTTTGTAAAAAAAAAAAAAACACCTTTTAATTGGTGGTTATGAATTTTTGTTTTGTGCACCAGAATGCTGGTCTCTGACAGGGCACTGTCGTTTTTCAGCAGATACCACTATCTGTCACACTAACTCATCTAAGGGTGCCCTTCATTTTTGTGCAGTGCTAGGTCCTCCGACGAAAGGTTTTTATGGTCATACTTTATTGATTTTCATATTGATATAAAATAGATTGCTCTCGTCACGATATGGCTGAAATATGGCCGATGGGACACTACATAGTAACGCACTTACTGACTTGTGCAACGCTAGAGAGCATTTCAGTCCAATCAGATATTCTATTCCTATATGTTTTAGTCATTTACAGCGTTATTAGTGAACTTTTAGACATACGTGTTTTTCATCAAATGTCAAGAAGACGTTTTCTGCGAAAGCAAAATGGAAAGATATCGATTTGGAAATATAGACATTAGCAACGATAGTGCACCCCATGCTGATTTGTTTCTTTCTTTTGATGAGAAATAATTTGATTTTGGAACTGGCAAAACGTTCCCATGAGCATTACGTTTAGCATGAGGTATTTGGATGATCTGATACCATTCAATGATTATATTGATCATTTCTTTCACCGATCGGTCCTGTTGAACTAGAAATAGAAGGACTGAAACTGTCATCGTTATCATGTCAAGATGTTTGTTTCATTATGACATACATGTACAGGACTGAAGTGTCAGTAACAAAACTGTTGGCCACCATTCTTTATTCCGACCATCGGTTGCCATGTGTTATCAGTAGTACAACTAACTTGCATTTGTTTGTACATGTTACTCATACACACATGGTTATGGTATAGCAATATTGAAAGGTTCGCTCCTTTGTTGTTGTCTTTTTCTGTTTCTTTGGGGTGGAAGGCAATGGGTCAGAGAAACAAACATTATTTGGTCAGTATACATTCTCTGGAGTGGCAATGGTTGGATTTTAATATAGCCATGATTTACTAAATACATTTTTTTCTGTATTGTTTTATGTATTTCAGTGTATCTGGTGTATCAACATGTTTAAAAGTGAATGTTGTTATATATTAAATACCAGTGGTAACTGCTCTTTGTGGAAATGTCATAGGAGCACCGTGTTCTGAGTTACAGTGAGATCGGTTGATGGGAATATGGTGGTCCTAGCATCGCTCTCTCCCTGTCTGCGTCACTTCAGTCCCTCAACCAACAGAAATGACACCCCAATCAGCCTTTGCTCCACTGTCTGCACGACGTTCCTGTCCAGCCACACAATATATGTCCAGGCAGTGATAAAAGGCACGAATACAAGGCAAGCCAACTTAAACGCCATGGTCAGACCCGATTCCATACAAGATGTCGCGAGAGTCATCACCTCAATACGCAAGCATTTGAAGTGGAAAACGTTCGTTGTTGTAACTTCGTCTTATGAGGGTAAGATGTAGAACATCCGATATTACCCAAGCCTTTGTGGATCGTGAGTAAAGAAATTGGCTTGATAATAGACGTTGAAAGCAACAATTTGCGAATACAATAACTAGCTACAGGCATGCTTTAAAACTACAAACCCGTGGCAAAAGGGACGAATTAATGTACAAGAGCTCATAGATACAAAAGCGCATTGTTGATACAACAGATAAGACACCATTCTAGTAACTGAATATCACCTTCCACTGTATCAGCAAACGAACTGTAACTTGTATTATGCACACTAAATGACGCTATTTACTTTTTTGACAGCTGTTGACAGTTATTTGCACATTATATTATGCCTCAACCAATGACAGTCACAATAAAATGTGAATATTCCAACAGCACATTGATGAAATACCATCCCATGGTTACATCCCATGAACTACTTTCCTGTCTTTATTTACAGTTTTGACTGCACTATCTGGAGGTAGACTGGATTCGATCAAGTTACTGATGTACAATCCATTTGAAAGTACTGACCTACACAGTATCTACCAGATGCTCCCGGAGGAGGACCGCAACCTTTTTGTTATTTGTTCCTCTGATTGTATAGAGAAACTCCTCAAACAGGTAGTGTCTGGATATATTCCCAGTCCACTGCTACATTTTACTTTGAATTATTTTTTTCATACAATTTCATTTTCATCATTGCATAATAGGATATAGACAGTACCAGAACAAATACTGTCTACTGTAGGAATAATGTACTTAGTTGTGCGGATTCTTATTTCAAAGCAAAATAACGAGTCTTATACGGTACGAAATATGTTCCAGCTCTTGACTGTGTTTGAAATATTAAATTAGACATAAAGGAAAGGAATATCTTTAATGACAACCATATACTGAATTGAATGTTGCATGAAAGAAATAATCTGTTTGGGCAAAAGAAAGAATAGATGGTATGAAGTGCATACGTGTTTCTGGTCAGGCTCGCCGGATGGACTCAAACTCGACAAAGATGGAATCAGCTGGGAGCTCGAAATGGCTGGTGATTCCTTCTTCCGGAAGTGTCATGGATATTGCTCACAGTCGTGGGCCACTCAAAACTGAGGGTGTTGTGTTTCTGGAGTTCATGCCCTGCTCGAAGTATTATGCACCGCTGGTAAAAAAATGTTTGGTGTAGGCACATTATTGCGCTATTGTTGTGAAGTGATTTCAGTGTCAGAAAGAAAGTATATCACTCTACATCATTACAATATATAAATTTGTTGACGCCATCCAAGGACAAAAACTTGTATCATGACTGAGCTACGTACATTGTTACTCGAACCTTTTTACCATTTTTGGAAGTTTTTAGGTGTGTATGACGTCCTGTTTCGAAATTTGTCAGTTGCTGTTATATTTACAGAATCTGGAGATTATCGATGAGCAAAGAAGTAATATAACAGAACAGGGAGTTGAACAGATACAGAAGGTATATGTTCTCAAGATCTGTGAGCATTTAGCATTACACCAGCAGTATCACTGCGGAGGACACCAGACATGGGTTTCCTACATTATATACATCTGGTGAATCAACTCCTAGTCTCCATCGTAAACCACTTTGGTCGCTAGGCTACCCCACTGTCCTTGAAGCTAAGGATTGATTTAAGTGCTTTCGATGGTGACAATGTGGCCTCGTTTAGCTTTTGGTTGAACATATCGCCCGCTCTCGACTTCGGCACAAAGTTTCAGACACAACCAGAGAGCTTGTAAAATCCCATGATTCCACGACTTAAGTGAGTGTGTATGCGTATTATGACGGTTATATCTGCAGCTGTAATCTCTGAGTGAAGATAACGTTATACACGGAGAAGGAAAGTTATCATATACTCTGGATTTGTCTTGTGTGTGCTACTTTACTTCAGAACTTCTTCTTCACGTATACAACAAATTGTGTTTAGAAACCTTCATTAGACATAAGGGCATTTTATATAAAATGTCTTATCTTCTCAGTTCATTACTGCATAAGAGAAATGAATATATAAACGTATCTTTGCAGTCTACGATTGTTCAAGCTAAGCTTCAAGTGCTCAGGAAAACCCATACTGAAACAAAGGTCGAGACCTTGGGCTATGTTGGGAGAGATAACTCCGTGGTGGTCAAGCATCCGCTCTATAATGTTAACAGTTACGGTTTTCACAACCGAACGTTCATTGTTGGGACTCTGGAGGTATTTATATTACTCTTCATAAACCTGTTACTTTGTTCTGCCGTTATTGCAGACAGTGCACTTGAAGATCACACTTAGAGAACGTACTGTCTTCCTTACTTAATTTCTGATTTCATTGATGAATTCTGATTAATATGTTCTGTATACATATGTATTTTAACGAATGGTAGGTTAGATTAGTCCTAATATGTTCAAGGTCTGTTTAGCTCTATACGCATTTTACTCGTAGAATATTTGTTGTTTTATTATGTCAAAATAGCAGTACAAGCGCCAATGGCTGAAGGGTCCACGCAGGTAGTTAAAGTACTTTAAGTATATTTGATGTGACGTTAAATCTTAACTCACTCACTCACTCTTGCTTAATTTCACAACTGAATGCTAATTGTTGGTACTCTGGTCCGGCTGCTTTGCTCCGGAGTGTTCAGTGAAGAACGTGCATTTGAGGATAATACTGAGAACGTTGATCTTTAGCCTTTCACTTTACGTAACGCTAATATGGATATGTGTAGGTGGATTAAAAGTGAAACGTTTGTTAACATGCGAGTATATTATTTCCAATAATATGATATATCTTTCAAATCTTTGGTGATGCTTAAAAGAGACAACTGAAACCAAAATGATGATTCAGATATTGATTCGAGCAGAACTTAATCGGGAAGTCAATGAATGGCAACACAGGAACAACAAATAATTAACACACGATACAGAAACATTTGCAGATTAGCTCACAATGGTCTTAATCAATACTTTGGACATAAAGTAGCAGCAATTAGTCAGTAAGTAACAAAATCTCCTCTCGCGAATACACAGTGTTGATGGAAGCGGGCATAAAAAATAAAAATAAAATCATAGACGTATCATTTCAAATGACCTTAAAACGCCCTCATCTCGACCTCATGCAACTGCCCCAAGAGCCTTCTAAAACAAGAACATCAGCGTGTACGTCCTTGATGAGCTTAATTTCAAGATCCCGCCTCATTAGAGTGCGATTTCTGTTCTTCATCTGATGTCGCATCACTTGTCAATTACACCCCACCGGAGGTAACAACCTTCCAATGCAGAATGACAAGCATTAGTGAGCGAGTGACTTCAAATTTATCGTCACATCGGCAATACTTCAGCCATGCCCTGAAGAGACGATAAAGTATACTATAGTCCATCCAGTGTCAACTGTCACTACGATATGAAGGTATGAATTGCTGCTCTGTATAAACAACCAGCGAATTTTAGAATGTGGGTCATCGTATTTGTAAATGAAATATGCACTTGCAGAAATTTATATTAAATATAATATATGGAATATTATGGGCAAAACCTTCATGACATTTCATTGTAGTTTGATGGTATTTCACAACAACATTTTCGTACTGATACAGTGGGTGCCATTTGTGATCAAGAAGGTGGAGAACGGTTCTGTCAGGTTCGATGGCCTTTGTATCCAGCTGTTGCAGGAACTGGCGAAACAACTCAATTTCAGGTTTGGGTCTTTTAACGGTTTTATCTACGTCCTTGAGTGTGTGCTTGCGCGTAGTTTTTTGGTTTAATAATATTTGTATAACTCGACCACGTGAGGTTTTACGAGAACATATAGAACGGTTTTGACGAGACTTTGTGTTTACTAGTTACAGACTGATGGAGCCCAAAGATAAGGAGTGGGGGAGGATACTCAATGGCAGTTGGACGGGGCTGGTCAAGCTCCTTAGAAATAAGGTGCGTTACCGTCATGGTAAAGAACGTGAACGACCAGCATATAATGGCTACGTCTTTGTTACACATACACAATGTTGTATGGCTTGTTGTTGCCCATTGGCAAGTATGATCTGTGTTCTGTTGGATAAGTGTAAGTGTCACACTTTGTTCAGTGTCATTACTGCGAGGAAAATATTCCTCTAAATAACAGAAAGTCAGCAAGCAGACACAAACGACGTAGTTTACCGAACATGATCTTTATAGTATGTGCACAGTTGACTTATGAAGCGAAGTATAATGGTTGTTATTTCCAGAAAGTTGATATGATTGTGGCACCGATGACTATGACAGAGAGCAGAGCCACAGCCATGGACTTTACAGTGCCATACTTCTACACCAACTCAGCACTTATTCTCGGTAAACAAAATCCCAACAAGTGGATGACTCTTCTTTACCTGTTCCGCTGTGAAGTTCTCATCTGTATCCTCGTCTCACTCATCTTCTCCACTGTCTTTCTCCTCATCATAGAAGAAACAGCAGTCCGTCCATGGACGAACAACCGACCCACGGATTTGCTGACCCGATATGAAGATATACTCTGGTATCATTTTGGAGCTCTTATGGCGAACGGTAAATTAGTAGTGTCCAATAGCAAGCATTAGCGATAAGTCATGTAATTGGCTATTTTGTAATTCCTTTGTCAGATGTAAGTTTCTAAAGCGGAAAATCTGTGATTATGCTTTTAATCAGTTTAGGGACGTTTCAGCCTTGATACTAGACTCTTTGTTGACATGTACAGCGGTGTATACTTTTATTCCAGGGGGAGCATACCTTCCACAAACAGAGTCTGGACGCACGATGCTCAGCTGTTGGTGGCTCTTCACTGTGATAATGGCGGCCACTTACAGTGGTAACCTCATAGCGTTCCTCACTGACGGACGAGAAAAACCACCTTTCTCCAGTCTGGCTGAGATGGTGCAGCAGGACACGTACAATTGGGGGTTTGTGGGCGGGGCATCAGTGTCCTCTCTCTTCCAGGTCAGTGTGTGTGTGAGATGATTTGGTTTATCGCACATTTCAATGTGGCCAACATTGTTGATGGCTTCACACTTCTGAGATACCATGACGCAGATAACACAACAATTTACTGACACGAAGTTCCAATCCTTCTGCTGGGCTGCAGGCAGGGTAAAATTCAGTACCATCTTTTAATATGTTTGGTATAATGCGACCAGGACATCGAACCACAGAACTTTTTCTCGCCGAATAGACGCTGTGGCCAGTGGTCCACGGATGCAGTTTCGAACCTTTGAGGAATGTCTTGTCAGACGTATCTGTTTTAATGAGGGTTATGCCATATGTAAGCAATATTTTGGATGACTTTACACACTGTGCTAGTGCGGGGATCGGAAACATATCTTTTGCTTTACGAATCCTTTAACATTATTAAGCTTAACAACTCTAACCAGACAGAGCATGTTGCCACAATTCACATGTTGTCCGATCTGTACGTACAGCTTCCAGTGTATTCACCTCAAGGACTGTCAACACGTAAGAAACCTTCATACCAGACGAAGGCAATACTGTCAGTTGTTCCTAGAAATCTGTGGTTTTAGTAATTACTATTAGCTGTCATTTGTCTGTGAATGGCACATTCCATTGTTTGTTGATGAAATTGTATTATTTATGATACATACGAAACATGTTTTCAGAATTCCAACATTTCCGTCTATCAGAAAATATGGCAACGTGTGGAGGAAATGACGGCAAGGGATATTGATTGGTTAAGTCCAGATGGCAATGAGCACCTGCGTCGAGCGGTAGAGAAACAATACGTGTATATTGCAGAAGAGTCTACTTTAGAGATGTGGGACGACCCACGGCGGTGTAATTTAGAGATGCTGAATGAGAACTTTCGTTCCATGCAACTTGCAGTTGGCCTACCCCAAAACAGCGAACTCGTTCATGTCTTCTCTCAACAGTGAGTACACGCGATACAGCATGCACAGTATTCGTTGCGTAATTGCATTGTCATTTTTTTACATTTCAACCTGCCTATTGTTATGATGATGGCTTTTTTTTCTTAAATGTGGACTGGTTTTGGCTTTGTTTTCGTTGTTGCTGTTGTTTGGTTGGTCTTTTGGGGTTTTGTTGAGTTTTTTATTTTGTTTGGGTTTTGTTTAGAGGTGGAAGGTGTGGGCTGGGGGGGGGGGGGGTGACGGGGAGGGGGGTAGGTTTCCAATTAAAATGTCACCCTAGTTATCAGGTCACAGACGTTGAATTGGGATTTGAACTCCCATCTTAAACTTAGGATATGCAAGTTCATATCTTAAGAATATGTGAGAATATTTAAGATGTTAGCAATGAGATGATTCCGGTAATTGTTAAATGATACTGTAGATTTTATGCTAGAATTCCCTGGAACTGTATCTATGGGATTGTTTCTGAGATATATGTGGGACTACTTCTTTGGATCTATGTCCATTTGTTTGCTAACATCATCGTTTCAAGACGTCTCAAGAGGCCACGTCTACCTTATACTTTCAACAGTTGCCAATTACCTGTAATCAGTCTTTTATATCAGTACTTGATGAGTTAACATTTTAGATTTGTAACCCAGTGTTTTAGATTTGTGATCCCACTGTGTTGTATCAGAAATCATTTATTATAACCTTCTTTACTCAGTATGCTAATGAATGTTATAGTTTTGTCTGTGTTTTATTTTGCTAGTTTAAAGGGGACACACAAAACTTGTGAGTTGATGTACTACATCAGCTTGACGACACTGTTGTTGACTCGGAAAATGGTGTTTTCCTGCCTGACGATCAATGGATTCGATCCACCATCGAGCTCCGAAACTTTGTCTTGGATCTTTACGAACATCGCCAGTTCACAGCATTTTTGTCGAGATCGATGATCCATCCTTAAAAAATCGCGCAATCGAATTTTCTTTGCAGTATGTCGCTAAATATTACATCAGCACATCTCTGCTTTTAAGTATGTGTCCTGCCTCTTTTTGCGGTTCTGTACGATAAACAGTCTTCTCTTATTTCACCTACTGGAATAAGAATCAAACAATAGCTTTCCGTTTCAAACATTGAGCTTAAATACTATGTCTCCTTCGCGTCTGTTTTATTCTCCTCATTGACAATCAGTGAGGCCACAAATAGACCTGACATTGATCACATTAAGGAAATCCGACACAAACGAATTACAATGTAGGGAAGAATATAATCAAATTGGAAACAGATAAACACAAAGCGGATCTGTAACTACAGATGGATCCAAGCTTACTGACGCGGTTGTCTTTGGATCCAGAACAATATTTTCTCGATTACCCGATAACACCTCTATGTTTAGCGTTGAAGTAAATGTCATATTAACAGCTGTCAGGTATATTAATAGACACTCTGACTATGAATAGTGTATAATCTTTCCTGACATTTTCGTGCCTTCGGGCTATGAAAACTTTATATTCTCAACATCCACTGTTATTTGAATTACCTAATGATATTGCAATAGGCCAGAGCGACATCTTCTTTGGTTTGTTACCCAGCTATGTTGGAATTTCAGGTAATACAAGGGTCGATTTTGTTGCTAAAGCAGCGCCACTTCTGAGCCCACGGTTACATTTGAAAGCCTTCATTGGATCACATGTCCGTGATCTAATTGAAAACAAGTAGGACACCAAAGTAGTTATCAATGTATTACATGCAATTAAACCAACTATCGGTTACACCTACGATGGTTATCTGTCCAGATAAGAGGCCACCAAGAGACGATGTACCATTGGCCATGCAACGTACATCCATGAGTAGTTATTAAAAGGTGGAAATCCTTCGTTTTGCATCCATTGTGATGAAAGAATCACGGTCAAGCATGTCTTGCTTGACTCCATCGATGTTATCACCACAAGGGATAGATACTTAAGTGCAAAAACAGTTAAGGATCTTTTTAATACTGTTAACTATCATTTACTCACTGAATGATTAAACGAAACTGAACTAATTGAAATATTTTGACTGATAAGTTTTGTAAATAGCTGTATCTTTCTATGTTTGGAAATGTCATAAACGGGGGTTACAAATAGTAAAATGACTGTCCTGCGATGAGAAGTTCCAATACGTTCTAAGTCAATCTAAACTTACCACTTTTTAATCGTACACTGCATGTGTTCTTAATTCATGGCTGTATTTGCCTCCAACCGCCAATGGCTGAGGTAATGGTGTAAATCCAGCTAGAGACCATGCAGGTACCTAATATGCTGTAAGTCTATATGTTCAATATGGTCACCTACCTTCAGTTGCTGGTGATATCTGGTCCGATTTTATTGTATTGTCCATAAAAGTGGTTTAATTGTACAGTTACACGCTAGTTTAAATTCAATATCTGTGATAATATAGTTCTTTTACCATCTTTCGTCGACATGTTTTTATTATGACAATCACATATATATTGTTAATTGTTTGCAGAATTGTAGAATTTTGCAGTATATATAATATGACATTTACTATATGAAGTGACCCTTGAATATCCGGGGTAGAATAAGCCGACTATGCTTGTCGTAAGAGGCGACTAACGGGATCGGGTTTTCAGGCTCGTTGACTTGGTTGACACGTCATCGATTCTCAGTTTAGCAGATCGGTGCTCATGCTGTTGATCACTGTCTGATCCAGAAGCGAATATTTACAGACCGGAATGATAGCTTAAATATTGCTGTGTGCAGGGTAAAACTAAACTCACTACTGTAACATGAGTTAAATAAAGTTTTGCTTCTTTTAATCGCTTCATACAACAAGCATGGTTGCTGAACACCAGTTCTAACCCGGGTTTTTACTTACCAGTCCCTTTGTCATAAAATGTGTTTTGTCAATATATAATCTTGTGTGTTAATATGTAACGTTACCATTATCCAATGTATTCGTCTTTACAGAATATTGAGGGTGTTCGAAAGCGGCCTCCCGGATCTGTGGTGGAATCGGTTGAAACCCAAACATCGGTGTGAGTCTCCAAGTAGAAAAGCAAAGAGAGTCGATCTATCAGCATTGCAGAGCGCCTTCTATGGTGCAGGAGTGGGTGTGTCCATGGCACTCTTAGTCCTTGTTTGTGAAATAATTCATAAACGGAGATCAGCAAAGTCAGCAAAGAAAGTCTGAGAGTGTTGAAGCTGCCTCTCAACCGAGATCTGATCCTTCATCGTAAGAAGTAACAGACATACCCTCCAGCACCTGACCGAAGGCAGTGTTTGACAGAGGCCTTAAGAAGCCTTATCATCTGTAAACCTCTCTTGATTACAGATTGTAAATTATTGGCGTCTAATGTTAGAGAGTTACTCTTCTGTCGTCGAGAGGTGTTGCTAAATCATTCCGATGGTCGTGATTGCACGTTTGACGAGCTTTGTTCTGTTATCAGTAGACATGTAGTAGTAATTGCACAGCGTTGTGCCAGTTTTAAAAGTATAAATGAACTGTCACAATCAACTACTGTGATATTTCATACTACTCGTTAAAACTAAATTTCTTGCTACATGCACGTTCTATGGGCATGCTGACCACCCAGATGTTATTTGTGTTTTCCTCCAATCGATTTAATAGTGATTAAATAAATTTGAAAATGCAGTACATGTCTGTGTTTTATGTTTAATAAATATTCAACGTTGGGGACAATGGTCGTTCCCAAATGATAATTGTGCATTTATTCGGGCTATAGGCCTACCATGTCTTATATACTAGGCTGTATATTCTTCCATTGTAGATCTTCAGTACATTAGATATCAAAAGTCCTTCAACGGCGTCCCTCTACTGGTTGATCAGATGGGCATATGTGTGAAATCCTTAGAGACCATATGATCCAAATACGCCAAGATCCAAAAGTTTCCTAGATTGATTTGACTTTCCCTTTCAGGGTTTGAGCTTGGTAGATTCTCGGTACATTAAAAGCCCTTACGGCGTCCCACTGCTGTTTATGTGAGTGGGTTTAAACGCACTAACGGCGGCAGCATGTCAGCCATATTGTGACTTGACCAAATTATATAATTTTAGACAGAATATTTCACCTTTATCTCTGCACAGATCTGGCTCTACACATATTCTTTTCTCAGTACATTGCAGGTGTTTGCAGTAATTGCAAGGAGATTTGTTTTCATATTGAGAAAATGTTCTGAAACGTTGTTGGTAGAATTGGAACTTTATGTATGGTCACAGTGTGTAGTGACATCTGTCAGTGATTGAGGTGTCCGTTTCAGATTTTCGAACTTGGTAGAGCTTTACAGAGGTGAAATGTTAGACGTTTGGATGTTCTCTGTGAGGAAGTAGATCACGCCACGTACTGTTTTGTCAGTAAATATGAGATAACAAGTTTTAAACATTTGTAGCTTCACATCTTCCCCCTGACGATTTCTGTTAGAATTAATCAACACGTACCGCTACGGGATCCTGTGGTTAATGGCATGAGTGAGTTAGTGAGTTATAATTAACGTCACATCGGCAATATTTCAGCCATACCGTGACAACAACAAACATGATTTTATAGAATATATAGAATATGTGTTATGAAACTCGTCGTCAAAGTACGGTGAAATAACTAGAGTATCACAATTCGAATTCAAAACTAGCATATGAAGTTAAAATTAACAGCACAATATGGACAATACGTACTATAAAAATAGGCTATAGATCACCAACAACTGAAGGTAGATCACCATACGAGGGACCAAGGGGACTTACATATTACTTTTGCTACCTGCATGGACCCTAGCTGGATTTACACCATCCCCTCAGCGGCTGGCGATTGTAGGAAAATGTAGAATTTAAAATGACAAAAATACTACGTTTACAATATTGGTAAGTTTTAATTTCACTTTGAAAGTTTTGGGTTTTACGTATCCTTTCAAGGGTTGATGACATGAGTGTTCATGAAACAACGGTATGCTGAACCCAAGCAATTATCACTTATTTGCATTAGGACTAATACCCGAGTACACGCCGGACAATACCAAAGTGTCATTAACGTAAACGTGATCATTACTTTTTCAGTCCTTAGTATGGTGATCTACCTCCAGTTGTTGGCAACCTATAGCTCATTTATATATTGTATTGTCCTCTATAGCTAATTTTACATTCTACTCTTTGATATTCTAGTTAGTTTTACTGTCCTTCGTTGACAGGTTTTTACAATGTGTGTGCTATTAGTTCTTTTGTATTTTTATAAGTTATCGTTCTCGTCACGATATGGCTGCAATATTGCCGATGTGAGGTTAAATATTAACTCACTCACTCACTCATTACTACTGAGGATACGGAATAATACACATGAGATGACACACTAATGGACGCTGCACACGCTGATGGATGCCAACATGAAGGTGAAAAGTAGGCGTTTGTCTGCTTGAGTGTAAGAGAAACAGAATCAATTTTCAACATCGTGCTCTGTAAATTAAGCCGAATGTTTTTGTGTTGTCTTTAATCGACTATTTTGTGAGCTTATTTGCTTGCATGCTGCCATTGTGGTATTCCAAGAACTCTAATGATAGCGTAATGTAAACAGGATGTCACTATGCAACGGCGATGTCAAATCACTGCGATTGTTATCAATTATCAGACTTCGTCCAGACACATTGTCTCCGAAACCTCTCTGAGGAAAGTTATTTGTACCATGCGCACAAAACTCATACTAATATATACCTATTCGTATGTGTGGACTTTGGGTGAGTTTATATTGCTATTGTTTATATATCAGAGTGATTTCTGTTATTTTTGATTTGTCTTTTCAGCATGACGTGATGTTTTTCATATGGTCAGTCGTACGTTTCCAAAATGATATTCCGAACGTGAATATATGTCATGACGAAAAACCGACAAGAAGTAAAAATAGAAGCTGGACATTTATTTCTGCGTGATCTAATGTTATCAGTGAGTATAACGTCTGGTTTGATTGATGAAACCAGTTTGCTTTTCCTACCAGATATTTTGCTGACCACTGAGGGGTATGCGAAATGCCAACGTCCTGTTGTGTGCCATAGAAATGACTCGGTCGGGGATCAGTTAAACGTGACCAATTGGCTGATCTCTGCAGGCGACTTATTTGCTGCGTCGAAAACAGGTAACGTTTGTCATCTGGAATCTCAATAAAATATATGCGTGTAGGTTTCTTAATAACAAACATGTTTCTTGCTCCAAAATGATGCTTTCCGACTGGGTACTGTCGATTTCCCGTTGATCGTCTATCACACTTAAGTCATCTAGGGTTGTCCTTGATTTTGGTGCAATGCTAGAGAGCATTTCAGCCTGAATTATATAGTGCATTCATGTACGTTTTATTTATTTGTCGTTTTATAGTATTGCCACTGTTTTATCCAGTGCGGTGACAAGATATGTCAAGTACAAGTGACAGAATTCCTTTCTTGTAATAAGTATGTGAAATTTGAGATTTGAAAGTTTGGGCATTACCACTGATTTGAAATTTTCGGATTTGTCACGTTTAGCGGAGGCATTTCGATTTTGCTGATCATTCCTTTCACCAATCTGAAATGGAAGGGACTGACACTTTCTTATCTGCATCATGTCTGGGTCCTTGTTTCATTTTCGACACATGGATGACATTACTGAAGTCCGCCATTCTATATTCCGACTTGTACCATCGGTTCCCATGTATTTTCCGTAGTACAACTCACGTTTGCCTGTACATTTCGCTCATACACACACTACCTAAAGCGAAGAAACAGTACTTTAAGTCCCAATTGTCCCCAGCATGGTGATCTAAACGTGAAATCTTAACTAAATCACCACCTAAAGTTGTGAAGATAGCAATGCTAACATTATGATAACAGGAGGAAAGATTCCCTACTGAACGCTGAAACTGAGGAATGAGCTGCAGTTCATTTCCTCAAACTAGAGGGTACCAACGAAAGCAGCATCCAGGAGTATAGTCCTGACCTGGCATCGAGTGCTTATAACCTGTTTTGAAATTTGAACTCTAACTTGCGTGGAAGACGATTTGCCAGTGATGAACTCTAGGCTACAACAGAAGTCGAAACATTTCTCCATTTCTCAGTAGGTTATCTCCCTTTCATTTATCGCAATAGTATTACTGTTTGTTGCGACGTGTTGAAACTTCCTGAGGTATCTCATGAATAATTAATGTACGCAGTACTACCAATGGTTCTGCTGTAGGTAGTGAGTTCTCAAAACTTGTTGACCACCCCTCGTCTGCGATCGTTCGCTTGTATCTTTTTGTAAAGTCACGTGATTATAGCCCCCTAGCGTCTAGCAGGCAGCTTGGGTTGTCTGGAGTAAAAATAATCCGACTATGATAGTGACAATGTTACAGCAACACCTTTTTTTGAGTTTCAGTGAGATGGGTAGGTGAGGACATGATGGTCCTGACATCGCTCTCTCCCTGTCAGTGTGACTTCACTCCCTCCACCCACAGGAATGACATCCCTTTCAGTCTTTGCTCAGTTGTCTGCTCGACGCTCCTATCCAGCCACACAATGAATGTCCAGTCAGTGTTAAAAGTCACAAATACAAGGCAAACTAACTTTAACACCCTCGTCAGACCCCATTCCATACACGACTTGACGAAAGGCATCACCTCAATAGTCAACCATGTGAAGTGGAAAACGTTCGTTGTTACAACTTCATCTTATGACGGTAGGTTATAGAATACCCAATATCACCAAAGCCCTTGTAGATAGTGAGTAAAGAAAATGGCTTGATAACAGACGTTGACAAAATAGTTTGTGAATACAACAACCACCTCAACCATTTGAAGTGCAAGACGTTCGATGTTTTAACTTATATAGAACGCCGCCCTGTATTACACAAAAACCTCTTGATAGAGATGAAAAGATTCTTTGATAATAAACAATTGAAAGCAACTATTTGTGAACATGCGAATGCAAAACAAATCACCAAGCTGCAGACATACTTTAAAAATTCAGACACAACCCAGGAAACAAGGCACATATGTAATATACGCGAGGCTACGAAAGTATATTGTTGATAACAAAACTATAATTGGTACTGTGCTTACTAAATAATGCTATTTACATTTTATATTGCTCTGATAACAATTATGTTATTATACTGTGTCGACCAAAGACAATCAATGTTGTACGTGAATACTCCATCAGCAAATTATAAAATATCATCCCAAAAGGTCATATGCCATTAAATGTTTTCCAGATGTCTATATTTACAGTTTTAACTGCATTATCTGGAGGAATACTGGCTCCGATCAAGTTACTGATGTATATGATAGATGATCCCAACAATCCACTTGAAGATATTGATCTAGAGAGTTTCTACCAAATGCTTCCGAAGGAGGACCTCAACTTTCTTGTGATGTGTCCCTCCGACTGTATATTGAAACTCCTCAAACAGGTAGTGTCTGTAAACTCCCACTATGTTCCCAGTTCATTTCTACATTATACCTGGAAATCTTCATTTCCGGAAACTTTCATTATTTATTACTGCATAACAGGGTATATGAACAGAACGAGTTTATTATTTTTTTTTATTTTGGTGGAGCCCTTTCTCATATCAAAACAATACAATAGGCCATTTATGCAATTTCTATCAAGCAACAATAACAATGGGGTCATGGAGTCATTTATAACGAGCATTAAACGAAATATGCAACACTTCTTTACATGTATAATCAATTGTGTCTAAAAATAAATTAGACAAAAGAGAAAAGAACATATTTATCATTAGTATATTCTGAAATCAAAACAGTTTAGGTATATCAAAGCTGGATGGTATGAAGTGCATTCGTGTTTCGCGACAGGTTGGCAGGATGGAATCAAACATGACAATGACGGAATCAGCTGGGAGCTCGAAATGGCTGGTGATTCCTTCTTCCGGAAGTGTCATGGATATTGCTCACAGTCGTGAGGCACTCAAAACTGAGGGTGTTGTGTTTCTGGAGTTCATGCCCTGCTCGAAGTATTATGCACCGCTGGTAAACAACTCTTTAGTGTAGGCACAGTATTGTGCTATTGTTGTAAAGTGATTTCCGTGTCAAAGAGAAAGTATGTCACACTGCGTCATTACAATACGTAAATTCGTTGACACCATCCAAGGGCAAGAACTTGTATCATGACTGAGCTACGTACATTGTTACTTCAACCCTTTTACCACTTTTGAAAGCTCTTATCGCTGGTAAACTACTGTTTGACGTAGGCACTTTCTTTTGCTACATTGTGAAGTGATTTCTGTGTCAGAAAGGAATTATGTCACTCTGCATCAATGCAAGTTATACATTCCTTTACACTCAGCACTCTAACACTCTAACATGACTGAGGTATGAGCAACCGCCATAGTGTTAAATCAGCCTAGGGAACACTTTTGAGTACATGTGTATGACATCATGTTTCGAAATTTGTTAGCTCCTATCATATTTACAAAGTTTCGCCCAGGAAAGGAGTAAGGTAACAGAACAGGACGCTGAACAGCTGCAAAAGGTAAATATATACACAACATCCAAAGCTAAGATGAGTGACCATTTAGCATTATTCTAGCAATATCACGACGGGCGACAACAGAAATCGTCTTCACACATTGTGCTAATGTGGGGAATCAAGTCCGAGTCTTCAGAATGAACCACTTGAACCACTAAGCTACACTACCGTTACCAGAAGCTAAAGAGTGACTCACATGGATCAGGTGGCCACGATATGGCGACATTTAGCTTCTGGCTGATCATGATTATCTCACGGTCCATGGGCGTAATTTGACTGAGGCATCAGAAAACGTACAATGAAAATCATCACTGTTGTAATGAATGTTTTTGCTTTTAAATGTATTATGACGGTAGTATCTGCAATTGCTATCTCTTAGTGAACAAAAAGTTGAAACACATAAAAGGGAAATTCGCAGTGTGTCGGTATTTTCTCGAATTGTGTATGTGTTTTATTTTGCTTCTTATCGATATATTTTTTGTATCGCAACTATTTTTAAACATACAACAAACTGTGTTTACAAAAAATATTTAGACATAGTAACAGGGATTTTTTTATCTACACATTATTACTGCATAAACGTAATATACATGTACACTTTTGCAGCCTCCGACCGCAAGACATTCCGTTGTTCAAGCTGAACTCCAAGTGCTCAGCAAAAGCCATACTGAAACAAAAATTGAAACTGTGGGCTATATTGGGAGAGATAACTCCGTTGAGGTCAAGCATCCGCTCTATCATGTCAGCCGTTATGGATTTCACAACCGAATGTTAATTGTCGGGACTCTGGAGGTATTTATTATACACTTCATATATGAACTGCTTTGTTCTGTTATTGTAGGCAGGGCACTTGCTGATCATATTGAGGCAACTTATTTTCTGATTTCACAATCGAATTATTTGTCTAGACCCTGGAGCTAGTGCTTTGTTCAGTGAAGAAGTGCATCTGAAAGACATTGACTTGTGGCCTTTCGCCTAATGCACAATGAAATAATTAGTATTAACTTATACCTTTATATAGCGACGACATGGCCAGCATGACTTAAAATCTTAACTCACTGACTCACTGACTCACTATCACTGGTGGTAATGCAGTCGATATTACACTACATATTACAGATGCAGTTTTTGTCTGTGTACCACTAGTTTATAACATGTTGGAAGAACGGCTGGTGCATAAACGTCGGTAGCTTTCACTAATACAGTATCTAGACTACAACACTAATGCGGAAAATTTTGGATGTATTCAAAGGTACATTTGATGACAAGGGAGTATAATTTTTCCACGATTTATATAAATTGTAAAATGCAATCAGACTTCAGTAAAACGTAAATGGATTAAATGTTACGAAGCAACTGAAATCACAAGCTCATGCAAAATTGTAAAATCAATAAATAACATCACATCAACAATAACTTATCAACAAATGATAATGAAACATTAACTGGTTTAAGGTTACAACGACCAGAATTAATACAATAACACTTAACAACCTTCCAATGCAGAATGACAAGTGTTATAGTTTACGATATTTTACGAGCGCCTCAATCGCGTCCTCCTGTTCCCTACCGATCACTGCAGATAAAACAATCTATAATGCCAAAAAACAATATGTATGAATGTATGAGTTACAGCAATGTATAAGCGACCATTAGGTCTCGGAATATTAGACCGTAAAAGAAATAATGGAATTGTTGATGTTAAGCACAGGACAAAGAAATATGAAATATTCGAGAGAAAAGTTTCATGACATTTCATTACATTTTGATGGTATTTCACAAAAACATTTTCGTATTGACACAGTGGGCGCCATTTGTGATCAAAAGGATGGAGAACGGTTCTGTCAAGTTCGACGGTCTTTGCATCCAGCTGTTGCAGGAACTGGCGAAACAACTCAATTTCAGGTTTCAGTATTTAAATGTTTAATATCTGCGTGCTCGTGTGCGTGCGTAGGGGTAGTTTTTCATATTAATTATACTCGCTCTATAACTCAACCAGTCTAGGTCAAATAGAGTGTTTGTAGAACATATTGAAAGACTGTGGCTGTATTCGTGTTTGTTAGTTACAGGCTGATGGAGCCCAAAGACAAGGAGTGGGGGCGGGTACTCAATGGCAGTTGGACGGGGCTGGTCAAGCTGCTTAGTAATGAGGTACGTGACAGTTATAATACACAGGTGTGTTCAGCATGCTAACATCAGCTCTTGCTCCCAGCAGGAGATGTTCATAGCAGAGGCCGAAGACGACCAGCAGTAGGCGTTTATAGGAGAGAACGTGGACGACCAGCAGTAGATGCTGATAGTCGAGAAAACTGACGACCAACAGTAGACGTCCATAGTACAGAATTATTACATCGTGCAACGTCGTTGTTATATATACACGCTTCATAGCTGTTTCATGGTGTTTTCCATCCGCTGAGTAACCAATGGGTATTCTGTTTTAAGTTGTATTTGACAACTGTAAATGTGACACTGTGTCAGTTTTCACGAACATAGTCCATATAGTCATATATAACTTATGAAGCCAAGTGTAAAGGTTGTTATTTCCACACTTCCAGGAAGCTGATATGGTTGTGGCACCGATGTCTATGACAGATAGCAGAGCTACAGTCATCGATTTTACAGTACCATACTTTTACGCCAACTCAGCTCTTATTCTCAGCAAACAAAATCCCAATTCCAGCAAGTGGATGACCCTACTCTCCCCATTACGTTACGAGGTTCTTGTTTGTATCCTCGTCTCACTCATCTTCTCCACTGTCTTCCTCTTCCTGCTAGAAGAAGTGGCACCAGTCTTTTCGTTGACGAACAACAGACCGGCGGATTTGCTGACCCGATATAGAGATATATTCTGGTATCATTTTGGAGCTCTTGTAGCGAACGGTAAATCAGCAGTGTTCAATAACAAACATCCTGAAATATCATTTGGGATGTGTTTAGGTAGATAAAAATTAATTTAATTGCATCAAGTTTATATGCATATTCGCTTATTGAAAGATCATGATGCTTCAGTTGGTTATTTCGTAGTTTCCTTGTCATAAGTATGTTCCTAAAACATAGAATATGTGCGTAAGCTGTTGAGTGGATTTTTGTAAACTTTAAGACCATTTATATAGATCAGTATGAATGGAGAAACATAACAAAAGCACGGATACTCCAATAACTGGAACTGGGACTTTTTTGCTCGATTTGATCCAAAAGCTAAATACCAGAGGCCCAAGTAAAAGACAGAATCGTTATAAAAGTATTAATTATTCTGCAGAATTTTGTTCAGGATTTTTAATGATCTGCAGATTGTATGGAATACATATGCCAAAAAGACGTTAACAGATTGAGACGGTTGTGATGTTTCGGCCTTGATACAAGACTCGATATAAATATGTGCATGGATGAATAATTGCATTCCAGGGGGAGCATATCTTCCCAAAACGGGCTCAGGACGCACAGTGCTCATCTGTTGGTGGCTGTTCGCTGTGATAATGGCGGCCACCTACAGTGGTAACCTCATAGCGTTCCTCACTGACGGACGAGAAAAAACGCCCTTCTCCAGTCTGGCTGAGATGGTGCAGCAGGACACATATAATTGGGGATTTGCGGGCGGGACATCAGTGGACACTCTCTTTCAGGTCAGTGCGTGCGAGTTGATTGGGTTTATCAGGTATTTGATTGTGTGAGATAGGTTTATATATCGCAATCAAACTTGTGTGCGTGTGTAGCATCTTGTATTGGTGTACAGTGCTGAGATGCCATAGCATCCTTGTAATGATAATACCATCTTTGAAGGTATTTTGGTATAAAACGACCAGAGAATCGAACCAGAGACCGTCTTCTTGCCGAGCAGATGCTGTATCTGTTTTGTCAGACGTATCTGTTTTAATGAGGGTTATGTCGTATGTAATCAATATCTTGGCTGACTTCACACATTGGGACAGCGCAGGGATCGAAAACATGTCTTTTACTTTACGAGTCCTCAAACATTATCCAGTTTAACCTTTCTGACCGGACAGAGCATGTTGTCCGATCTGGACGTACAGCCTCCAGTGTATTCACCTCAAGGACTGTCACCACATAAGAAACCTTCATACCGGACGAAGACGCTACTGTCGGTTGTTCCTAGAAATCTGTGGTTTCAGTAATTACCATTTGCTGTTATTTGTATGTAAATGAGACTCCAGATTATTTACATTGTTTGTTGATTAAGTAACATTATTTACGATACATACGAAACATGTTTTCAGGATTCCAACATTTCCGTCTATCGGAAAATATGGCAACGTGTGGAGGAAATGACGGCAAGGGATCCTGATTGGTTGAGTCCAGATGGCAATGAGCACCTGCGTCGAGCGGTAGAGAAACAATACGTGTATATTGCAGAAGAGTCTACTTTAGAGATGTGGGACGACCCACGGCGGTGTAGTTTACAGATGCTGAATGAGAACTTCCGTTCCATGCAACTTGCAGTTGGCCTACCCCAAAACAGCGAACTCGTTCATGTCTTCTCTCACCTGTGAGTACAACGTGTGTTGGTGTGAGCTTTGTATTCGTTGTTTTATGGTATTGTTTACATTTCACCTGGTTATAGCTATGTTAATGAGTGGATCATACATCAGCTAAACAACATGGTTGTAGCTTCAGATTACAGTAGAAGTTGTCTAAACCGGCACCCAATGGGACTGGATAAATAATCTGGCCGCCCGACTACTATCAGTGGTCTGTGCTGGTCTTTGCTGGTGAAGAATCACACATGTGCCGTTAAGTATTAGCAATTTTGGACTCTATTTGCAGAATTCTTTAAATATATAGTGTTATTACTCGCCCGTTGAAGATACTGCAGTGTAATATTTTCACTTCAATATTACACTAGTGTAATACCGCTTGACCTATGACGTCAAAATGGTTCAAAGTTGTGACGTCACAATGCTAATGTTGATGTCGCGATTTTACTAGACCTTGCTTGACTTGAAAGCTGAGTGTCCTCACACTAAACGCAACTTCGCCGCAGTTTCTGTCAATTTATGTTGGCGAGTAATAAACAGAATACTAAACTCGCTTCCGTGAAATACCATGTTCATTAAACTCGTTAAAGATTTAGTATCAAACGAGCTTTCGCTCGTTTGATACCAGATCATTAACTCGTTTAATAAAAATGGTATTGCACGGAAGGTCGTTTAGTATCCTCTATTCATAGACGAAGAAGAATCACACATGTGGCGTTAAGTATTAGCGATTTTGGACTCTATTTGCAGAATTCGTTAAATATATAGCGTGCAAAGTGACATGATAATGTCCCCATACTTTCTTTCCGGTAATGGCCTCTTTCGACAAGCATGGGTTGCCGAAGACAAATTCTATCCCGTGTCTTCACATGACAAGATCTTTATCATAAAACCTGATTCTCAAAATAATTTAAGTTGAAGGTTTACTCTCATTTGCCGCTGTTAGTTTAGAAGGAGCGTAGGGATATTGTGCCACAGCCCTAGTGCCAACAGTTTCACAGCAGTGCACTCATTCACTGATTCAGCAAAAAGAATTGCTTAGGGAACGTCGTGCAGAGATTGTTGTTCAAGCACTATATCAGGTTTAAACAGTGGTTTGTACGATATATCTGACAGTTATATTTTCATAATACATGTAGTTCACACTTACTTATAAAGCAATTACTTTGCACAGAAACAGAAATATATTTATTGATTAATCCATAAGTACTCTATTTTCCGAACTGATGATTGTGTATGTGTCACTAATCCCGCTACGGGCCAAAGATCAGTTTATATCTTTCCGTCCAGACCATGCAGTCCAGTGATTGACGGGCTGAGCATTGATTTACGCACATGGAATACGAGAACACGCGTCTATGACATAATAGCCTGAGCCCTTTTGCCTCATCCAACAACATCATTCTTTGCAGAAGGCAAATTGCAACCTTGCTCTTGCTCTTCTCATAGGTGTGACCGATTCAAAGATGAAGTATTATAGTAATCCTATATGCTGTACAAATATTCTGCCAATGCATAATCGTTACACTTTATATTCACCTTTACATAATGCTGAAGTTGTGCCAAGACTCAGGAAAGCATTGTATACTGTCTATTCTCTTTTCCAGAATATTGAGAATAATAGAAAGCGGCCTTCTGGATCTTTGGTGGAATCGGTTGAAACCCAAACATCGGTGTGAGTCTCCAAGTAGAAACGCAAAGAGAGTGGATCTCTCAGCATTGCAGAGCGCCTTCTATGGTGCAGGAGTGGGTGTGGCCATGGCACTCGTGGTCCTTCTTTGTGAAATGCGTAATAACCGGAGATGTAAACAAGATCAGAAAAGCAATTCTGAGAGCATTGATGAAGACTCCATGAGATCTGATGCTTTATCACAGGTACTACCCCATTCAGACATATACGCTCACACCTGACCGAAGACAGTTATGCACAGAGGCCTTACGGAACTTTATGGTCTGTCAACCTGTCTTCATTATACATTCATTAACTTTCTAGTATTAGACACTTTTTCGTCGGGTGGCATTTGTGTTGCTAATGCATTCAATCGTTTGTTCAACGATCAAAACGCACTATTAACTACAAAACGCCGAAGAGGTTTTCAAAGAATTCATGAATACTCCATTGTGGTAATGAATCACTATGGGATTACTTGCTGCTTGTTAAAATAAATTTGTTTTATATGCAAATTCTAGGGGAATGCTAACGTTTTTGAACATGCAGTTATTATGTGTGGGTTTTCACTTTAATGTAATGAAAATACAATATGTGTTTTTATATTCAATAAAACTTGCCTTGGTTGAAATATTCGTGTTCATACAACGATCAAGTCTTCACTAGGATTTCTTGGCATGTAGTGCCAGACATGGTAATAAACAATGTATGATATGAGAAACCTGTCTGTTCCCACTGACCTTTAGTTAGACAATAGTCCAAGTAGGTGGTGTACTATCTGTGGCTATAAACTCTTTCATTGTAGGTTGTGCGGACATAAGATATTAAAAGCCCTTCAACGGCGTCCCTCTTCTGGTTGATCAGATGGACAAAGCTGTATGACATCCGTAGAGACCACATAATCCATAAGAATTCTTGATTAGAAAGACGTTTCCATTTAGGGTTTTCGAGCTAGGTGGATACTTGACACACCAGATATTTAAAGCACTTCAACGGCGTCTCTGAGTTCAATTAAAGAAGGGTCGGTGGTATTTCAGCCATATAGTCACATGATCAAGTTGTATAATTTCAAACAAAACATCTCAAGCTAAAACCTGTCAACAAAAGACAGTGAAATAACCAGATGAACGTATTCAAATGTTGCAAAGAATAGAATCTAGAACTAGGTTATAGATCGACAGGAGCCGAAGTTAGGCCACCACAGCAGGTGCTCACGACACTTCTTCTATCCGTCTGTTCTTTGATTAGATGGACAAAGTTGAATAAAATCCTTAGATATCAACCGATCCAAAATAATACGCCAACGTCCGAAAAATGTCTGAACTTTCAATCATGTTTAGGTTTCTTTTAGCCAGGAGATGTTTTTGTCGACCAGATGCGAAAGGACAATAGCACTGTTGCTTCCCGTGGAGATGCCTACTTCTTGCCTTACTTCGTGGAAATGTCTAACAGACAAATTTCACGTTTAGCTGTTCAGAAGCCTGGCTCTACACAAATTCTTTTCCCAGTACATTGCAAAGGACATTTGTTTTCATATTGGGAAAATGTCCTGAAACGTTGTTGATAGAAATGATACTATAGGTATGGTCATCAAGTGAAGTGACAGCTGTCAAATATCGAGGCTGAAGCTTTCGAGCTTAGAAGTGTTGCACAAAAGTAATAAGTTAAACGTTTGAATGTTCTCTATGAGGAAGTGGATCATGCCACGTACTATTTTGTCAGTAAAGCTAAGACAGTTATAAACATGTGTTGTTTCATACATTTAGGAACAACACCAGGAAGATCAGGGTTTCCAACTAATCTTCAGCTGAATGTGCATGTCTTAAGAGGCGACCAAAGAGATCTGGTGGTCAGGCTCGCTGACTTGGTTGACACGTATCATCGTATCCTAAATCGGTAGATCGATGTCATGTTTTTGATCACTTGCTTGTCTGGCCCAGACTGGATTATTTACAGACCGCCAACGTAGCGGGAATATTGCTGAGTGTGGCGTAACCCAAAACGCTCTAACTCGCTTACTCTTTTAAAAACCTAAAGAAAAATGCCAGGAAAAGGAAATAAAGGCGTAGAATCCTCGCACAAGTTGTGTAAAAATAGGTCAACCGTCAGTCAAAATGTTATCTGTGTTGGTGGAGTAACTGGACGTGAGACAATGTCGGGACTGGATGCTATAGTGGATAGTCTTTGTCTGAGTTGCACGTCATCTCAACATTTAACAGAGCACCATGCCTCGTTTAGGTGATTGTTATACTATTTAAGTTCAGGTCACTATCGTCCCTGCACAATATCTACATCCGAGTCTTCCATCTACGTCCACACACAGCTCGTGGTAGTTATGACCTATTGTATATTGTATCATTCAGATGGCAGTGTCTTGCCACACTCTTTCAGATCACCGTATCTGAGCCGGAGAGAGCACCTTGGAAATCGATACATGCTGTTTTAGTAAAAATGCATGCTAATTCAAATAATTATCTGTTTTCAACACACCACGGAACAAAGAAATCATTATTTCCAAAAGGAAGCCAAAGAAATCGATTGTTCTGATTGAAAAGAGCCCAATTATCCGCATACTGTCTTAAACAGGCGTACATGACAATCTTTACTTAGCAACACTAATGTGTGATCTGCACTTCATTATCAATGCCGGGGGTGTTCATGACACAATCATATGTTGAACCCAAGCAGTGATCCCTTCTTTGTATACATAGTAAACTCCTGTGCCGTAAACGCCGACAAATTTGGTCATTACTCTTTTTAAAATGAGGTAACCAGCGTTACTACAGTGGATACAGGAGAATTACGAGGCAGTAAGCTAAAGGACGCTGCACACGCTGATGGATGCCAACGTGCACGTACAGAGTAGATGTATGTCTGTTTGAGCCTCAAACAAAAGAATCAATTTTCAGCATTGAGTTCTTTAAGCAGGTTGTGTTATATATCGTCTTTAATCGACCATTGTGTGAGTTTATATAATGACAGTTTTCAACTATGTTTTTCCAAGAACAGTAATGATGACTCAATGTAATCAGGATGTCACTATGCAACGGTGATGTTAAATCACTGTGGTTATTATCAGGTATCAGACAGACTTCGTCCAGACACATTGCTTCCAGGACGGACGTGCGAGGAAATTAATTTGTACCATGCGTATAATCATCTTGTTTACGTATACATATTCGTACATTTGGGCTCTATCTCTGGGTAAGTTAACTTCATAATACAACTGGGATTTTTTACATATTTAAGAGTGATACAGTTGCATTTACATGTATTGCGTTTTGAGGTGATTTGAACATAAGTGTTTTTACAAATGATACGATATACATAAAAGTGTTTCAGTTGTCCATGCATTTTTAAAGAGATCCCAATTAGCAACTATGCATACGTGTAACATTCATGTAGGTAAATATTACATATTCAGAATTTTTCAACAGAAACGTTTTTTTCAAAGGGCCATTAATATATCTCAAAACATTATTCTCAGCGTTAATTACGATGACGAGAGTTATTGATGTTTGGTAAGTCAGCAGTAAATGTAGAAGCTGGTAATCTGTGATATTGGTGGGTAACACGTCTTATGATTATTTTTCTTATCATGCAACCAGTTCGCTTTCCCGTGCTATAACAGATATTGTCCTGAACACTGAGGAGTATGAGAAATGCCCAAATCCTACCGTGTGCTCGGTCAGGGATCAGTTAAATGTGACAAGTTGGCTGATCTCTGCAGGGGAGCAATTTGCTGCATCGAAAACAGGTAACCTTTCTCACATATATGGACTCTCAATAAAATATATTCTTACAATATTACTTCTTTCTTTTTATATTTTGCAAAAATCCGTTGATGATTTCCTTTCATTTCATCTATTTAATTAAAATCGTCCTAGGGTTCCCTACCGTCACATAACAAAAGACGGGGCGATCTACCATAACGCTACCAATGAGACTTTGAATGTGGAGGTACTAGTGGTTTTATTCTGATCACCTTGAACAGGTTACCACGGGGCTTATTAATTTTTCGTTTTATGTTATTGCTACTGGGTTTTGACAATGTGGGGACGAGATATTTACTTACATGGCTTCCATTACAGGTTTAAAACACATTTTCTGGAAAGCACTATGGCATGTGAGAGAATCCGTTCTTCATAATATTTGTGTGGAATTGGAGCTTGAAAATAAAGGCATCAGCACCGATTACGTACCCCTTCACTTTGATCTGTTTCATTTTTATGAGGGGAAATATCTGTTCGGATTTGATGAAACGTTCACGAAAGCATAGTAATAAATAAATAATAATAAATGAATATTTCTATAGCGCCGTATCCATATACCATATGCTCAAAGCGCTGTACATGTACAGCAAGTGAAAGTTTAGTCAAGATAATATTTTTAAGAGATGTGTCTTCAAACGTGCTTTAAAACTCTCCAATGATTTGCATGTTCTAATGTCTATAGTCAAGGCATTCCATAGAGTAGCAGCAGAGCTTCTGAATGAACCTTGTCCAAATCTCTTGAGCTCCATCTTCGTATCTGGAGGAGATGTTGCATATCTGACCTAAGAGAACGAGATGGTTTGTACACATTGATGAGTTCACACAAATATCCAGGTGCCGTTCCACTTACACACTGATACGTAAGGGAAAGAACTTTGTAATCAACCCGTGTCTGTACAGGTGGCCAATGCACAGATCTTAGTATTGGCGTGATATGATCGTACTTGGATCTGGGTGTCACTATCCTGGCTGCCTCGTCCTGTATCTTCTGTAGTCTGTGAATGTGTTCTTGGTTTGCACTCAAAAGACTGTTGCAATAGTCAAGCCTAGATAGTAACATGGTGCTGCTGCCCTACACCTTCAGAGATTCTGGGTGAGAATGTGACGAATGTTCCCGATGTTGTGCAAATGGTAGTGACACTTACTACATAAGTCAGCTACATGCTTTCACAGTCCAGTTCCGATTTAAGAGTCCTTTAGGAGAGCTTTATTTCTTCTTTACCAGCAGAGGGCTTGTCTATCTTGTTCTTCTTCAGCATGCAGTTGGTTCCAGCAAGCATGGCTTCAGTTTTGCTGTTTTCAACTTTATTCTGTTGTCGTGCACCAAGGAACCAATGTCACTCAGAAAATCTTCCAATGATGACGACTCGTGAAGGGTAGAATAGGCCTTCAGCAACCCATGCTTGCCCTAAAGGGCGACTATGCTTGTCGTAAGAGGAGACTAACGGGATCGGGTGGTCAGGCTCGCTTACTTGGTTGACACATGTCATCTGTTCCCAATTGCGCAGATCGATGCTCATGTTGCTGATCAGTGTATTGTCTGGTCCAGACTCGATTATTTACAGACCGCCACCATATATCTGGAATATTGCTGAGCTCCATCTTCGTATCTGGAGGAGATGTTGCATATCTGACCTAAGAGAACGAGATGGTTTGTACACATTGATGAGTTCACACAAATATCCAGGTGCCGTTCCACTTACACACTGATACGTAAGGGAAAGAACTTTGTAATCAACCCGTGTCTGTACAGGTGGCCAATGCACAGATCTTAGTTTTGGCGTGATATGATCGTACTTGGATCTGGGTGTCACTATCCTGGCTGCCTCGTCCTGTATCTTCTGTAGTCTGTGAATGTGTTCTTGGTTTGCACTCAAAAGACTGTTGCAATAGTCAAGCCTAGATAGTAACATGGTGCTGCTGCCCTACACCTTCAGAGATTCTGGGTGAGAATGTGACGAATGTTCCCGATGTTGTGCAAATGGTAGTGACACTTACTACATAAGTCAGCTACATGCTTTCACAGTCCAGTTCCGATTTAAGAGTCCTTTAGGAGAGCTTTATTTCTTCTTTACCAGCAGAGGGCTTGTCTATCTTGTTCTTCTTCAGCATGCAGTTGGTTCCAGCAAGCATGGCTTCAGTTTTGCTGTTTTCAACTTTATTCTGTTGTCGTGCACCAAGGAACCAATGTCACTCAGAAAATCTTCCAATGATGACGACTCGTGAAGGGTAGAATAGGCCTTCAGCAACCCATGCTTGCCCTAAAGGGCGACTATGCTTGTCGTAAGAGGAGACTAACGGGATCGGGTGGTCAGGCTCGCTTACTTGGTTGACACATGTCATCTGTTCCCAATTGCGCAGATCGATGCTCATGTTGCTGATCAGTGTATTGTCTGGTCCAGACTCGATTATTTACAGACCGCCACCATATATCTGGAATATTGCTGAGCTCCATCTTCGTATCTGGAGGAGATGTTGCATATCTGACCTAAGAGAACGAGATGGTTTGTACACATTGATGAGTTCACACAAATATCCAGGTGCCGTTCCACTTACACACTGATACGTAAGGGAAAGAACTTTGTAATCAACCCGTGTCTGTACAGGTGGCCAATGCACAGATCTTAGTATTGGCGTGATATGATCGTACTTGGATCTGGGTGTCACTATCCTGGCTGCCTCGTCCTGTATCTTCTGTAGTCTGTGAATGTGTTCTTGGTTTGCACTCAAAAGACTGTTGCAATAGTCAAGCCTAGATAGTAACATGGTGCTGCTGCCCTACACCTTCAGAGATTCTGGGTGAGAATGTGACGAATGTTCCCGATGTTGTGCAAATGGTAGTGACACTTACTACATAAGTCAGCTACATGCTTTCACAGTCCAGTTCCGATTTAAGAGTCCTTTAGGAGAGCTTTATTTCTTCTTTACCAGCAGAGGGCTTGTCTATCTTGTTCTTCTTCAGCATGCAGTTGGTTCCAGCAAGCATGGCTTCAGTTTTGCTGTTTTCAACTTTATTCTGTTGTCGTGCACCAAGGAACCAATGTCACTCAGAAAATCTTCCAATGATGACGACTCGTGAAGGGTAGAATAGGCCTTCAGCAACCCATGCTTGCCCTAAAGGGCGACTATGCTTGTCGTAAGAGGAGACTAACGGGATCGGGTGGTCAGGCACGCTTACTTGGTTGACACATGTCATCTGTTCCCAATTGCGCAGATCGATGCTCATGTTGCTGATCAGTGTATTGTCTGGTCCAGACTCGATTATTTACAGACCGCCACCATATATCTGGAATATTGCTGAGTGCGGCGTAAAACTAAACTCACTCACTCACTCCAATGATGACATTGGTGAGGTAGGATTCTGAAGAGGAAGTCGTGGCTATCTATGAGGTGACCAAGTGGCTTTCTGTACATGGTGAATAAAACCAGCCCCAACACAGATCCTTGTGGTACACCACACTCCAGCAACACTCTGTTAGGTTTGATATCATCCATGGCAACAGCTTGCTGTCTTCCTGATACATAAGGGATGATCTACTAGTGAGATCCTGAGATACCGAACTATGACTGAAGGCGATTAAGGAGTGTGCAGTGGTCCACTGTGTCAAAGGCTGCTGTCAAATCTAGAAGAACCAGAAAACCCAGTTTACTCTGATCAACTGTTTGTTGAAGTTCGCTGACAACTCTAAGTAAGGCTGTCTCCGTGCTGTGACCGACACTATAAGCAGACTGGAAAATGGGTTCAAGGAGATTGGATTGGATTTCATAAATTCAACGATGCGGTACTTAACAGCTTTCAGTAGAGGTTTTGATATGTAGGGAAGGTTTGAGACAGGCCGATAGTTTGAAGATTTGTATTTGTCCAGGCTAGGTTTCTTGAGCAAAGGTTTTACAACTGGTGATTTGAAACATTCTGGAAATACTCCTGCTTCAAGACTTTGATTGATTATTCTTCTTATTGTAGGCAGCAAGATATCTATCTATAACAGCTTGGTGGGAATGGGATCACAACTTGTTTGTTCACAGCAAGAGATTAGTTTCATGGCCTCTGTTTCTTCTAAGGGTGTAAATCAAGTGCTTTCAACTTAGCCGTCGATTCAGCTTCAACTACACCTTCAGAGACTCTTGAAAACTCCCAACGACTCTTGTCGATCTTGCCGCTAAAGAATTCAGAGAATTTACTAGCAAGGTATTCTTTCGGAAGGCTTTCCTCAAAAACTGAACACTTGATAGAGCAGCATCCTTGGGTTGTTCAGATTCGACAATATCTTACCCTTGCAAAATTCTGACTTACAATCCTTGATAAGTTTCTTTACATTCACCCGACTTGATTTATACATCTGACGATGTATTTCATGTCCTGAATTCGTTCACTTTCGCTCCATAGTTCGCCTGTCTGCTTTGGCTTGCTGGATCTTCTTATTGCACCACGGCATACCTAGTTTTACATGCTTCTGTTTTCGTGTAGCAGGTGCATGTTTGTCAAGAAGGTCCTTGGGAGTTTTGTTGTAGAGGTTAGTTAGTTCATTGACATCAGTTGGAGGATTTGTAAGCAAGATGGATTTCTGGAGATCTGACCTAGAATGTATTACGTTTAGTTGGAAGTATCTCAATCATCTGACAGCATTCTGGGATTAAATTGGTCATTCCTTTCACCGATCTGCCCCGTGGAACTAGAAATATAAGGCACTGTCCTCATCCTTATCATGTCTGGATCTTTGTGTCATTTAGAGGACATTACTGATGTGTGAGTAACAAAACTGATGTCCGCCATACCATATTCAGACTGCTACAATCAGTTGCGATGTGTTTTCAGTAGTACAATTGACTTGCATTTGCCTGTACATGTCACTCATACACATATGCTTATATTATACCATGCCACTCTGCATTATTATAGCAATCAGGAAGGGTTCGCTCCTTTGTTGTTGTCTGTTTCTCTTGATTCCAAGGGAAAGGTCAGAAACAAATATTATTTGGTGAATATACATTAACTGGAGTAGCAGTGATGGGATTTTATAGCTGCCATGATATATTCAATACATATTTCCATCTACTAATCTTAAGTTCGGATTTAGTTCAAACATGAGTGAGTGAGTGAACTCTTAAAGTCACATCAGCAATATTTCAGCCATATCGTGACTAAAACAAGATGGAAATCCATCAGAAATACATGTAAATTATAAACACCTGTCAACGAAGAAGAGTAAAACCAACTATCATATCACAGTAATTAATATGTGAAACTAGCGTCTGTCTCTAAAAACTTGTTCAAATGAGAAGAAGACAGTATAAAAATGTGCTATAGTTTGCCAACAACGGAAGGTAGATCACCATACTAGGAACCATGGGGACTTACAGTTTAAAAGTTAATGTTTTTAATTGAATGCCCGTGGTACATTAATTACTCTGCTGTTGTAACAGTGTGGTTTAAATTACAGTGAGATCAGTGGATGGGGGTATTGTGGTCCTCGCATCGCTCTCTCCTTGTCAGCGTCACTTCAGTCCCTCAACCAACAGGAATGACACCCCTATCAGCATTTGCTCCACTGTCTGCACGACGTTCCTATCCAGCCACACAATATATGTCCAATCAGTGTTAAACGTCACAAAGCAAACCATCTTTGATGCCCTCGTCAGACCCGATTCTGTGGAAGACGTCATGCGCGGCATTACCTCATTACTCAATGACGTGGAGTGGAAGACGTTCGTTGTTATAACTTCATCTTATGACGGTAGGATATAGAACACCCCATACTGAACAAACTTTAAATCCCATTCCATTGTCTGCTCACTAAAGTATTTTTCAGGAATGGAGCCATCAGTACCAGTTTCAACTGTAAGACCCTGACAATCACCAATTCTGGATGTAATTTAAGTAGGGTAATATCCTCCTAACTCTCCATTCCTGAAACATAATGGGCCTGGGCTCCATCAAGTTTCAGGAATGTTGAGTTTTTCGGACATTACCCTCTACATGATGGTCGTTAAGGAAAATGTCTTGATAATAAATAATTGAAAGTAACAATTTGTGAATATGCGATGAGGAATACATCAACGAGTTACGGACATAATTTAAACCTTCAGACACATGACCCACAACACAAGGGATAAATGTAATATACATGCGGACAAAAGAAGTCTATTGTCGATATAACAGATATGAATCTCGTTACTGAATATCACCATTCAATGAATCAGTACACAAAACTATGGTAATATGCTCACTACATAACGCTATTTACATTTTTGACTTCTCTGTTAACAATTATTTTGTACATTTTGTGTCAACCGAATATATTAAAATTAAATGCTCTATCCGCACATTAGAAGAAAAGGTAAGGTCATATCCCATGAAGTGCTTTCTAAATGTATTTGTTTACAGTTTTGACTGAACTGTCTGGCGGTAGACTGGCTTCGATCAAGTTACTGCTGTATATGATAGATGATCTCAACCATCCACTTGAAAGTATTGACCTCGCCAGTATCTATGAGCTGCTTCCGGAGGAGGACCTCAACTTTCTTGTGATGTGTCCCTCCGAATGTATATCGAAACTCCTCAATCAGGTAGAGTCTGGGTGTGCTCCCAGTCCACAGCTAAATGTTCGTTTCTGGACAGTGTTTTATTTATTATCATGGTATATGAGAATCTTTAACAATACCAAAATGAGTTTATGCTACGGGTATTACATCTCCTGTAGGTAGAAAGTACTTAGTTGTGCTACCTCCGATCTCGATGCAGTATAAAGTGCCGTTTTGGTAATTTATATCAGCTAATAATAACAATACACAACAGACTATTTTTCAAAACAATATGTCCCTGGAAGGGTGATCTGCCTTGGGTTGCTGGCGATCTATAGCCCTTTTTACTTGTATTGTCCCAACTGGGAAGCCAGGTTTAGAGATAAATACTAGTAATATAATCTAGTTGTTTTACTCTCCTTCGTTGACGTTTTTATTATTCACCTATGACTTAATGTAGTCACGATGTGGCTGAAATATTGCTAGAGTGTTTTTTTTATTTGAACTCACTCACTGAATTTGATTCAAAACAAGTTACTTCACGGGGTCATTTATAACGAACTTTATGCGAACTATGTATCGGTTTTTTACGTATACCACAAATTAGGCAGGGAAAATAACATCTTTATGACTAATATATGCTGAATTCAAAACTACATGAAAGGAAGAGTATGGTTTTAACATATACAGAAGAGTAGATGGTATGAAGTGCATACGTGTTTCTGGTCAGGCTCACCGGATGGATTCAAACTCGACAAAGATGGAATCAGCTGGGAGCTCGAAATGGCTGGTGATTCCTTCTTCCGGAAGTGCCATGGATATTGCTCACAGTCGTGAGGCACTAAAAACTGAGGGTGTTGTGTTTCTGGAGTTCATGCCCTGCTCGAAGTATTTTGCACCGCTGGTAAACAACTGTTTGGTGTAGGCACATGCCTGTGCTATTGTTGTGAAGTGATTTCCGTGTCAAAGAGAAAGTATGTCACACTGCGTCATTACAATACGTAAATTTGTTGACACCATCCAAGGAAAAGAAATTGTATCATGACTGAGCTACGACCATTGTTCGAACTTTTTACCACTCTTGGAAGTTCTTAGGTGCGTATGACATCATGTTTCGAAGTCTGGTAGCTACTATTATATTTTCAGAACCTGGAGATTATCGCCGAGCAAAGGAGTAATATGACAGAACAGAAAGTTGAACAGATACAGAGGGTAAATGTTCTTGTGCTATTGTTGTGAAGTGATTCCAGTGTCAAAAGGAAATGTCACCCAGCATTAGTACAAATTGTAAATTCCTTTACACTCAGCACTTATCATGACTGAGATATAAACAACCTAATGAACACTCTTGGAAGTTATTAGATGTGTATGACATCACTTTTTCGAAATTTGTTAGTTCCATTATATTTACAGAACCTGGAGATTGTCGCCCAGCAAAGGAGTAATGTAACAGAACAGGAAGGTAAACAGACACAAAAGGTAAATATTCTCAACATCCAAAGCTAAAGCGTGTGACAGATTAACATCATTCCTGCACTATAACGACGGGGTACAACAGATTGTACTAATGTGGGAATGAAGTAAGGGTCTTCAGAATGAACCACTTAAACCACTAGACCACATCACCGTTCCCCAAATCTAAAGTGTGACTCGTATGGTTCTGGTGGCCACATACAGCATCATGTAGCTTTGGGTTGAGTACATCGCAGTATATTGACATAGTTCGACTGAGACATAAAGTTTGAACCAACACAAGAGAACGTACAGTGTAAAAGCCCATTGCTTCTCTGTTGTAATGAGTAGTTTTGCCCGTATATGACGACAGTAGTATCTGTAACTGTAACGTCTTAGTGAATATTAAGTTGAAACACACAGAAGGGAAATTGTGTTGTGTCGGTATTTTCTGGATTATTTATATGTATTATTTTATTTCTGAACTTCACCTCGATATATTTTATGCATCAATGCTATTTCCTAAAAGGTCACATGCAACGCAAAACACAACTTTGCTGTTTCTGACACCTTTCTCTATGGACCTTCCAGGAACGCAGTGGTTCACCATCTCACTAATTGGATTCTTATACCAGTGTCACGCTTGCTTGACAACGGTATATGAATCGCATCATATACAATAAACCAATAAACAAAGTTGTTATCCATTAAGAATCTTATTACTCACCATACTTCTAAAGTGCCAATCAAGCAGGTCATCTCTATGTAGACAATATGAGCCCTAAACCTATCGACAAATGAACCAGCCAATCAAAGACTTCGTTACACTTGTGTGGGTTCGGTCTCCTGGGTGCTTCGTTTCGAGGAAAGTAAACCCAAGTACAAAGTATTGCACTTTTGATTCGTTACGGTATAATTTTGTCTATTTCTTCACAATCAGCAATGTATATTATATGTCATGAATAAGTGATAATTGCGTCCTATTTATGTTTCGGTGGTTTTTTGGCATGTGGTCTTTAAGTATGCAACAAATTGTGCTGAGGCAAATTCATTACACATAAGGGCATGGGGCGTCTAATAAATCTTATCTACTCAATTCACTACTGCATAAGAAGAATGAAGATATGACTGCATACATTTGCAGCCTCCAATCGTAAGGGACTCCGTCGTTCAAGCTAAGCTCCAAGTGCTCAGCGAAAGTCAAACTGGGGCAAAGATTGAAACTGTGGGCTATATTGGAAGAGATAACTCCGTTGAGGTCAAGCATCCGCTCTATCATGTCAACAGTTACGGATTTCACAACCGAACGTTAACTGTCGGGATTCTAGAGGTATGTAATATACACACGTCATAAATGTGTTGCTTTGTTCTGTTGATATTGTCATCTGCGCAGCTGAAGATCGAACTGAGAGAATCACACATTTTCTGATTTGACAACGGAACGTTAACTGTCGGGACTCTGGTGTTACTCCTATTGTGTTGCTTCCTTCCAGAGTGTTTAAAGAAAGCGCATGAGAACATAATGCTGAAAACATTGAAGTTTGGACATTCGATTTACGTGCAATAGTATTATGTTGATCTATTCCTTTGTGCGTCAGCATCGGCTGTTTGAATGTATACATCAACTAAATCAAACTCTGTCGGGGGCAGAGAGGCTTTGTTTAAACCCCATCGACCAGGAACCGTTAACACAGTTCACTTACACCTTCATTGTTGCTTTGTCTTTTTATAAATGCTCATCAAAGTTTGTTTTATCTACAAACGTATTCAACGACCGCATTGTTTAAAGTGTGTCCCTGAATGTCAAATTCTGCGTTCATGTTTTTGGGTTGTGTACTCTGTAAAAAGAGGCGTTGCGTTAATCTAGCTTATTTTCAAACGCGAGATCCATGATATTGCTTTAGTGTCAAGTTCAGGACAACCACCGTCCAAATATTTCTAAACCCGAAACCTATGTAGACAAGCCATATGCGACCTTCTCTTTAACGAGTTGTGTCTGTAAAACCATGGAACGAATGGTAAACAATAGGTTAGCATGGTATCTTGAAACTAATAACCTTCTAACAAATATTCAATGTGGTGTACACAAAACCGTAGTACCATTCATCAATTGGTACGACTAGAATTCTTTGTTAAAAGTGCAAAAGTGAAAACAACGCGCGGTATCGATATTCTTTGATCTTGAGAAAGCTGACGATACCCCCTGGAAGCGTGGTACATATATTTTAAAGGATTTACATGATTTTGGTTTGAGGGGCTTTTGCGTCTTTATATTTCACGGTTTTTGAGCGACAGACAATTTCAGGTCCGATTGGGTTCAACCCTGTCTGACCATTACTATCAGGATCAGGGTGTACCACAAGGAAGTATTTTGTCTGTCACATTGGGTAGTACTAGAATCAAAAGTTTATCCAAGGTTTAAAAGATGGGTCACATTTCTGTGGATAATTTTAATATTTCTTGTCGTGGTAAAATATGCATACTATTGAACGACAATTGCAGTTGTGTTTAAAAAAAATAAATGAATGGTGTCTTGAAAACGGCTTTAAATTCCCAAAGTCCAAAGCTAATTGCCTTCACTCTTGTAGAAAAATTATACCGCATGAGGATCCGGAACTATTTTAAATGGCACTCCCTTCAAAGTTGTGAAGGAGGCAAAGTTCGTGGGTCTAATTTTCGATTCCCATTTAACCTTTTTGCCTCATGTATCAAATCCCTAAAAACTAAATGTCTGAAAGCACTCGATTTACTGAAAGTCGTTTCTAATTCCCTGTGGGGAGGAGATCAAGCTTCTATCCTACACCTATACAGATCACTTGTCCGTTCAAAGCGTGATTATGGCTCAATCGTCTCTTTCTTGCCTTCAGTGATTACAAATATTTCTTGTAAACGTCCACTTGTAATTGAAATTATTGAACTGTATAATGATCTTGGTACTGACCAGTTCGACATCGTCTTCTGTTGGTTACCCAGCGACGTTGAGATTTCTGGAAATACAATGGTCGATCTTGTTGCCAAGGCCAGCAACAAATCTGCCACACGACTTCTTATTCCATACACTGATTACAAAGCTAGCGTTAGAACTTACATCCGTGATCTGATGCAGAAGAAATGGGACACTCAAGTAGGTATCAATAAATTACACGAAAAAAAACCGTATATTGGTTACACTTACTTGAACTGTCAGTCCAGAGTTGAAGAGGTTATATAAACCTATATAGGTTACACTTACCTGGGTTGTCATTTCTGATTTGAAGAGGTCATCATGAGATGTCATCATGAGATGTCGTATTGGCAATACTAGATACACTCAGAATATTTATTGAAAGGCGAAGATCCTTCGTTTTGTATCCCTTGTGATGAACAAATCACGGCCTAGCATGTCCTGTTCGACTATGTTGAATATTCCATTCCAAGAGATATACTTTTCAAACCTCGAAACACGAAGGATTTTTTTAAAAATAATAGTTCTCATTTGATTATCTATCTATCTATCTATCTCTCTCTATATATATATATATACATACACACACGCACGCACGCACGCACGCACGCACGCATTTCTGGTGGATTTTCAACTTGTGTTAGTCACGATATGGCTGAAATATTGCCGATGTGACTTTATATATTAACTCATTCACATGATACCTTTTTGTTATTATTTAATCTGCATTCCTATTATTTATCACCACCACAGTGTACATCGTCTCGTCAGCCACCCTGTTTCTCTTTGTCATTTCCATTAATTACTATCTACCTTCAGTTGTTGGTGATCTATAGCGTACTTTTATATTATGTATTGTCCACACTGTGCTGTAGTTTTAACTTCATATACTAGTTGTAGACTCGACTTGTGATACTCTAGTTATTTTACCGTACTTTGATGATGGGTTTTATAATATCTACATGTTCTGTATAATCCTGTTTATTCTCGTCACGATATGGCTGGGATGTTGCCGATGTGACATTAAATTATAACTCACTCACTCACACTCCATTAAATACTGTATTGCCTTTATTGGCCATCCGCCTTGGCTGTGTCTGTCACCACATCAGCTGTACAAGGAACTGCTATTGTTTCCCTGTCTGCCCAGTGTTGAGCCTTTCTCTACCCATTGTTGTCAAAAACTGTATCTATATGCTCACATCTATCTTGTCAAAGTGGAGTCCGGTATTCCGACTATCTGTGTTGGGACGACCGCGAGCAGGAGGATGCCGCTCGGAGGTAACGTCCTGGGGTTGAGCAGGAAGTCTGCAAACCTCATTTATGTATACTCCTTTGTCATGTCTTGTGTGAGCAACTAAAGAAGTTTCAGCCAAGCCCAAGTATGCCTTCGTGTTCGTCAACGTGCAGTTCGTCCTAATTCTTCGTCTATGTATTGTTCGTCAGACTATTGTGTGTTTCATTCCGAGTTGGTTCCCCGGTCGACCAAAACGACGAGTTGACAATATTGTAATACACAAACTTATACTCTGTTAACGTTCATGAAGTCGACATTACATAGGTGTTATTTTTGTCTCTGTGACAGTTGTTTATAATATGTCTGACGAACGACTGCATAAACCCAAAACAACACTTGCGAATGGAAATATATGTTATGTAATAGCAGCGATGCCAAATTAGCACCAGGCTTAAGTAAAATCCTCGGTTAACCCAGACATCGATCTTGCAGAACTAAACTGTGAAATCAATTAAAACTAAATACCCTCAAAACGCTAAATATTTAGTCCTGTGAAGGTCCGGGTTAGAATAGGCCTTCAGCATCCCATGCTTGCCATGAAAGATGACTGTGCTTGTTGTAAGAGGCAACTAACGGGATCGGGTGGTCAGGCTCGCCGACTTGGTTGACACATTTCATCGGTTCTCAACAGCGCAGATCGATGATCATGCTCTTGATCTGTGGATTGTCTGGTCCAGACTCGAGAAATTAGAGACCACCGCCACATAGCTGGATTATTACGGAGTGCGTCGTAAAACTATACTCCCTCACACTCACTAAATAATTAAAACATAATACTGAAATATTGACGGTTTTAAGGTTATAACCACCAGAATCAATACAAGGTGTTAAAAATCCGTCAGTACGTAACACAATCTACGTTCATGAATTTCCTGGTGACAATCACGTCAGCCTCTATTACCACATAATAATATGAACGTATGAATCGCAGCTATGAGCAAGCGAACAGTGGATTTCAGAACGTGGTTCATCGTGTGGAGTAAACGAAACATGGAATTGTTGAAGTTATTCACGGGACAGAATTACGAAATATATACATCGTATTCGTGGTATTCTAATGCTATTTCACAACAACGGTTTCGTATTCATACAGTGGCCGCTATTTGTGATCAAGAAGGTGGAGAACGGCGCTGTCAGGTTCGATGGTCTTTGCATGCAGCTGTTGCAGGAACTGGCAAAACAACTCAATTTCAGGTTTCAGTATTTTTTAATATCTTTTAATAATTTTTAAGATCTGTGTACTCTGCGTAGTTAATCATGCTTAACTTAACACGGGTCAAACAAAGCTTTACCGGAACGTATTGAAAGGTTTTGACTATACTTTGTTTGTGTTTGGTAGTTACAGGCTGGTGGAGCCCAAAGACAAGGAGTGGGGGCGGGAAGTCAATGGCAGTTGGACGGGGCTGGTCAAGCTGCTTATTAATGAGGTACGTTACAGTCATAATACATAATCTGTTATTGTAGAGAATGCGTTTATTGTAGAGAACGTGGGCGAATAACAGTAGATGTTGACAGTAGAGAACCAGCAGTAGATGTTTATAGTGGAGAAAAAAAAAGATTATACCTCTCACCTGGCCATAGTGCTAATTACCTGGCTCACATGGCTCACATCTCTCACCTGGCCATAGTGCTAATTACCTGGCTCACATCTCTCACCTAGTCATGGTGCAGTGTTGTTGTAACCAGAACTTCTTGGTTAGAAGTGAGAGTGAACAACGAGAATACTTCATTTCACCCTTTTATACCCCTCAGTCGCTTGTACCATGAGCGAGAAAAGCATGCATTTGAGTCAGCACGTGAATTTCATGCTAACTGCATGTGTATATAGATGTAACTGGTTGGCTTCTCCGTTTGTATCACTTTTTGTTACAATCGACAATTATTTTTGTGGTGCTTGATTAATGTTCATGTGTATACATGTACAATGTTTCAGGAGTGAGTGATCAAGGGGCAGTATGTTATATGTTGTATTGTAAAACTGTAAATAAGGAAACTTTGTATCGGAGTCATTGCTATAAGCAGTATACTTCTCAACATAACAGAACTTCAGCCAGCCGACAGGAATGTATGTTTTACACACCTTCCAAAGTTTGACAGTTATACCGAACCTGGTCCGTATTTAATGTGCATACCTACAGCTGACTTACGAAGCGAAGGTTGTCCTTTCAGGAAGCTGATATGACTGTGGCACCGATGGCTATAACAGAGAGCAGAGCCACGGTCATCGATTTCACAGTGCCATACTTCTACACCAATTCAGTACTTATTCTCAGCACACAAGATCCACACAAATGGTTGACCCTTCTATACCTGTTCCGTTACGAGGTTCTTGTTTGTATCCTCGCCTCACTCATCTTCTCCACTGTCTTCCTCTTCCTGATAGAAGAAGTGACACCAGTTCGTTCGGGGACGGACGGCAGGCCCACGGAAATGCTGAGTCGTTATGGAAATATACTCTGGTATCACTTTGGAGCTCTTGTGGCAAAGGGTAAATCAAAAGTGTTCAATAATAAAGATTCTGAAATAGAAACTTACTTCAGTTGAATAGATTGCGTATTGATATACGATTCACTTTTCTATAAGTCGTGACGCTTTAACTTGTTACTTTGTAGTTCTTTCGTCATAGGTATGCTTCTTGAAAAGAGAATTATGTGAATAAGATATTAATAAGATTTTTACTCTCATTTACACATAAATATGAAAAATGCAGCATAGATTGTTCGGTTAGTTCTGACTAGGCTCCCCATAACATTAGAGACTTTGCTATACAAACACATGCGCGCACGCGCACACACGTACGTACACAAAAACACACATCCAACCCAAACCCCAATGACGTACCCAAAAGTAGGTATCCGGAACTTATCGGTGCTCGATTTGATTTGAAAGCTTCAAATCAGTGAAAGTACATCAGGGGTCCAACCAAGAGACATAGAATCATTAGAGTCTCAAATGGTAAATATTCAAGTCTAAATAGAAGTAATATGCCAAGGAGAAGTTAACAGGTTGCGACCTTATTTTTTTTTTTTTCAGGAGGGACATACCTTCCAGAAACAGAGTCCGGACGCACGGTGCTCAGCTGTTGGTGGCTTTTCGCTGTGATAATGGCAACTATCTACAGTGGTAACCTCATAGCGTTCCTCGCTAACGGACGAGAGAAACCGCCTTTCTCCAGTCTGGCTGAGATGGTGCAACAGGACACATACACGTGGGGGTTTGTGGGAGGAACAGCACTTGTCACTCTCTTTCAGGTCAGTGCATGGGAGATGGTTGGGTTTATCGTAACTTTGATTGTGGTGAGATAGATTTTTATATCACATTCAAAATTAGTGCAGTCATGTGTGAACAGATGCGTATGTACCATCTTATACTGGTTGACATTGTAGGCCTTACAATTGTGAGATACCATGCCGCAGATAACCTAACACTAACACCGAGCTCCAATCCTTCTGTTGGGCGGCAGGCAGGGTAAAAATAAGAACCATCTTTTAATAGATTTTGGTATAATGCGACCAGTACATCGAACCCCAGAACACCACTGGTCCACGGAAACCGTTTCGATCTTTGGGGAATGTTTCAGCATAAGTATCTGTTTTACTGTTGTATGCGCCATATGTAAGCCATATCTTGACTGACTTCACACGTTGGTAGTACCAGCGTCGCAAAAACGACCTTTTACTTGACGAGTCCTTAAACATTATCCAGTTTAGCCTTTATCGTCAATGACACATTATCAGACACAGTGACTCACATGTTGCCCTATCTGAAGGTTCACCCTCTTGGTGTATTCACGCTGCATTGAACCTCATTGATGACGATGCTGTCTGTACATGGTTTACACTGTTTGTTGATGATACAGTATTATTTATGTCACATACGAAACGTGCTTTCAGGACTCCAACATTTCCGACTATCAGAAAATATGGCGACGTGTAAAGGAAATGACAGCAAAGGATCCTGACTGGTTGAGTCAAAATATCAACAAGCACCTGGGCCGAGTAGCCGAGAGCCAGTATGTCTTTATTTCAGGCGAGTCTATTATGGAAATGTGGGACGATTCAAGGCGGTGTAATCTACAGATACTGAATGAGGAATTCCGTTCCACGCCAATTGCAGTTGGCCTACCCAAACACAGTGAACACGTTCATGTCTTCTCCCATCAGTGAGTAATGGTTTTCTTGTATTTGTCATATTTTAAACTTGCCCATGGGTATGGGAACGATTGAATGTACCCGTTCATCAACTTAACAGCACTGTTGTTAAACTGGATTATGATGTCAAAATTTGGTAAATATCATATCATATTCACTGTACAAAGTAAGACGAGGGAGATCATATCTCTAAATTTTGTTTCCCGTAAATTGCCTCTTACGACAAGTATGGGTTGATGAAGATGAAGGAAATATAGGACATCAACGTGCGATCCCGTTAGTCACATCTGACATCATTCTTTGCTGAAGGCAAATTTCAGTCTTACATGTGTCATCGTATGGGACTAAATCAAAGATGGATTAAATAAACTATTGCAGAAATCTTTATTCTTGTATGAGTGTATGATGTACAAATGTTCGGTCCAAATATAATCGTTATACTCATATTCACAGAATATTGAAGGTATTCGAAAGCGGCCTGCTGGATCTGTGGTGGAATCGGTTGAAACCCAAACATCAGTGTCAATCTCTCAGTAGACAAACACAGAGAGTGGATCTATCAACATTGCAGAGCGCCTTCTATGGTGCAGGAGTGGGTGTGGCCATGGCACTCTTAGTCCTTATTTGTGAAATAATTCATAAACGGAGATGTAAACCAAGTCAGCATAGAAAGTCTGAGAGTGATGAAGAAGACTCCATGAGATCTGATGCTTCATCGTAGAAACTACCCCATCCAGACATAAAAGCCAGCACCAGACCTACGAGAGTACTAGTGTTGCACAGGGGCCTTACGAAGCCATATCACCTGTAAAACCTATCTTGATTACAAATCATAAATTCACTGACTTTTTAGTGTTAGTTTCTCTTTCGGTGGCATTTGTGTTGCTAAAGCATTCAGTTGGTTGTTCACTAATCAGTGTGCACTATGTAATACAAATCGGTGTGTTATATTGTATATTATATACTGTGTAGTACATGCAATAGATATTCAAGAGTTACTGCCTTGGTTGATTGCTATGACGTCTCTTCGTGCCCATAATGCGATCAAGCTTGCACTAGTGGCAGGCTTTCCTGACATGTGCTCCCAGGCATGGTAATAAACAGCTTATGATATGAGGAACCTGGTTGCTCCCACTGAACTTTAGCTCGCTATTCAAATGATAATTCTTATTTAGTCAGACAATATTTCTAATAAGTTTGGCCATAGCAAAGCTAGTTATGAAATCTTTAGAGTCTACCTTTACACGGTAGATTTTCCAAGCATGGTAGGGTTGTAAAGAAGTGAAAGGTTAAATGTTTGGATGTTCTCAGTAGATCACATACTGTTTTGTCAGCAACATGATACATGTTTATTGCATATGTTACCTAACTTGAAACGGAAATAAAAGACCAGAAAGCTCTCCTAAGACTAAATAAGATCAGTCGACAGACATTTTTTCTGCGTTTGAAGAGTTACTTGACGTGGGAACATGCCGAGACTGAATTCTAACAGTCTACCGATCTACTTCACCATAATACATCTAAAGCTGACTAGTCATTGTATGTTGTTTCACATATCAACATGCATATGAGCATACAGCAGAGCATGTCATACATGTTTTATGTAATTGCTGTACGACCTCACTTCAGTCCACTGGGTTCCTGCTCAGTGTCTACATCCAAGTCTTTCATCTACGTCAACACACAGCTCGTGTCACAGTTGAACTATTATATCAGTCAAAAAGCAATGTCATGCCACGGCCTTTCAGATCTCCGGATCTGAGCCGGATAAAACACCTTAGAAATCGATTCGTAAGAATGCATGCCAATGGAATAAATATCTACTTAAGGATTGACTGTGCACTGCTTTCGTTGATTGATTTTTAGTTTCATACCTCAATGCGGATTCTCTCAAAGGTTTGCGCATTGATTTTTAGTTTCATACCTCAATGCAACGAAAGCAATACACAGTGAATCCTTATAATTAAATTCAACAACAAATACTATAGGCTTCCAACAATACTTAATTTAAACATAATCAAATTCATCGAAACATATCTTTGTTGCCACCGATTAACATTTTCGGTGTAAGAATTCGGTAATGACGTGACATGACTCAGGTGACTCATTCACATAAAATGACATGCCTACAAAACCATTAGCCAATCAGCATACAGCACCATCAAACAGCTGTCAATCAACCAAGCTAACATCGGGTGGCTAATCAGAGCGGAACAACACAACGTGACGCGTTCCTGTAACGGCAAAGTTTCAAGTTCAAACATTTGAAAGACACAGTTTGAAAAGTGAGAATTGGAAATTAACCCTGATGACATGAAGTTAGTAGAACTGAGGTTGTTAGTGGCAGCAGTATTTGCGCAAGTGGAAAGAGATTGTGATGTGACTGAGATTGCGATGCCATGAACTGATGTTCCAACGTGCGCATGCTCTTGTCGAGGCGTTACAACGTTATTAACGTTCACGCATAATTTTGAGTTGTTTGTTTATGTTAACCACAATGTATCACTTCAATGTTTATCCAAAGTTCATGAAGCTACCTGAGTCCAAGGGAATTCCTTCGCCGACATTCCTCAGGCCGAAAGTAGTCTGGTTCGGAGGGCGTGACTTATTTTTTTAGATTCATTGGGAAATGAAGTCAAAAGAAATGTTCCCAGTTAACCAATCAGATTGCCAGAATTATAATGAACACAATAAAAATTTAATTATTTTCGACAAACCAAAGCACAAATGATTCATACTTTACATATGGGTTTGAACGACATCGATGTCCCGATTTTACTGAGCCCAGTTACACACATTTGCGTCTTAAACATTTATACATGGCAGTCCTTACATAGCAATACCGCTGTGTAATCTGCCCTCTTGGGTTGATATCTGAGTGTTCACGCTGAACCCAAGCAATTATCACTTCTTTGCATACAGACAAATCCACGAGTACACGCCTGACAACACCAAAGTGTTAACGCCAACAAACGTGATCATTAATGTTTTAGAAGTGGCGCAATGGGCGCTAAGAAGTGATGCAGTACACTAATGGAGGCTGCACACGCTGACGGATACCAACATGAAAGTGTAAAGTAGGTGTATGTCTTTTTTACTTTAAAAGAACAGAATCAAATTTCAGCGGTGTGTTCTGTATATGAAGCCAGATGTGTTATTGTGTGCGTCTTTAATCGACTGTTTTGTGAGTTTTTGACCTTGATAATGACATGCGCCACTATGCAATGAGGATGTCAGATCACTCTATCACATACTACGGTCATTTTCAGGGCTTCAGGACAGTAATTTGTACCATGCGCATAATCATCTTACTGACGTCCACATATTCATATGTATGGACTCTATCACTGGGTGAGTTAACTTACATATAAGTATAATATATACAGAGAGAGTGGGCAAGTTTAGTTTTACGCAGCACTCAGCAATATTCCAGGTATATGGCGGCGGTCTGTAAATGATCGAGTCTGGACCAGACAATCCAGTGATCAACAGCAGGAGCATCGATCTGCGCAATTGGGAACCGATGACATGTGTCAACCTAGTCAGCGAGTCTGACCACCCGATCCAGCTAGGCTCCTCTTACGACAAGCATAGTCGCCTTTTTATGGCAAGCATGGGCTGCTGAAGGCTTAATTCTACCCCGGACCTTCGTGGGTCATATATATACAGAGAGTGAGAGAGAGAGAGACTTTTTTCATAACGCCATTAGGACGTTGCACAAAATTATTCTCAAGAGTGATTTCTTGAGTTTTGGCAAATAAGCTGTTTACAGGCTGACTATCTAACTGTGTTTAATCCCGTATTATCGGCTAGTTAAACGTCCGATAATCCTGGTTTGAATCGTGTAACCAGTTCGTTTTTCTATTCTCATGATTCCAAACCAGATATTTTGCTGACCATTGAGGGGTATGAGAAATGCCCGAATCCTGTTGTGTGCCATAGAAATGACTCGGTCAGGAATCGGCTAAATGTGACAAATTGGCTGATCTCAGCAGGGGAGCAATTTGATGCGTTGAAAGCAGGTAATGTTTTTCACTCATTTCGAATCTCCATAAAATGTATGATTAGTTTTCTTAATTTCTTATCATGTTTTCCTTAAATCTGTTGATGATGTGTTTTCATTTTCAACTATTTCGTTAAAACTGTCTTTGTCTTCCCTACGGTTACACAACAGAAAGTGGGGAGATCACGTTACAAGTCATGCCAGAGTGGTGTTTTATTCAACCAACCACAACGCTGCCAGTGAGATCGTGAAAGCGGAGGTCCCAGTGGTTTTACTCTGATTATGCTACTTTGAACAGGTTACAATGGGGCTTTCCTGACTGATGCTTTCCAAACAACTGCCTATGCCTCACTTCATTGGGATTCAAAAAGACATTTTAGAATTTGTTCTTATTTAGTTTACATTTTTAATTGCGAAATTTGTCAAAAGCTTTTTTATAGGCACTCTGGAATTCAACCATGTTCTGCTTGACTGTATTGATTTTTCTATCACACTGGATAAATAGTTCAGGGTTCATGCTAAGTGTGACGGCAATGCATCATGGTGATATAACTTCAGTTGCTGACAATAAATAGCCTGCTTTATATTCTATTGTCATTTATAATTAATCTGTTACGGGATAATTACTGGTTTTAAATTGAATTTGCCATAAACTAGTTGTTTTACTGTCCTCACGGACGGTTTCTTTTAATAATTTACCTTTGTAACTATAAAATTATAACTTTTTTGTTGTCACGATATGGCTGAAATATTGCCGATGTGACATAAGATCTAAACTTATTCACTGCCATGGAATGAATGCTTACTGCTCCAGAATGTTATTGTCGTCTTCCCGTAGATTACATAATTTGTATTTCACGCGTGTGTTTTTAGTGGTAGAACTGACTTGCACTTGTGTGTACATGTCACTCATACACACATGTTTATGGTATAGTAAAGGAGTTCGTTCCTTTGTTGCCTCTTTCTGGTTTGCTTTTGGGTGGAAGGCAAAATGTCAGAGAAACAAATGTTATTTGGTCAATATACATTCCTTGGAGTAGTAATGAGGGATTATTAAATTAACATGATATACTGGTAATAAATACATATTTCCATCTATATATTTCATGTATTTCAATGCAGAAATGACTAACTGCTCCAAATATGGATTCAGGCATATATACAGGATTTAGGTAAAACGTAAATGTTTTTTTTCTGTTTTGTTGTTATAAATGAAATACCTGTAGTACATTACTCCTACTGGCAGTATTATAGCAACACTATGATTTGTTACAGTGAGATCAGTGGATGGGGATATAATGGTCCTCGCATCGCTCACTCACTTCAGTCCCTCCACTAACAGGAATGACACCCCTCTCAGCCTTTGCTCCATGGTCTGCACGACGTTCCTATCCAGCCACACAATATATGTCCAATCAGTGTTAAACGTCACACACACAAAGCAAGCCAACTTTGATGCCGTCTTCAGACACGATTCCATGGAAAATGTCATGCGAGGCATCAGGTCAATACTCAACCATGTGAAGTGGAGGACGCTCGTTGTTATCACTTCATCTTATCAAGGTGGGCAAGAGAACTATTACCTACACCTTTGATGAGGTCAATAAAGTGATGATAAAAATCTGAAAGCAACAATTTGTGAAAATCCGATTTCTTGGACGCACATCAACCAGTTACAGACATACTGTGCAACTGCTCACAATAAGAGCTAATGACGAATGTAATATACATGAGGATACAAATTATATTGTTCATATAACAGGAGAAGACATCTATTTTCTCATGTCCCGTGAGCATCCTGAAGGTAAACCAGTAAAATGCTCACTAAATGACATTACGTACATTTTTATTATTCTGATCAGATTTATTTTCATATCTGTTTCGACCAAAGACCATCAATGTTATAAGAGAATATTCCACCGGAACATTAGTAAAATACCATGAATTACTTTCCAGTTTTGACTGCGCTATCTGGAGGTAGACTGGATTCGATCAAATTACTGATGTATATGATAGATGACCCCAACAATCCACTTGAAAGTATTGACCTCGCCAGTATCTACGAGCTGCTTCCAGAGGAGGAACTCAACCTTCTTCTGGTGTGTCCATCCGACTGTATACAGAAAATCCTCAATCAGGTATTGTCTGTAAACTTCCAGTATGTTCCCAGTTCAGCTTTTATTGCATTCAACCTTACTTTGATTTGTTTTCAATTGTTTTCAATTTTCTTCATCACTTAATAGAATTTATGACAATTCCAGAAGCAGAGATTAACGTCTACGTCAGGTTCTAGGGTTTCCCGTCTCAAAGCATTACAATGTGTTGTATATGCAATCTATCAGGAAACAATAAGAAGGCCAAGTAAACTGCTCTTTCACTGTGTCATTTAGAAGAAACTTTATAAGAAATATGTATAAGACATAAGGCCCCAGGTGCCTGCATAAAAAAACATCATGTGCTTAATGCAAGTCTGCATGACAAGAAGACATTTGTAAGAAAGGCATATCAAAGCGTGGGGTGAGTGAAGTGCATGCGTGTTTCTCGTCAGGCTCGCTGGGTGGAATCAAACATGACAATGACGGAAGCAGCTGGGGGCTCGAAATGGCTGGTGATTCCTTCAACTGGGGGTGTCATGGATATTGCTTGCAGTCGTGAATCATTCAAAACTGATGGTGTTGTGTTTCTGGAGTTCATGCCCTGCTCGTTGTATTATTCTCCACTGGTAAGCATCTGTTTGATGTAGGTTTGTCCTGTTCAGCAACCATTGGGGTGGGCCCTTCTACAGTCAGAAGATAGTGTGAGAATTGCCGTTTAGTAACCCATGCTTGTCGTTAGAGGTGACGAACATATGCCTGTTGCTACAGATGGTCGGTGACGCTGATTTGATTAATCCTCATTATCGTATCTAAGCTTTGAAGTTCTGGATTATCTATCTGTGGGTTGGCTGGTACTCACTGGCATCTTTTAGTTGGATTATGTCTGAGTGAGGTGATAAACAGCTGAAAAAGGAACATGCAAGAAGAAATAATGCATTGTTACTGTTGTAAGTGATTTCCGGAACAATAAGAAAATGCTTGATGTCACGCTACATCATTACAGTGTGTACCTTCCTTAGCATCTCCCAAGGACAGGAGCTCACATTCTGAACTTATACTGAGCAATTAGCATCTACATCAGTGTAACTTCATCCCAGTGAGCACCCTTTACAAGGTATATGACACCATATCGCGGAATTTGTTACAGGGCGGCACTATCGCTCATCAAACGAGTATTGTGACAGAGCAGAAAGCTGAACAGATACCGAAGGTATATGTTTACAACATCTGATGCTGTAGTGTGTGTGTGTGTGTGAGAGAGAGAGAGAGAGAGAGAGAGAGAGAGAGAGAGAGAGAGGGAGGGAGGGAGACACCAGGAGCGAGTTTCACACACTGTACACATGTGTACCCATGTGACGAGCAAACGCTTCAACCAGTTGCCTACGCGCCCGGTGTGAGTGACTCAAATGGTTGGGGTGTCGACACTATGGCGTCATTTACCTTTTCACTTGTAATATCCCTGTCTGTCGACATAGTTCGACTCAGGCTTAATCTATCAGGCAACAGCTGAGATACTGTCATGTCAAAAACTATTGCATAGCTAAACCACGTAGAATGGGAATTCGTAATGTGCTAATTTGATATATCTCCTATGTTTGAAGGATGAATTAGTAGGAAATTATTTTCTCTTAATGGTGTGTATCGAGAGTAAGCTGAAAATGGGGTGGCACTGTTAAGGGTATATAAGGCTTACTCAGTATGAACTGGCCATTCTCGCTGAAGTGTATCACGGCCACTTTACTATGGACACCAACGCCAAACTTGACGCCATCTTAGAACATCAATCCTCTATCGACAGTAAGGTTGGCGCATTAAGATGAGTTCGTCCAGACTACCCTTGATTTAAAGAAGTTGAAAGCTGAAAAAGACTTCGTCTGGGCCCGGGGATGTAATAACATCCAATACAATTTCAACGAAAAATCTATCACAACACTTAATATGGTTCTCTCTGCTTTGACGTTTTCGCGTTTGCACGTCGCTCAGACGTTACTTTCTGAAGAGCTCGACAGGCTGGCGAGAAGAAATAAACTTATTAAGATAGCAGATTCTTCTGATGAAGGGTGGGAGGCCGTCAGCAGTGAATACTGCGAGCAGACAATAAAACCGACAAGAAATTCAGACAAAAGCGTGCTAGGCATGCTACTTACTCAGCCAGTAGGTCTTTACGGAGATCATATACGTTTCTCCTTCACGTGCAGCTCGCTCCTAGTACTAGTCCTGCTTCTTCTGTGCACCCTGTCCAGTCCACCTTCGCGCATCTTTTTCGTGACAGAAGCCAGAGAAGAGGAGCATGTTTTGCGTGTGGAGAATTTACACATTTCAGAAGGGACTGTGCATACAACGCCAGCGGCCATGTCAGCAAGTGGAGCTGAGAGGTCAACCACAAAAAGCCAGTAACGCAGTTGACAAGGAGTTGGCAGTTAAGTATTCATGTCATTCTGATGATTCTAACTTAACTGACAATTATTATGAATATGAGCAAGGTACTTCTGAAATCTGAGTTAGGGGCCGTCTCAAAATCAACATTCACTGTTGGAAAGATATTGGTTTATCTGAATTTGTTCTAGATATTATATCAAATGCTCATAAAATTCAGTTTGTACTACAACCACCTCACGTGGTTTTTTTGTGTTTTTTTTGGAAAACAATAAATCAGCCCTTACGTATTCTACTTTTGTTTCTATTGAAGAGCTCCTCAAGAAAAATCTCATCAGCAAGTGTGTCACAGCTCGTAGAATGGTCAGTCCACTGTCTGTGTCCATGCAGTCTTCAGGAAAGAAACGTTTGATCCTTGAGCTTTCACGGGCTAACAAGTTTGTTCATAAGTCTAGTGTGAAGTACGAGGACTGGACCACATTCCTACCGTATGTGAACAGGGGTGACTGCTTGATCGAATTTGATATACATTCTGCATACCACCGCATCGATATATTTTACCCTCATACTGAATACCTTGGGTTTGCATGGCGTGATACTGGTGGTGATATATGCTATAACAAATTCTTTGTCTTACCTTTTGGTCTGACTTCAGCTGCTTACGTATTCACGAAGATTACACGTCAGTTAGTTAAGAAGTGGCGTTCTGATGGACACCAAATTGTTACGTTTTTGGACGATGGAATTATGTCCGGTGCTTCAGAAGATTTAATTTTATCACAAGGTGCAGCCATTAAAACCGATCACGTGTCTTCAGGGTTTGTCCCCAACGTAGAAAAGTCACTGTGGCATCCATCGCAATCTATTGAATGGTTAGGGTTTGGATTGGGTACAACGTGTCTAACCATGTGCATTCCTCAGATGAAGATAGTACTTTTTAACTTCTTCTATCTATCTATCTATCTTGCATATTCTAAGGTTGCATCCTAGACGCGTTGTCGTGAGATCTGTTGCTAGTGTGGTGGGCCAGGTAATATCTATGAAACCAGTTCTCGGACCAGTTGCTCAGCTGATGACTAGAGCTTTGATTATCGATGTAACCAAAACGTGGTCGTGGGATAACAGAATAAGATCCTGTTATCTCCTGTAAGTGTTGCACAACTGGAATTTTGGCAGATCAATACAGATAAATATGTGTCTAGATCTCTTATTGAAACTAGCTTGGTTAAGTGGATTGTTTACTCATACGCCAGTGACAGTGGTTTGGGTGGATTCAGTGATGACGTTGATTGTGTAATTTCCCTTGGGCAGTGGAGCCAGGAACAAGCGAGATAGCGTTCTGCTTGGAGAGAACTGAAGGCTGTATATTTGGTGCTTGTCTGTTTGGTTTCTTTCAAGTGTGTCATAAGCATAACATAGATCTCAGCATTCTGTGCCTTCTTCGTAATGATAATTTACAAGCATATTTCCTCTGTCGACTTGTGGATTATGGTGACTGGGATATTGCAAACGTTGTGTTCCAGAGTATTGACAAGTTATGGGGTCCACATCAGGTGGATAGGTTTGCATCTCACCATAACGGTAAGCTGGAACAGTTTAACTCCCGCTACAGTAACCCAGGATGTGCCGCTGTGGATGCATTCACAGTCAAATGGAAGGAGACCCATGAGTTGGATAGTAGTTTTGAAGCTCATGGCGGAATGTAATGCAGTGGGACCTTTAGTTGCCGCAGAGTAGAAATCAGTTTACTTTGGGTCTTTGCTGTGTACAAATGCAGTCTTCATACCTGAGGTTAAGTCCCATGTGTATCGACCTACGTTGAAAGAATCATATGTACCCAGCATGATTAAACTAGGATTATTTGGTGAACAGGATTTCTATTTTAACATGATTGCATTGTTAATTGATTTTCGTTGATTCTGTACAATTGTGGTTTGCAGATGCATTTCATGATGCTTACCAGGGTGACCTGTCGTCTTTGCCTGAGGAGATCTGAACTTGCTACTGGGTTACCGGACCTGATGTGTCAGTCTAGACCTCAGTCTACTGTGAGCAAGTACCGTCATGATTATGATGCATGGAAAAGGTTGGCGAAAAGTCGTAATATGTCAGATGTATTGCCTATTGCACCGTTGCGTTGTGCCATATGCCTGTTGTCGGTTGTGCAGAGAAGTGAATCTATTTCACCAGTGGTAAATGCTTTCTATAGCTAAAGGCATGCTCACACGATTATTGGGCTGGCGAGTCCAAACAGATAATGTGCTTGCAAAACATATTTTGGAGGCAGCCAGGAGGAAGCTAGCTGGGTCAGCTGTGGAAAAGAGCCTGTAACTGTTGAAATATAAAACAGTTTATTCCATTTTAAAATTGTAGATCCAACCTTGTTCAATTTACGGACACTAACAATGTGCTTACTAGGTATTATATATATTACATATAGCACGTTCTGATATAGTGTTTTACAATTCCCATATGTTATTGTTTATTGAAAGGTCAAAAACTGATGTTTACCGCTTGGCTTGTGATTGGGAGAACAGACACGAAGCTTGAGCTTTGGCCGGTTGAATGCTTGGAGAGGTATTTACATACTGCTTCCATTAATCCTGAGTCAGTGTACATTTTTGTAAATGTTACTAAGTTCTCAGGACGGTACGAGTTGAGGAGAAACAACAAAGTTAACCCATGTCTTATACTAGGTTGCGAGATATATATTTTAGAGGCTTTGACACCGTTTGTTAGTGATATTAAACGGTATGGTTTGCACAGTCTTCGTAGTGGAGGCGCACCTGTCGCAGCTAATAACGGTATACCAGACCGTATGTTCAAACGTGTTCGATGGCGTAGTGAAAAGGCTAAGGACGGCTATGTTAAAGATAAGCTGTAAAAAAGGGTTAAGGTGTCTCTGTCTCTTGGTCTCTGACTTTCCTTGTTGTCTCTCCGAGCATACTAAGCAGCACGTCCCATTGTTGATCATGGATGTGTTTTTGTTGGTATTGAGTGTATCGATGTTATGTTGGAGAAAATATATTTCCTACGTATGAAGGGCGAATTAGTAGGAAATTGTCTTTTCCTAGAGGTGTGTAACGAGAGTTTGCTGCCAATGGGGTGGCGCTGTTAAGGGTATATAAGGGTTACTCAATATGAACTGGCCATTCTCGCTGAAGTATATCACGGCCTCTTTTCAACATGATTTTTCTTTTCTTTTCTTTTCCTCAATACGTTTGTTTTTCATATTGAAACTATGTTTATATGTAGCAGGTGTTGGTTACCCGGGTGATACATGTAAGATGCGCATGTGTTATGGCTGCATACCGGCTGGTGAGCCATGATAATACGTACAAGTTTGTATATTGAAATGAAGCGAATTTGTACAAAGTATACCACTGTTGAGCTGAAGAGCCGTGATAATAATTTTATTTATGTATTGAATTGAATTAAGCACAATACATTTGTATATGTGGTATGCTGAAGAGCCATTATAATACTTCTAGTCACGTATGGAATTAAATGAATTACGATATATTTGTATGTATGTTTGGGTGAAGAGATGTCATAATACTTCTAATCATGTTTGGAAATGAATGACTTACAATATATATGTTAGGCTAAGAGCCGTCATGCTATTCATGCATTAACATGTATTATGTTCTATATGTTGCTGGTTGAATGTAGATGTATTCATCACTGATTGCATATGTCTTGGAGGCTGAAGAGCAATTATAATACAGTTACTTTGAAACATGTTTTATGGCTCTTGAAGAGTCATTATAATGCTATGTCAGAGAGGAATATATATTACAATCACTGTATTTACTCATTACTATTGTCGATGATAGCATATTGCCCTGTTTGAACGACATTATCAGAATGAAATTGTCAGGTAAGGTGTATTCCTACACATGTAAAGTACCACTTATCTCAGGTGAACATTGTCTGCTGTAGACCCTCCAGTACAGGTTGTTGTTGCATACGTTGAGGGAACACGGTTCCAGAGTTTTCTTCGTGGAAGTTCATCTTTGGTTTTACGTGTCGGGCTTCAGCAACAGACTGTTAGGTTATATTAACACGTATAATACCTTGTTTGAGTGAAAGAATTGTCAGTGCGATTATGAACAGATTGTGACATGAAAATAAACTCGGCCGTGCATATTAAGCAGGATGTCCCAATGTTGATCATGGATGTGTTTTGTTGTTATTGAGTGTAACGATGTTATGTAGGAGAAATAATATATCAAATACTTTGCTTCTCACCTTCACCTCGATGTTATTTATGTATTAGTATCAGGTCTCTTACATATACCACAAATTGTGCTGAAACGTGTTCGAGACATAAGGCCATGGGATATCTTATATATGTTATGTACATGTATATTCATACATTTGCAGCGGACGAGCGCCAGAGATTCCTTCGTGGAAGCTAAACTCCAAGTGATCAGCAAAAGCCATGCTGAAACGAAGATTAAAACCGTGGGTTACATTGGGCACGATGACTCCGTAAAGGTCAGGCATCAGCTCTACCATGTAGGCAGTTATGGATTTCACAACAGAACGTTAATTGTCGGGACGCTGGAGGTATCTAAGTTACTTATGCAGATAATGCTGAAAACATTATTTTGCTGTTCACTTTACTTTATGTTATTGGCAGTTTGTTATTGTGTTGTTACATTCCCCTGTGCATCAACACCGGATATCTGACCCATCAACATTAAGTATATCAACTCTATCGTAGCTGGGTAGCTTGCTTTAAGCTCTATGGCTCAGGAAACGTAAATCACGATCCCACAGTTAATGTAAACGTTCTTCAGTGTTGCTTTGGCCAGGAATAGATGATAATCAACGAATTTGTCATTTTTTTCCATTAACGAAATAGCACAGCATCTGTGTTAAGATGCTGACCTCTTTACATTGTTTACGGGATGACCCTGAACGTCAAATTCTGGGTTTGTGTACGTGGGTTCTGTATCCCAGCAACAGAGGTGTCAGTGTATTCTAGCTATTTTCAAGTCCGAGATCCCAGGCTTGGGATACACACAGTTTGGTTTGGATGTTGTTTAACGCAACATTCCCGCTATGTGAGGGTGGTTTTAATACACAAAACGAAACTCCGTTGGAGTTGATGACATTACAAAGTTGTAGTGTTTTGTCTCAGTACCAGTTGTTTACAACATGTGTGAAGAACGACTGCATAAACTCGGAGCAACACTTGCTGTGGTCGTTCTCGCTTGTTCAGTATCTAAACCATAATGCTGAGACGGAAAAGTTTGGTTGAGTTGAGTTTCACGTCGTATCGGCACTCTTTCAGTATAGTAACGGGACCAAGTCTGCATACATAGTCAGACTTCGTGAAACCATAGCTTAACGCAGGCATCGATTTCGTGCAGAAAAAATGAGAAATCAATAACTAGTAACACAAGAACAATAAATTATTAACAAATAATACTGTGCCACAAACGGTTTAAAGGTACAATCTCCAGAATCAATACAATTGGGTAAAAAGGTGACAGCAATCAGTCAGTAAAAAAATCTCCGCTCATGAATACAGAGCATTATTGGTATCACTTGTCTAGGACCCTCAATGAAGGTTACTCTAAACAATGGAGAATGAAAAGAATTTTAATTTTACGATATTTTACGAGTGCCTCGGTCATATCCCGCCACTGCTGATCTCAAGATCACAATTCAACATCCACAGCTACAAAACACTATGAATATTCATCGCAGCTATGAATATGGGCCATCAGTAGATTTAAAACATGTTACATCGTGTTTTGAATGAGTGAGCGAGTGAGTGAGTGGGCATTGGCAATATTTCAACCATATCGTGACGAGAACATTTAGCACTAAAATGGAATACGTGTATATTATGTACCCTGTCGACGAAGGACAATAAAACAACCAGACAATCACAATTAGAATTAAAACCAACGTGGAACGTTAAAACTAACTGTACTATTTGGACAATACAATATCAAAAACACGCTATTGATCACCGATCACCATTCTCGGGTCGATGCTACCTGCATGGACCCTAGCTTGATTTACACCATCTCTTCCGCTGCTGGCGATTGTGCTCAATTTAAGCCAATGCCAAAATAACAGATATACTGCGATTAAAAGTATGGTAGAACTAAACTGACTTTGAACTGTAGGGACTTAAGTACCCCATCGTCTTTTGTAACAGGAATGTTGTTGAATTGTTGAAGTTAGAAATGTAAGAGATGAATGTGAAATATATATGTTAAATATCGGTGTCAAAATGTCCATGAAATTTAATGGTGTTTCACGACAACATTTTCATACTGATACAGTGGGCGCCATTTGTGATCAAGAGGGTGGAGAACGGTTCTGTTAGGTTCGACGGTCTTTGTATCCAGCTGTTGCAGGAACTGGCGAAACAACTCGATTTCAGGTTTTGGTCTTTTTTGTTATTACTTGTGAGCTTGTGTGTGTCCGTGTGTTTGTGCGCGTTAATAATACATGAAGTATAACGTAACTGTGCAAGGTCAAACAGAGTTTTAGTAGAACGTATTGAAAGGTTTTGACTATACTTTGTGTTTGGTAGTTACAGGCTGGTGGAGCCCAAAGACAAGGAGTGGGGGCGGGTACTCAATGGCAGTTGGACGGGGCTGGTCAAGCTAATTAGTAATGAGGTACGTTACAGTCATAACACATGGTGTGTCCAGAGAGACAGTGGAGGATCAGCAATGAATGTTCTTAGTATCGAAAGTGGATGATCGGCAGAATTATTACGGGTAACAACGTCCTTGTTTTATTCTAACGGAAAAACATAATTGTGCATAACATAACTTTGCATAAAATGACATTTACTGTACAAGTCATAAAACAGCCCTAAACAGACATGTAGCAAGGCACATTCGATGTGCATATCTACTATTAACCTATTAACCGAAGTATAATGGTTGTTATTTCCACACTTTCAGGAAGTTGATATGATTGTGGCACCGATGACTATAACAGAGAGCAGAGCCACAGTCATCGATTTCACAGTGCCATACTTCTACACCAATTCAGTACTTATTCTCAGCACACAAGATCCACACAAATGGTTGACCCTTCTATACCTGTTCCGTTACGAGGTTCTTGTTTGTATCCTCGCCTCACTCATCTTCTCCACTGTCTTCCTCTTCCTGATAGAAGAAGTGACACCAGTTCGTTCGGGGACGGACGGCAGGCCCACGGAAATGCTGAGTCGTTATGGAAATATACTCTGGTATCATTTTGGAGCTCTTGTGGCGAATGGTAAATCAGCGGTTTTCAGACATTCTAAACTACCATTAGAGTTTTGGTGCATAAAAATTACTTTCATTGCATCAATTATGCATTCACATTCACTCATCGATAAATCAGTATGTTGTAATTGATCATATGAATATTTCTAAATAGGGGAATTTGTGAATAAGCTGTTAATCAGTGCATTTTAGCTTTTAAATACTATTTACAGATATTCTTGATACTGTTTAGGCTCCCAATCAGAGTCTTTGTCCTCTTTCAGCTCAGCCCTAACTATGATTGGGAAGTGGAGCCCTCCCAGAATGTGAAGTCTAAAACCCTGCATCCTTCTGCATACCCCAGAAAGTTATAAGGGCTGTTTTCCAGGCAGCAGACCCAGGTGCTCTCCTGATACTACAATCTTTGTTAACATGTACAGCGGTGTATAATTGTATTACAGGAGGAGCATACCTTCCCAACACAGAGTCCGGACGCACGATGATCAGCTATTGGTGGCTGTTCACTGTGATAATGGCAGCCACCTACAGATGTAACCTGGTAGCGTTCCTCACTGACGGACGAGAGAAACCGCCTTTCTCCAACATGGCCGAGATGGTGCAACAACACACGTACAAGTGGGGTTTTGTGGGAGGGTCATCACATGTTACTCTCTTTCAAGTGAGTATATGTGAGATGATTGAGTTTATCGCAATTTTGAGTGAGATCACAGACCTTCGTCTAGTGGAAGAGACGCTGTATGCACTGGTATACGGGTATGGTTTCAAATCTTTAGGCAATGATTTGTACGACATGTTTGCCTCAATGTGGGATGTACTGTATGTAAGTCATATGTTGGCTGATTTTACACGTCGTACCTATGCAGGGATCGAAACGGATCTTTTGCTTGACGAGCAAATATATCTATTTTTAACCTTTAATGACATGGCAACCCATAATGTTATGCTGTCCGTTCTTGATTTTCAGCCGATGATGACCATGACAAAGAAGACCTTCGGTGACGATACTGTCGGTTGTTAATAGAAATATGTCATTTTATTATTAATTGTTAACTGTTATTTATCTATAAATGGGAAACTCTATTTGTGTTATGTTTACATTGTTTGTTGATGATATAACACTATATGTGATACATACGAAACATGTTTTCAGGAATCTAACATCTCCGTCTATCAAAGAATATGGCAACGTGCGGAGAAACTGGCCACAAACAACCCTGATTGGTTGAGTCAAGATGGCGACAAACATATGCGCCGAGCGGCAGAGAGCCACTATGTATATATCGCGGAAGAAACACCGTTGGTTATGTGGGACGACCCACGCCGATGTAACTTAGAGATGCTGAACGAGAAGTTCAGCCCCACACGATATGCAGTTGGTCTACCCAAAAACAGCGAACATATTCAAGACTTCTCCCAACAGTGAGCACCACTGGTGTTGTGCAAATTTTTAGTCTCGTTAAATTTTCATTCATTGAAATTGCAAATCATGGAATGATGCAATAGGAAGGTTAAACGTATGTACACACGATTAACAAAATGAAATGAAATGGTATTGAGAAATAATAGACCTGCAAATCATTAAAGGTATGTACCCGTGGTACAATCGTGCAAAATGTGTGGCACTGATGGAAAATCAAGCAAAATCTTCAAGCCTGTTTTGGACAGTGAAACTGTGTTCACTAACGCGCATGTCCGTCATGAGCATGAATGCAAGCTTCTACATGTCCTTGCATGGACCAAATGAGCCTTTAAAGTTGTTGCTGTGTAGCGTTTTGCCATTCTTTCTGTAACGTTTGCTCAAGTTCATCCAGAGTCTGGAGTTATCATGAAGACACGACTTCCAATGATGTCCCAATCATGTTTTATGGGATTAAGATCAGATGACCTTGCAGGCCAGTCCATGTGTGTGATCATCCATGGGCGGGCATTATCATCCATAAAATGAAGTTAGGACCCGATTGATGTACCAGAGGAATGAGTACGGGGAGGTTTGAACCGGTCAGGCTGCCTGTGTGAAATGTTGAGAACATTTATGCCATACATTTTGCATGTTGTTTCTGAGGGTGGTTGTGTTCGGGCGATGCTATCAGTGCTATCAGATAAATCAATGTTAAAGTCACTACAGGTTGTGTATTCTTTGAATATTTACCGTTCAGTAACATGACGGCTAAATTCGCTATCGAGATTGATGAAACTATTATTTCTGAAAATACCTGTTGCTTATTTTTTTGTGAGGAGTATACTTTGTATTTGTTGCTACCAGTTGGGCGTCTTGATAGCCATAGAAGTATTCACCATTGTAAATTTAGAAACCGGGTAGGAATATAACGTCTTAGTGATAGCCACCTATTATGGTATGATGCTAAAAGATTTACAGCCCTGTCCTCATACATCAATATGAACACAACAGAATTATTTTGGCAAACCAAAGCATCAGATTGGGGGTGTCTAGGAGAAAGCGTGGCTTACTTTAATCTTCTAAATCTGAAATAATCCCTCGGTAAAGCAGCTATCTGTAAATAATTCTGTCCGAACTAGACAGTCCAGTGATTGAGCATTGATCTACGCCAGGTCCATGACTATCGATCTCGATAGTCACATCGAACAAGAATTACTCTTTGCTGAAGATACATTACAACCTTGTACAATATGTCGTCCTTTGGTCATACTGACTCGAAAGTGAATTATATTACTTCTTTAGAAATCTTTCTTCTTGTAAGAATGTATCATTTATACTTCATAATCACCTTTACAGAATATTGAAAGTGTTCGAAAGCGGCCTCCTGGAACAGTGGTGGAATCGATTGAAGCCCAAACATCAGTGTGAGCCTCCAAGTAGAAAAGCAAAGAGGGTTGATCTTTTGGCACTGCTGAGCGCCTTCTATGGTGCAGGCGTGGGTGTGGCCATGGCACTCTTAGTCCTTGTGTTTGAAGTGATTAAAAAACGACGACGTAAAGAAACACAGCAAAGAAAGTCTAAGATTGATGAAGATGAGTCCATAAGATCTGTTACTTCATCGCAGGAACCTTCCTATCCAGACATACCTTCCAGCACCTGACCGAAGACAGTGTTGGACAGGGGCCTTACGAAGCCATATCATCTGTAAACCTATCTTGATTACAAATGATAAATTCACTGACATTCTAGTGTTAGAAGTTACTCTTTCGTTGCGTGGCATTTGTGCTGCTAAATCATTCAGCTGGTTGTTCAGTCATCAGTATGCAATATGTCATTCATGAAATGTAAACAGCAATGGCCGTCGCTGACAGCACACCGTTTCACAAGACTAGAAAGTTTACAATTGTCAAGTTGAGGTCATGTGAATTGTCCTGTATCACTGATGCTTTACGCATATAGCTGACTAAGAAACGGATGTTTTTACTGATGTCTCTCACTCCCTCACTGCTTGCTCGTGGAAGAAAATTCAGTGAATGGAATTGGCGATTTGAACATTATTGAACGATAACATGTCATCACTAAACCTTCACTCAGAGAATAATTTCCCAGCTTGATTCTGTCAGTGTGGACAGAATGTTGATAATTATGTGCTTACAAAAACATATCCGGGAGAATTGGGAGCACAGCTGATGTCCATAGTCCACTTCACACACTGATTTTCCCAGTAAACTCTATATCCCATTTCCTGTTATTTCCTTGGGTTTGCCGTACTGGATAACTGTTTGAAACCTAGACAGGTCATATTTCTGCATTCAAGTGATTTATCAATAAAGCAATTTTCTTCCATAGTTGTACTGCGGAATATGGTTGTTCTTTGTGAAAGGGATTTTGTTGTACATTTGCTGGTCTCAGCAATAAACTAGTAGCTTACTGTCAGAATATTATGGAGCTTCACTTCTATTCAAATGATGAATAACTTCCGGTTTTATCAATGCGGAAGTTCATTGTCGTACATGTCAAACTGACACAGGGAAGGGGTGGGGATACCTGATTTCGAATAGATTTTGTGAGTTCGATGCATCGCCTCAGATCTGCCTAAAAATGTTAATTACTGACAGCGTTTCCCTTTTTGGACGTTCAAAGCAGTTGAAAGAACTATTTTCTCCAGTAGTAGGCTTCTGCTGTTTGTTGACCTATCCATATAGGGATTATGTTTTTCCTTTTTGAATTATTTCAGTTACAAAGCATACATTCTTGTCCTTTCTGTGTGTGTAATAGTACATCCTACCTTCAAGAATGGTTCTATAGAATCATATCACACCACTAACAATAGTCAAAACATAACATGGCACTCTCTCCTGCTTGCCGAAGGACAATATACAAGCTTTGTTTGACAAGCGCGGTATACGGGTCTAGCTAGGGGATTAACAGCAATATATGAGAGCGGGGAACGCTATGCATTTAGTCGTTCCAACAAGATGCTGAGGAAGTCTGTGGTAATGGAGAGAGTACAGTTTCTCCAATCACGGCTTGAATTTGACCCACCGATCCTCTAGGACGACGATGTGGTTCAATGGAGTGAGTCCCAAGGAATTGAAGATCTTGCTCCGGCACTGAGTCTTCCGTAGATTCACAAGCCATCCGTGTTGAGTTAGTAATCTGATGATGGAGTCTGGCTCTAGTCTGAGCTGACTAAGCTGTCCTGGTGAGCTTGAATTCCGTCGTCCAGGTAAAATGCGCTGTGAAGTCCTCGCTGATATAGGTAGGTGACGATGGGCTTGATGGCCCGAGTAAATAGTCACGGGGTCCTTCAAAGACGAGGTCTAACTCGTTCGTAATCCTCCAGTGATGAAGATCCCATCAAATCCTCTGTCTTTCCGCCAAATTTGAGTTTACCAAATTTTAAAACGTAGTATTTTTGTTCTTTTAAGGTTGGCTGAATATTTCTTACAATCCAGATAGGGTCTATGCAGGTAGCAAAGACAAGGTGAGTCCCCATGGCCCCTAGTATGGTGATCTACTTTCGGTTGCTGGCGATCTATGGCCTACTTTCATAGTGTGATATACCCTATAGTTAAAATGATTTAGATTTAATTAATACTTTCACATGTATCATGTGCTATTCTAGTTTGCTTTACTTTCCTTCGTTGACAGGACTTTATAATCTATCTTTAGTTACTGTTAATCTATATAATGCTTTAGTCACGATATGGCAGAAATATTGCCGACTCATAAAGGAATTAAATAAACTATTATAGAAATCTTGAATACAAGAATACAAGATAGTTTGATGTACAAATGTTCTCTCAGTATGTAATCTTTATAGTCATATTCACATTTGCGGAATACTGACGGTATTCATGAATAAACGGAGATGGAAACAAAGTCAGCAAACAAAGGCTTAGGGCGTTGAAGAAGACTCAATGAGATCTGATCCACACACCCGACAGAAGACAGTGCTGAACAGGGACCTTACAAAACCTTCTCACCTGTAAACCTATCTTGATTATAAATTATATATTGCTTGACTTTCTAGTGTCTGACAGTTACTCTACGCTCGTCGCGTGGCGTTTGTGTACTATGTCATTCAATGAAGGCACGTTTGAAGAGCTTTGTTGCCCTAGCAATAGACACTACAAAACGTTGTTTTCAAAGATTTATGTTAACTGTCACAAGCATTTCTATGCACTACAGTAATGAACAGTTTTTGTTTTTGTATTGTTTTTATTTTTGTTGTTTTGGGGTTTTTTTTTGCTTTGGTTTGTTTTGGTTTGGGTTTTTTTGTGGGGGTGGGGGGTGTTGTTGCCTTTTATTTGATTATATATACTACATGTACTGGTGACAAAGTTACAGTTTGTGTATTTTATGATTAGGAAATATTCAAGATTTTCTGTCATAGTTGAATGCTTCCACGTCTCTTCATGACCATAGTGCGATCAACTTCAGTAGTGCCACGCTTTCCTAGCATGTACGGCCAGACATAGTGACAAACAAATATCGATATGCGGAACATGGTTGTTCCAAATGAAATTATCTATTCAAAGGATAATTCTGACTTAGTCAGACAATAGGCATATCATGTCTGTTGATTTTGGTCGCAACAAAGCTGTATGAAATCCTTTGCGACCATGTGATACAAATACGCGAAGATCTGAAATCCTTCTGATCCTTCAGCAAAGTTTAATTTTCTTTTGGCCTGAAGATGTCATTCCGCCCAGATGGGCAAGGTCAATACAGCTGTCTGCTTCTTACCTGAATGTCTAACAGACATGTCTCGTTTATCTGTGCGGAAATCTAGCTCTACGAATATTCTTTTCATATTGAGAAAAGGTCTTGCAATGTTGTTGATTAAAATGCAACTGTACGTATAAAAGTAACTGTATGTATGGTCACCAAGTGTAGTAACAGGTGTCTTTGGATAAAAGACTGAAGTCTCAGTTTAAGGTCTCCGAGGAGTTGTCAAGAAGCTAAAAGTTAAACGTTTGGATGTTCTCTGTGAGCGGGTAGATCATGGTACATGTTCTTTTGTCAGTAAACCTAGCATGATACACGCTGAATGCTTTTGTTACCTTATACTTAAACAAATGTAGAGAAATGTCAAGAAAGTAAACAGAAAGCTTGACGAAGAATAGATAAGGTCAGTTAGACAATGTGTCTGTGTTTGTAGTATTACTCGACGTGGGAACATGCCGGGACTGAATACTACCAATCGCAACTTCACCATAATACGTCTCAAACTGGCTAAATCTTGTCTGTTGTTTCACACCATGTCAACGCACAACAGACAACACCAAACACGTGTTATGTGATTGGGGTACGACCACACTTCAGTCTAATGGGTTCCTGCTCAATGTCTACATCCGAGTCTTTCATCTACGTCAACACACAGCTCATGACATTGTTGACATATCTTATGATTCAAGAAGCAATGCCATCAAACGGCCTTTCAGATCTTCGGATCTGAGCCGAACAGAGCACCTGGGAAATCGATACGTATGAATGTATGCCAATTGAAATAATCATCTACTTTCAACAAACCAAAGCACAAATAATTCATGCTTTGCAAATGGAAAAATCGATGTTCTGATTTAACTGAGCCCAGTTTCATGCATTTTGTCTTACACGGGTGTATATATCAATCTTTACTTAGTAATACTACTGTGTGATCTGCACTCTGGTAGATGACACGAGTGAAACATGAAACAACGATTTGCTGAACACAAGCAATCATCACTTCTTTGCATGCAGACAAATACACGAGTACACGTCTAACAACATCAAAGTGTTAACGCCAACAAACTTGGTCATTACTCTTTTATAAGTGACGTAATCGGCGCTAAGAAATGATACAGCACACTAATGGACGCTACACACGCTGACGGACGCCAACATGAAAGTGTAAAGTAGGCGTATGTCTATTTGAGTTTGGAACAACAGAATCAAATTTCAGCGTTGTGTTCTGTAAATTAACCTGTGTGTGTTTTTATGTTTGCCTTTAATCGACTATTTTGTGAGTTTATGTGCTGACTGACTTCCATTTTGGTATTCCAAGAGCAGTAATAACTTTATGTAAACAGGTGTCACTATGCAACGGATGTCAAATCATTCTGTCGCCTGTCACGGTCATTATCAGTAATGAGATTTCGCCAAGACTCTGAAACGGCCGTTCGAGGATACCAATTTGTATCATGCGCATAATCATCTTATTGACGTCCATATATTCGTATGTTTGGGCTCTATCACTGGGTAAGTTAAATTCATAATGCTGTTTGTATCTGTAGATACATTCACACGTATTGTGTATTGAGGTGTTTTTAACTGTATAAGTGTTTTTACAAGGTTTTTCTATAATGGCGTGTTTTTCAGTTGTCATTGTACTTTTAAAAAGCCCCCCATTAGCAACCATGCATACATGCAACATTCATGTAAGCATTTTGATGATACTTACCTGAGTATGACTCCTGTAGATGCACGTTGATTTTCTTTTCAATGTATACAGAGTGTTTTTATAACGCCATTCTTACGTTTCAAAACATTATTCTCCGCGTGAATACATGACCTTTAAGATGACAATTTCGAGATTTCTTGAGCGTTGGTAATGTCAATATTGATAAAGACAAGATGTTTACTTAAAAGCTGACTATCTAATTGTGTTTAATCCTGTGTTATTAGCGAGTAAAATAATTTTGTCATGTAACCGGTTCGCTTTTCTTTTCTCATGGTCCTTTACCAGGTATTTTGCTGGCCATTGAGGGGTATGAGAAATGCCCAATTCCTGCTGTTTGCCATAGAAATGACTCGGTCAGGGATCGATTAAATGTGACAAACTGGCTGATCTCAGCAGGGGGGCAGTTTGCTGCGTCGAAAACAGGTAACGCATTCATTCGACCAACAATAAGGCTGCCAGTGAGAACGTGAAAGCGGAGGTCCCAAAGGTGTTATTCTGATTATGTTACTCTGAACAGGTTACCATGGGGCTTTCCTGATTGATACCTTCTAAACAACTGTCTATGTCTCACGTCAGTGTTATTCAAAAGGACATTTCAGAATTTGTTTTTTATTTAGTTTACAGTTTTAATTGCAAATTTTGCCAAAAAGGCATTGTAGAATTGAAGCGTGTTCTGCTTATGTGTATTGATTTTTCCATCACAAGGGATGAATATTTCAGTGTAAATCTGTCAAGGATCTTTATTATAGTATTGATTATCACTTGATTTTTTACAAGAAGTATGCTTGTTTGATATATATTTTATAAATATTTTGTAAATAGTTAAATGATTGGTAGGTTAAATAAAAATCTGATATTGTTAGTGGCTGTATCTTCGAAGGGGGTTGAAGAACTGTAAAATTATTGTGCCCCGAGATGGTACGTAAGTCCCCATACAGTAGACGGGTTTGAAACTGTTTCGTCTTTATCACGTCATTGCACATGACTTGCACTTGTCTGTACATGTCACTCATACACACATGTTTATGGTATACTAATCAGGAAGGGTTCGTTCCTTTGTTGTTGTCGTTCTTTCTGGAAGGCGAAAGGTCAGAGAAACACATGCTATTTGGTCAATATACATTCCCTGATGTACATGTTGGTATTTTTAAATTACCATGATAAAATAAATACATATTTCCATCTATGTTATATGTATTTCAATGCACTAAGAAAAGGTTGTTCCAAATATGGATTCAGGCATATCAAAAAGACTTATTTTAAACGGGAATGTTTTGTTGTTGTTGTTGTTGCTGTTGTTGTTTAGGTTGTTGTTTCATGAATTCAATATGTGTGGTACATTACTCCTACTGGCAATGTTGTAACAACACTGTGTATTGAGTTACAGTGAGATCGTTGGATGGGAATATAATGGTCCTCGCATCGATCTCTCCATATCAGCGTCCCTCCACTAACAGAGATGACACCCCTTTTAGTCTTTGCTCCATGGTCTGCAAGACGTTCCTATCCAGCCACACAATATATGTCCAATCAGTGTTAAACGTCACACACACAAAGCAAGCCAACTTTGATGCCATCTTCAGACACGATTCCATGGAAAATGTCATGCGAGGCATCAGGTCAATACTCAACCATGTGAAGTGGAGGACGCTCGTTGTTATAACCTCATCTTACCAAGGTGGGCAAGAGAACACTGACTATTACCTACACCTTTGATGAGGACAATAAATTGATGATAAAAAATGAAAGCAACAATTTGTGAAAATCCGATTTATTACAAACACATCAACCAGTTACAGATATACTGTGCAGCTGCTCACAATAAGAGCTAATAACAAGTGTAATATACATGAGGATACAAATTATTTTGTTCATATAACAGGAGAAGACATCAATGTTTTCATGTCCCATAAGCATCCTGAAGTATAACCGATAAAATGCTCACTAAATGACATTTCTTTGACTGTTCTTTGATTTATAGTCATATATTGCATCGACTAAAGACTATCAATAATATAAGAGAATATTCCATAAGAACATTAAAAAATGTCAGCCCATGAAAAACTTTCCAAATGTCTATATTTACAGTTTTGACTGCACAGTCTGGAGGTAGACTGGCTTCCATCAAGTTACTTCTATACATGATAGATGATCCCACCAATCCCCTTGAAAGTATTGACCTCGCCAGTATCTACGAGCTGCTTCCAGAGGAGGAACGCAACCTTCTTCTGGTGTGTCCATCCGACTGTATACAGAAAATCCTCAATCAGGTAGTGTCTGTAAACTTCCAGTATGTTCCCAGTTCAGGGTTTCACTGTATTCAACCTTACTTTGATTTGTTGTTTAGAAACCTTTTCACTTTTCTTCACCATATAACAGAATCTATGACAATTCCAGAGGCAGAGATTGACATCTACTGCAAGTTCTAATGTAACGAGTCCTGCATGACAAGAAGACATTTATAAGAAAGGCACACCACAGCGTGAGTTGTGTAAAGTGCATACCTGTTTCTCGTCAGGCTCGCTGGATGGAATCAAACACAACAATGACGGAAACACTTGGGGGCTCGAAATGGCTGGTGATTCCTTCAAATGGAAGTGTCAAGGATTTTACTTACAGTCGTGAATCATTCAAAACTGATGGCGTTGTGTTTCTGGATCTCATGCCCTGTTCGAGATATTATTCACCACTGGTAAGCAACTGTTTGGTGTAGGTTTCAGTAACTGACCAACCATTGAGGCTGGGTCCATCTACAGCTGCGTATCAAAAGTTTGTTCACTTCATAAATGGAAATGCTTTTAGTACTTTTACATTTAGGTACAGCTTATGCGGACAAATGAGTTCAAATGTTCAAATGTGCTTTTATCATCGTTGTGCGTTTAAACAACGTAGTAACATTCTTAACAGCCGAGGAAGAAATGCAGGAGCAGTGATCACATAATAAAGACAGATAGGTGAGTTATACTTTATTCCGTTAATATTTCATTTCTGGAATCACCATTTGTAAGGACTTACATAAACTATACTCTGAGTGAAAGATAGAACAGTCACAAATTTCATTACATCCAGAAATCCCTGTTAGTATATTTTTCCAGGGATGCTCTTTGCCTTTGGTTTGAAGCATTTGGGTAAAACACATTGTCTTGATAATGAACTATTGTGATGAAACAGGCAAAGAAAAGAAATTGGACAAATTTGGAACGAAGCAGGATTGTGACATTCAAGGATGCAGGGAATAAGTGGAGTACCATTCAGAAGTCTATGGAGAGAGAATACAGTGTCTCAGTTAGAGGTATGATCAAGCTGTTTACGAACTACAAAGAATCTGTCCATATTGAAGATTTGCCAAGGTCAAGCAGACCTCGATGTTCGTCAAGACGTGAAGATCGAATAATCCATAACTGTGTCTGGAGGATAGGTATGCTACAGTGAACATTATTCATTGTGGACTTACACAATCAACGGGTAAACAGGTTAGTCGGAAGACTATCTCTTGTAAACTACAAAGCATGGGTTAAAATGTTTTGCCCTGCCAGAAAACCTCAGAACGGGCCAGGAGTTCTGAAATTTGTTCCTGGAAAATTGAATAGTGAACGATATGAACAATTTATCATCAACGATATTTCAGATCATGGTTCCTGTGTGTTTTTTTCCAGCATGATAATGCCCCTCCTCATAATTTCAAATCTACACGTGAGTAACTGGCTCGCGGGTAATTCAGGTGCCACCATAGCCAGGAATTGTTTGAATAGTTTTCCTTAGGTGACAAAACGTTTGATACGCAGCTGTACAATCAGACGCATCCCATGCTTGTCGTGAGAGGTGACTAGCATATTCCTGTTACTACAAGTGACTAGTGAGATCGGATGGTCGGTTACTTTGATTTGATTAATCACCGTAGCTGTATAGGTCTTGAGTGTCTATCTGTGGGTTGGCTGGTACTCACTACCATCGCTTAGCTGGAATATGGATGAGTGAGCCGATAAAAAGCCAAACAAGGAACATGCAAGAAGAAATAATGTAGTGTTACTGTTGTGGAGTGATTTCCGGAACAGTAAGGAAATGCCTGTATATGTCACTCTACACCATTACAATGTGTAACTCCCTTAACAACTCCCAAGGACACGAGTTCGCAACCAAAACACCAAAACGTTGGTACTGTTAGCTTTTGGCTGATTATATCCCCGTGTATCGACATAGGTTGACTTAGGCATAATGTTTCAGGGAACAACAGAGACATTACCAGGTAAACACCAACTGTTATGAAGTTAAAACACGTGGAAGGGAAATTCGTATATGTCAGTATTTTGTTCATTTAATATAATTTATGGACTACCTTGCTTCTCAGCTTCACCAACATTTTAGTATTGGAAGTTTAAATTCGTAACTGGCTTGTTAGTGGTTGTACCCTTAAAGGGGGTTGGAGTACTGTAAATTTATTGTCCTCCTGAGAGGGTACGTAAGTCCACAAACGTTCAAAGTAAATGTAAACTTACCAGGATTTTTAAACGCCGTGTTCTTGATGTTTTAATTTTGACTAACATTTCATACAATCGCTATCAGCTGAAGGGATGGTGTAAATGACTCCAACTTGAGTCCATGTAGGTAGCAAAAGTACTGTAAGTCACCATGGTCCCTGGCATAGTGATCTACCTTCAGTTGTTGGTGACCTAGAGCCTGTTTTATATTGTACTGTCCAAATAGTGTTATTAGTTTTAATTGCGCATGCTAGTTTTAAATTCTGTTTGTGATATTCTGGTTGTTTTTTTCTGCCCTTCGTCGACAGGTTTTTCATAACATACATATATGCCTTTTCTGTGTCAAGTATCTTCTCTTCACGATATGACTGAAGTATTGCCGATGGACCGTTAAATATTAACTCACTCACTCACTCACTCACTCACTCACTCACTCTTCACCTCGATGTTATTTACGTATTAACATTATATTCCTGTACGTGTGCCACAAATTGTATTGACACTTGTCCGAGACATAAGGGCATAGGATATCTTATATATGTACATGTATATGCATATATTTGCAGTGGGGGTCCGCCAGAGATTCCGTCGTTCAAGCTAAAATCCACATGCTCAGGAAAAGTCATACTGAAACGAAGATTGAAACTGCGGGTTACATTGGGCACGATGACTCCGTGCAAGTCCATCATCAGCTCTATCATGTAGGCAGTTATGGATATCGCAACAGAACATTAATTGTCGGGACGCTGGAGGTATCTAAATTACGTTTGCAGTTAATGCTGAAAACATTGTATGTTTGCCGTTTGCTAAAGGAATTTACATTATGCTATTGACAGTTTCTTGTGTTGTTACATTCCCCTGTGCATCAACACCGGATATTTGACCCATCAGCATCAAGTTTATCTACACTATCGTAGCAGGGTAGCTTGCTTTAAGCTCTGTGGTTCAGGAAACGTAAATCACGATCCCACAGTTAATGCAAATGTTCTTGGTTATTGCTTTTGACCGTGTATAAACAATAATCAACGAATTTGTCACTTTTTTCCATTAAGGAACTTACATAGATCAGCGTTAACATGTTGACCTCTTCGCATTGTTTACGGGATGTGCCTGGAGATCTAGCTACTTTCAGATCCAAAACGAACCAACGAGACCAAGTCCGCATACATAGTCAGACTTCAGTGAAATGTTATTGATTATTAGTGGCAGATGAAACCATAGCGTAACGCAGACATCGATTCTTGCAGAACTAAGCTGTGAAATCAATAACTAGTAACACAAGAACAATAAATAATTAACAAATAATACTGAACCACTAACAGTCATAAGTGTCAGCAATCAGTCAATAAGACATAAATTCAAAGCTCAAATATACAGAGAATTGTTGGAAGCTGGCATGAAATTTGTGTTTTCTTACACGTATCTGTTTCGAAATGACCTACAATCGCCCTCATACAACGACATCAAGAACCTTCTGAAAAACAAGAAAAGCATCGTCTTTGTCCTTGATATCATTAATTTAAAGATCCAGCCTCATTAGTGTGCCATTTCTATTCTTTGTTTGATGTTGCATCACTTGTCAACGACCCCCAAATGGAGGTTACCTTAACCAATGGAGATGAAAAGTATCATAATTTTCGATATTTTACGAGCGCCTCGGCCATATCCTGCCACTGGCGATCACTACTCAGCCTGTGCAGCAACATACCAATCTGAATATTCATCGCAGCTGTGAATATAAGCCACCAGTAAATTTCAAAACAAGGCACATCGTGTTTTGTAACAGGAATGTTGAATTGTTGAAATTAGTAACAGACGAGAAAAATGTGAAATATATATGTGGAATATGGGTGTCAAAATGTCCATGAAATGTAATGGCGTTTCACGACAACATTTTCATACTGATACAGTGGGCGCCATTTGTGGTGAAGAGGGTGGAGAACGGTTCTGTCAGATTCGACGGTCTTTGCATCCAGCTGTTGCAGGAACTGGCGAAACAACTCAATTTCAGGTTTCAATCTTTTTATGTCATTATCTGTACGCTCGTGTGTATGCGTGTGTTTGTACGCGTATTGTTTTCTGCTTTATCACACGTTTAGTATACCTTAACTGTGCAATGTCAAATAGAGTTTTGGGAGAACGTATTGAAAGGTTTTGACTATACTTTGTGTTTGTTAGTTACAGGCTGGTGGAACCCAAAGACAAGGAGTGGGGGAGGATACTCAATGGCAGTTGGACGGGACTAGTCAAGCTTCTTAGTAATGGGGTACGTTACAGTCAATACACGAATGTGTATCTAGCATGTTAGCATTAGTTTTTCCCAGTAGGTGTTCATAGCAGAGAACCGGCAGGATTATTAAGGGAAACAACGTCTTTGTTTTATACTAACGGAAATACATTATTGTGTATAACATAAATCTGCATAAAATGAAACCTATTTTAAAAGTTGTAAAAATAGCCTTAAATAAATATGTAGCAAGGCACTTTGATGTCATGCTTGCGCGTCATAGAGTCATTTTGTGCAAAGTGAACTGACTCACTTTTTGCATGCTTTTTGACACCTTAACTTTACACTCTTGGTATTGAAAACTGATGAATGTTGATTATTCTGTTGCCTCTAAATGTTGTGGAAAACGCGTTAGTTCTAGCCTAAATTGCGCAGGAGATTTGCCTCAGGTCGGTACTCCACGCGTCACGTCAGCAAGACAACCGCATTCGGCTAACCTATGTAAGGAATCGTTTCCAGACCAGTATGGCTGCTCTGAACATTCCTGGTTTACGTCCTATCAGTTCCTGGGTATTCTTGTATAAAACTACCTTAGAATTGAATTGGGACAAGCATCGGTTCAGACATGGAAAAACATGCCCCAACCTCTCATCAGTCGCTTTGGGTCGTTTATGCGTCGTCGTTATCAAACGTGCATCAACGTCGATGGTGGACACAGGCGTTACTGAATTTGTGAACTAAATTGGACGCACCTCTTCATATTTATTTATTATGTACTGATTTCGATATTACCCTATCAGCTGTTAAATAGTGATTAAGGAAATCACTGCAAATCATTTGTTATTTTTGGCATTAAAATGTCATAACGTAAAATAATGCTCAGAAACCTTATTCAAACAATATAAGTACACAACGCTTCATAACCCGTTGCTGTCAATTCACTTGGTAATCTATGTAAATGCGGCACTTTGTATCTGAATCATTACTATAAGCAATGTGTCAGCGACAGACAGAAATGAAGTATTTGACAAACTTTCAAGGATTGCCAATTTTCGGCAACATGTGATGTATTTTATGAAGCGAAGAATAATTGTTGTTATTTCTCTACTTCCAGGAAGTTGATATGATTGTGGCACCGATGACTATGACAGAGAGCAGGGCCACAGTCATCGATTTCACAGTGCCATATTTTTACGCCAACTCAGCTCTTATTCTCAGTAAACAGGACCCACACAAGTGGTTGACGCTTCTATATCTGTTCCGTCACGAGGTTCTACTTTGTATCCTCGTCTCACTCATCTTCTCCACTGTCTTCCTCTTCCTGATAGAAGAAGTGACACCAGTTCGTTCCGGGGCGGACGACAGACCCACGGAAATGCTGAGTCGTTATGGAAATATACTCTGGTATCATTTTGGAGCTCTTATGGCGAATGGTAAATCAACATTGTAAAATACCATTGGGCTTTGGGTATATAAAAATGACTTTCATTGCATCAATTATACATTCACATTCACTTATAAATCATGATGTTGTGATTGGTCACATGCATGTTTCTGATAAGAGGCATTTATGAATAAGGGCTTTTTTGCTTTAAATATTATGTACAGATAATAATGAATAAATGCAGCAAAGACGGTTTGTTTGATACTGTTGAAGTCCCTGTCACTTTTTCCACACAGCCCTGACAATGATTGGGAATTCTCCAAAGAAGAGCTGCCTTAGTCAAACCCACCCAGAACATTTCTGAGAAAGGTGAAGTCCAAAACCCTGCATCCTGCTGCATAATCCAGGCAGTAGACCCAGGTTCTCGTCTGATCCTAGACTCTTTGTTAACAAGTACAGCGACGCATATTAATTTTATATTCCAGGAGGACCATACCTTCCCAAAACGGAGTCCGGACGCACAGTGGTCAGCTGTTGGTGGCTCTTCACAGTGATAATGGCGGCCACTTACAGTGGTAACCTCATAGCGTTCCTCACCGACGGTCGACAGAAACCGCCCTTCTCCAGTCTAGATGAGATGGTGCAACAGGACACATACAAGTGGGGGTTTGTTGGAGGGACATCACTTGTCACTCTCTTTCAAGTGAGTATGTGTGGAATGATTGAGTTTACCGCAGTTTTGAGTGAGGTCACAGTCCTTCGTCTCGCGGAGAAGACACTGTGTGCACGGATGCGGCTTCAATTCTTCCAGGAATGATTTCACAGACGTATCTGTACCTCAATGTGGGATGTTCCGTATGTAAGTCATATGTTGACTGATTTATACAGGTCGTACCTTTGTTGAGATCGAATATATTCGTAATTTTCACAGAAACAAAGTAACCCATATATACTGTAAAGGGGCCCCAGGAGGACCAGTGATTCAGACCTGATCGAATTTGAAGAAATCTAGACTAGCTTTCGACATTGCAGAGGGGGCTTGGCTGTATGGTAAATAATATAGTTCAGGGACTGTAAGACAGACCAGACCTTTGATGTTCAGCCCCTGATGTAGTGAAAAGGATTACCATGACACCGAAGACCTTCGATGACGATACTGTCGGTTGTTAATAGAAATATGTCATTTTATTATTTATTGTTACCGGCTATTTATCTGTAAATGGGAAATTCTATTTGTTTCATGTTTACATTGTTTGTTGATGCTATAACACTATGTGTGATACATACGAAATATGTTTTAAGGAATCTAACATCTCCGTCTATCAAAGTGTATGGCAACGTGCGGAGAAACTGGCCACAAACAACCCTGATTGGTTGAGTCAAGATGGCGACAAACACCTGCGCCGAGCGGCAGAGAGCCACTATATCTATATCGCAGAAGAAACACCGTTGATGATGTGGGACGACCCACGCCGATGTCACTTAGAGATGCTGAGCGAGAAGTTCCGTCCCATACAATATGCAGTTGGCCTACCCAAAAACAGCGAACACTCTCATGACTTCTCCCAACAGTGAGTACCACTGGTGCTGTGTTATACTTTGTATTTGTTGTTTTGTTGCATTTTTTATGTATGAACCTGGTTGTGGGAATGTCAGTGGATGTACTGATACCTCTGCTTGACATTATTGTTTTTGAATCGGATACTTAATTTATGACGTGTATCATGATATTTACTGTATCACATGAGCGAAATGAAATCCCTTTGTCTTTTTCACTATCAGTTCCTTCATACGACTAGCATTGGTTGCTGAAGACCAGTTTTAACCACGGGCCAATCCCGTGTTCATAAATTGTAAAGCCATAGTGCTTTTCACCACTGTAAATTAGAAACTGGGTAGGAATAGAACATTTTATGATTTTGTGCTCAAATATTTACAGTGCTGCACTGAAACATCGGCAACAACACAACATAATTATTTATACAAACCATAGATTCACATTTGTGGTGCAATCCAATCCGCTGTCGGAACTTACGTTTGCGTAGGAGAAGGCGTAGTTTATTTTAATCGTCGGAATCTGTAAAAAAAAAAAAACCTCCCTCAATAGAGCGGCTATCTGTAACAGTCCAGTGACTGACGTGAGCGTTGATTTACCCAACTGGGATACGAGAACCAGGTCTATGACGTAAACACCCGATCCAGTTAGTCACATCGGACAAGAATCATTCTTTGCTGAAGAAAAACTTTGTGCAGTGAGTCTTCTTGTGGGTCTGATCATAAAGTAAATTTATAGAAATCATTATTCTTGTTAAAATGTGTCATTTACACGCGATGTGTCAAACTATAATCGATATATTTCATATTCACCTTTCAGAATATTGAAAGTGTTCGAAAGCGGCCTCCTGGAACTATGGTGGAATCGTTTGAAACCCAAACATCAGTGTGAGCCTCCAAGTAGAAAAGCAAAGAGAGTTGATTTCTTAGCATTGCAGAGCGCCTTCTATGGTGCAGTCGTGGGTGTGGCCATGGCACTCTTAGTCCTTGTGTTTGAAGTGATTAAAAAACGACGTAAACAAGCACAGCAAAGAAAGTCTAAGATTGATGAAGAAGAGTCCATGAGATCTGTCACTTCATCGCAGGAACCTTCCTATCCAGACATACCTTCTAGCACCTGACCGAAGACAGTGTTGGACAGGGGCCTTACGAAGGCTTACCATCTGTAACTCTCACAGATGATATCCATGGAAAGAGGAACTTTTAGTCCACTCCATACACGGTTTTTCTTAGTAAACTAAATATCCCATTTACTAGAATTTCCACAGGCTTATCGTACTTGATAACTGCGTGAAAATTAGAGATATCTTTTGTCAGCATTCACGTGACTTATCAATAAAGCCATTTTCAGGATACACCCATTGCCCAAAACTGGTATTGTCAGTTTCATGGATTCATAAGCACACGCTCATGGTATTGCCAGAATATGCAATCAGTTAGTTGACAGCCCTGATTGGAATTACCACAAACACAAGCAGAAATTGAACAGTTATAGAAAATGGAAGTTTTGATGTTCTGGCAGATCAGAATCCTGTTCACAGCTTTGGGTGGAGGCCAATGATATTTCTTGCTTCAAAGACAAAAATGCAGAAGTTAAGCGATAAACACAAGAGTCAAGATACCACCTCATGAGCTTAATGACTTGCAGTAAGCTAACAGCCTATTCTTGGGAGATGAAACAAAAGACACGCCACTTTCTTTCATGAGGTACTTCCAACCTCTCATTTTATTCGATGAAAATGCTATGTCATGAGAGATGATGACTAAAATGGCATGGTTGATAAAAGGTACCTTCAAGAATGGTTCTATAGAATCATATCGCACCACTAACAATAGTCAAAACATAAACATGGCACTCTCTCCTGCTTGCCAAAGGACAATATACAAGCTTTGTTTGACAAGCACGGTACAATAGGGGTCTAGCTAGGGGATACAACAGGCTGGTTTTACCTGATAACAAAATAAATCTTTTCTTAACAGCAATATAAGCCACAACCAGGACAACTCCTGAACAACAGTACATAGATACACTATGTACAGCATAGTTACACACTCACCACAAACATACTTCATACACACATTCACACACAGGTGACGTGCCAACAATGATCAACATACAGACTGGTAACAAGTCGCTTCTACACATATGACATACACTTGAGTGCTTTCCTTGTAGTAAGAAACATGGAAAACAATAATGGTTCTTTAACTCTAAAATATCCCCAATAATACTTGTCTCCTATCAACTAAAAGACTGCACAATTAACCAAAATTTACTGAGCAACTTCAATTTTCTTATTTTATTAAATTAGAGACACATGAACACAATTGTTATTATGTGACTAATAATAAAATATCTTGCCCTGGATGTTTGCACAAAAATGAAATTACTGAATTTGATATTGCCTTATTTACTTCACCCTGAAATTGACAAGTGAACGAAGTACTATGCAATACCGCAAAAACAAATGACAAGAAGTTAAGGCTGCATACAATTCATAATTAGATTACCAACATCTATCTTGTTATATAACAATATGCCCATTAAAATCGCATATCAGTACTGGAATATGAAAATCAGGATTACCTGTAGTCCTCAATGTAACCAAATGATTAACTTCTGAAGTTATTAATATGGTATGGTCATAAGTGTAGAAGCACTCCACCTGATGAGCAAATGTGTCATAGTTATGTACAATGACCAGAGAGATACAATTCATTAGAGGTGTGGTCATTAACAAACAGATGCATGCATACATTGTTAGTGCAACTTGATATGAGCATTATACTGGTAACATTCATTATGCCCTAATTCTCACTGACGAACATACATAACACTAAAGGTGGTAAGTATAAAAGTATCTCAAAGTATGTTAAAATCACAAGGACAATGTAAAAATAACATTCCATCTGCAACAATGGAGCAATGATTAGTGAAGACCATGGCATTAAGCAGTATGAATTGCATGTCTTACTTTCAGCAACAGTTGATTCACCTTATTATAAGTTATCACAATTTCCTAAAGAATTTCAGCTTAAATTCCCTGGTAACCATTGAGGGTCTGCATTAATAACTTTCATTTACAATAAGCTGAATCTGGTAATTCCTCCTCGTGTCATGAAAATCTTGTGCAAAAAGACTAGAAGTACTAACTGCACCGTGTTGTCACTGAAACAATAGGCTGCAGATTTTAATAAACAGGGTTATCAAAAGTTCGGAGTTTGAATGAGATACCAAATGAAGCCTTGTACAGATAATTACATTGGGTTGTTATCTTCATAAGAGCAAAACAATTAAAAAAAAGCTTTCATTTAATACTGGGTTGTGGCATACTAACTTTAACAGAAATCTGACGCATACTTTTCTTAAGGAAAGTACAGACAATTCAAAACAATATTTTAACAACATACATAAAATATTAGAAAATCATGCTTATTCATCTGCTTTAAAATCCACTTAAAAATATGACTGTAACAAATGTATATTGTTCCAAATATTCAAGACAATATTCAGCTATATCCAAGAGGTAAAGATATTAGTATTGTACTGATAAGGCATTAACAAACACTTTCAGTTCCAGTTACATTAAATAGTAGAAATGTGGATAAATCTAAAACTGAGCCATTCAACAATTTAATTAACTTCAGTAAATTTGATCATTTAAAATATTTAAGATCACTGATTTAAAGTAAATTCCAACCTTGACACCAAACAATAACTCAACACATCATTAAATGTTTGAAGGAAATGCCATTAATAACTTTGAATTACTTATGAAAATAATACTTAAAATAATTAAAGTTGAAGATTATTCTTTCAAAACTAATGCATAAAACAAACTGAAAAAGCAAACTGACAACTTTGAGAAACAAATGATAAATTCTAGAGAATATCCTGGTCAAGGTTCCCACTTGAAGTCAGGCAAAGACAGAATGGACGGACAAGACCAATAGCAATTCAACTACTTTGGAGGCATTAAATCCAGTTATAAATACTCAAAGGAATGTTCAAAAGAAAATAGTTGTGCCACCAGTAGTCAAGATATATTTCTAAAAAAATGAGAACAACAAAACAAAACAATTATGCATCTATGCAAATTTCCTCCTGTCGCAGCATGCAAGTCATGGCTTTGTTTAAGGCTCCCCCCACATCTGGAGGTGTGGCTGGACCAGAAAACCATTTCGTTAGTTCCACCTATTTAATCTATGATATGATCTTAACATAAAATTATATTCTGAAAAGACACTTAGTCTTATCCCCAAATTATGGATTTGTTTGAGTATCACGATGTCAAGGTTTCACATTCATAAACAAGACTAATTAGAAAATAGCTTCTGGTCCCCAATATTCTGGTTGATCAAATTTAATGTACATAGGTTAATGGTTCTCAAAAATAGTTTTGAATAACACTCACTCACATATGAAGTCACTACTTCATATATCAAAAGAAGAAAGAGGGAATCAGACCACGGCTGACAATACCTGTATTTGTGCCCAAGAAGAAAGAATTCTCACAACTTCCATTCTGTCAGATCAGACCTAATTAATTCACTACATTATAACCTACACATTTAGGAAAGAAACAACACCTATACACATGAATATATCTTTGAAACAAAATATATGCCACTCAACATGTTCATTTGCAAAGAAGTGTATGTTTGATGATATGGGGATGCTTAAAGTGGCAGACAACAGTTATCAGGATAGAAATCAGCAGATGAATACAAGTAAAACATGGGTCAAAATACACCAGCACAGCAATGCCAGTGTTAATCTAATATATTAAGTGCTTAAAAAAGACAGATGTGGACACTGAAATGTAGAAAACATTTGGCACATTTCCAACCAATAGTTTTTTAGAGCACACATACACAATTGTGAGCAATACAATGGCAGACTCCATGAGGCCAGTGTAAGTTCACAATACCTTATATGGACCAAGTGTAATATGTTCTTAATACTGCTTACATGAAGAAAACTGCCATTATCTTTAATCAGATTTTCTGCGTCCTGCATTCAATTAACTGATGTATTGAGGAAAGGAACACTTTCTTCCATGACAAGAAATGATCTGATAATTAGTAAGATGATTAAAGAAGGTGACAACATATTACAGATTTAGATGATCACTGAAGCAATGCCAACAAGTTCCCCAGATAACCTTCCTTCTGCCTCCTTCAGAGGGTTTTAATCTGTAGCAAGCGTGACGGTCTAATGGTCTAACACTCCTGAAACAGGCATGTTACTGGCCAACACATGAGGTAGAGGGAGAGGCTATCAGTCCTATATTATAGAATGTAAGAATACTGTTTACAAAATCACTGTGCTGTCAGGAAAGGATAAAATAGGTCTAATGTACTTGTTATGCAACTTATTCCTTTGTTGAATCAAAATCTCACATTGACATCAGGAACTAGAATTTCAAATACTGTGTGTGTAACTTTCAACACAGTTTGATAATACACTTGTTTAGAAAATCCAATTCTAAGAAAGGAGGATAGAAGAAAACCTTGGGATGAAGAATAACTTAATAATTGTTACATATTACATCTGTCATTTCTCCAAATGAACATAACCTTATAGCACTCTCACTGTATTCCATCAGATTGAAACTACTGGAACATTAGCACTTCAACATGAGTTACGACACAAGCTTATATTTATACTTCTTGAAACTAATTTCAACTTTTCTTTTAATTTATCTGATTTGTAACTCATGAAATATAACTCAAGAGTAATCAACCCCACATCAAGGATACAGAACTAGTCAGCATGTATCAACATGAAGTTCATTCATCTGTACAGTGTACAAAACAATATTTCTCATTAAGCCTTATCTTTGACAATAATACATGTATTTATATTCATATTAGACATGTCATTTAGTGTAATGTGGTGTAGTGTGTGTAGTGGTGTGGTGTGGTGTAGTGTAGGTGTAATGAAATGTATGTGATCCTTCATAAGGAAGCCTAGTTTTAATCCTCCACGTCTGTAACAGTGTAATATAGGGTGTCACACCATGTCATTCTCCGACTCCCAACATCACAGCCACTGGGTCATAATAAAGCACCACATGAGTTAAAACTTTTTAAGAACATTGTATAAAACATTCTTTCAAACATATCTACTGTCAAAGTCTTTCTAAAACGTTCTGCTATCTAAAAGGAAAGCTCGGAAAGTACACAATCATAAAAAACATGGTAGGAGCTGACATGATATGAGGCCATAACTGGTTGTGTGACACGACCATGATGAGAGAGTGTGCAAGTGCAGCAAGTCCACACTAGATATAAAACTTCAAGTCTCTTGACAAACTTGAGCTTCTGGTCTTCCAGCACACTTTGTCATGTCTAGACAAGTAGAATAATGTCTTGAAGCTGCCATCATGAACTGATGTGGGATTGTCCATCCTCTGTATTTCTTCAAGGTTCAGAGGACACCGAGTCACCACACAGTTCCAGAACTGCTTCCATGGAACAGCAGATCAAGGAGTACAGTAGCTACCTGGGGTACTGGAAGCAACTGGCACAAAACAGCCTTCCTGATTACTGTCTCAACTCTTAGGTTCCATCAAGAAAATACAGAATTGTTTGTAATATATGGCTGTTTTGACATACCCTGTTACAATTTCAGCATTCAGGAAACCTATCTATTCTACCCAAGTTGGAGGTTACCCAAGTTGAAAAGGTGTAATCATGAATCTGCTATCCTCCAGATATACAGAGATGAGCATTTTACATTTGCAAAAAGTTCATGCTGTCACAAAGGCAAGTCTTGACAAGACAGCGCTTTTCAAAGAACTTCTGCTGTCGCCTTTAACTTAGCAAGCTCTAATTCTCTGGCTTTGTTCTTTTCATTGTCCTGCACTTTGTGGCTCTTCATGTGAGCACTTCTGCTTTTCACCTTGTAGAACACTCTGTAAACAATAAACATTCAACATCATGTAAACAGAGCCAGAAGATACCAAAAATATCAGAATGTGCTAGATATGAAGCAGCTATGAAGTTGGCTATGTTCTTGTCATTGAGAAGAAAACACCTTCTCCAAGTTCTGAATCTGCAGGTTTATCTCAAAATATTCAAATATGTTAAGAAAACACCCCCAAGTTCTGAATCTGCACGTTCATCTCAAAATATTCAAATATGTTGACTGTTCATCCTTTTCAACGTGTTTGTCCTGCTCATAACCAGTTTGTGAACATACTTTAGGCACTTAAACACCATAAATCTCAAAAGAACACAAAATATGTTATTTGCATACAACTGTGTAGAGTGAGTTAGAGAATTGGGTTTAAACTGTTTTTAGCAATTTTCCAGCAATATTACAGAGACAACAGAAATAGGCTTTAAACAATATACCTATGTGGGGAATCAAAACCAGGCTTTTGACGTGACATGGCTACCTAAAACCACGGAGCTACCCTCCTGATTGTGCTCTTAAAGCATTGAGACTGGAACCAGTTAAAAACAACATAGATCTTACCTGTTGCAGAGTTTACATGGGAAGATGTCTCCAGTGCCATCAGTAGCTGGTGGTTTGCTGGGTGTGGCTGGGCGAGGTTTGCGATGGACAGGAGGGTGTGGATTGGGATGGGGGTGTGGTGGGGGTGGTGGTGGTGGCGGTGGTTGAGGGTGTTCTGGCATAGTATCATGGAATGGAGGGGGAGGTCGTACTGGGCCCCCTCCATGCATCCTTGTGTGGCCATTCAGGGCCTGCTTGGAGGTGAAGATCTGAAAAACAGGATACACTTGCACACTGCAGTTTGGAAAAAATTTATACCTTACAAACCTACCATATCCAAATATACAAGCCAGTTCCTTTCATGTGACACTTGGACAGTAAGCAGTTCATCCTCATGAAGGAAACCTGAGGCATATTCTTCTATGTGACGTATTCTGATTCTACACAGAATGTAGGATCAATGTGGTCAGGAAAATATCTTAATAATGGTGTAACTAGGCTGAACATGTTCATCAAACTACTTAAAAACTTCATATTATATATGGAGCATATTTCTTAATTCAGGCAAATATATAGTGTATAGTCTATCACCAAGAACTGATTGTACTGTCACAATAATACTATAAAATCCGAAGAAACAGTTTCACTGCAACGGTCACACCACACTGCCCTCTATGTGGTCTACCTGATGAATGGATATATAAGTAGGTTATAGACTACTGAACAAAAGTTAAATTGTGTGGTGGACAACAGAAACTACAGCACTTATTACAAAGCAGACACTTTTAAAAATATGTCAACTAATATTCGGGATCCTGTCAAATAGCTTTAAGAAAACCAAGGCAAATACTTGTCCAAGTCACACATTTAATTGGTTAGAAAATTTTGCTTTCAGTGTGTTTGTTCCTCAGACATGACTTTGTTGCAATGCAAAAATATGTCAGAAAACTAGATTGTGTGCATTAGAGAAAAAGTCAGTGAATAAGTAAGTTTGGTTTAATGCAGGTTTCACATTTCAGAAGAAAGTTAGCATCTTGCGGAGATTAATGAGAACAGCATTCAAATACAAACAATGAGCATGCTGAGAAACATGTGGTCTGTTCCATGGGGCAGTTATTGTAACTAAGTTTATCATACTCCAATACTGTAACATACACTTTGTCGGTTGTTGTGAGATGATCCTTTTGCAGGCATTACACTAAACAAACAGGGCCTAGTTTGCAAACTTATAAGATTAAATATGCATATTGGTTATTCATAAAAATTAATAGAATGACTCACAGCATTGCATTCTGGGTAGTCACAGGTGTATGTTGGGGCCGGGGAAGAGGACATGGAGGAGCTCTCAAGGTCAGATTTTATCTCCTGGAAATACATGAGATACAATCCAGATGGGAGACTGACATCACGATACAGGGACATACTCATTACATGACACATGACACCAACACACAGTTACACATCAGGGCACACAGCATGACACAGAGTCACATGATATGGCACACCATGCAGGCGCAAAATACACACAGCACAGCAGTGACACAAGCTACATAGAACTCCACACACCCACACATGATACAAACATCACCACAATGCAGGGAGAAAAACTGATTTCATAGATGAGTCTTTAAAATGAACCACACAACACTCAGTGGCATATGAAACAACAGAAAGTCACACTGCATATGGAACACACACTATACATGGAACCCTGCACACACACACACATACACACATTACACCTGGAACAACACACACATTACATATGATACAACAAACAGACTACCCATGGAATATGTGCATGCACACACGTACGTACACATGGAAAAACTTAGACATTAAACATAAAAAGCACACAGACACATCACATATGGAACAACCTACCAAATCAGTCTGTATTCAAAACCTGCCCTAGGGTTATCTTTTCAAAACAGGGCATCTCATACAGACATGTGTGCTAATAAAAACTAACATGCACCTGATCATGTCTCAAAAGTGAAAGGTTTTCTGGCAAGACAAGCTGTGAAAAAGCAATTCACTGACTATTATATACATGCCTTGATAGGGGTTATTCATTCAACAGTACCATCCAAATGTTAAGTTCTTGTTGTATACAGAGGTTTATGTTGACTTACATTTGGTTCTCCAGAGTGTGCAGAAAAGCTGTCCTCAGAGTCTGATTCCTCTTGCTGTTGAGGCTGTTGCTGCTGCAGCTGTTGAGGCTGTTGCTGAGGCTGCTGCTGTTGTTGTTGCTGCTGCTGCTGCTCCTCTCCCTGGGGTCGGGATCTCAGATTGTACAAAGCCTCCTGTTCTCGCTTACGCCTCAGTGCTCGTAATTTTTTGTAATCTTCAGGGCAAACCTTTTTCCACAGGTAGTAGAACTGAATACACTGCTTTGTGTTCTTTGTTTTCACCTAGAAACAGCACAACTCATCACAGTAATGAAGCAGCAGTACAAAATCTGTTTATGGACAATTCTAATGACAGCTTAATTTATGAATGTGTGGTGATGCTTCTCATAGTGTTCTCACAAAAGGACAAATGAACATACAAACTGCATTGAAACATATACAACTGATTCATGTTGGACACATGAACATGTAACTTCTGATGGGTCATTTTGATATGTGGTTTTATTAAAGTGCATAACCACACAAGTTATGTCAGAAATAGGTTTGGAGATTTTGATTTAACAATTATGTTAGAGAATAGCACATGATCATGAATGTTCTGGACTAGAAGGATGATGGAATCCACACCCTGTTTTTTCCCTTACAAAACTGATTTCCATTGGTAATACTTTGTACGTTGGTAGCTTTCAAGACAATGTCAACAATGACAACTGGAAAATAAACGTTCGCTTTGGAGGGGCTCCTATCTTCTGTAAGGATACTATGACAAATTTTAATAAAATCAGCAGCACCGTGAATACTTATTTTTATATATATGCTTACATACAAGTCAAACTGTTACAAGACTAGTTTTCATTCAATCTAATTTTAAGCAGTAAAATAATTCATACAGACCTCATTTGAAACGGCAAAGAAATCCTTGCTGAACCGAAGCAGTGCCTGGTGAAAGGCCTCGATTTCCTGAGATGTCCATGGGTCAGATTCTAGATCAGAAAAGAAACAACTGTAAAAATACTGCATGCCACAGTGAATCAGTGACTAATTTTCACTGGCTCTTTCACTGAGTTGGCATCCTTGAAGCAGGATTGGAAAATACCATTTTCTTACTAGCCTTCAAAATGGTCCTGGCTACAAAAATGCCATTTTCTGAACAAAACGTATATTTTATACTTATCCTGACTCATGCTTATCATGCTTATCTCAACCCTCAATGCAAAGATAGTGGAGCACTTGAAATCCCTAGAAGTTCCCTCCTAACTGAAGCAGACATACAATACACTCACCCCTCAGCAGCCTCCCTTTCCCGCCAATACAGTCACATGACCAACCATGCTTGCCACTCTCTCTGCATCTCGTAAGTCCAACACAAGAATTAATGTGGACATACAATGCACTCACCCACATTAATCACATCCAGTCAAACTTGTCTTCTTTGAAGCATTCATTGACAGGAACATGATGATATATAGATCAGTGTCTAGTGCAACTGTATGTTAAGATTAAGACCAGTGGCGACCATCCTTCATGTACATGTATCTTTACTACAAGTACAGGGTCATAATCACCCTGGAACCGTTGCATAGCAGTAGACGTCCTCATCTGGTCAAATCCTGTGCTGATGTGAACAGACCGTGTAGACATTGCCACTGTCATAGTGGTAACGGAGAGAGTACAGATTGTTCTATCATGGCTTGAATTTTAACCCACTGATTCTCTGGGATGACGATGCAGTTCAACAGAGTGATGAAGTGAATCCCAAGGAATTGCAGATCTTGCTGCGGCTCTATTTCCAATTTCAGTAGATTCACAAGCTATCCGAGTTGAGTTAATATCCTGATGACGAAGCCTAACTGTAGTCTTAGATGACTTGTCTCCTGATGAGCTTGAATGTCATTGTCCAGGTAAAAGGTGCTGCAAAGTCCCCGCCGATGTAGGTAGTGACTATGGGCTTGGTGACCCGAGTAAATAACCACAGGGTCAAAGATATTCCAAACAGTAGAATCATCCATTTCCATGAGTCTGTATGTATCGGAATGTGCAGGTAGGCATCTTGTAGATTGATGTTGGCTTGATAATCCGCTGGATGGATGAGATGCTGCAGTTGTGGTGGATGGATCATTCTGAATCACTTCAGTAGATAATCCTTCTTAACTTCATGTTAAAACTTTTCCTTGGAAATTTTCTTGGGTACCAGAAATACTGGGGAGTAGAATCCTGGTGTTAGCCGATCTAGGTGTAGTTTTTCGACTGCGGCTTTCTCTAGTGGAGATGATATGGCATTGGCTAGTTTGTCTTGTTGATCCCTGCCATACACGAAGAGTGCTGGGTCTCTTGTGAGATCTTGTAGTCATCTCATAAGATGCTTACGATGTAATCGTCGTTTAGAAGTCACCAATTTCTAGAGTAGCACTGTAGATGTCCACCCACTCATGAAAGTTGTATGGGAACAGCTGGGGGGTGGAAGGCTGCAGTCGTTCCGAACCTGATAATCAGGGCTTTCCTCCTCTAGCACTCCTGGCACCGTGTCCTGTTCCATGGAAGCACCTGTCTCCTCTGGTTGAGTGATGCAAAGAACCCATGCCATCGTGTGCTTTGTACTTCTTATCTCTCCCTCTCTGAACCGCAGAGAACTTGACTTGGAGTAACACTCAGATGTCTGCTTGAGGACAGTAGTCAAAGTGTCGATCAACTTTATCATCACTAATTCTCTGGAGTACCGAATAACAGATTTAGCGACGTCCTCAATTCTGTCATCCAACACCGCAGATGCTGACCAGACAGGCTAATACAAGGGTTTAGCAAATCTGTCCACCCAAGATGACCCTGCTGGCGTAGTAAATTCAATCCACCAGATGTCAAGGCTGGATGCTCCGAAAAGAATTGTTGAACTTTCTTCTGGTTGAAAAGTGACGAGAGGATCATCCTTTCTTCTTCATGAATCTGAAGATGAGAGCATCGTCGATAGCCCTGGAACAGGCGAGTCCAAAGAAGGTACACTGAGTGGTTGTATCCAGTTGAGCCAGTCACTTATTCTTCATTTCGAAGGATCTATTGCAACTCTCATTGATAAGCTTGTATGACTCCCTCTACTTTCCTAATGGGCTCCACTGGATGTGGGAGCAGACGAGCGCTGAAGGCAGGATATGTTGTTGCTGATAGTTATTCGCCGTCTGGAAGGCTTTAAATAAAGTTTCCCAGATGGTAGATATCGGCACAACTGGCAGAAACGTCAAAGAGGTTTAGGTATGAGCCTCATTGGAGTCCAAACTGTTCGCAAGTCCGCATCTGATGAGGACGACAAACGATGACAGCATCTCCGAAGAACAGGGGATGTAGAGAGTGAACACTTGCAACTGTAGCAGGATCTAGGAGTGCAAGCAGTCAGCAAGTCAATGGAAGGAACATGATCCATACTGCGACGTAAGGATACAGCCAAAGGCGATGATTTCCTTGAACGGTAGCACACAGGGCAGATGCCACTTCTTCATCCGACTGACCAATTGCAGCCGATGAACCATCACGCAAGGGGACTGTAGTTGTAGCTGCTGACTGGCGTTTCCGTTCCTCTTCCAAACGTAGATCCACAAAATTCATCCTATGAGTGGTGAACTGTTGCATGAAGAGGCCTTTGTCCATTGACTGCAGTGTAAGTAGCAGCAACTGATTTGCAGAAGCATCTGACGTGCAGACATTGCATAGATAGTAAACTCTGTGAAGGATGCACTGTAGAAGACGGCGTAGTTAATGAAAGTCTAGTAGACTCTGCTCATTGATGCTGCATGCTGACAACCAGTATTTCGGGAAGTAGTACTGGAGATTCATCACAGATGTGACATTTGTCAGAAGGGACGATATCATTGCTGAAAGACTTCGAAGTACCGTATATACCCGCGTACAATGCAAGTTTTTCATACCTAGAATGAGGGGGTCAGGAAGATGTCAAACGGCATTTGATAGTCATCCCAGCACTTCACAAGAAAACTTTGCATTTAGTCAGAAATAACTGTTAATATCCGAAATAAAGACCATTTGTATCTCGTTTCCTTGTTTTTAACGTATATTCTCTGTAAAGCTGAAATGACCATCGATCCAGATTTACAAGCCAGTTGACACGGTAAACAGACAAGAGAATGACAAATTGTCAAAAACACTGAAAAATCAAGCTAAGTCAAGGGGGGCGCTCTTTCCAGCCATTCCCAACGAAATTTGTTCTTTACAAGTCAAGGTCTTTTAGACGATCATCATTTTCACCTCTCTTGATAATGGTAGCCATTTTCCCCTGAAATCTGGTTTACCACGGACGCAAAGGTATGGCAATTCACTCCTTATACATTACCACTAGAATAGGTTACTAATTGTGCTGTGTACTAAGAACTGTGGTTCAGAAACTCAACACATTGAGTAGGTTTCGCCGATTGGGTCTCCGCGTTAGAAATATAAACTCCACACAGAGTTAGCAAACACTTCACGAGTGGGATCATCTCATATTTCATTTATCTCTTTAGCATATTACTTCCATATTTGTATGTGTTTAACTTATATTATCGCTGCAATCACTTTCCTTCAGAAGAGTATGTGGTTACGTCTATACTGAAATACACGGCAAAATAGACAAACATATAACCAGTAACGAAAATACATTTCGTTTGCTGGAGATTGTCCTTACAGTATACGGGACCTAGCGACTGTTTTGGAGTTATACACTCGACAAAGCTTCGTAGAAAAAACAACAACGCAAGACAAACACGTATTTACTGGAGGTGTGCTGGTAATGTGCTTCATTCTAGGTCATTTTGGAGTAATACACTCCACAAGGCTTCGTATAAAAACAACAATATATGACAAAACACTTTTTTATTGGCGCCGGTGATGTGCTTCATCCGTGGTCGCATTATACACAGGGTATATGATTTATCCTTAATTTTGAAGGGGTGTAGAGGGGGGTCGCATTATACGCGGGTATACAAGGTAGTCATGCAGTATTGTTTCAGAGCAGGTCTAGTGGTAGCTGAAGACTTAAGTCTTTAGGTTGAAAAGATCCCAAATCTGAGGATAGTAATTACAATCCAAAAACTGAATACGACATAATTTACATTATAGGAACAAAATTAATGCAAAAACTTAGTGCCATATCAGAACCTAAAGTGCCTCCTACAGTCCTCATATGGTTATGAAGGAGTGAGTAGCAAGCATGGCTGGTCATGTGACCGTATTGGTGGGAAATGGGTGAGTGCATCGTATGTCCACTTCAGTTAGAAGGGAACTTCAAGGTATTTCTAGTGTTAAACGATCTGCATATCGACGGATGAGATAAGCATAATAAGCATGAGTCAGGATAAGAAAAATAAGCTGTGACTGGCCATTTTTCATATTTACTTTTGTATGTAAAAATAGAGGCTCTTGTCTTCCTGTTTGTTGCAGTTTCATCACAAGGGCTATGTATTTGCATAAAATTTATACATGTATTACTAATTATTGTGACCAGGTGTGCATGATGTTACATGCGTTGCAAATTATTGGGAGGTAAACGTGTTTGACAAGGAATGACACTGATTGTACATGCAGATCACACATACCTTGATACTTGAAACCTGATATTCCATGGTTCTTCGGCAGTTTTGGTGGGTCATCCATCAGCATCAACATTGCATTCTGAAATATTGTTGACAAAGAGTTATAAAACACTGGTACATGGAAATACAATTAAACTGTAGACAAGTATTTCATAGATCTTTCAATCACACAAGACATATAGGTAACTATATACTCATCCCGTATATAGCCATGTTCATGATTTGTTAAAATATTTTCAAGCTACATCACAAAAAATGTGAACAATTAGGGATCAATGTTGTGAGAACTGATCCACACAGACAGCCAGGGTACAATGACACTATCAGCCAATTCAGGATCCCACCAGTTTGGCGGTCTCTGACAACCTTGTACCCTGTAGTCTGCCATTTCCGTGTGAAAGAGAAAAATCCTTGTTTTGGAAGCAAGTTAATATTTTTCTCATATTTCCAGGGATACCAGGAATATAGGCATTACGAGATAAATCTGGAATTGTCTTTACTATGCTATAGCACGTCACAGCATTGCAGACTTTGAAGAGGCACTGCCATGCCAAATTACCATACCTGCACATTTCCCTCACAAAGGTAGAGTAGATGGAGAGCATATTCAACATTAGAGCCATTGCCCTTCACAGCTGCAGAACATGCAAAGTCCTGGTAATATTGCACTGAAGACAGAAAATAGGAAGTAACATAATCAAAACAGTTACATGTAATTGAACATTTCAAATTAAATGTCACAGAAATAGCCAAACAGTTAATGTCAATATAATTACAATCGAGATGTGTCTGGGCTTATTCCAGGGTTAGAAATACTGATACTGACATAATGATAGGACACCTCATACATGACACATTGAGTAAACACATTCACCCTGTTAACCTCAAACTACCGAGGTGTCCCTAAGAATCATTCAACTGTAGGAAATAAAGCAGGTTCTCTCATATTGCAAATACTTGCAAATTCTGATTAAAATAATTCAGAGACTTGAGAAATTATGTAGCACAGACAAAATAAAGAACATTGAATGGATTATTTCACTAATTGAAAACATTTTCAGTCACCCCTCCTCAAGACATGCAAACATACATTTCATTTTCCCTTACACACAGGAGGAAAACCTAACACCATCATGTGACTCACCATCCTCATCAGAGTTCGACCCCATTCCTTTAGGTTCCCAAACAAGGTCTTCCCCAAACACATATTTTGCTGCTTTAGATCGATCAGCTGACAAAAGATCACATAAGCACATATTCTTGAAAAATTGCTGCAGCACAGATAGTGGAGAAAAACCAATGTAGAGAATCCTGCTTTTCTCTAACCACCTTCAGCACTTCTGAAGGTGCATGCCTACTGCATAAGAACACATTTAATATGTAAGCCCTTTCACGTGTAATTCTTTCTGAATGCAGTATCTGTATAGCTTGATAAAACACTGTTGCATGTGTTGTGTTCAGAACCATTAAGCAACAAAACTTTGTGCCAGATAATGCAATTCTGACATAGTTCTGCATTTAGCACTATCAACTGCAATCACACTAATCTCTCTTTAATGGCCATTTTAAGGATATCTGGAGATTTTCTCCTGTCAACCTTTGCTGGATGTAAAAGGTCATTTACTAGATCAGTTGACTCAGTGTCACCTTAACACTATGATGCATTTCACATGATAATATCTATCACACAAATGTCTGGTCCAGTATGTCTGACACCTTTCTTTTTAACCTATAGCTAAAATATTGCAGGTGTAGCCTGAAAACAAACGAAGTACATCTGGTACTCACAATTATAAGCTGGTAACTCTGCTTGGTACTGTGTTCCAACATTGACATGTCTGAAACAGGGATGCTCACTTTCACAATACTATCACAAACAACAGGTGAACGTAATGGCATAATTCTTAATACAAATGATGACCTGTAAGAGAGAACGAAGTACATGTTATTAACACCATCCCTGCATTCTTGAACAGTCATATTTAACACACTATGCATCATAACATAGTCTGTAATACACACCTTGATAGAAAATATGTTGAAATGTCCAGTTACCACCATTACATTGATTTACAATCCACCTTCCAAATCTAAATTCATTTAATAATTACAACTAGAAACCTTCACTACCCACACTAAATGTAGACCGAAGCACACATTCCACGCAAGTTTGTTATGTCAATGTGGTGTTACTTACGGCTGAATATCAGTCTCCGGTGGAGCCTCTTCTTGTTCTTCCTCAACAACCTCTGGTATGGCTTCTGGCTTCTGCCCATGGCTCGCTGAAATAATTGTTTACATTCAGTCCATACTGAATCATTTTGAAACTTTCATAGCACATTCTTTAAACCTGTTTTTACTGAATTTTTAACTCAGAAATAAATGGATTCAAAGCAATACAATCATTTTCTTTTTTCAACATCAAACATGCTGAGAATGTGATTATATCAAGCATTGTGTTTCCTTACCTCTCCTGTTAGCCAGAGAAAGCTTTGGTGTGATTGGTGCCGACCTGGGAGTGATGGGTTTGATGCCTGGCAAGGTCCAAAATAAGCCACTGCCACTTCTAATAGGACTCAACATTGGCGGTGGAGTGTATGGAGGAGGAGTGGAACCTCGGAGTCGCCCATCACCTCCGTCCCACAGACGTGGGGAGCGAAGTCGACTCTGAAAGCTATTTAGATGCAATGGAATAAACAGAGGTGCTGGTCTATGTTTTCGTTTCACCTTCATGGGACTGGCGGACATGGGATTTCTGAACACACCGGCACCATCAGATCTGGACAGCATATCGTCAGGATGACTCTTAGCTCTCCCAATAATTGTGTCATCAACTCTACTTTTTGGTCTATATATTGATTCAGATTCAGTGCGACTTCTTGGTCTCATGAATGTGTGATCAACACTTTTTGATCTTTTTAACTTGTGATCGTCTCCAGACTTACTCCTCATTCTAACCCTGCTCACAGCATCCAAGTCTTTGGTGACTGACGGCTTAGCAAAGCTATCACTACCTGGTCTGGTGAGGAGCATAGCAAGACTGTTCTGCGAAGTTAAAAGTTTCTTAGGGGAGCTCCTATCTAAATCAGCAGACAATCTACGTTTAAGTTCACTATTCTGTTCTACAATTGGCTTAAAGTCACTTTTGTGTTTCGGAGCCATGCTCCCTTCTCCCAAGACTGGACTCTGAACGTCCATTGGCAAAGATTCTGATTTAATAGTATATAAGTGAGGCATTGAGGTAATGCTGTCCAACATTTGTTGTGTTGGAAGAGACTGAATTGAGACAGACTGTGGCATGTGGAGAGGGTTAAACGTTGACTGAATATTTGACAAGTTATCTTGTTGAAGGGTCACAGATGGTTGACTCTGCATCACTGAAATGTCACTGGGGATCGCTGGCTGTGTTTGACTTGTGGGCTGCAGTAACAGACCCTCCTGAAAGTTTGCCATACTGTTAAGTAGCTGAGCAACTGTCACCTCTTGGTTGTCTGTCACAGGTGACAAAGATATTGGCCCCGTAGTCAGATGTTGGGCACTGACAAACTGGGTCTGTCCACTGCCTGACAGCACATGTCTTTGTTCAAGATGAGGCACTAAACTGAGTGCATTTTGCAAGCTGCTCTGTATAGCCACAGAGTTAAGTGTTATAGGTGGAGACTGGAGGGGCAATAACTGCTGTGGCAGTTGGAGTTCCAAATTTGGTGGCAAGTCTCTAGCAGCAATATCCAAGTTAATTTGCTGTGGTAAGTCCTGAGACTGGTGTTGAGCAATCTGAACTTCTCCTGCAGATGTAAACTCTACACTCTGAGGGAAGGGATTTTGCTGGCTGGTACTCTGAGCAGTCTGGGGGTCCACAGCAGCCAGATGCTGCTGAATCTGCTGTATTTGTTGTTGTTTTTCTTCTGCACTATCCTTTGAATCATCCAACATCTCCTGCACAGGAATGTGTGTGATTTCCGCCAGCTGCTGCAGCTGTTGCTGTTGCTGAGGTGTCAGCTGAATGAACTGTTGAGAAGATGAGATTGGCTGGGAATGGGTGGTGATTACCTCTGCTTGAGATACCTGCTGTTGCTGTAACTGGTGTAGATGATGCTCCTGCACAAGCTGATGAAGCTGGCTTGCCTGGAGCTGAGCTGGCAGCCCAAGTTGTAGGTGTTGCTGCTGCAACTGCTCTATCTGCTGTGCTGACAGTTGGGGTAACTGATGAATCTGTCCTAACGGCTGCTGAACTTGTATCTGTTGCGTTGGTTGTTGCTGCAACTGTTCAAGCTGCTGTACTGTAAGTTGAGGGAGTTGGTCTGCTTGCACACTTTGAACCAACTGCTGGATCTGCTGAGCAGCTTGTTGAGCATGTGAAGATGGAAGCTGATCCTGGGCTGCTGCCAGTTGATCTTGCTGTTGTTGCTGTTGTTGCTGCTGCTGCTGCTGCTGCTGGAACGCTTGGGCTTGAAGATTCTTGATTTGTTCTTCTATGGAATTAGTACTTTGTTCTTCTAGAATTTGTGGATTGGGATGAAGCTGAAGCTGCTGATGGATGACCTGCTGTGGCTGCTGCTGCCTAAGAAGCTGACTGTCATGACTGATCTGACCCTGGTGCACAGTAACAGTGGTCAGTCCACAAGCCTGTAGAGTACTCTGACTGGTGCTCACTTCTGGTGTTGTGGACAGTGTCTGGAATGCCTGGCTAATGTTGGGCAACACTGGACTCATCTGGACCTGAAGCTGTGTTGGGTTGGCTGCAGCTACTGTTTGTCTTGGGGAAGGAGGTGGAGGAGGTCCCATCTCTGTCTTTTTAGCCGCCTTCTTTTCTTCTTTACTCTGCACATACAAATAAAGCATTTACTCAGAAGACTGAGATAAGAATATGTGTAATCCATTTGCAACATAAATACTGTGACTTGTTAGTAATAAGAAACAGTTTTCATATTTGATCATATGATCATTAGGTTTTTGTTAGGACAAGAGAATGACTTACAATAGACCTAAACTTAACTTACAAATGTTTCTGATACATTTGTTTAAAATGGAATAAACAAACCTTTTTAAGATATCCTCCATGTAGACGCATATGACCATTGAGAGCTGGAATATTTTTAAACCGCCTCTGGCAGATGCTACACTGGACAGGTGGTTTGGCTTCATCACTATGAAAGAACAAATCAACATGAACTTGTAAACAGTGAAAACATTTTTTGTAACAAATATGGTACAAATTCAACACTACAAACACACGTAGCATTTCTTACCTCATCTTTGGCTGACTTATCAACCATTTCTTTAAAATTTAATTGCGGAATATTGTGCAACCATTTATTTAAAATTTTATTGCAGAATATTGTGCAATCTGCACCATTGTTAATACAAAGAAGAGTTATCTCCCTTGGCAAACCACAGATTGAGATTCTCATGAAATGTAAAGTTCTGCTTACAAAAATACTCACTTTAAAAGAATGCTGCTGATAAAACGATGTATAGCTTAACTAAATCCTGTTCAAATCTTTATCCTATAACACTGACAATTCCACTAAGGGTCATGGTTGCTCGCATACTTATCTCCCCTTGATCATCATACCAGGAAGGTGATGTTATGCTTTGCTTCTCATACCTTGAATTCTTGTTCTCCGTCTGCGGTGCTGGGGTGGTAGTGAACCATGCTGGTCGCTGCTGTCCTGTGAGGGGACTGGTGGGTTGGTTGTGGGGAATCGGACTGACTGGTGTCACTGGGCTCACCTGAGCAGAATACCCTGGTGACTGATCCCCACTGTGTGGGCTGGGTTGGCTGGAGCCTGAGGTGCCTTCAACAATACGAAAAGAAAAACAAATACAAGCATAGGTTCTCTAACACATGGTGATAATCGCTCCCATTCAGACATCAAATGCAACTACAGGACACTACCCCCAATCTGACAACCCTTAAACTCTACTGCCTGGAACATACAATAACTTAATATGTTAACTGCCACCACGAGTATAGTGTCAATGAATGGCCCAGTTTATTGAGTTATCTCATAGCTACATCTGTGGTACTTTAAAAGTTTCACATATTGGCAAACAGGCAAAAGAAGCAATCTTCTTCTGGTGGTAACAAAGAACGCCAGGAGATGTTTGTTCCTTCTGCCGTTTTTGCCATCATGTGAAACTTGTTTTAAAATACCACTGTTTCCACTACAGGTTCTCTCGTAGAGGCAAATTTGACCAGAAATGATACTATGAGTATCCTCAGCATACTACTGAATCTTATAAATTAACTTCCCATTAAACACATGGAAATAATAGTGCTGGTAGCCTTGATTCAAGTTTCAATGTAACAATTTTGCTACAAATTGGACAATGTTGGAACTGAACAAATTAACTGATAATGTAAATAGAGTAAATATTTTATCTCCTTCAAGCAGGACAAGTAACACACCATGTGGACCAGTGAAGTAATATTTACATAAGTCCTCAGTTCATCAAGAAGTGGAATTTCTAAGATTGTCAAAGTATGATATCCAGTATGTATCTACTTAGACCTTACCTACAAAATCATACACCCTGGCTCTTTCCTGCCAAGATTGGTCCTGGGCTGGTGTAGCTTGTTGTGTGGACACAACAGTGGTTGGCAAACCAGACTGGGTCTCAAACTGGAATATCTGTCCTTGAGGGTTGGGGCTTGTGTAGCTGGGACTAGGTGAGGGAGTTGTGTTGGCGCTGTAAGAGGGGGACCCCATCTGCATCCGACTCACGGCCTCCTGCACCGCCAGCTTCTCTGCTGGTCGGGGTTTCCCTGTGGTTGTTGTAGGAATACCAGCTGCAGCCATACTGGCTTGAACACTACTAGCAATGGCCTCAGGTGACTGGTGGTGGTTTGCCTCCAGATGACGCCTCAGAGAACGGGCATCACAATAACTCTTCTCACAACCCTCCATCTGACATTGGTATGGCTTCTTCTCTCGATGTGTCATCATGTGACCATTGCTGTAATACCAAGTAGCCATCACATTATGTCCAAATTCACAAAATATTTTGATGAGAAACACCTGACTACATGGGTCTTTCTCCATCGAGCGAGTGAGTGAGTGAGTGAGTGAGTGAGTGAGTGAGTGAGTGAGTGAGTGAGTGAGTGAGTGAGTGAGTGAGTGAGTGAGTGAGTGAGTGATCCCAGCTGATCTCATTAGGTGCCCTTGGACCGAACACTAATTACAACCTTAAAAGACCCCAATTTGCAACCAATATATCTTAATAATATCTACAGTCTACTCATGGTGACTGTCTATTTGTGTCTGAATCAACAAAATTATACACTCCTTACACATTCACAATCTTGCAGATATTGTCCAGACAATCTCACAAGATCACAAGATCAATGACAGGACTGAACAATTTATCACATAACAATCACTGGCATACAAATCTTCCAATTAAAAAATGTATTGCAACATAATTTATCATGCTACGCTGAAGTGTTGCACAGATATTAGTAACCATGGTATCTGTAACAATTACACGTTGAATATGAACTCACTCACTCATTGTAACAATTACAGATACAAAAACACTAAAGAATAGCTGACGAAAAACTGACAAAATACATGGAATTTGAAAAACAAATATGAAAGAGCTACCAAACGAGTTAGTGAGTTCAGTTTTAAACAGTTTTAGCAATATTATGCCAGCAACACCTCTTATCAGGACACAAGAAAACTGCTTCCCATATCATACCCCTATGGGAAACTAACCCAGGTATTTAGCAGGACGAGCCAAGGCTTTAATCACTAGGCTACCCCACAAGGAAGCATAGTCCTGGTTTCACATTAGGTAAGTGAGTTTGTTGAAAATGGCCTACCCAGTGGCAAGTCATGGTTTTTAACATTCTAGCGCCTCACAGGCAGTTTGGGTTACCCAGACTAACAATGTCCATCATGCATTATTCCTTTATAGTCTGTCCCAGTGCCATTAAGTTTATCACTAAACAAGTGGATGTATTACGATTAGAAAATTAAGGTTCCTGAATCCTAACAGAAATCAAGTTGCAAGTGTAAAAATGTTACAATATACACAAAATAAGTAAAACCATATCACATCAAAACATGCTAGCACATATGGAAAGCAATATCACAGAAACATTTATGCAAAAAATCTTACAGATGATCCTGTCGTTTGAAGCCCTTCTGACAGACGGAGCAAACATATTTGCGCTCATCGCTGTGTGTGAGGCGATGCTTGGCCAAGGCACTGGAGTTGTTGAAAGCTTTGTTACAGGTGGGACACTGTATCATAGTTTTAGACGGAGACACCTGAGCCTTGGGCTGGCGGTTTTTACCTTTGGCTTTACTAGCACCATCAGTAGGAGATTCCACAGACTGTCGTCGCTCACCACTACCTGCTGGAAGTCAAGTTTGTAATGAGATAACATTTCAAATTGTTCTTTAAATATTATGGTCATTGCCAAACAAATAAAAAGCAGAGGTATCTGAACTTTATCAATGAAACATCAGAAGCATTTTTAGGTCATGTGTACCTCAGTTTCATACACCAGATGTCTACATACTGAGAAGACAATTCAGTCTGGTCTTAGTTGAATATTTAATATCTGATATTGTATGATAGCTCAAAACTGAAAATCACCTTCTGAATCCCCAGTTGTAGCACTTAAGTTACTCGTTTCTGTAACTGAAAAACTTGGATCCGAGAAAGGCTGCGGTGAAAGTGACAATGTGTCATGCACATTACTGTCAAACAAATCAAATGAATGAGTAGGATGGCCCTCTGTCAAACGGATATTCTGAGCTGGGTTTCCCATACTGCCAAGAATTCCATCATCTAAGTGTGGCAGGTTTGGAGCAGAATTTGCAGCATTCATATCAAAGGCACTGTCTGGCAGCATGTCGCTGTCGTTGTAGTTTATAGCACTCAACATGGCATCCCCTGCACCACCTGCAGACTGAAAACGAAGTCCTTGCGCTCCAGCTTGAGTTACAGAAGGACTCTGTTGACCAGTGTCAGGATACGATACCACTAAAATGTTCAGGGGTGACATGCCTTTATCTTCAGTTAGACTGCCACCAACTGTCTGCATGTCTTGCCTTTCAAAACCACTTTTCACATCTTTTCCATTGTCGCTATTCTGTGTAAAATTAGAATCTGACATTTTTGTGAATGGTACATATAAACCTGAATTAACAATGTCCTGCAGTGCTTGCGTTGTGACAGGATCAAAGGTTTGCCTTAATCCTTTTTCCTCTTTCACTACAGGAAGAGTTTTTAGTCCTTCTGTGAGCAGTGGTATGGAAGCATTGATTGAGAGTGGAATCGTGGGGAAAACATACGAAAGAGATGTTCCCTGATCTGGAAATGCCTGACAATTTTGTAGATCTGCTGCTTGTATAATGGGCAATGGCAGTCCTGACGTATCCATCTTGGGAATTCCTGATAAGACCAACTCTGAATTATCTGCCCCTTTCTGACCTGCTTCCATTGCCCAGCACAAACAACACACATCCCTGAAGACTTTCTAGCAAACACGAGTCACCATTCTATTCATCATTTTATGAACAAGCGTAGTCTTTTCACTTGATATATTATGCCGTGCAGAAAAAGAGGCCATCTGTTCTGTCACATCTTGGCAATATCCTAAGAAAACATAGATGACAAGTTTTAAATACAACATATGTGGATCACAACATAGAGAGATTCTATTTGACATTTATATACCATAATCCAATAGAAGTTACAAACGTGACAAATGGCTATGTTAAATATCTGTCATCTGATTAACACACATTGGATTTATTGAGGTCACACACAATAAGCTAAGCTCAATTTGGACAACTCTGATGACACGTTCATTAATATAAAAGTGAAAATACAGTTCCGTAACTGGAATAAACACCAGAAATAATGATGTGCGACAACATCTAAAACCATACATCCAAAGATCAACTGATGTCAATTTATCACAATCCGCTAAATTTGACAGATCACATTCATAACGCAATATTACAACCGGAATTTCGGCGATTGTTTACTGTTGTTATTTTGCGGCTACACGTATCTCTGAGATATCTAAACCGAACGCAACATACGAAATCGGTAATCTTTTATTGACACATTTACTCACATGTTCCTGACACAACGGTACAATTTAATAACGATGTCGTAGCTTCCAGATATCTTATTGCAAGAAACGTCAAATGATTGAAATGCGATTTCTAACTCGTAGAGGGTCACTGTATTAAAGCAATACATACTGAGAATAACGTGATGCACATGCACATTAAAAGCAATTTCAAAGATTTTAAGATTTCAAACTATTGCAGACACATACCTTCAGTGCTTATATTAATACAATAAACAGCACAGCAAACGTGAAAGTTGGGGTAAAATCAGGGCAGTCGAACAGCCATAAATTGCCACGGCTGCTTCACTCATTTCTACTGCGACATTCCCTAAAGAGTGCGTGTAAAATGTACCGGTACGCTGATCATATAAAATATTTAATCAGAGTGGGTGGGTCAGGAAGATTCACTAGATATTGGCTTCTATTTTCCGTCTATCAGATATCCGTTTTTACATGAATATATTTTGGTTTAAATGAAGAAGCTTGCCCATTGATATACTTTCGAGCCGGATGGTAAACAGGTTCCTAAAGTAGTGCATGACGTCAGGTCATGCAAAAAGTATATGAATGACCACTATCTACATTCAACGTCACGGCGTGGAATCGCCTGACTGCGAGCTTTCAGCTGGACATGTAAGAAGAAACAATAACATATTAGTTTATTGCGATCCTCCCAAAGATCGAGGTTTTTTGTGACAATCATGTCCAGTGGAGTTAATGATGATTATTTGTGGAGTTGCATGTACAATGTGAATGAACCCCTATAAATACTTATAAAGTAAGTTCAGTTGTTAATTGAACTTCCTTAATTGTTATTTGGAAATATTAACGAATCGAAATTATTGCTTATTAGAAGACTGCAACACAAGACCCCATAAAGTCTTTATCTTTTGTTTGCTACTGACGGCAATTAGGTCAGTTATCCATGGCACAACAGTGATTTGTGGATGGGACAATCAAAATGTCAAGTCATCCGAAAGATGCTTCATGTCATACCCCGTCCACCCCAAGTCCCATACATCATGAACGAGTGAGTGGGTTGAGTTTTACGCCGAACTCAGCAATATTCCAGCTATATGGCAGTGGTCTGTAAATAGTCGAGTCCAGACCAGACAATCTAGTGATCAACACCATGAGAGTCGATATGAGCAATGAGGAACCGATGACATGTGTCAACCAAGTCAGCGAGCCTAACCAACCGATCCCGTTAGTCGCCTCTTACGATCGACAAGCATAGTCGCCTTTCATGGCAAACATGGGCTGTTGAAGCCTATACTACCCCACACCTTCAAGGGTCACATTATGTACGAATGAACCAGTGTAAATTATGAACGAATGAAATTGAGTAAATTACTTTTATTGATTTTGAGAACTTGTGTTAATTACGTAAATTATGAACTATATGCAGTTCCATTACACGAAAAATTGGCTGCATGCTTGCCTATTACCATGCCATTACAATTTTATTGATGTTATGATGATATTATGTTTATGCTATATGTGTCAATAAATAATGTAAAACCTTTCTATTCTTTTTTTTTGTTTTTTTTGTTCTTTTGTTTGGGCCATTTGACAAGTTGATGACACCCACTACCACCACCACCCCAACAGAATGGGTGAACCCCGCTTCATCACACACACACACAAAGAGAGAGAGAAAGAGAGAGGGGGAGAGGAAGAGAGAGAGGGAGAGAGAGATTAATCGTGAACGTTCCCTAATTATTAAATAATTGTCAAATGTTGAACCCATAGAATCACACAATTTTCAATTTTCCACAATAAATCTGTCACATTATTTCGGTGACCTGGTCCCTACCAACCCCCAAAGTATTGTCGAAATTGTCCTCAAGACAGTGTAAAATCACGTGTACATATTCCTTCTTTTCAGTTATTATCATGAACAGTAATGAAAACGATAATGATGAACTGATATTTACTCACTTAGGTCAAAATATAAAACGTCTTTAGGCATAGGTTTAAGCGGTACATATTCGGCCATCATCAGCATCATTACAGAGGTCAGGAACACACCGTATGCCTTAACACTTGTCACTAAACGATATGTATTACCTTAACACCTACATAATGAACCCTTACTAATAGTGCACCCCTTCGTTAATTGAGGGTAATAATAGGTTGCCATAGCAGTAGACAACTAGGTAAATCCCCAGCTAATTAACGAGTTAATTAGTCGGTTACAACTGGCGACCAGTCAAATTAATATTCATTCTTTATGCTGCTCCTAAAGTTTACCTTTCCAAATTTTGAGCAGCAGAATTATGCTTTGTGTATATCTTCGTGAAGAAATGTACATGTTGAAGATAGTTAATGGGTAATTGAAAGACATAGGCATTTACAAATTTCCAGATGTGTAGTCTTGAATCCTGAACCGTCGTCATGAATCCTGAACCATACACAGCGTCATGCCTTGGTCCATTAGAAGACCGCGTTGAGAACCATTTAGAGGAAAATAGGTCGTGTAGAAACTATTACTAAAATAGTACACAAGTGCCCGAGAAAGCTACCTTGACCTGAAATATAGAGTGTCAGTTTACACCGTCTATACATTGAATAAGGGAAGTAACTGGTAAAAATTCAGAATTTCCCATTTGCTCTTTCGTCATCAGAATATGTGCTTGTGACGTCATATTCAAACCTGATATGGCGGAAAGCCGTCGAAGTAAAATGCCAACATACGATTCGCCACCTGGTAAGATGTAGTTGACTGTTATTTGAGGTGTCTTCGCCTAGATTTTGATTAATAAGTCACACATGAGCCACTATGGACATAGAACAAAGAATAGTGTTTTATCAACAGTCATTCTGAAGGTGAACTCTACACACATTTTCATCTAGATTTTGCCACAATATATGCCAGCATGGAAGATATGATGAGACAGACTGCTTTTTTCAAGCAGTGACTAGAGTGTGTGATTCATATAAACACGTTGTAGAAGCCAGGTCTAGAACATATTTCCTCACCGTGAATCAAATATTAACTAGGACACAACCCTGCATATATAAGAATACAACGAAAACTTGAAAATGAGCAATCGGCCATTCGAACTTAAGTGATCATCCACTGATCTCTTGTGTTTTGGGTCTGTCATGATGTTCTATTAAATCAGATCGAACAATCGTGTTGATTTATGTCATAGATCTATGTAAGACAAAGAGACAATATTGAATCATATCTGTTAGTGTTACATTGTTGATGCCTTCTCATCACATTCACATGCGATGCGAAATAGGACAAACGAAATTCAATAAATTAAATGTAATCTGCCAACAGATGTTTTGAATGTGTTTATTTGACAGCTAGATCAGTTCATGATAGAAGAGATAGGACCACAATCGCATCAATTAAATGTATATTCAACACTTTGACATTTGCCTTTATCAGCATGGTCACATGAATGATTAAATGGACACTAATCTAGAACAGTCACATAGAACTGTGGGGTTTTTTAGGGGGGGTTCCCATGATATTTCAGAATCCCAGCCTTATGACCTTTGTGACACCCCTTTAATTGATTGTATATAGGTGTATCCTCACATTCATCAGCAAAATTGATTGTATATAGGTGTATCCTCACATTCATCAGCAAAATTGATTGTATATAGGTGTATCCTCACATTCATCAGCAAAGATGATGTATAATGTTTGTATTTCAATTATTTGGGACATGTAGTCATCTTGGTGACAACTTATATTTCAGCTGCTGTACAAATTGACTACAAGTTTGTCCATCCAGTTTATTATTGCAACAATTCCTAACATTTTGAAGGTTAATTTTCTTTCCTGGGGAATGAGTGAGTGAGTTTAGTTTTACACTGCACTCAGCAATATTCCAGCTACATGGCTGCGTTCTGTAAATAATCGAGTCTGACCAGACAATCCAGTGATCAACAACATGAGCATCGATCTGCGCTATTGGGAACCGATGACATGTCAACCAAGTCAGCGAGCCGGACCGCCTGATCCTGTTAGTCGCCTCTTACGACAAGCATAGTTGCCTTTTATGGCAAGCCTTTCCTGGGAACTTCAAATGTATGGATCGAAGGAAACTGAAATCAATAAATATCTTATGTATAGTCAAAGAATGATTATTGTTTAGTAACATATCAGTGGAAAAACGTAAAAATATTTAGTCCTCTGTTTTTAATGAATTTGGAGATATGTCTGTATTGATATGGCTTGTGAAAACATCAAAGAAATTCCCAAAGGTAACATGAATAAAATGTAATGGTAATATTGAATACTAGTGAATAAGTGAATGAAATTAAAATGCAAATATCAAAATTAAAATCAACTATAGTTATGTCAAGTGTATCATGCTGTTACTTGGTTCAAGGAACATATCCATCAACATGATCAATATCCACATAAAGTAACAATAACCCATAAATCTGGTGTTAATAGAGACAGTGTTCAGTAAATAATTATCCATCTCTTTACAAAAGAAACCTGTGATTAATGTGCTCCAACCCCAGATTATGTCTTTCTTTTGTCAACACTAAAGCCAAGCTGACTGTTTTCAACAAACTGGTAAACATCTGCAACCTGTTTCGGATTAGGGCAGCAGCAACTAAAACAAGTATACTGAATGAATATGATATGGTTTGGGTATATATAGTTACAAATATCAATATTTATTCATGGATACATTGTTTGATAACTAGAAATTAAAGTATCAAACATATTGTAATGACTGAGGTTGGAACCATTCAGTGATCATTTCTGTAAAGTGAAAGAGCAATACACGGTGAACAGTGCCACATATTGTCTGAAGACTGCAGTAACTGGCCTTGACAAGATGACGGAAAGTACACTGCTGCATGGTTTGGAGATATTCCATTGGCTAATTGCACTTGGAAAAACAACAAAGTAGTTCCCTGTGAAAAGAACATTGTGTTAAAATGTTTGTAAGTCAAGCCATCACAAATATTGAATTGAATTCAAGTGTATTATTTCAAAGAATAAGCAAATGGACTATTCCACCCTTTCCATGAAGAGACAGCTGTGAAGATCCCGGCTAGAATTGGTAACCGATGCTTGTGGTAAATAGCGACTGAAGGGATCGGGTGGTCAGACTCACAGATTTGGTTAACACGTCATCATATCCCAACTTTTAAGATCAAATCGATGATGCTTATGCTGTTGATCACTGGATTGTCAAGTCCGGGTTCGATTATTAGCCAACTGCTGTCATATTGCTTTAATATTGCTTAGTGCAATGAAAAACTAAACTTACTCACGCACTCATTGAAGAGATATGATGAAAATGAGATATTGTTGCAACAAACCCACTCACCTGTAATGTGCTGAAATGCTGCACAGCTGTTCCTGAGCACTGAACATACATATGCTTATTGCTTCACAATTTTGCACTAATTTGGGCTGAATATGATTCGTAATAAGATTAGAAGATTGGGTGACCCTATTACTGTAGAGTTCAAAGCACAAGAGAGTTGCCTTTTGTGCTATGATATGTTCCGTTAAGCATATTTTGCTTTGATAAATAACAGTCAAGTTAAGTGAAAACATTCCATTTTGAAAAAAACAATCCTAATCACAAATAACGAATTGAGTTCATGAAGGGATACTGTTCAGTTCACTAAGACAATCTAACATCCCTAATTGCAATAGGTTGATGATGTCCTGAAAATGAATGTAAACTACAGAAATGAAACACTGGTACTGTTGTCAGTTAGTGGGTCCTTTTAGTTTTCTCCGTCAGCATGTAGGACAACTGAACAACAGTTCTTCAGGTGAGGTCTTGAGTTCTGACAAAGACTCTTTGCCTTCGATGCAATTTTTAAACAAATTTTTTTATCAGCATTCTAGAAATTGGTGGATCAGCAATAACTTACAAACTTCATGAATATCTGTGACCCATGAAGATCCAGGTTAGAACTGGTCTTCAGTAACCCATGCTTGACACAAGTCATCATAGATAATGCTCATGACATTGATCACTGGATGGTCTGGTCAGAGTGACTGAGTTTACTCTTTCGCTGCATTCTGCAATATTCCAGCCATTTGACAGCAGTCTGTAAATGATTGAAGCCAGTGATCAACGGCATGAGCATCATTTTACACAACTGGGATATCATGAGCCAAGTCTGACCTGACCACCAGATCCTCTAACAGGTCTGGTCAGACCGCTGCTATATCGCTGGAATATTGCAGAGTGTTACTGTGTTACTATTAAACAAAACCAAACCCCCAAATGTCTCCTGTTAATTGTATAGAGCAATGTTTCATGGTAAATTTTTCCACCATTAATCATGTTAAGTCCTAATCTTTAGGTTTATCTAACTCTGTCACTGGCAGTAATGAATCCAGAGTTTGATTCATATGATATGTATCTTGACTAAGAAATACAAAATTGGGTAATGAGTAGGAAATCACTTTTAAATACCAGAAGTATTATTTGTTATTTTCTGTGAAATAAAATATAATCTTTTACTTGTTTTGATCACAATGATTTTCTTAGTATACCTTGACAATGACCAGTGACCAAATTATTGTTAAATAAAATATATATGTGTTGGCATTATCTTGCTTGACTGAAATGTATCCCCTTTTGCATGTCTAGCTTTACTCCCAAATTCAAATAATTAATTGAAGGTTTTTGGTATCATTCACCGAAAATGCCAGTGAATTATACGCACGTCATCGTTGGAGCCACTATGCATGTGAGAGGGAGGATGAATAAATAAATTTTGGTATTTTCAACAATAAAGGCAACATTTAACACCCTGTAAAACATACTTGTTTTTTTTTACAGACATCCTGTGAAGAGAAAATTTATCATTGCTTTTAACAGATGCTTTACTCATTGTCAATACTCCTCGTCCCCTCGTACATGCCAGAGATAGTAAGTTGTGAACATTAATTAGTAGCTACTGCACATCTTGACCTACTAAGTAGCCAATTTTCAACTCCATCAGCACAGCCAATGAGAACACCCCTTTTGGAATTGAGAGAAGTACTAATATGCACAGGTATATGTAAGGGCTTTGATAAGTAGCTTTGATCTGTATAAAGAGCATTGTAGGAAGGATGTAGAAAAATAGCCTGTCCACAGGACTGGCTGGTCAATTTTTTACCAGTTCTGCCAATATCTAGCGTGTCCTCCAAATATAAACAAAACACCATTTCAAGGCTTAAAACTGGTTTGTTTTATTTTAAGCTATCATTTAAAATGCACACACAGAGCTTGGACTGCTAGATCTGTCCTAGTGGAATCATGTGGTTACTATCCTTTGGCAATATTCAAAAAGGTTATAATCACTATATATGTCATTGGTTTGCTAAAACTGACCACACATGAGGATGGACTAGTTTTTTTTGTTTTTTTAGCCTGTCCTCACAAAATTCACCCGTCTCTGACATTGTGACGAGCTATCTTTCACATACTGTAAAGAGCCAGAGGTTTCAATTTTTAGTATTTTCTTATTGTTCCAAAACATGCATTCTAAGGACACTTAGTTTCAAATTATGCATAGAATCTTGTGTTTGTGAAACTGGTTACCTTGATCACTGGTATGAGTAACAGTCAGCGATCAATGATTGATTGTGTAATGTCAACACACGATGATGATTGATGAATTATCAATCATTGATTTGATAAAGCATAAATAAGAGCAGACATTCTGGATGAAAATCTCTGTAGTTAAAACCTCAAAACTGAAATATATCAATTGTTCAGACTTCTATAGTATAAATACAGCAAACTTCCTTATGATATTAAAACACTCTGAGACGCATTTCCTAGTATTTGCACATGTGCTCAATTCTTTGTAGTCCAGTGGTGTAACCCACAGAGATCAGTCCACACATGCTTTTGTTTTGTGTATTTGGTATTTTTTCCTGCGTAGTTAAAACACAGGATGTTGGTATGTGTTAACTCTCACACAGCTCATGTCAGCATTGTTCTACTTGCCATATGTCGTGACATGTTCAGTGGCTGAACCAGGAAACCAGTTGCCTACAAACTGTCTCTGACATAACATGATGCAGTTGGAATTTCACACTGCATTGATCTGCATGTCCATTATGTATAATTAATTTGTTGGGAAATAAGTGCTGACAGGAATGTCAGTAATCTGCGACATGTCCAACTTCACCTCCTTGTTATCTATTGACATGTGGGACAAAGTTCAGTCCGACCAGCTCCTGTAAACCTGCATCAAATACTGTCTGCAAACTCTTGACAGGGGGCTCTATAAGAGCAGTATTTACTGGTAGAATCAGACAGGAGGTTGTTGAAATTCTCCCTGCAGGGAGTTTGTGTGGGAGATCTTCAAATGGAAGTTGTTCACAGACAAGGTAGGGTGTTGTGATAACATCTAGACACTTCGTTTTCAGTTTCAGGCTGTTGTTTAGAAGCTTGGTATTTGTGTTATTTGAAAAACAATGCAGCAACGGTTTGGATTTTTTCCATGTCTCTCTCCCCATAAGAAAATATGGCTAGGGAATCTGCATTGATCTTTGGTCCATTATGACCGCGCTCAGTTGTCAGATTGAATACATTCTGCTTCATATTTCTGTGGGAAAGTTTTGATGTGTTGACAAGTTTCATTGAAAAGTATTGCATACAGTTCTAACATGAAGTCTCTTGGGCTCCACGTCAACCACACCACAAGGCTTTTGGCAAGCTGTCATCGCGTGAGATAGGTAGAGGGAAGGTAAGGTCAAAGGTGTGTTTAAGTGTGTCATGTGCTTGAATGTATGTCTAAGGCCAGTTGTATAACAGTCAGCAATGGCCAGTGATATCATGTCTATGCTGGTGTCACTGTTCAAGTTTCTATAATTAGTAGTACAGCGCTGTGGCAGAAGAGTAGTCACTTAGAACAGGACAACAATCTGATGAACCTGCTCAACCAGGTTGAACATGAAATCAAAAATCATTCTAATGATATAGAAATGAACAGCCTTGTTTGCTTTCGGAATTGAGTTTCTCATAATTTATATTTTGATTCACAAAGATTCTTTCATGTGATTCTGTCCACTTGTTTTACAAAATGTATAACCATCTGATTTTTTTGTTTTATTTATGAAATAATCCGGAATCCATTTATGCCTTTGATTCCAGTGAAAGGAGAGATTTTTGTAATGTATAGGGGCTTCTTCATGACTGCCTGGTTTAGAATTTCAGTGAGCACCTAGTTCAACAGGTCATGGTAACAGCCTGGCTAATGTTCTGGTACATACTCGGTCATGTACATATTGCAAGTCAGGGAGACCGAGTGCTATTGCAGTTTTGGTTAATGAGATAGATAAGCATCTCTGTGTAGAAGAAACTAGGTCTTGCCATCATAGGTACAGCCACTTCTTACCTGTGGAGATTTCGGAAAGGATAGGTGTTCAGCAACCCATGCTTGCCACAAAAGATGACTATGCTTGTCATAAGAGGCAACTAACGGCATCAGGTGGTCAGGCTCGCTGACTCGGCTGACACATCATTGGTTCACAATGTTCATGCTATTGATCACTGGATTATCTGACTTGATTATTTACAGACCACTCCCTGTAGCGGAATATTGCTGAAAGTAGTGTTAAACTGAACTCACTCACTTCAGTGCTGTTGGTAATTTGCAATGATCAAACTTTGTTCAGGAGGTCCCACAATTTTTCAAAGAGAATACAGAGGATCTACTCTTGAGAAAGTTTTGTTTCTTTTACTACTTACTGTATGGGGACAAAAATGATGCCACATGAAAAGTAAGTAGTTGTGTTCATCTTTGCTGTGATCTAGTTTAGCTGATTAATTAATAAGTTTAATGTCAAGTTCATGGTGCTCTAGTCATCAGTTTGCAGTCAAATCCCATCATATATCAGTCCTATCCATCTTTCCATAAATTCATTTAGAGGACCTTCAGTGATGAAGTTACTGCAATTCCTACATAGAAATTGGTTCAAACCCTTGTAATCTGCAAAGTGCTTTGAACGTCCTGTTGCGTGACGCCTACACTAAGTTTCTTCACCTTCCCAATGGGTAAATGCAGACATCCTCACATGTTTACAAACTCCTACTCCAAGTTGTTTCCTTTCCCCTTCTCTTCCTCCAACATCTGTGTGTACTGGCTCTGTGATGAGCTGTGCATGCTTAATAACATCTGTTTATAACATCTGTTTAAAGGGATATATATATAGTATTACTAAGTACCTTGTATGGTTGTTTTGTAAAACATGTATTTTGTTCAAAGTGGGAATATTTTGTTGTTCTAACATTCTGTAACAGTGACATATGAAAACATATACTAATACTATTTTATTGCTGCATACAGTGCATTAATGCAACACTATTGTTAGTGAAATACAGATCATCTTTAATGGCAACATCTTTAACACATAATAGTCGCAACTGTGTTAATGTGAATTTGGAACAGAATCCATTATAATATGGTAATTTTTCCTGATATTTGCTGCAGAGTAAATAGATATCTGTTTCTAGACTCAAGTGTTTTGGACAGGAGTCCAAATTGTTGATTATATATAGGTGGTTTCTTGCCCCACACATCACATATTGCAGGGAATTGCTTGTCTTGGCAGGAGTAATGGATGCATGCCTTGCTCTCGTGGAAGATGTTTCCATCATGAGCAGGCAGATATACGTGACAAGGTGATTTTATTTTAAGATCTGTGTGGAGATTCAGATGATGTGATTGGGGTGAAATTACTAAGCTGTTGATCACAGTTCTATTGTTGGGAAGATGGTTATCAGGCAGCTAAGACTACATTGACATTAACAGCTTCAGACTGGGGTGAACACAGAAGTAGCAAGTGACCCATTTACCTGTGCATATTAGAGGCCAGAAACCCACTAGACCGAAGCCAAAGTCTAGTAAAATTCCTTTGGGTCTAATATCAACATCTGACAGTAATACTTGTCTGTGTTTTTAGACAAAGACTGACTGGAAATTAGTGTTGGGAATTTGTTGATATCTCACAATTGGTTTATTACCAAGGAGTTGTCATTGAAAAAAAGTGGTTAGTGTCATTTTTCAGATTTTCGAATTTAGTTTGTTATTACAGATAGGTATAACCAGTGTTTCTGCGGACTTACTTATTTATCAAACACTGTGTCCGGCAACCTATAGTTTTGCTTGCCCTGATTGGAATTTACCAGTCATATCCTATTATTAGACTGTAGCTATACTAATTTGCCAACAAATCCAAAATAATGATGTGAACATTATGATGTGGTTAGACAGTTGGGGAAAAATTTCGAATTTCTCTGGTTAATTACATTCTATTCTTTATACTAAACACTTTTAGATACTAATTAAATAGAAAAATCCAAAGGACTGATTGCATTAATCAGTCAAAAGGTGCTGGATCGATCATTTTAAAGTTAGTTTTAGCCTGAGCATTCTCAGTTTTTGCAATTAGGAAAGCACAGCTGAGACTGTCATTTCTCTTACCCATGATGTTTCTGTTTTAATGCATGATTATTAACTAGACACTATGTCCTACCAGCTTTCAGTTTACCTGTCCCCAACAAATTTTATTGACAATTTTCAGGCATATACTGGAGAGAGGAAACACTGATAACATGGTTCTGTTTTAATTTTTGTTTATTTAGAGACTGCAAATTGCATTTGCAAATTCCATATCCAGTTCAAAATGATGCACCTTGCTACTTAAAAGTGATGACTATGATATAATGAACATAAAGTTCCTGGAGTTTTCATGACTTTTCTGTAAGTGGAGTGAGTTTCTAAGAATTAAGCACATTTTCAGGTCCTGACATCATCAGTAATATGTTCCATCATCAAGGGTTTCAAACTCTACGACAGTAGTTCCAAAATTGTTTGTGTTCAATTATGAGAATATGTGAATCATTTGGTCACTGCAACTTATCTTAGATTATGTCAACTAACAGGGACACCTCTACTGGAAACAATGCTCAAATACAAGATTGGACTAGTGGAAATATGTTAGCAGACTGCTATATTGCAGTTATTTAGAGCTCATGAAATAGAGCCTTGTTTGGAGGCCTGACCTTCACCTATATTTTGTGAGAATTCTTGGTTAGAAGAGACGATTAAATGAAAAGGATGATTCGGTTGAGAAGGTTGATTTTGTGTTTTATTTGATAATTGTTATTGTCCCCTAATGGGTTAACTTGTTTCTCACAATATCTATCACTGGATTGTCTGGTCCAAACACAAATAACAAGTCAGTAATGAAGGTGGAGTAAAGCGTTAAACAATGGGTAGTGGATGCTGCAGTGGATATTTAAGTGTTTCTCAAATAGGGCAGCTGTGAAATGTCTTGGTTCAATGCGAATCTTTACAAACATTGGACACGTTAATTCTACACTTGGCTTAATAACTACCGTTGTTGAATCCACCCTGGCAGTATGCTCCTTATATGATGAGCATGGAATGGTATACTCTTCATTAAGTCTGTCATACAGACTCTGAAACAAATACATGTGTATCCAGTGCAGCCCCACACAAGCTCATGTAGATTCTGAATATGAAGAAAGTATCTAGGTTCCTTTTTATGATATGTTTTAACATAATTTGTGTTTTTTTTCTGTAAAAAAAGATATTCAGAGATTAGATGTAAAAAAAATTCATAGATTAGATGTCAGTCTGAATCCTCATTGCTATGATTGGTACGACAGTTTTACTTGTCATTGTCCAAGTGCAAACCACTGGTTTCTGGAAATGGATGGTTTCTGTCATATGTCAAGGAATGTATTTCGGATCACTAAATGAGAATGTAGTTGCTTTGCTTGGCGTTCTTGTTTTCTTTAGGTGAGACATATTTCAGTATTGCAATTCAAACTCAGAGCTTTGTGAAACTAAGAACTTGAGCTTCCCTCTTTAGTATTAGTCAGTGATATGTATGCCATCACAACAGTCTACGTGTTAACTGGGTAACATGAACTTGGAAGTTTGGTAAATCCAGCGTGGAAATATTTACTGACATTTGCTTCAGACTGTTGTGCAAATGTCGGGGAAGGGGAACTGTTTACAATCGGGCGAAGTGAAAAATACACATGGTCCCTCACCAGCAGCAGTACTAATCACAAAGGAGAAAGTCAGGATTTTTTTCACCCCTAGAAATTGAACGAAGCATTTAGCATGTTGGTCCGTCCATCTGTTTGTCAGGAGTTGATTCTCCGTTTTGGGAGCAGAGCTCCTAAATAGTGAAATGTTTCTTCTTGAAACTTTCTATGCAAATCAGTCCAGTAGAGATCATTTGATGATTTGGGATCTTGAAAAAATACTGATCAGCTTTATGTTCTTCACTGCACTGAAGATCTTCACCATCCATGAACCAAAGTGTTAGTAGCACAATTCCATTTTCAAATTGTCCAGACCAAGGGATATGTGATTTTTATGTCATCTCCTGACAACTCTAGACGTAGACTAGTATTTAAATTGTCCGCTCGTCACAAGGAAGATCCAGGTTCCATTTCCCACAAGAGTACAATGTGTGAAGCTGATTTCTGGTGCCCCCTGCTGTGATGCTCCTGGAATATTGCTAGAAGTGGGTAAAAACCATTCTCTCTCACTCATGATAATTCTTATATACACGCCAAGTTTGTTTTCATCCAACTACTGAAAAATAACTATGCATTAAAAATTAAACATAAAATGCATGGAACATTTGGACGTGTGAAATGCACATAACAGAAAGGGTTTCAATTTAGTCAACAGCGTATGCATAACTGCATAAGAGATTGGGAAATCATGTTCATGATTTTGATGCAGTTCCTTAAAGTACATATTCAGGTTGACATGTTGAAATCAATACAGTATCTGATTCCCTGCTTCTCTTCATGTAGAAACGCATTACAACAATGCAGACAGGTATTGTTCACAGGTAGCAAAGTGCAGAAAATAAACAGGCTGTTTTTTGCATTAACGACTCAACGTCCTTGATGTGATATGCATGAAGCAGCTTTATTGATGACAGCCAAGCAGCAGAACTGTGATAATTAAGGGTGATTGTAGGGTATAATTGTGTTCTAAAACTTACATTGAAAAAGGTTATTTGTGGTAAACATCACATATATTCTTTATGGATATTTTCAATGAAAATGGACAGCTCTGGTTGGGGTGCATTTTTACTCAACTGGTGTTCAGAACTGTGTTTGCAATACTTTAATTTGTAAGTTGGCCATGAGGGCATGTAGGCTTTAAAATCTACAGGCCCTGAATGAAATCTGCAGGCCCATATTGTCAAACCAATTAAAACAAAATAGACAAGTCACCACACTATATACCCAGTTTCAGACTGTTTGTAGAAAATCAGTTGAGTAAGAGAAGTTCTTATTTTTTAAAGACTGTTGTTGACACTCCCATACACAAAGCACAGAAATGCCAGAAAGTGAAACTGTAAGTTATGGTAACATGGAAGATCATGGATTCCAGTCTGTTGATATAGCATTAGTTATTTTGAACGCAGGTTCAGAATGTCAATAAACCTGTGCAGTTTAAAAATCAACCTTAGATCATGTGCAAGTTCCACTTCATTGTAAGTTTGTATGTGACAATGCTGCACATGATATTTATATCTGTACTGATAAATTATAATACATTTATTAATTAATGAGTTACTACTTGTATTCCCTCTCCCTAGTGTTTCATCTGCCAAATGTCACAACATGAAATTTAATGTAACATTTCAAGTTTAGGATTGCTGAACTAGCAGATGGTACAGTCTAACCTACAATGTCATGATCAAAGATTATTCACAACTATTGTTTCCTAATGTGTATATATAATTTTTAAATCCATTGAAAAGTAGTGTCAGTGAGTGGGGAGATTCTCTGATTTTGATCAAAACAATTCCGTTTTAATTGAAAAGGGCCATGAGAAGGGAAATCCAGAACCTGATTCTGGGGTAATCTTCATCTGAGGCTTTTGCATTGCAGGGAGGGCCAGGCAGTAGGAAAATATGTGGTTTGGGCACTGAGAGACAGACTAAGATTAGTCTTCCATGGACTTTTTCAAAACAGTCTTGTTGAGTTCCACAGGCATGATGTCAAAATGGAAGATCTATGTTACGTTATAGTTCGTGTTCTCAAAATGTGAAAAGTTCCTTTAAACCTGGTATGTTCCTTACAAGGTACGTGTATAGGTCTCTGCTTGAAAAGGTTTAGTCGACGTTAGTCAAAGGTCATGGTCAGTTTTTAACATTGTAAAGAAACATGGTCAGACGTCTTTTTTCGGGTATACAGGCACTGATCTTTATTTTGCTTTAATATCTGTGAATCCTATCATATCCAGTGTTTGTACAATGTCTAGTTGAGGTCAAGGTCAGTTTCGAAGTTTATGTGAAATGTATATCCTTTATTGCCACTTACTGTTATACTATAACCTGGATGATTGCTGGATTGTGTGTTGAATTTCATTAAGACTAGAATCATGGAGGAAATGGCTATTTTCCTTCTAAAAAAGATGCCAACACTTGTTTCATGAAAGCTTTATAAGACAGTAGTAAAGAAATGTTAACATACACCATATGCAGTACTTCTGTGTTAACACTATTTCTCCTCTTGTTTCAGTTTCTGCAAACGGGGTTCCCCTGAAGGGCCACCCTGTGCAGATTGTCGTTGCCTCAGATGACCACACATTTGAGCTTGATGAAGAGAAGCTGGAGAGTATCCTCTTGCAACCGTCCATAAGGGATAAGAAGGCAGTGGTCGTGTCGGTTGCAGGTGCTTTCCGCAAGGGAAAATCATTTCTCCTGGACTTTTTCCTGCGCTACCTCAATGCTGATGTAAGTATGATTCTATTCTTGTTTCATTTTGTTTCACAATTAACTTTACAGTAGACTACAACTTAACATGCAGGAGCAATGGGGGAGCCAAGTGGTTAAAGCTTTCACTCGTCACACCGAAGGTCTGGGTTTGATTCCCAACATGCCTACAGTGTGCAAAGCTGATTTCTAGTATCCCACAGGGTGATGTTGCTTGGATATACCTTAAAGTGGCACAAAACCCAACTCACTCACGCTTAGCATGCTAGGACCCTGTAATGATGGATTGAAATTTTTACTCCCATATTTGACCAGATTGATCTCCCGCAATGTGTTTGTGGGGGTTATTTAAATGGGCTCCGTCCGTCTGCCTGCTGTCAATGGTCATTTGTATTTTCTGGGGCAGAACTTTAAAACCATTGGCTCATAGATAGATCTGTTAGAGTAATCATTCCTTTTGGTAGTTTGGGATTTCTGAATAAAATATATTTTGCTTTTCCATGATTACACATTTCCATTTTAGAAAGTGGTCAAATGCAACATATGTTATATTTGGGATTTCAGTACAAAGTACAAATTCTAATACTTTTTTGGTTGGGTGGAAGCCGCGGTCGCTGAGCGGGCTGGGCGGGCTGGGCGGCTGACTTTATGTGCTGGCGATTAGGTGCCTGACTCTGAGGGTGTGGGTTCGATTCCCAGATGGGACTCAACCAAAAAAGTACTAGAATTTGTACTTTCCTGAGAAAGTGAAATCCCAAATATGACATATGTTGCATTTGCCTTTCCATGGCAACAAGTTTGACTTTGACTGAATTTTGTAGTAATGTTCTTTTCTGGAGCAGACCTTCAAACCGTTCACTATTTCTTCACCAAATTTGGCACAAAGATAGTTCTGGTGGTGAAGTGGTGCCTTTGGGGACTTTGGGCTTTTTGAATATGATATTTTTTATGTTGCCATGGCAATAAATTTGACTTCAACTGAATTTGTTGGTAGTGCTACTTCGTGGAGGTGCTTCATTTCAACGGAAGTAAACCCAAGTACAAAATATTGCACTTTTGATTTGCGATTGTACACTTATTATTTTTTTTATTTGTATTTTTCACAATCGTCCGTGTAAATTATATGTCAAGAATAAGCAATAATTGTGTTTTAATGAAATATTTGTATGGGTGGATAAAGCATAGAAGCATTTCTATTAAGCATTAGAAAGGAGGTTTATGACAATGCTTTCTGAAACTTATTTCATAAATTTGAACATGAATGCACATAAAAATAAGCTGTTGTGGATGGTTTTAGATGTACACTGTTTCTTGACACTTGACAAAAATACAAGAGAACATATGTTTACATGATTGTTATAGAGTTGTTTATATGTTTCAAAAAACACTTCTCTGCTCTCAAAGAAAGGAAACCTTATTTGATACAGATAAATTTAGGCTTACTTTCGCATTCTTTGTTATGTGTGGAAAAATGCATAAATTCCATATTTATGGACCATTGGAACTTTCAACCATGTATAAATGCCTTCTTGCAAATACTTTCATTGTTAAAATTTTGAAAAGCAAGGTTTATGAGAATTGTATACAGTTTACATTCTACTTTTGGTAAAAATGCTTGCTCTTTATGTTATTCTGTATAGAGTTGGAAACAGGTATTTCGATTATTTGATGACATAACTATATATGCATGTCTGTGTCACAGCTGGTAATAATAAGCCACAACTGTGCTGGAGAGTATCGCCTATTGCTTCCTTATTCATAACATTGATAAACATTATGTTTTTGTTGTTTGTGTATGTGTTCCTGCGTCGTTGATGGTTGGAAATCCATTTGAGAATGCTCTGCTGACTGTCCATCAAATACACAATAACACATTTTCTTTTCCCTGGTGCTCTATTTCAGAGCCACAGATAATTCATAAGAATCCTTCATCAGACCTTTAATCAGAGATTAAACTTCATTGTTTGTTTTGTGATTTTATGTTAAAAAGAGATATCTTGATTATTTTGAATATTGTTCAGTAACTTAAATGGTATTGACGAGGAATTACCTTCTTTGTGACCAGAGCGATAAGCTATAGCAATAGTGACTATATTGGAAATTGAGAGTGAGGGTGAGGAGGTCTTTAACTATAGTGTTCAGACAGAACATTAGAAATGCCTCTTGTAGAAGAACCTCCAACAGTCGTGCAGTATCCCCATTATTTCTTGAGTCATGTTCCGTATGATGAGCACAATACAACAGACATGCTTAAGGACAAATGCAAACCATCATAGTCTAAATCAAGTGAGGCCACTTAAGTTTACAAACTTCAGAGTTGAAGTTGGTAGGTTGAAAAACAAATAAAAGTGATATGCATTGAACAGGAATTTTGTTTGTAACTGTAAGGTTTGATATGGACTGATGATAAAATATTTAGCATGTAAAGGCTTTCATATGACTATATGACTATATGATGATACTTTGTTATGTAGTGTTCCCCTGACTGGCTCGGCGATGATGACTCCCCGCTGGAAGGCTTCACGTGGCGGGGAGGATCCGAGCGAGATACAACTGGAATCCTGCTGTGGAGTGAACCTTTCATCTGCCGTATCCCAAGTGGAGAGGAAGTAAGTTGGTCATGTCAGTACGAAGTATAGAAAGGCATTTCTTATTCTCGGAGTACTTACGAATATCGGCTGAAAAAGTAGCACGAACAATTTATCCTGTATGAATGCTTGTTGTTCAAAAATGAAGGGCCTTCTTCTCTAATATCTGCATCTATCAACTGCTAGATACATCATGTGAATTACCACTCATGAGCATGATGATAACAATGCCTTCCGCCAGTGACGAAATAAGACCTCTGACATGTACAAGATACAACAAGGATGTCAGGTTATAGACTGTATGTAAGAGCAATCCTGACGGAAAGAGTGGGGGGAAGTTATATGTCCAAGTTGGTGTAAAGTCATCAATGTTTGTGACATGGCAAGATTTTGATGACTCGCAAACTTGGGCCACCTCCTAGTTACTGGTAGCCAAGGCAAACAACATCTAGGTGTTGCACATTGGCAATATCAGCAGAAAACATGTTTACCATGAAAAAAGGAGGTGGAACTATGTGTGAGGTGACTTGCATAATGTTGCGGACAATGTCCTGCTGTTGTGTTTACATACGTGGTTTTTTTTTGACAGTATCTCCAAACAATAAGCAGAATTTGCCAAATTTGGTGTGACTTGACATAAAGTTCACTTATCGTCTGACTTTGTTCAGTCCAACAAGAGGGCATTTGTTTATGAAAGAAGTTGCTATAATGCAGGAAAGAGGAAATCTTCTGACCACAAGAACACAGGACAGTAGCATGTGAAACAAGCACTGTGTATTGGTACCAATCAAATATCAGAGGGTAGTTTTCATTCCTTACCATTTACAGGTAGCTGTCATCTTGATGGATACCCAGGGTGCATTTGACAGCGAGTCCACCGTGCGTGACTGTGCAACAGTGTTTGCACTCAGCACAATGATCAGTTCCGTGCAGGTATACTGAATGTTCATAAATTTGGACTGTTTGTCCTTTGCTATGTAGCTTAATTTTCATGACATGATAGAAACCATTAACACTAACTCCTTACAAGTTGTAGATAAAAGCCATTAGTTATTTAGTATTCTTTATATGGAATACTGAGTAATCTTGAACGTTACTAAATGGAGCATTAGGAAGGTTCAGACAGTTGCAGATCCTCACTGTGAATGTGTGTGTATCCATTCTTCAACTGACATTCATCTGACCCTATTTCCGTGGTAGATAATCTGTATTGGAAGATAGTTGTGTTTTGACGATTGTGTGATGATGATGACAGTGCTGTAATATATAATATCTACCCTAAACTTTGCTGTGCAATATGTGTCTTGTTCCAGGTTTACAACTTAACCCAGAACATACAGGAGGATGACCTGCAGCACCTTCAGGTAACTACACAGAGCTGGCTACTCTCTAAACTATCATCTCATTAAAATGTAGCATCTATAAACTAAAACAGATAGTAGAAAAGTTCTGAACCTGACTAGGAGGCCTGTGCTGATTTTGATGGCGGCTCATCTATTCTGCTCAGGGCACTTCTGCCACAGTCGCTTAATGCTTGCTTGACAGATCCTGCATCAAGTAAGGATGGATGTGGAAATCTAGAGCTGCCTACCTTTTAACCCTGGCAAAGGAAGAAGTACCATTCCCAGAAGTTTGTTGCATGTCATTATGGATAGTTCTTAACCTACAAGTTGGAGATACTTTATCAGCGTGTGTCTGTTTTCGTCAGTACAAGTATTTCATTTCATTGTAGACTGCCAATCTTTCCATTAGGTAGATTGTGTTTCTGAAGCAAAGCAGTTGACAAAATGGTGTTGTCTGTTTTCCAGCTCTTCACAGAATATGGAAGACTGGCTTTGGAAGCAAATGATAATGTGTCCAAACCATTCCAGGTAAGGCAGCAACTTATTCAGACCAAAGATATGCAGCTAGGAACAAGAGAAAACTGATAATAACTGCTAAGAAGGGAACATAGTAGTCAATAGTGTGATAATGAACAGAAACGTGTGTCACAACAAAGTTTATTCTTTGATGTGTATACATGTGTAGTTCTTCTTTAGTACCCAAGTTTTAAATATGTTTCAATTAGTTTACATATGGATCTGCAAAAATCCAAAATGGAAATAAAATCAGAATGACTAATTTCTATACCCATCAGAAGATAATGATCATTTTGGAAATGAGAATAACAACGAAGCAGACTTTTACCAATTTTTATTTTAGATTCAAGATGTCAATATATGTTTTCTCTTTCTTTTTTATAATTGCTAATCAATCAATGAAACTTTCAGATGATTATTGAAATTCTGTCCACTGCATTCTTTAAAAAGAAATCAATCAACTTTTTTTATCAAAATCCATAACATTCATGTATGCACATGATACAAACACAACTGACTGGAGAGTATACAGACAGGTGCTTACATTCTAGAATCTACACTTCCTGGTGAGAGATTGGAGTTTCCCCTACGAAGCAAGTTATGGTGAGGCTGGTGGAAAGAAGATCTTGGCCAGAAGACTTCAAGTAAGTTAAGGTTACAGACTCGTACCGCACTGATGCGTTTCAGCAACAAAATGACGACATGTATGGTTATAAATGTTCATACAGCCACTTGGGTTAGTTGTACCTGTTTCTTGTAACGGACAGTTTACACTTTTACAGGTCAAAATGGAAAGTTGCTGAAAAATTTTAATATGTTGTCTTTTGACTTAGTGACTGTAACGTGATCTAAACAAAATTGTTATTCTTAACATGAGTAGTACAATTTATGCAGAGTTATGTCCCTTGACTGCACAGCCATCATGATCAATATTAGGACTATCTTGATATCAAGTTGGCATGTTGGTACATGATTTGTATTGCAATATATCCAACACACTGGCACACAGTATCTTTGTGTAAATACATTTGTACTATTTAAATAATGAAATAACTACATGAACTGACCGTGTCAATAAGGCTCCCACTAATACCAGACTTGATCAGATCTGATGGTAGAACCATACTTCACTGTTGCATTGTCAACATTGGATGTAAACAGCACAAGACATGAGCTACTTAAGTGTTCCGGTAGTAGATCACTCATCAGTGATATATTTCAGCAATAAGTTGAACAGGAAAAATAATTAGTGCATTCTACGAGAAACAGTATCTTTGTAGCTTGTTGTGTTTGTCACCAGATTTCCAACAAGCAGCATCCTGAACTGCAACAGCTGCGGCAGCACATCAGCTCCTGCTTTGAATACATCTCCTGCTTCCTCATGCCACACCCTGGCCTCAAGGTGGCCACCAACCCACACTTTGACGGACGACTCAAAGGTACGTGGTCCTTGAGGTAGGACTATATGCAGGACAGTGAACTCGATAGAGGGAGATAGTTTGTCTTAAAGAAAAAGCTATGAATTATGTATTTTGGAATAAGTGAGTATAGCTGTATGCTGCTCTCAGCAATATTCCAGCTCTATGGTGGTGGTTTGTAAATAATCAAGTCTGGACCAGACAGTCCATTGTTCAACAGCATGAGCATCGATCCGCTCAGTTGGGAAGCAGTGACATGTTAACTTTGTCAACGAGTCTTACCATTTGATCCCTTTAGTCACCTCTTATGACAGGCATTGGTTACTGAAGGCCAATATTCTAACCTGGACTTTCTTGGGTTTGTGGAGTTACACTCATAAAGAAATATTTTACACAGTTTGAAGATATTGGTAGTCTCGTTTCTTTGATATAGGAAGTGGATATTTTGTGCATGAATCTTAATGAAATGAACTTAAAGTTGTATGACATTTTGGCATTCCTGTCTGACCCATTACTTAAATGGGTGACCGTAGAACATGCTGACTGAGCAGCTGCGTCGACTAGCAGTGGATGAAGCTATTGCACCAGCAGATATTTTAATTGTGATATGATGGACTGCTTTGTGCTGCAGACATCGAGACAGAGTTCAAGGAGCAGCTGCAGATCCTCATTCCCCTCCTCCTAGCGAAGGAGAATCTCATCATCAAGGAAATCAATGGCTGTCAGATCACCTGTAGGGATCTTGAGGAATACTTCAAGGTGAGAAGTTTGGACCATCAGTAAGTGAATGATGGTTGAGGCACTATACTCCAGCCTTTTTTAAATCTCAATCTGAAGCAACCAAACAAGAGAGGAGTTGTGATTGTTGTAAGGTAAGACTATGAAGCTGCTGACTGACATTATTCTTGTGTTCCTTCAGGCCTACATCAAAATCTACCAAGGAGAGGAACTACCCGAGCCCAAGTCAATGTTGCAGGTGAGTCAGGGGAGGTAACTTCACTGTAATTTCCCATGTTTAGATTTCAGATTTCAAAGAGGCTATGAAAATATGCAGATTTAATGTAGTGATATGTTTTACTGATGAATGAGAATGAACTTTTGCGTTTGAGTCAGGGAAAGGACAAACTTCAACTGCAAAACTTTCATTCCAGCCTTCAAGAAGTTATCAATGCAGGACATACTAAACTATGTCTTTGATGACACAAAGATATAGTCCCTTGAACATGTCTATAGGAACTGGTACAGACTGGTCATGATATCTTGCGTTTTGTAGCTCTTTAGATGTCATTCTGCTGTTCTTAGTCTGGCTGATTGTTATATGGAAGGATAAAATGTCCAGTTTAATGGAAGTCATCAAATCTGAGTGGTAACTTCCTAAAGGAACTCAACCACATGGAAGTCTAGAATTTGCACTTTAAGAAAGTGTGATCCCAAATAGAACATTTGTTACTTTTGACCAGAACTGAAAGGCAGTATGCATTCACTGTTTGCCTTGTTTTTTAGAATTTGGATATAAAAACATGAATGTGCCTTGGTTGCTAGTTACTCCCTATACACTTATAGCATCTCGTTGATTCGTGATAATTGTCTTTCCAGGCAACAGCAGAGGCTAACAACTTGTCCGCAGTGTCTCACGCCAAACTACAATACACCAGAGAAATGGAGGAGGTGAGTGCTGCCATGTGTAATGAAATGTTCTGTAAACATTGCCGCTGACCATTACCAGGGGTGGAAATAACCCATTGCCAGACGTCCCAGTCTAGTGTTTTTTCCTGTTGGGCAAGCTAATTTGTGTATCACGCTGTACCAGTGTCCAGTGGACTTTCCAGTGTTAATTATGTTGTTTATTTAAATAATCAACAAGAAAATCAGCTAGTATAGTGGTAAACTTATCAGGGCAAGTGATTTTACAAGTGTCACTGTACTGGGGTACATTAGTAATTCAAGAATTAGTTCCATCCCTGCATTATTCTGAAGTTGTGACATCAGTGAAAACAAGCATTGTCCTTCCATACTTGAAAACAAGCATAGTTCCTGTAATTCTTGTTTTGATGTTTTCACATTTGTCCAGAATTATTGCAAAGATGATTTTCCTTGAAGTTTGGAGGGAACCAAGAAATATAAGCTTTTTTGTAGAAATAACCGAAGTAATAGTGGTAGTAACAAAGGTAAAAAGGCTTCATCAGGAGTTTGTCAGGGCCATTTTGTTAAGTGAATCTTTTCAAATGGTATTTGAAACCATGAGAAATGTGCAGTTTGATCCACTCAGAGACCGTTTGGGTAGCTCTCAAGAAACTACGGCTTTTGTATGGGTCATGCACAATGATTGTATGACTAATTTGATAGTATGTCATATCTCAACTTGATGTTCATGATATCCATCACTGGATTGTGTCGTTAAGACTTCAGTAAATGTAGACTGGCATGTTGTTGGTAATATCCCTCAGTGTAGCATGAAAGAAGCAAACATCTAATTAGACTGTGTCTGTTTGTAGCTCATTGGTGGTGAGAAACCCTACATGAACCCAGACCAATTGGACAGAGAACACTGTCAGTGTTTAGAGCGAGCAATGGACTTGTTCTCAAGCACCAAGAAGATGGGAGGGCCGGAATTCAGCAAAATGTATGCAGACCAACTGAAAGTAGAACTGGAAGAGTGTTTTGACAACTTCCAAAAACACAACGCAAGCAAGAACATTTTCAGTGCTGCCAGAACACCAGCTGTGTTGTTCACTGTAATGGTGGCGTCCTACTTGCTGGCTGGTATTCTGGGGGTTATTGGACTTGAGTCACTCGCCAACTTGTTGAATCTTGTGATGATTGCTTTCCTTGGTATCATGTGTGCATGGTTGTATGTGCGTTATAGTGGAGAATACAGGGAAATCGGAGCATATATCGACCAGCTGGCAGATTTTATTTGGGAACATGTGAGTTTTCTTTCTTGGTTCAAGTCATTTCATCCCTTTTCATGGTATTTTTTTTTATTGTATTTCCTTATCCACTCATTTGACAGTTTATAAGATCGGCTGTGATATTTTGGGATGATGTATTAAAGAGGTCTTCTTCAGATGAATTTATCTAAGTTTTTGAAGACATTGGAAGGATTTTATATTCATGAATCTTTTCAGGAATTGACTTTCATCTAAGTTTATTTCATGTGACTATTTTGACCGGCATGGACCAGGATAAACTGGCCATGAAAGATTCTTCAGTTTTAAGATATTGACTGTACATGTATATAAAAGTATGAGTTTGAAACAGTGTGACCTCTTGGAAATATGAATTTTTATTTTATCTATAATCTTTGCTTCACATGAGGTTTGAATTCAGTATTCTGGATGTAAAACAGTTTATTCTGTTATAAGGAGGTACATACATCATTGAACAAGGACTCAAATGTTTTCCGTCTGTTCCAGGCTTTATCCCAGGTGTATTCCAAAGCTGCAGAGCATGCCGCCCAACAGGCTGCCAAGCAGGCCACGCGGAAACTAAAGAAGAACTAGCAGTGCCATCTCTTGGGCATTCTAGATGTAGGCTCAGGATAGAGCTTGTGCATTACTGGAAACCCCCAGTGCTAGATGAGGAAACAGTGGACTGTTAGTATCAAACAATGTGACACATGTACCCATGTCAAAACAGGTGCCCTCTCAGCTCTCTATCAGCCTACAAGGCAACATTCTCAGAGACGACTGAGTAGTCTGTGAGAATTAAAGGGGAACTGTCAGTGGACAAGACGATTCCAATAAAGTTCCCTCTGTAGACAGTAATAGCTGTATTGCTGTATTAGGAAATCAGATGTGTGGAAGTATCAAAATTGTCAACTTTTACCATGGCAAGAAAAGTGTAAATGTTCATTTGTCCAGTGACGTCCAGGTTGTTGACTCAACACGATGGGGATTTTATGATAACCCAACAGGTCTCTCACTGTCAATCTGATTTCGTTTTCATATTGATGAGTCAGTTGGTTTTGTCAGCTTTTTTTGTATCAGTGGCTTTTCCCACCATTTCCATTCCATAATCAAACAAGACTTTTTTCAGAGTGTTTATCAATTGGCTATTTGGTCCCCAGATGAACCAGTGAGAGGGAGCTGTTATTTGGGTTAGTAATACTCACAGTGTTTGCATTTTATCAAGCTATATTTAGCACTTGGAAATATTTTATCAAATCTGATGCGAGCTCTGCAAAATGTTAAGGCTTTCCTTGTACAGCGGAAGTTAATTCACTTGTCTGATGATCACACGTAGAAAGTGCAGCATTGATTTTCCACACCTCTGGTCCTCCGTATTTGTCAACACAAGCTCCCCTTTAAGATGGCACCAGAGGGGTTAATCTGTCAACATTACACATGTACAGATGGTTTAATTTATTCTCTGTTTACCCCCAGACATTTGAAGTTATTTTGTATAAACATGGTTGTCATATCCATCATCAACCATATCGCTGTAATGACGTGAAGCAGTGAAACACTAGTCATAGAAACTGCATTCTAAACTTCTTGAGATAAGAGAATTATATCGGATCAGTAGCAGGATAATGATTAAGGTAGTCAAAGAATGTAACAAGTGCTTGTTTTTGTACCCCACATTCATGTATGTGCCATGTTATTGAAAAGATGATCAGTCTGTTCTGTTTGTGATGATATTGACGTTATACTCAGGAAATCCTAGTAACATATTCAGTAGTTTCCTCATGTTCTATACTAACCTAGAATCAATAATTCCAGTGAAGATGAAACCTGTAAAGAAAGAGTGAACAAATCTAATTGGCCTATTAGTTTCTCTATTCATAATTTAGTTCAGTTGGTTTGATACAGAGTACTTGCCCATGAAAACCTTCAGCTGTAGCTATTGTATTGCTTGTACATACTGAATAGGGCAATAAGGTTGGCCTATGGCGTACACAGACTGTATGTTATTTGCTCTATGCCTGCATGAATGATATGGTCAAGGTTGTAGATCTGTGAATTGTTCAGTTTTAGCAATGTTGATCTGATCTGGCCTTTTTTAACAAATAATTTTGGAAGTGGCATCCACAGGAAAGTGTAGATGACATTTTATCCTTTTTCATTGCTTTATAATGCACACACCTAAGAGTGGGTACAAGCTCCAACTGAGCATATATATCACACCTGGAAAGTTAATCCTTTATTAGTGTCAGTTTTGTCCATGTTTGTTTAATGATAACATCACCATGTGTTCAGCAGTCACACAATAGGCTACCTATATCCATTGCATAGATAAAGGGACAGTATGATATGAAATTACTTGAATTAGTTTGATATTTCATATTCTAAACACATTTAGCCTTAAAATGTGTAAACTATTAAACTAGCCAATAGTATGGACAGACTTTTAAAAATACCTACACTGGATAAAGTAGTTGATTTTCCTTATGTAGCTGCAATAGCCAAGTGTGTGTCTCCATATAGTGCCTTCCAACTGGATAAGTCATTGCTCATTTGTGCTGTAGAAGTTACCTCCCCTTCCTCTATCCTACTCCCAGCCTTCTTTCATGTTCAGTGTTTATCAAGTATTGAGTGTTCAGTGTTTCACTAATGGTGCATATTAATGTGTTGTGTACATAAAATATTTAGTCATATTTGGTGTTTGTAAATACACAAGTTAAAGGGTATAATAGTTTATACATGTACATTCAGTTAGTGCTATTGTTACCAGCAGTCGATATACTCAGAGACAATGTATGGCCTGTTTATGTTTAGAGACTTGTTATTGGCATCAAGGTGTAGTGCTGGGGATCAGTGTTGCAGAGACAGTCCTGATATTATCAATCAACACTTAGAATTGTTGCTTTCATCAAATAAGTGGCATGTATTTCCAAGGTTTTTTTTGAAAAAAACTATTAAACGTTTACTGTTGATTATAAAGGGGGAAGTTAGACCCATGTACATACATGTAAATATTTGATAATCAAAATGTTTTGTACAGTACTGCCGACAATTGCCAGGTTATGTGTGACCGTTCCAGCACATACCTGCTTCAATTGGTGAAGGATGTATCGAATCGATTCCTTGGTTTGTAGGTTATTTATTATAGTCCGGTGGAGAGTAACGCTTGTAAAGTGCAAGTATGCTGGATAATGACGTTACATAAGATCTATATGTCATCATGGACAGTTTTATGTGTACTAACTTCAGTCATCGTGTTCTAACATTCTCCAAGGACCAACAACTGTTGCTTTGGTCGTGTGAAGGTGATGAGTTTGCCAATGATAATGCGATAGCTTATTATTATTTTTATTTGCGCATATGTACATTTTGAGTTGATTGCCTGCTTGCCAAATGTTCCTGGAGGAATGGACGCGAGAAAAAGATGCATTCCACCTTTTCTAGACTCTGGATTAATAAGCAGCAACATGTGACAGTTGTCTTTCATTTTCATTGAATGTATTTTTATAGGAAGACAAAGTTTTTGTCTGGGTCATGCTCAGTCATTTGATGTTGCTTGTCAGACTGATAGTGTCCATTTCTGTTGTATGTGATTGGATTGTATGTTTATTTTCTGTTTTCCGAATATTCTTCGTGTTTTCACGGTAAGGCCAGACCAATTTTATTTCTTGTTTTACAGATAAAGAAAATACAATTATATTTACTCTGCTCAGAAAATAAAATTCTAATGGCCTGCTAGACAAAAATGTAAACTTACACTAAAATGTTCTGAGACTGTTTCTTTCTCTTTTTTTGCCCCATATACACTTAAAGAATTGCTCAATGTAAAATATGTATGGTATTTAAAAGGAATATTACGGTGACTGGTGATGTCTCTCTTCCTCCTGCCAATAGGTTTTCTGAAAACAAGAAAAAAAATTGGTCTGGCCTAATATATAAACATTTCGGTGTCCATAAGTTGGTATGGATTGTTTGTGAACCTCAGTGGTTTGTCTTGACTACCAACACACACTCTACACCATTCTTAGTACACCAATGCTTCAAACCAGACAAAAGACATGCTACTGATGTAGTTATGATGATTAAGCCATTAAATATTTCAGATTGTTTTGTTTGAAAAGTATTCCCTGTAAAATGTTTTTTTCCAAATTCATAGACACTGATCAGTGTGGTGGATGTTTGAATATTTAATGAAAGACTTGAATTTTGGTCTTTGCAGGTCTTTCCTTAATCTTTTCTCTCACACAAGTAGTATGGTGTCACAAAGCAATAAATAGTTACTGAAAGCAAGATTGTGTTGGCTTCCCAATTGGAATCAGTGAAGTCGGCTGTCTGCACCATGATCATTCAAGATCGTGCTTGATGTCCGTCTTTAGTTGCATTTTGTTGATTCTGTCCATTGTTAGGGATGTGGCTGATTCATGTGAAAGGTTTATTTAACCAACAGCCTAATTGTGGGTAGTTAAAAAGGTCATCTGAGTGGGTAGGGCACATTTCTCCATGAACCAATCATCTCTTGTATTAGGTGAAAGGGTCGTCTTGGTGACTTCAAACATTTTATAAATGTTTATACCCACTTCTTACAAAGATTTGATATTTTTATGGTATTATGTGGCACAGAACCAACATGAAAATCTGTTACCAACTAAGAAAGGTGTGTATTTCTTTTCAAATGTGTTTCATGTTGCAGCAGACAGTAAATATTTGTCATATAGCAACGTCTTGCTCTTCATATTTGTACTGTCCATCCATGGTGTTGCACTGGCACTTTTGCAGTAGAAAAGAAGACATCCCAAGGTAATTTACCAACAGACCTCCTGTACCATAATTTCCCGGAACTGTTAAAACAAACAGAGGACATTTCCATCAGCAAAGTAAATTTTGAGACACACATATTCTGGAGTATGGTTCCATCAGCTTATGTACTACACTCCAGTGCAAGTAGCATCGGTACAATGACTGATCATCCCACCACTAAAGTAGTGATTGGCTGATCTCTCTACAGGTATGCATCTGGTCTGAGTTTCAGCTACCTTGCCTGTGTTTGCACGCACTCCTCACAAAGGAGCTTAATTGTCAAATGATGGTATTTTTTAGATTTAACCTATGCAAAATGTTTGTACCTACCTTTTGGATGTGTTTCTTGAACATCTAATTACCATTGTCGAATTGAATAAAATTTCATCAAATTCTCACTGTTTAGTTATGTGTGATAACAACCAAGTGTCTTTAAGTCAATGCACACTTCGGAACTCTAGTAGTGCGTAACAAGATCAAAGGGTGGGTAGCGTGGGCAAACCCGTCACACCAAAGACCCACGTTCAATTCCCAACTTTGGTATTTCGTGTGAAGCGCATCCCCGGTCTCCCCTGCCGTGGTATGACTTGAATGTGGCTAAAAGCCCTGAAACTAATCTCAACCACTCACAAGGTTCTGGTTCCATTCGCTATATAGGTTCAAATGGCTGGATTGTTGCTAAGGGCATCGTATAACACAACCCATGTCACTCTGGATGGTTAGTTAATCCTGAAACTGATCGATGGTTGAGCAATACGTCTTTGGCGCCGCAATTTGTCTTGCAGAATTGCAACCCTTGGTCATCATAAGATGCTACAATAATAGGTTTGTTATCTCGATACCACTGTTCACCTGTCCAACCAAATGCATGTATCTCTTACATCCCACAGTAAACTCTGATGTTACCGAAACGTTGGATTAAGCCATCCATTAGGTATATTAAAACATTGACATTATTGAGCAGAGTGGTCATCAACTGTCGCCGGACTTTTTACTTGAAGAACGTCGTTGTTCCTACTCGTGTAAGTTAGATAACGCATCATGGAATCATTAGATTATATCTCCGAGAAATACCTTAAATAGTAACTCAATGACTTTATGTACATAAGTCCACATCAACAAGATTCAGTAGTTAGTCAAAATTGTCTTAGCAGCCGCGAGACAGATCTACACAGACGAACCACCAGATTTCAACATCCAGGCTGGCACAAGCTGGTACTGCAATTCCCTCACACTTTTGAAATAAAGAAGTTTGTATGTTTCTTTAATGTACCCAGTGCAGCCAGGAGCCTGTCATTGCCAAAATCTTATTTGTAATACGTTTGTTTGGGATTGCTCTTCTCAGTAAAATACAGATTCTGGTACTTTTGTTGGCAGTTACGAGCCTGATCTGAGACTGTTGTTTCGTATTCCTGATAGGGCGCACCCCAACAAAAGTACAAAGCTATAAATTTTACACATAAAGTGTAATCCCAAGTATTTAACGTGTTACATCTGACAATTTTCTAAATGATATTGTTTATTCATATTGTTTCTTGTGTTGTGTTCATGTCAGACGAGTAGCTATCACTAATTTGATTAGTGTACACATTTATTTCATGTATTAATTGTATGGTATTGTAATGTTTGGCTGAGTTAATGCCGTTTAAAATGTAATAATATGCGCATTATTGATCGGTAGCGAGCCTGCCATGTTGCCTCTAATATCGTGTCTTAAACAAGCCTCTTCATATTGTAGACTACCGTGTATTAGAGTGCCACAAGTGGCGAATGAAATAAACAATTTATTCAACAAAAAGTGTATTATATATATATTTTTTACAATATATAACGAGAATGCCCCAGATTTAGACCCAAAGGAAAGTGAGATAACCATCAACACCCATTTGAATTCACAACCGTTAAAAACTAGCCCCTCCCATCGATGTCAAAACAGTTTGCTTAAAAAGAAAACAGGGTTCCAGCTCTGATCATTGCTGATCGATGATAGTCATACCCAGTAGAAATGAAACATAGACACACCTTTTCACTTACTGGAGTTGAGTAACAACCTGTGTTATATAAACCTTTCTAAATGTTTAGAACTATATCCGATATAAGTTGTGGATTCAAGGAGGGAGACATATTCAAACGTACCAGTTTTTCACGGCTGCACGCCCATCAGCTGAATATGTGAAACACTCAAGACCGATGATGTATTGTCTAAAATGTAATCTGTCCAATTTGCACAATCCACAGTGCATTGAATGTCCGGGTGGAGTGTAACAGCAGTGCATTGAATGTCAGTGTGGAGCATAACAGCAGTACATTGAATGTCCGAGTGGAATGTAACAGCAGTGCATTGAATGCCCGTGTGGAACGTAACAGCAGTGCATTGAATGCCCGTGTGGAACGTAACAGCAGTGCATTGAATGCCCGTGTGGAACGTAACAGCAGTGCATTGAATGTCCGTGTGGAGCGTAACAGCAGTGCATTGAATGTCCGTGTGGAGCGTAACAGCAGTGCATTGAATGTCCGTGTGGAGCGTAACAGCAGTGCATTGAATGTCCGTGTGGAGCGTAACAGCAGTACATTGAATGTCCGAGTGGAGCGTAACAGCAGTGCATTGAATGTCCGTGTGGAACGTAATAGGGTCGATACAGCGACTTAGGTGCGTGTGTGCGCGTATGCACTTGTCCCAATAATTGCCAGTCTAAAGTGCTGGTCGTCTGAGAAACCATCTAACCATGCTACAGCTTAGTCCGTCACACACAATCTTCTTGTTTCATCCTTTTAGTGTCGTGCTGAAGGCCGGGAAACAATAAGTATCGTTGCTTCTCGTCGCTTGTTTGACGCGGCTGAGGAAGGAACTATACATCCTATCTGCATTCCGGGCAAGCGCCCAGTCAACTTTAAAGTCAACATGAAAGGCCTTGAAAGCAAGCATGAAACAGAATGTCCTTACTATAAATGTAAACATATACAATTTCTTTTAAACAGTCAGCTGCACAGGGTAGATCAACCCTGTATATATACTGAACAGCAAAACACTCGCAATTTTCGAAAAAATGAAATTTCACAAAAGAAAGCGTTCATGTTTATAGCTCCTGTCGACAAACGTGAACAGAGTTGTGTTTCTTTTGCTGTTCAGTATACACTACACATGCTTTTACACTACAGTCTATGTCATGGAAGGCAAAGTTTTGCAAGATAATTTCATTTAATTCACATGTATATCAACATGAAATAAACAGAATGTGAAATTCTTGAAAGAGTATAATCAATATACTGAAGCAACAGAGCCATGAGAATGTGCCGACGCCAATTATGACTATCACAATAATAATAAATAAATATAATATGTGTACGTTTATATACATATGGAAATTAATTAAGCAACACCAAATTCAAAGACACATAAAAACTTAACAAAGTTTAACGAAGTAATTTTGATGATTGATTATTCAATTTTGATGTATTGACATACAGCATGAGCTTTTCATGGGTTGATATGACGCGCGTGAAGCTTGCACAGCGCACGTGCATTGCTTTAACCTCAACTTTCGAAAAATGCACTTTTTCCCTGGGGTGTTTACAAGCGCAGGTTGTCGATTGCATTCGGTTTTTCATTCATTTCAATGTCATGGCACGTAGGAAATTATCAGAGGCCACTCGTTGGCAAATAATCGGCATGAGGAATGCTGGTATGTCTCTAAGACAAATCGGGACTCAAATCGGACGACATCATTCCATAATTTCAAAACTTTTGAAAAAATACCGGGCCACTAATGAAGTTAAAGACCTGCCTAGACCAGGAAGACCCAGGAAGACCACAGTCCGGGAGGACAGAGCTTTACTGAGACTTGTACGGCGCAGGTCCTTCGACTCGAGCTCTCGGTTGAGACAGGAGTGGCTTCCAGGGAGACCCATCTCGAACAGGACTGTTCGGAATCGTCTGAAAGCTGCAGGATACCGGGCAAGGAGGCCAATCAAGCGACCCAGACTGTCTCCAGCCCATAAGGCAGCCCGACTGGCCTGGTGTAATGACCGTTTGCACTGGAACATTGCCTCTTGGAGGAAGGTCCATTTCTCAGATGAGAGCCGGTTCTTGCTGCACATGGTGGACGGTCGTACTCGGGTCTGGAGGCAGAGGAACACAGCAATGGCTCCACGGAACATCCAGGAGACTGTGGCCTTTGGGGGAGGTTCCGTTATGGTATGGGGGTGCATTTCCATGAACTGCAAGTTGGATATCATTACCATCCGTGGCAACCTTAACGGTGTTCGTTACCAACAGGAGGTTCTTGACAGGGCTGTGGTACCTCATTTTGAGAACCATCCTCTGGCAACGAGACCCATATTTATGGACGACAATGCTAGACCTCACAGGGCGCATGCTGTAAATGATTTTTTGCGGCAAAATGCAATTGACAGAATTCCATGGCCTGCCATGAGCCCTGACCTCAACCCCATTGAACATTTGTGGGACTTTATTGGCCGTCGTGTGAGGCAGAGAGACCCACCAGTCCATAATCTCAACGAATTGACGGCTGCCCTGCATGAGGAGTGGAACAGGATCCCCCAGAATCAGATCCGGAGACTCATCCAAGGAATGAGGAGGCGTCTGGAATCGGTGGTGCGTGCGCAGGGAGGACACACTAGATATTGATGAAAGTCGGTGTGCAGACTCTCAGATGACTGTTCTTTCTTTCCATGTGACATTTGTGTTAATACACCTGACAACAACGTCTGTGGATGAATAGTAAATTGTGTCCATTTTTTCATGAATTTAAGACAGTTTTAAGAATTTGGATTTCGTTGCAATAAAGCAAAGTCTTGATACTTTTTCCCTTTAAGTTGTTTGTCAGAGATCGTCTGTTGAATAAAAAAGTGTCAAACTATATCAACCCGGCATATTTTGATTGTCAGAACACTTCAAAGTTGCTCCAATAGAAAAAATTGGGGTGTTGCTTGATTAATTTCCAGGTGTATACATTGTGTATAGTGCTAAGCACCAGTTACGCACTTGCGAAAAGTCTAGGCTGTGCATGATATATCATTGTAGATACCTTCTCTTGAGAAATACATACACAAAGAACTCAGTAAAGCACCTCCTGATATAGGCTATCTCACGATTGAACCCTTTGGAGCATACCTGGGACATGACTGGTCGTCGTGTGCTACAAATGGATCCTGCTGGACCAGTTGGAAGCTGCTTTACACGAGGAATGGTGTAGACTACCCCTTCAGAGGATCAGGAGCCTGACAGTGGGTATAAGGAGGAGAGTGCTGGCTGTCGTGCAGTCACATGGTTATTATGTTCGGTAGTGACCCGTGTAAGACACGCAAACAGGCATTGTGAATGTTCACATTCACCGATACATTCGTCATTAAACATTCCAGGGCCATATTTTTTGTACAGGCATGGTTTTGTATGAAAATCAGTGTGTGCGCGATCGTGTGTGTGTGCGTGTGTGCGTGTGTGCGTGTGTGCGTGTGTGCGTGCGTGTGTGTGTGTGTGTGTGTGTGTGTGTGTGTGTGTGTGTGTGTGTGTGTGTCTGTGTGTGTGTGTCTCTGTGTGTGTGTGTGTTTTAAATGAACAATTATCATCAGAGCATCAAAATGGATTCCGAACTTTTTGTCTTCTTTATGAGTCAAAGGACCATCATGGTTCACATCATGGTCACCACGAGAAGAATATGTGGAAAACTTATAATTGCAAAGATAACATCTCCAACAATGTTTCGAGGTCGACAAGAAACAGGATAGGATGATGTTGGCTGCCTCGCTGATAATTTCCCATGTTGAAATACGTTGGTTGAGAATCATTCGAAGCTGTAGTCCGGATTCGATCTTCACATCAAACGCGATAAGTCCTTTCTCAGAAAATAGCCCAAAAGAGCTTATGCTCTTGAAGTTCCGAGATCAACAGGAAGCTTGTGCTACGTGACTTCAGACACTATCCCACCGTTCCACCACCACCACCATGCCACCGTTCCTGCTATGACGCAACTGACTCGGAGCTGCTGGTGCTGCTTCTCTCCGACATGAGCATTCTGATGACGGAAGGGACTCCGCTGCTTTCTGATTCATCCCCGTCCTCGGTCACGCCCCCGGACTCCACCATCACCTTCTTCTTCGCAGCTGCCGCCCTCAATGCTTGTCTGTATTCCCTGTCACCCTCCATCAGCTCCCTAGGAAGACAGGTCTTGGTTATACTACACAGGCTTGACTATACTACACAGGGTTTGGCTATACTAAACAGACCTGGGTATACTATACAGGGCTTGGCTATAATACATAGTCTTGGCAATACTACACAGGTATGACTATACTACACAGGGCTTGGCAATACTACACAGGCTTGGCTATACTACACAGGGCTTGGTTATACTACATAGGCTTGGCTATACTACACAGACATGACTATACTACACAGGCATGTCTATACTACACATGGCTTGGCTATACTACACAAGGCTTGGCAATACTACACAGAGCTTGGCTATACTGCATAGGCATGACTATACTACGGAGGGCGTGACTATACTACACAGGGCTTGGCTATATTACACATGGGCTGGCTATACTACAAAGGCATGGCTATACTAGACAGACCTGGCAATACGACGTAGGCTTGACTATACAACACAGGGCTTGTCTATACTACGCAGACATGACTATACTACACAGGGCTTGGCTATACTACATAGGCATGGCTACACTACAAAAGCATGACTATACTAGACAGGGCTTGGCTATACTACACAGGCCTGGCAATACTACACAGGGCATGACTGTACTGCACAGGACATGACTGTACTACAAATGGCTTGGCTATACTACGTAGACATGGCTATACTACACAGGGCTTGGATATACTACATAGGGCTTGTCTATACTACACAGACTGGCAATACTACGTAGGCATGACTATGCTACACAGGGCTTGGCTATACTACATAGGCATGGCTACACTACAAAGGCATGACTATACTAAACAGGGCTTGGCAATACTACACAGTCATGGCTATACTACACAGGGCTTGGCTATACTACACAGGCCTGGCAATACTACACAGGGCATGACTGTACTGCACAGCACATGACTGTACTACAAATGGCTTGGCTATACTACGTAGACATGGCTATATTACACAGGGCTTGGATATACTACATAGGGCTTGTCTATACTACACAGACTGTCAATACTACGTAGGCATGACTATGCTACACAGGGCTTGGCTATACTACATAGGCATGGCTACACTACAAAAGCATGACTATACTAGACACGGCTTGGCAATACTACACAGGGCTTGGCTATACTACACAGGGCTTGGCTATACTACACAGACTGGCAATACTACGTACGCATGACTATACTACACAGTGCATGACCATACTACAAACAGCTTCGCTATACTGCATAGGCATGACTACACTACACAGGCCTGGCTATACTACACAGGCATGACTGTACTACACAGGCATGACTATACTACACTGGCATGGCTGTACTACATTGGCATGCCTGTACTACACAGGCTTGGCTATACTACACATGGCATGGCTATACTGCACAGGCTTGGTTATACTACACAGGGCTTGGCTATACTACATAAGCATGACTACACTACACAGGGCTTAGCTGTACTACACAGACATGGCTACACTACAAAAGCATGACTATACTAGACAGGGTTTGGTTTACTACACAGGCATGGCTACACTACACAGGGTTTGGCTATACTACACAGGGCATAACTATACTACACAGAGCTCCGCTATACTGCATAGGCATGACTATACTATACAGGGCTTGGCTTTACTACACAGGCATGACTACACTACACAGGGCTTGGCTATACTACGTAGGCTTGGCTATGCTACATAGGCATGACTGTACTACACATGGCTTGGTTATAGTACACAGACCTGGCTATACTAGACAGGCATGACGATACTACACAGGGACTGGCTATACTACACAGGCATGGCTACACTACAAAAGCATGACTATACTAGACAGGGCTTGGCTTTACTACACAGGCAAGGCTACAGTACACAGGCATGGCTATACTACACAGGGCATGACTATACTACACAGGGCTTGGCTATACTATGTAGGCATGGCTATGCTACACAGGGCATGACTATGCTACACAGGGCTTCGCTATACTACATAGGTATGATTATACTACACATTGCTTGGTTATACTACACAGGCTTGAATATACTACATAGGCATGGCAATACTATACAGAATGGCTATACTGCACAGGGCTTGTATATGCTACACAGACCTGGCAATACTACATAGGCATGACTATACTACACAGGGCTTGGCTATACTACACAGGCTTGACTATACTACATAGGCATGGCTGTACTATACAGACCTGGCTATAGTACATAGGCCCTGACTATACTACACATTGCTTGGCTATACTACACAGGCATGACTATACTACACAGGCATGACTGTACTACACAGGCTTGACTATACTACACAGGTTTGGCTATACTACACAGGCATGGCTATACTACATAGGACATGGCCATGCTACACAGGGCATGACTATACGACACTGGGCATGGTTATACTACACAGGACTTTGCTTAACTACTAGTAGGGCTATACTACACAGGACATGCCTATACTATACATACTACTCACACTTTCCTAGGGATCACAAAATTTCTCATCTGTACTTAAACGTAGATTCACAATTGAATATTGTCCATTTAAAACTGGATAAATAATAATATGGTAACCCCTCTTAAGGTAAACGGCCACTTAAATCTAATCACATGTACTTGGTACATGAATAACCACAGAAATGGTTTTCACGGCACCAATCAACCATTCTGTCCATTATTTGATCTTTAGCAAAGTGTGACTAGTGCATCATGTAACACACCAACAAAGCTCGGTCAAATTCCTCAGTTCCTAAGCGTGCACCCCTAGAAATAAATTTACAATTCGACTTCCAAAACTCTTAGAAAAGTCCATAGTAAATGTAACTGACGTTCAACTTTCCACCCGCCACAGTGAAACGGATTGTTCGTTACTCCCTCCAACCTCACATCTCACGTTCCCATGGCTTTCAAGCTCATGTTTTGGCTTACTCGTCTATAATCTGTCTCCTCGTTCCCACCTGTAACATACACTGATATCTGACTCGTCTATAATCTATCTCCCCGTTCCCACCTGTTACATACACTGATATCTGACTCGCCTATAACCTATCTCCCCGTTCCTGGCTCTATCAATGTCAAAAGTCATTTACTCACCCATAATCAACCTCTCCGTTCCCATCTTTATCCAACCTCTTGACCAATTCGTCCACCTGCTCCTTGGTCATCACGATGCCAGCAGACTGAAAACACACCAGGAAATGACTAACCCTTACATTCACCTGGACGAATCCGTCAAGCAAAACTGTCATGTTCATGTCCTATATGCAGTGTTAACCACATCCCCTCAAACGTATTTGAAGAAAAGATAGCAGAGGGCCTAATGTAACATAGGCCGTACCTGTATACCAATGTGAAACTCTTGCTTGGTGATGGACATATTGCCGTCCTTGTCAAAGTCCCTGAAGAGGTCAATAAGGCGGTATCCCGTATCTCGAATGTAATTTTTTATCTTGGTCATTGGGTTGTTAGCGAGCCATCGTTCCCATTCAACTCCTCTGAGGGTTGTGAGCTTCAGGAGCTTCTTCTTCAGGCCGCCATACACCACTATGAGATTCCGCTCCCTCTCCAGCTTGTCCTTCAGGTCAATGAAGCTGTCCATCACCCAGACATTCTGGCAACAGGGAGAAGACGACTACCCGAGGTAAGTGTACAGTGCCAGTCTTGGACGATACAGAAATACACTAATACACTACTTTCCTAGCAACATTTTACACCACTGAACTCGGACACAGACACTTATTAAGAGGTACAATTAGTTCCACCCAGTAATATATACCAACGGTTGCAACCATCTGACATAAATACAGAGACTACGACCTACCAACAGTTCCAGTTACGGAACTAAATACACTGACGCATTTAGATCAACAGTTCTAGCCCTGGGACTTACATACTGACTCTAATACCCACCTACAGTTCCAGATACTGGACTAAATACACTGATGTGTTAAGATCAACAGTTCTAGCCCTGGGACATACATACTGACTCTAATACCCACCTACAGTTCCAGATAATGGACTAAATACACTGATGTGTTAAGATCAACAGTTCTAGACCTGGGACGTACATACTGACTCTAATACCCACCTACAGTTCCAGATAATGGACTAAATACACTGATGTGTTAAGATCAACAGTTCTAGACCTGGGACGTACATACTGACTCTAATACCCACCTACAGTTCCAGATACTGGACTAAATACACTGATGTATTAAGATCAACAATTCTAGCCCTGGGACATACATACTGACTCTAATACCCACCAACAGTTCCAGATACTGAGACTAAATACACTGATGTATTAAGATCAACAGTTCTAGCCCTGGGACATACATACTGACTCTAATACCCACCAACAGTTCCAGATACTTCAGACAGCTGCAGTCGTTCCTGTCTACTGCCACCAACAGAGCTAACGAGCCGTCACTGCCGAGGGGATTCGAGCTTATCTGAAGAACATTCAGTATGCGGGACTGTCGTGAACAACGTAGTGTGTATAGACAAGAGTGAAAGGCCGCGTAGAAAGAGAAATGTAGCACATGTTATATTTTGGATTACATTTTATCAGTAATCTAGATTCTAGGACTTCACTGAGAAGCTGTACTCCTATGTATATCGCATGTGTTACGAGGCGGTGTCAAAAAGTAGTGAGTCTAACTATATTATCGATGACCAATGTTTGCAGAGTATTTTATTGGGAAGGGATCATTAGCAAATCCATATCCAAAGTTTTACATATGTGGGCAACGTGGTTCAAGAGATATAAGTCATCACAGTGCGGTGGTTAGTCTATACATTGGTGTATAATATTTGTAAAACAATATAATTGCAGGAATGGAAACGATATGTCATTTGGTACCTCTCAGATAATGGTATGTCCTCAGATAATGTCATATAACAGAATGGTATTGAATGGATTCCCATTAAAACCAACGTAAAGCTTAAACATGAAGGGAGGAGCCGCTTCCTGAAGTTTGTGATGCATTTTTTTTCTTTTTCTTTTTTTTTTTTTTTTTTTGTTTTTTTGGTTTTTTGGGTTTTTTTGGATATAAAGTGGAAAAATAAAACAGCTGCAGTATACCATTGTCGTGGTAAGGTTCACTACATTCCCTCGTACATATAGTAAAAGATGCTAAGAGAACAAACATCATTGCAATTCAGCTTCCGAAAAAGGACCTCTCCCCAGTTTACAAAGTTTATATTCGTTAGCGACCAGTAACAATTGTCTGTCAATTTTTTTTTCCACAGAAGATATAGATTAAAGGTTAATTTTAACAAACACTTTTTGACAGAGACCAGTCTCAGAAATAGACGACTGAATGCATCTCCTGAACCACTTGGCATAATTTATTGACAAATAATGCTCACGCTCTTCCCTTGCTTGAACCATTGAGTTTCATATTAACAGCTTGTGTATGACATACGAGTTTTAATGCCCCTACCTTCAGTGACTGCAGCACATCATTCACTTGCAACCCAACTGCCACGTGACCAGCTCCCTCTTCCGGTATTCGGTTAAAACTAATGTCAAGGTCAAGCAGTGTCCTATTGGCCTTCAGCGCCTTCCCCATTGCCTCTGCTCCGGCAAGTCCAAGTCCGTTCATGGAGAAGTTGAGAATGCGTAGACCATAGTTCTCCTGGGGGAAGAGGAAGCACAGACATGACTATTAGGCCTGGTGGAAGAGGAAGCACAGACAGAAGCACAGACATGACTATGAGGCCTGGTGGAAGAGGAAGCACAGACATGTCTATGAGATAAAGTTGAATAAGACACATAGAACCATGTATATTACTCAACGGAAGTTAAGAGAGTGAGTGAGTATGGTTTTACGCCGCTTTTAGCAATAATACAGCAATAGTACGGCGGAGGACACCAGAAATGGGCTTGCGTCTACGTGGGGACGTGAACCCGGCTCATTAGCGTGACCAACGGAAGTCAAGGATGTTGTTTTATGGCTATTTTTAATCTCACATGGTTCGCTGATATTGCAACATACAGCCATCCTTATTCGCGAACATATCTGAGGGGTGTATAAAAGTGCTGCAAAGAAAAATAAGATGGCATAAATTTCAATTAATTTGTATAGTTCAGAGCCGTGTTCCTGGGCGTGAGAGAGAACCCATAAGTGGTGGAAATCAATGGGCACTGGTGTGGAGATTACAAACCAAACTATTTTCAGAAAAAATGAAGGTGGTAGCCTATGACCCTTACTTGGTTAAAAGCAAATAGGGAAAGGGTCACCTGACATTTTCCATCCAACCAAAGTGACCAACAAAGTATCTGAGGGTTTCGTATACCATTCGGTTGCTTGACTAGTTCGACTCGTGAAGATCCGGGTTTGAATTGGTCTTCAGTAATCCATGCTTGTCGTAAAAGGCGACTAACGGGATAGGGTGGTCAGGCTCGCTGACCTGGTTGATACATATCATTGTATCCCAATTGCGTAGACTGAAGTTCATAATGATCACTGGATTATCTGGTCAAGACTCGATTATTTACCGACCGCCGCCTTATAGCTGGAATATTGCTGGGTGCAGCGTAAAACAACCTTCAGTCGACCAATCAGTCGACCTACCTGAACCCCCTCGGCTATGTAGATGGCCCCTCGTGTCCTGAACCTGTTCCAGCTAAGGTCCAGAGTCTCCAAGGATTCGTTGTATGAGAGCGCCTCCTTGAAGTGGAGAGCACCCTCCTCCTCGAAGTGGTTGTGGCTGAGGAACAGGTGACGGAGTGATGTGTTCTTCTGCACAACAAACACAACCTTGACAGACCAACTCTCGTTTACGCCTATGTCTTATTTCTGAAGGTGTTGACTTACACAGTTAATTAATTCGTGTGGGGTTCCCTTCCGGGGGCCTTACATCAAGACGGTCACTCATGTTATGTCGCCGTTAACATTATATACAGCTTGAAATGAATCCTCTGTGTAATAGGTATCGTGTAATATGACGTGCAGATGGAAGTTGTGGAGTATTGTTTTCTAAAGGTTCAAGAATCACGATGGTCACTGCAAAATAGTGAATTTACCTGACTGATAACAGTGCGGGAAAGCATTGGAAACCGTTCAATATCGTATTTATTAAGGAATGTTTAACGTAATAGTTTCCAGCAATGACAAAGTGACCTGTTTGATAAAGATATGTGGTCAATCGACAGTAGTGAAGTATTCTGTTTCCTATCATGTAGTAGCACAGGAATCTGGGTAACGGAAACTCACTGGAGCCCCTACTGAAATCTGGGTAACGGAACTCGCTGAAGCCCTACCGGATTCTTTGTAACTTGTGAGTTTCCATTTCCCGGAAACTTGAATGAAATGTAAAGAAACGATCCGGAAACTTAACTGAAACATAAGTTTCCGTTTTGTTTCAGTTAGGTTTCTGGTGTTATTTTTGCTGTTAGTGATACACATTAGAATCTTGCTTTACATTTCACAATTTTTGAGGTGCAATCGAGTGCTCCATTCACCAAGATTTCGAAAAGCGACCTATGCAATTTGCTCAGATGTTGTTCAAGAGAGGTACCAGCATTCATGGTCTCAGAAAATATTTCAATTCTGTCAAATGCAGTTCCCTATTTTAGCTTTTTTTTCCTATTAGATCTTTACAACGATCTGGTGAGGGTTCGTGTTTTTACTGTTTCTTTTTATGGTTTTCTAATGGTGAGGTACTCTGTCTTTGGAAGAGGAAGGGTCTGTAGCATAAATTATCCTCTCACAGATTCAACCTGTCACAGTGTGTATGCACACATACACTTGATGTCCTGTAGCTGCTCCAATATCAATTCGAACATTGCCGATTCAGATTCATTGAAGCTAGTCACATTAGTTATCTTTACTAGTTACATATAACTCCTTTCCTACCGCCCATAAACACAAATACTGAACAGCAAAAGAAACGCAAATTTCGAAACAAAAATGAAATCTCATAAAAGTAGCTGTTCGTGCTTTTGTCTTCCATTAAAAACTTGACAAAAAAACAGACTTGCTTTTCTTTTGCTGTTCAGTATATTTTATCCAAGGAAGATTATTGTTATGTATGGATCTCATGTTCTTTAAGAACAAGACCCTAAAAATCTTACCTTTAACATCTGGCATATGTTCTCTGCCGCCGAATCTTTTATGTCGTTACCTGCAAACGAGGATTGATAAATCAGAATGGAACCACTTTGCCAAAATAAACAGGGAAAGAGTTAGGTTGCAGATCGGGGATCTACATTGGTACTGGTGGCTTACCTGAGAGGTCCAGCTTTGTGATGGTATCATTCTTCATGAGAATCTCACACATAGACAGAGCGCCTGTACTGCCGATCTTGTTCTCCGACAGAATCTGAAACAACCGTCATCTTCGTCTTTGACTACAGAACACAATGGTACTGTATGTGGCTAGCACCAGACATCTATGAATCCTTAATCCCCAACAATACTGGCTCTCACCAGGAATCAGCAAGCGTATAGCAGTTTATTCTACTCACCAGCTCCGTGATATAGATGTTGTCTCTCAGCATTTCGGCCATACTCCCACAACCTGCCTCATCAATCCAGTTACCCTCCAGATCCAGCTTCTCGATCTTACTGTTGGTCTTAAACAGAGATAGAGATGATCAATGCCGACACAATAAATACCGAAACTTTAAGACATATTGATACATAACGAAGCCTTTAGGTACTCACCCTGAGAGGGACACACATGGCTTTGGCTCCCCGGGGGCCGAGTCCATGGAATCTCATATGCACCTCCTGGTCGGTGATGTGTTTGACGAAGTAGGTGGCGGGCGTGACTCCCATGGCGTCACATGCTGCCGTGTACCGTCGCTCACCCGTGAGATCATCCTTGAGACGAAGTTGGTCGGCGTTCAACCACTCTGTTTGGGCAGAAATACCTGCATTATTTGTGAACCTAACATGTAGTTTGCACGGAAATGTATTCAACATAAACAATGATGTACTGATTTTGCTTGAATTTAAACACTTTGGTTCATGTATCCAACATGGACTAACAATCCTAAATATGATGCTGTGTTCGTCAGCATCATACTCTTCAACGTCGAAACATTGCGTGACATCAGGGTCTCCTACTTTTACCTGACATGATGTGATATATACCATTCAAAAGAAGTAGGAGATATTCCATTTTGCGGGCATCCCTCTAGTCAATGCATATAAGAAAGAGTAATAAATATCAATACAGATGAAACATTTCCAAGGAAAGGAATAAATTGTCACATTTTCCCTAAATTTCTCTTCACCTTCTGCCTCCTCCTTGGCCTCATCATTTGCGTTTTATCAATCTTGTAAATCCTACTGAATGTGAATAGTATATATACAGTACATTTACAAACGGCGTCACGTTCACGATCCAGAAGGACACGTGACACTACTTACTGTCCATGTCCATGTCGAGGTCAGTGTCGTAGTCAACCTCACGCTCTTCGTCTGATTCCGACTCGGACTCGCTGACGTCACATACGACCTCATCAGACATGTCCAGACCATATTGTGTGATGAGAATGTTACGCATCTCCTCTGCCTCGCGTTCAATGTCTGCCATGCCCCGTCTGGCCAGACGTGCACTACCTGAAAAAAGCAGTCTTTAAAAACGGGTTTCAGAAGGAATACTATTACATATACTCCCCAAAAGCCCCTCATCGATCTAAACTAAAAAGGCCCTAAAAGAATGCCAAAATGTTATTTACATCACTTCCACTTTCCACATATGATTACATTTCATTTCGACCTTTTTGTGATGGTGTCCTCTTCGACTTTGCACTGGACAGTGATACTGCATTGTCTTCTGCGATGTCAAAGTCAGCATCGTCTTCTGCCATGTCAAGGTCAGGGTCGTCTGTTGCCATACCAAGATCAGGGTCGTCTGCCCAGGACATTTCAGAGGCAGAAGCTGGATCACGAATTGACCTGCTTCCATGTTCCAACCTTGACCCAACATCAGACGCGACTGGTGTTGGAGATGTTGCAACTGACTCTAGCGTCTTCTGGGAGTCTGAATCGTCCTCCATGACCTCCTGTAAGAATCAGAATTCTTCACGTCATACGAAATATAACTGCATGCACGTGTACACTGAGCCCGTGAGGGAAGTGTATAAACGTACACTGACGCTGACAATTTGAACACATAATGTACTGAAAGGCAAACGAAACGTCGTCGTTATACATTGAAGTACAACGGAGTATTGACATATAACAAAGTCAAGGTATCCTCCGGTGTATAGTTTGAAATATAGGTTCAAATACTGCAATGATACTTCAATGTAATTTCCAATATTACGTTTCCTTTGCCTTACAGTATAACGCAGAGCAGTATATTTCTATGGCAAAGATAGAGTTATCTAGATCTGATTAAAATCTATATGAGGTGAGCTGACTATTGTCTCTCGCCTAAAGTTACATCTCAAGTTACCAGAAGACCAGCATTTTGTGCGATGTTAGTACACCCTACCAAGGACAATACTTTACACGTAGGGCCATTGTTACGGAGAACTGAATATCACCATCATTGGCTGTATTGCTATCAGCACTGTTCTTGTTCTATACTACCTCTAAATTTGTACTGACCCTCTATTCTGTCCTGCAATAGTGTTACCTTTGAACTGATTTCTACTAATGTGTGAAGTTAGTTAAGTTTAGAAGAAAACTGTTAATTACAACACAATTCTTTGCTGTTTTTTTTTCTTTTTTTTATTTTATTTTATTTTATTTTTTTGGTGTTTTTTTTTTATTTTTGTTTTATTTTTGGTTTTCACACCTACTTCTTTCAACATCTTGTTTCAGCTTCAGAATCAACTCTTAACACCTCTGACCTGACTGCCAGTTCACTGACATGAAATACCAAAAGCGTTGCTATTTGAGAACGTGTTAAATCACCGGCTACAAAATGACACCTATGCATACGTACCGGTATCATTGTATCAACACAATGTACACATCATACATTAGTTAGGTTTATTTACGATCCCTGTGTCCATCCCTCCTATCACTGAAACCTTCTTACCACCAACGCACAACACAACTAATGTGACGACACTACATTACCATACATAAACCAAAGTGACTGGAACATATCACATTCAGTGTGTCAGAAGTACAAGAGGCTCAAAAAGCCAGCGATTAGAATATTTCGTAAGCCCTGAAGGTTTAGATCCAGCCATACATGAACACGGAGTCTAATCCCGTTGCAAGTACTCACGGCCCCTCCATCTGCACAGGTAGTTTGAATGGAACATTCTACAAAGGATATGCACGCTTCGTTGAGTGGCATTATGTCAAAGTTACCATACCGCTCCTGGATATAATCCCTGTTAGTTAAGCGTGTATATAACAGAGTTAAATGGAGTGAGCACACTGGGTTCAGTCTTGCGGGCAAAAACCTCGAATTATGCTGTAGACATTGTCGTTATTATGTAATGGCCTTCACAGTGTATAAATATAATTAAAATGGTTTAAAATGGTTTAAATATCTACTATAAAACTAATTAACTCTGTGTTATATGGATTGTCGACTGCATGTTGAGGGTCTTAGTTTGAGACAAATGTAGGGCTTATGGTAGACCAGGTTGTATTTAGGATCCAATGTGACTTGGTCTCAATGAAATACATGGATAGTTATAGGAGAGGAATATATGTAAGATCGGGAACATCTCTCCTCAGAAAAAGATTTCATTGTGTGTGTATATATATACAGATTTTTAGGAAAAGGAAACAATACACTCATTTTTAGTTTCTTTTATTCACCGATATTATTGGGTAGTTTACGTTATTATCTACGGTTTGCAGTACTTTGTACTTTGTAGAGATTCACTTTGCAACTTTATGGACCTACCATCAAAAGGACAGTGTAAAGTATGATAAGATTTGGTTTGTTCTAGAAACATAAAAATAAACTCTGTTAATCATGTCTATTTAACCATTACTTTTACCTGGCAAGGTTTGTAAAATGTAATCTGTGACTGAGTAATTATGTGTTCATATTGGTTCAGTGACTCAAGACTGGAGTTTAAGAAAAACGTTACTGTCTCATAAACCAATTTGTTTAATTACATTCTAGCTGTCACCAACTATCTCCGACGAAAAGGTCGCTGACAGACATATTACTGGCCTGCTAGCGACCCTGACTTGTCCCAACAAGAATGTCATTGAATGTGCGCCGGTAACATTTTACACCAATGTAACCCAGCATGGAGTTGCGTTTAGGGCCGACTGGGGGGACAATATTATGGCCAACCAGACGCAATTTAATCATGAGTATGGCGTGCTATCAGTGTGTCGACCATCATAGTTGATGCACAAGATATGGATCTACGTACCCGAGATTATTTTGTAGCCAATAATTGTTCATTCTATTTGTCGTTAATATATAATATATTTGTTCAGATACCTCAGAAGAGCACAGAAGAGCTTTAGGCAACTCTCATCGATCCTTTTACATTCGCTTGTGTAACTCGGGCTTGAGAGGTGAATTGTCATGCTGGCAATATAATGTGTAGGAAAACTCATCAGTGGTTATGGCTAATGGAATGGAATGGAAACATAACGTCGAAATTCCCCTATGATAATGTCTGACCACATGTTGCCTGTCATAGCCGTCTTTGTCAACAGAAAGAAATGGGAGAATATGGTTAACGCCTACGACAGGATCAAAACCAGCTGGTAACGTTTGTCTAGTCTGATCAGTTTTAGGCCTGGTATTATATCCGCTGCATTGTCTGTATATCACGCAAATGGTGATCACGTCCTATTTTGAAATTGTTTTTCGGGCATGTCTCTCTTGTCAGTTTTGGTAGGGAATGTATTATTTAAAAAGACTGACCAAGCATATGTTATTTTTCAGTTACCCTTATCCGATAGAATATGTATTTATACATATTTAAATCCTACATTATTATTAGTCCAAAAAGCCCCACGTCCCACCTTGCTTGTTGGTTTAGATACCCGAAGCTTACTTTTGCTGTAGTAGTGGAGTACGATAGAGTACAGTAATATACAATGGACTGGTGTTTGACCCCCACAATTGTAGTTCTTCATACACGTGGCATAACTGATTTATAACATAATCGTTCATACGATATTGATACTACTAACCTGCCATTTGCATTTCCACCCTGACATATGAAACACTGTGCTGCCATTGTAGAACTCTGGTGACCAAGACTACGCCTGTCAAAACTCCTTTACATTCTGACCACATACTTGGGTCCACGTGTGGCCAGTTTAACGGGCGGTTCATTGTAATCACTCCATCAATGCGTCATAACAGCGCTAGATTATGACTTGAGACCAATATCCTGTGATGGAATAGCATATGCGGCATTATTTGTCACGTCTACAGATAAGCCAGGTCAGGTCAGAGGTTACCTGACTGGTGTGTGCGGATGTTTTATCGGTTTAATACAACGACCTTGACATTTACCTTGACGGAAGGAACATGTACTAGTAAACGAGTGAGTGAGTGTGGTTTTAAGCTGTTTTAGGAATATTCTAGCAATATCACGCACGGTGGAGAACACCTGAAATGGTTACGAATGGTACTCACGTGGGGAATCGAACCCAGGTTGTCGGTGTGACGAGCGAATGCTTTAACCATTCTGCTACCCAAGCGACCCTTTCAAAGGCTAATCTAAACTGTAATGGAGGCAAGCGTTTGACCGTATAATGTGGATTGGTGAGTGAGGAGGGCGTGTGGTGGGTGGGTTGTTAAACTCAGATTCGAAGAGAATTCCAGTCATATCCCAAAGTGACAGCTTGATATGTCTGGAATGCTTAAATGCGGGTCTAAGACGTTTACACCTTTGGTGGAATCCACTAGCACAAGTGTGTTGTTGCCATACCCAGAAACCTATTCAGTGAGAACCAGGATTCGAACTCAGTATCCTAGAAGGTGGCCGACAGGTGGCTGTCCTTGGGACTCGGCTCTACTCGGCGAATTGCAGAATCTTATGCGAGTGGGTATTCCACGATGCCTCGTCAGTGTCCTCCCTCAGCAACCTGGTACGTTGAAAACTTTTCACCTTCATTTGAAACAAGACGCGCTCACATAAACCTCTGAGAGGCAGATCCTATAATGGCTAAGGGACGCAACTCAGTACAAGTACAGGCATAGTCGATGTTACAGGGGTGTATGAGAGCTTTGTATGACATGAATGTTATACCTTTATCTTCAGAGCAAAATACTATCTTATAAATGCGGCGCCAAAGTGTTCGCTCTTCTCATGGAAGATTCCACACATGGCAACAACGTGTGAGGTATATGTCTCTTGCCTCCGATGAGATATTTATTGAAGGTCTCTGGACACGATTTAATACCATGTTATGCTCAGTCACTCAGTCACACGCATCACTCCGGCTGAGTCGTTCGAATAACAAGAGGCAATAATGGTTCTTTTGAGTTGTGTCCCATTGTTGCCAAGGCACCACGGCACCACGGCACCACGGCACCACGGCACCACGCGACCCTTCCAGTTTCACAAGGATGTACACAAGTGAGCATTACTAGACACCCACTAATCCCAAAGGTAGTGATATGTATAGTTTTGTATGCTTTGGGAAAGCCTTTTTAGGTAGATTTACAACTGACTCACTCTTTTCCATGTGAATTTACATTAGTTGTTTAATGAGATTAGTTCTTACCTAAATTCTTCTACACGCTCACCCGACCCCAAAACCCTTTGAATTCGCACAAAATTAAAAACATGGTTACTGAAAGGGATCAAAAACTTCTTCATGACAAATAAACGAAATGATCTAGCTGTAGATATACGTAGTACATATATCCATATTTGGCGTCACGAAGACGTAACTTGATAGTCCACTGAACGGTCAGTCGACTGTCAGCTGTTTTTCTATTACTATTATTATTTTCTATTATTTCTGTAAAAAATGTAATCAATGGGTAAATTACAACAGCCCTAGAATTAAATTAGGTATTATTCGATCTCGAGTTGATACCCCCAAAGTACATTGGTTGTTGAAGTGGTAGGATTAATCAAGTGGTTTATGTAATTAACCCAGTTGCTAGCGATTAACATGTTGAATATGGATCATGCACGCACTCCCTATGAAACAATCGTGAAACAGTGATTAACCTGAATAGTCGACAGAGTCAGCGAGTGAATATTGTCACATCAGCAGCTTAACGCATGTCGAGTTGCTCAGATAATGTGTGCGTGGGTGTTTCAACACTTTCCTGAACAGTCGCTCTTTCTTACAGGTTGTAGGTACACTTTCTTTTTATTGATTTTTAGCTAAAACTCAATTGAATAGATCATCGGAAAGAGTTCCGCCCGTACCCCCTTCTTTTTACATCGAATATTTCCACCATCCACGATGTAATATTCCAACACTGAAATAAGTACATTGATTGTTTATTTATACCTGTTCTAGCTTATCGAATGTATATTTAGGATCAGGTATGCATGCATGTCTTTTGATTGGGAGGAGGTGGGTACGGGCGGAACTCTTACCAGATCATTTTTCATAAGGTGTTCCTCGTTTGAAAACAAATAAGTCGAACTGTGAATAATTCCCTAATTTGCAGCAATTAAGCCCATCGTTATGAACTTAACCATCACCAGCCTGTACCGTTTTAGCTGTGTGAGTGAACATGGTTTTACGCCGCTTTTCGCACTTTTCGCAACGTCACGGCCGGGGACACCAGAAACGGAATCGAATGTGCGGAATCGAACACTGGTCATCGGTGTGACGAGCGAATGCTTTAACCACTAGACTACCCAACCGCCCCTATTAACTGTTGAAGTTATATCTTATGAATAGTATCATTAGTAATGTAAATTTATCATGGATGACAAGAATGGTTTCACACTGGACATGAAACTAAGTAAGTAAATAGCAACGTTGATGGCTATACATAAGCACAACACAATTAAGTTTACTTTAGACATCAGATAAGCCAAGTAACAGCATACACAAGACATTTAACACCACTGCAATACGTAGTCATTGTCATGCAATAAAACATGGTATGAATTAATTACGGAGGCACGTTGTGTCGACTACAGCGTACTTCAAGATCCGTATTGGGACATCCGAAGCTACCCTAGCGTCACATCACACCTGACACCGCTCCAGGTAAGCTGCCCAGGTGAGGCCTGTATTCCTTCATTGTCTCACCTTAACGAGCAGGTATTCATCCTGTCAGTGGGGGGTGTATGAATATTGCTTTCGACACCTCAGCTAACCGTGCGCTCGAACTACTACAGGTGCGGAGCTAAATAATATTGTTTGGGTTTAATTCAGTGTGAATACAGCTGAACACCGTTTATCCGGACATTTTGGCTACACTCGGAAATCATCCAGATAGCGAGGTGTCTGGTTAAAGGAATCAAACAAGCGAAACGTACTGACGATGTACATTGAAACTTTAGTCATGTATGTGTATCAATAAAACAATGCATGCATATCAATAAGCATAGGCTGTCTAAAAATGGACTATTAATGTTAATTTTAAAAAATCTCATATTTTCGCGTAACTGAATAAGTGGCACAATAACTGTCAATGTATCCTGTTAGTATAACGCATAATCACATAAGTTATACATATTCATAGGATGTAAGAGGTATATGTGTTATTTCATTTTGGATACATTTGGGTTTTGTTTTTTTTGCAAAATGAATACATAATTGAAAACAGATAATTTGACAACAAAACCTTAGCTCAATAATAAAATCACGTTCCCTGTATTATAAACATAGCCGAAACTTAATTATATCGCTGATTCTACACCTCCAGGACTAATAACTAAGATTGTTATTTTCAAGGCCATCGTATTCCCCCTAACACCCAATACTTACCCCCAACTAAGTAAGATGTCTGGAGGAGCTCAGTTACATGCACGTGGTCATGTCGCTTTCCTCACTGTATGTATATGCTGCTCGCGTGTACGTGCAGGTTCCCTGGAGTGTACGGTGGACCTACTCCCTGTGTGATTTGTGGACACCCTGGCTGTCCGTTCGTATGTTGCCAACGTCTCGATGTTGAGTGACGGTGGCTACCGACACTTGGGACGGGCGAAGTCAAGCGGCAAATCCCACCCCGGCTCAGGTCCCAGGAGTATAAAGGGCTTGCGTTGTGCCACCAACTCTGAGTGGGAGGACGGGTTAAGTGCTATCGTGACGACACTAATTTATTACACTGTAACAATGTTTGACATTCCACATTGAAGACCTAGTTTATAGTTTATTTCACATATAAGAATATATACCGTTAGTGAAGTAGGGGATATTCGGGAAAAGTGTCGTAACTATGGGTCTTATATATTTTTAAAACGCAGTAGGTTAGCGGTCTGGCGGTTAGAGCGATCACTCGTCATTCCTAACACCCGGGTTCGATTCCCCAAATGACTACAATGTTTGAAGCCCATCTCTGGAGTCCGCTGCAGTGATGTTGCTGAAATATTGCTAAAAGCGGCGTCACTCACTCACTAAACTCACTCCGGGTATATTAAAATCAATAAATAGTTTAACGATGCAACGGGAGCATCTGCCCGAGTTGTTGGACGTCAAATGACCACAGATTTTGTTAGACGATTGGCCAAAACGCCCTACTGTCCATCACGCTAGACACCGTATATAGCCCGTGAATGTATTCTCTGTCAATCCGGATTCGACGAGACTCACTCCTTTTCAAATTCAAAACGCAATTTGATTCATTCCATCGTATTCTTCTTGCGGGGCAACAAAAAGTTCGTTGAGAGTAGTCGATGGTTGTTGTACGCGTCAACCTAGCATCTCCAAGACATGGTCGACAGATGGCATGTCTGGACAGAATGAGGTCATGCATGTTCCATCTGTTGCCGGTTACGATCACTCGTATGTGTACATGTAGATGAGCGGTTCACTGATCACGGTTTCATAACACAATCGTTCTTGTCCTCCAGTTGTCTCCCTTGGCCGGTCATGTCAAGTTAGTTGTTGTCGATATTGTGATTGTAATCTGACCGTGAATCTACTGTGAAACTATGAAGCTATCACAATGCTCAATTTTGATGGTTTTTATTGCCCACCTCAGGACTATCCACTGACTACGGTGTTCTAGAACAACGCCGTCTCAGAGCTATCCATTCATGGTGTTGTTCTAAAATCACACACCTCTCTGACAAATGATGTGCCGGAACCACAACCTTCTCTCATCTATGCATCGATGAAATTCGCCTTGAGCCACACTCCTTTCACAGCTATCCATTGATGATGATGTTCATGACCACGTATGGGCGATGGCGTCTGTGAGTCTTCGAAAGAAGGTAATGTGTGTTGGTCACGTATAGATGCTCAAATGAAGGTGTCCATGACCATGGATAGGTAAAGGTGTCTGTGACCATGTGTAGATGACGGTGTCTGTGACCATGTGTAGATGACGGTGTCTGTGACCATGTGTAGATGACGGTGTCTGTGACCATGTGTAGATGACGGTGTCTGTGACCATGTAGAGATGACGGTGTCTGTGACCATGTGTAGATGACGGTGTCTGTGACCATGTGTAGATGATGGTGTATGTGACCATGTGTAGATGACGGTGTCTGTGACCATGTAGAGATGACGGTGTCTGTGACCATGTGTAGATGACGGTGTCTGTGACCATGTGTAGATGACGGTGTCCATGAGTCATGTATAGATGGTGTCCGTATTTCATTTATAGATGATAGTGCCCGTGAGTCATGTGTAGATGACGGTGTCCGTGAGTCATGTGTTGATGATGGTGTCCGTATTTCATTTATAGATGGTAGTGCCCGTGAGCCATGTGTAGATGACGGTGTCCGTGAGTCATGTGTAGATGATGGTGTCCGTATTTCATTTATAGATGGTGGTGTCCGTGGGCAATATATAGATGTAGCTGTCCGTGAGTCATGTACAGACTGGCCATGTCAATGTCAGTGTGTGACGATGGCGTTCCAATCAAATCGATGAAGGACCATGCACCATTGCTCCTGAGTGAGTTTTACACAGTAAACGCCGCTTTAGCAATATTCCAGCAAAATCACATCGGGGAACACCCGAAATAGGCTTCGAGTTGGTGAATCGAACCCGGATTTTCGGCGTAACGAGTGAAAGTTTTAACCACTAGGCTACCCCACCGCAGCTCAATGATCGTGAACCATATATCGATGATGGTGTTCTGGAGAAATGTGTCGATGATGATGTACAATGACATCCTTTTTGCCGTCTCTAGATATCCCAGAATTCGCAGCACCGAACGACGATGGTGCCTCGGTTCCATACCCCTCCCACCAAATCCACACATCAGTGATAACGTGTTTGGGGTCTTCACTCCATGTAACACAACCCGCTATGTGAACGCTACCGTGTGAATCACGATTGCGTAGATCGATGCTCATGCTGTTGATCACTGGATTGGCTGGTCCATACTCGATCATTTACAGACCGCCGCAATTTGGTTGCTGGCATGAAAGTTATCCTATCGTTATCCTCATCAAACCGATCCAAACACAGCAGTACATTACATGCTAATACTCATTGTCTTCATAGACGGGCATTACCCTAAGCATATTTAAACCCTTCAGCCAGTTCCTTCTGTGGAGTTACATAACGATACCCCTCGTGGACCTGGAAACATATTGTCCTGGGGCTATGCTCACGGAGCCAGGTAGCCAGTGAACTGCTACAAATGGCCCTGTTGTCCACTTGGCCGTGTTCGCAGCGCTCACTGCTGGTCGATCTACAGTAATACAGTTCAGGAGTGGATAATAGCTAATTGAGTCCTGATATATGATTGAGTAGTAGTATCATTTACTAGGATTGGTGAACTCGGCTTAGCCGTGACTGACATCACCATGTTCACGTACCGCCTCAACCAGATGTTATTGTCTCTGGTCGGTGGGTAAACGTGAGAGATTTAACTACAGTTAGGCAATAGCACAGAGGAGTGAGTGAGTATAAAGTTACGCCACTTTTAAAGCCCTAGAAGGATAGATAGTACACATCCGTATATTGGATGTGAAACACTTACTTTCTTTGATATACAAACAGCATACGTTCTCCGCCGAGATATTGCTGGAATGTTGCGAAAAGCGGCATAAAACCTCATTTACTCAGACATGTTAGTGTAAATCATGAGCACTTACTTGAACTCCGTGCCATGCCCCTTTACCTGACCTTTTCTTCTGACAAGCATTAACATGATTCCTGCGTCACGTAAAATAGGTACATTCTCGTCTCAGGTTCCTCTCAAATACGTATGTCTTCAAAGGGTGCTCCTGGACCTAGATTTCTAGATTTTGAAAGCTCTTCTAGTGTTAGATGGTCGTAACTGCCACACATTAACTACGATTATCTTAGCTTTAAGAGAGCTTCCAAAATGGAGGCTTTGGTCGCTATTTTTCACAAAGCTATCTTAGCGGCCATCTTAGCGCCCCAGAGACCCGTTTCACACAGCTCTCGTAAGTCTAAGATCTCGTAACTTTCCTCGTAGCAATCGTAACCCATATACTATAAGATTGGAAGTAGGACTACTGCGAGAAAAGTTGCGAGATCTCAGGCTTACAAGAGTGAAACGGGACCCAGGATCCTGGGCCTAGATTTTCGAAGCTCTCTTAAGGATGATACTCATCAGTGTCGTACGTCTATGTTAAACAGTTTGGACAGTCGCAGTGTTATAGTCGCTTTCTGAAACCGTGCCCATTGCACGTCAACTGGACGTTGGCAGACATACGTTTTCACTTCACCTTCAATACATATGTGTGCGTCAAACCTGGTGAAAAATCGTTTCTCCGTGAGTAAGTCACTCTTTGCACTAGAGTGAGTGAGGTAGATAAAGGGAGACTCAGACATACCTCCACTTACGACTTGTCAGCCTAAGCGTAACAAAATTCCAAATTAATACGGGTCTCCAACGTTAACCACTTTGGTTAAATCCTCGAACACGTTGCTGTGCTGGTAAATATAATCGGGATTCGAACTCACCTGGCAAGCCAAGGGGCAGTTTATGCTAGAAGGCTAGATCGTAATCACATACATACGTTACTGGATATATCATAAGTATATTTAAGCAACGATTGTATTCACTGACCTAAATCTTCGCAACGCAGTCTTTGTTACGTTGCTACGTTGCCATACGCACCGATCTCAACACACAGTATTCACACCAACTCGGTATCGGACATCAAACACTGGAAGTATAGTTTTAGGTGTCGCGGTAGAACTCAATTTTCAACCAATGACCAATACGCACAGCTTCCTTTAGGACACGATACATATACGGTGCCGTCAACGATCCTGTTATGTAAATAACATGATGTCACACAAAGACTCATGTTACCCCTTGTGTATAAAGTTTGCAGTTATTATTAAAATAAACATCTCTCTGAAAGCAAAGGTATTTATCCATTGTTCAAGGTGTTCACACACTTAAAACAACGCCGATCTTACTCAACGTAACGCATACACGTCACCTTCTCAGCGAAGGGTAACAAACACGTACCAACACATATTGTGTTAATTTCTGCAAAAAGAACGTCTGAATTAAACACAGGCAGCCGTCTAAGCCGCTCACCGCGTCTTCGTTATATATATATATATATATATATATATATATAGGTGTGTGTGTGTGTGTGTGTACGATCAACACAACTACGATCAACGACACACGTGTCTCGTTAATTCGGAGACATATTCAGCAGTCGCGATTATAAAAGGACACACTCGCATGCCTCAAACAGTTTGTTCGTTTGAACACTGCTCAGGAATACAGAGAGGATTCTGTTAGTTTATAACAGACTTAGGACAGTATTCAAGTTACGTCACGGCGTGTCACGGTGTGTCAGCTCAGTGACGGAGGAGAATCGCAATGGTTGAAGGTCTCGGGTTTACCACTTTGGTAAAACCAAACAATGGTATGACGCTGTCAAGCCTAGAAACATGATCGAGACGAACACTCAATCATAGGTTTCTGGTGAATCGAGGGGAGAAAACCGTGCACAGTGAATAGCGTCAACTTAAACGACTTGGCCATGTGTGGTCCCGGCGTCGCAGAAGTGACTGAGTGAGTATAGTGCCGCAATACACGTTTTCCAACAATATCACGGCGAAGGACACATGAAAAGAGGTTCACCAGCTGCACTCAAGTGGAGAATCAAACACGGGTCTTCGGCGTGGCGAGCGAACGCTTTACCCATTAGACTAGGTACCGACACAGACCAGACTTCACGGAAAGATACAGTGGTGCTAACGTTTACCTAAATAGTTCAAGAAATATTTTTAGGTGATTATTGAAATAAAACAGGAGGCATTTTTCATATTTTGTAAATAATCGTTTAATTCTATATTTGCTGCCATTTTGAGCACATTTGTGCATAAATTATTTGATAACAGAACTGATAGAAACAGCGGAAGCTTGTGTCGTCCAGCGGGCTGCAGCAAACATTGGTCCTCTTGAGCAACGGAAACAAGCAATGGAAATGATCACAAATGACTAGATGAACAAGATGCAACATGAGAGAACGCAGAGGTTAGGATCTCCTCGGACGTTTCCGGGAACTCCCGAGTCTGAGCGGAAACCACCGAGGAGATCCGAGCGTGCTCAGGGAGGTTCGTGGAAAATGACAGTGGCGAGTCCAAGGCTACACCTAGGCTGGTGGGCACTGAGAACCTCCGTGAGATGGTTGCGCTCTCTCACTAGTCGGTTTATCTCGTCGCGAAGAGACGTGTTGGCATTCTGAAGCTTCTGAGTCTCCTGAAGGTAGAAGACAGATGTGTTAAATGAAGCACAGCAAAATATGCAGACGTTTGTACACCCAGTCTAAGTAAACTGAGTATTGTTAGTTACACTGCTTTACTGAGTTTATCATGCCATAGTCAGTGTTAGCTAACCAGTAAAGCTGACCATTCAGAACACAACTTACCGAAACGAGAAGGTTAACATTCGCACATACCGTTAAAACCTTTACCTCGAAAACGACAGTAGTCGAACGATTCCTCATTTTCCCTATTTTCCGCACGATCGCATGCGAGTGATAAAAACAGTCGCTGAAAATACCGTTTTCGTAAATATTCCAGGATGTCATCTTGCGGAAATATAAGCTAATAAGAAACTCCTAAAACTTAATTCTGAAGAATTGAAAACATTAAGCAAGTCATTTGTGATTTTCAAAGGGATCTTAAGTCCCGCTGTACCCTAAATTGCAGCCGTTGTATGCTTGATGACACCGTTCGAGTTTGTTACACTCAGTATAGCCGTGTAACAAATAATACTGAGCCAGAGTTTACTAAGATACAAAAATGCATCAACAGAGTATCCATGTCAGTATCTCACCACACTAAGAATGAACCGTTCCATATGTACTTTCCAAATGAATCTTATGTAACGATGAACTCAGCAATAGTTTGTTAAACAATACGACGGTCAGTAAATAATCGACTCTGAAACAAGAATATCTGGTGGCTGAAAGCATGAACAACGAGTCATGACTTCCGGGCACGATGACCTGCAGCTAGCCTTGCCACTGCTACTGCTCACGTAGGAATGGGTTCATATCGTCACTGACGTTGTCATTCTACCCACAATGTCATCTGTTTGTCCTCACTAGCACTTAATATAACGTGTCGTGCCTCCCGAAACGACATAATGATTGGTTATAATAGGATTCGTTTGGTTGCCGACTGTTTGCCTTCGTTACCTAAGGATGTCGATCAATGCTCATATCTTCACCCACTAGTTTGACTGTTCAGACTCGAGTATTAGCAGGCCGTTTAGTACAGCTATAATATTTCATTCATTCGTTAACTCTATGTGATAAATGTGCCCAGTCCATGACAGCGAAGATGACACACGTCGTTGTAATGTGCGGTAATTACGTGGCCGGTCCCTACATCATAACAATCGCTGTAGTAACAACAACAATAATAGTCATGATGACAACAAAATAATGATAACACTTTGATAGAGAATGGATTGGCCGACTGGGTTCAGTTCAGTGATCAAGTATATGATAATCTCTAGTCACCCGTAAAAGGATTTCTGTTCGGTCCTTTTTCTTTTGGCGGAACTTCATGGCAGCCCGTCGGTTCTGCTCCCTCCGCCTATGTTGGCGCTCAACTTCCTCCGGACGTAACTGAAGAAACCAACAATCAGGAGTCGTTTATTGCAGAAGTTTTGACAGAACACACATCTTTGATAAAACGTCGCATGCCAGTATATGCTTATATATTCATTGCAGATGATAAAGTTACATACATGTACATATATCGCTTCTACAGGAATCAATCAACATGAACATTTTACTCCAAGAGTTCGATTCCGGATTCGCTTCCGTATTTGGCATTATTTAGATTAACATAAAACATTACAACACTAGGTCTATTTAGGAAGCTTAAGAGATAGCAATTAAAAGTCGTAGTATCTGCATTACGAAGGACTAAAAAACAAACAGTAAACATCCTTTAACACAAGGTTACGTAGTATCTGCATTACGAAGGACTAAAAAACAAACAGTAAACATCCTTTAACACAAGGTTAAGTTTACCTAGAGTTACCTGACTCTTTCTGCCCGACCGGTGAAGAGGCAGTGCGGGCCAGTCTGAAACTAAGTAACGCTGCTAAGTAGACACGCTAACGACAAGTTCATACTGTGAGTGTGCAAGACTGACACCTACAGACACTATAGGACACGTCATAGTAAAAAAAACATGGCGTATTGTGTTGACGGTCGTTGCCATCCAAATATCTGAAGCTTGTGTTCTACTACATCGAGTCTGATGTTAATAGGTTACCAGGTAACCAGGTAACATGTAAAATTATGTTTAACAGTTGTGTATATACTGTGAAATGTTTAAAAATAATTAAAAAAATGTTCAGTTGCAAATGAAAACCCATTGATTAATTGATCGTGTTGTGTTCATTAAGTACATTAAATTTTAATCATATTACACTTTAAATTTTATAGGTATGTGAGTATTAGCTTCAGTTGTGTGTTTTGAAGTGAGAGTGAATCTACTAATGTGTGTGACTAACACCTACCCCCATTTAAAACAAAAATAATATAAAATAATAAAATAAGTGAAATTAAACGAAAACAATCCCCTTTAAAAGGCGCATTGATCTTTTAACGTGAATGTTTCCGTAACATACCTCTGCGGTGTGACTTCATCTCTGTGACGTCATGTTCTACCTGTTTTGTATTCTAAAAAACACTGACTATTTGTATTTGGGATCAACCAAGGTCGACCCCGGCCCTCCCCGCCATCGTTCCCTCCCAAACCCACCCAACCACCAACCCTCCCCACCATCCACCCATCCATCAACCCCTTCAATCCCATCAAATCCTCCCTCCCACCATCCATCCAGCCCATCCAACCCATCCAACCCTCTCCATCATCAACCCCACCCCACCCCTCCCCCACCCCATCCCAAGCCCTCGTTTTCACCCACCCCATCCTCTCCCTGGGTGACGATCAGTCATTGTGACGTCACGCCCAGAATTTCCTCATTTTGACTGAGGCTGACATTGACATTTAATAGGAGTGAATGTCATCAGATATCGTTAATGACACATAAACAGCATATACATAGACAGCGTGGTCAACAAGCTATGTGGAGACAGGCTTGTTTCAAAGGAATGAGACTTTCACAGTGAGTCTGTCCACTGTGAAACCTCTGCTATAGACAACAAAAAAAGGAGCTGCAGACTTTAATAAAGGATTGTACCAATAAGGAATTATGGTATCAGAAAAAAGAAACTCGCTCTGAACATTCAAACCACAATGCATACATTTCGTCCACGTTCGCCATAACTGTTCAATCTAATCACGATGATCACATCAAATTTTTTCCCTATAGAAGAACCGTGAATAAACGACAGCTAAATTTTCTATCGGTGGTGATGTATATGAAATGTTTGTCGTGCTATTTTGTCCGTCTGTCGAGTCAGTATTCGCGTGTTAGATTTAACTCAATTTACATCACGGCTCGCGCAAATCAACAGAACAGCTGCCTTGTGCATGTGATTACACTGTAGCCGAGCATCGCCACTAAATTGTCTCCCACGTGTTGGCAGGCCGTGTTGACGCGCGGGCGAAGAGACAATGCACGCTGTGGCCAATCTTCACTTTATGATAATTATATCAAATCTGTGTGATCTTCAGTTGAAACACACAATGTTTCATAACAGACAATGCAATTTTTCAACTTTTTTTTACAGTTCAGAAAACTGTTGCATGTTTCCCCAGTTAAAGACGCATTAATTGTTTTTGCAAAACGAAGTCAAATAAAACGTGGCAAACAGCTAATTGCATTTCAATTTATGTGGATGCTATCGTATGAGTAGGGATGTGAAAGGTCACGGTGAGACAAGATAGTTAGTCCTAATGAGACGGATCCAGCAGGTTCAAACCGGTCTTGTTATTAACATGTAGCCAACTGTCGAGAAACCCATTGGCATCAATGAAATCCGTCATGATGGCCATGTAGAGTGAAACGCGCACAGAAAACGTTTATCGTTTACTTATGTTGTATATTAACACTGTTATTCAACATCACAAAAATATCACATGTTGACTATTTCATGATGGCAGCAAATCTTTGCACAACCAAAACACGCCCGAAGAACTGGTTTGGACCAGTCGCTACCACTTGAAGGCAATGCTAGTTGCAACGTGTTTCCAGCTAGAAGACTTCATTTTTCCGGTTGTTTCTGGTCACAGGCCGTACGTGTTCCAACACACTCCTTCCATATGACAAGTATATTAACGTTTCCCATTCATGACACGACCGTCCGTCTGTCTGTCTGTCGGTATCCGGTGTGGGTCTGGCTGATGTGATGCTACCATGCTTGCCGCGTGTATTGATCAATTTTACGTGTAACTCCCCACAACCCACGCCGACTCGCGTGCAATCCCGTCACACTAGCTCATGTTGCCCTCTCCCGCCCTGCCGTCGTTTCTGCCAAACCATTGATTTTCTGCTCGTGCATCGTGCAGGTAGCACCCCCCACTCCCCATGTGTGTCTATATCAGCTGATTTCAGACACAGACTGAAGCTGATCAGCAGGAACTAAAATCAATAAAGTTAGCGCGACCAAATCCACGCGTGTATGCTACTAATGGCGTCTAGTGCACATGGCCGTGCATGCACCACACACACGTGTGTAACCGTCTGGACGCTACGGCTAAAAACATGCTTGACCTCAGACAAACAGCTGATCGCTGCACACAGCCACGCTGCAATCACATGCATGTTTCATCCAAATTCACACTTAAGAATTTTAAAAACTGTAAAATTTAAAATGCAAAATGTATGTTAATGTTTATCGGATCAAATAAGTATGAGAGAAATGATTTTGAACTTACAGATGTTTTTTCGGGGCTGTTGAATTCCACCTGTAACTCGTCCTTGCCTTCTGACAAGCGCCTTGTTTGGATGGTACATTTTAGTTCTTCCTTAATGAGAGGCGTTAGGCGACCAGTCTTGAGTACTTCCACTGTCGCCTGCACAAGCCCCTCATCATTTACATTACAAAAAGTCTCATTCAAAAACTCAGGCATAAACAAATCGTCTGTTTGGCTGTCCGAGCTGTCCATGTTCGGAACGGTTGTAGGTAAGCAACGCTACCGCAACTGATGAGAAAAAATATGAACCAATGTTATGTTTTACGATAATCTCGAACCGAAGTGCTTTGCACGTAATCAAAGAAAAGTAAGGAAAATCATATTTAGTTTCAGTATGACATTTCGGTCTTACCTTACATTTAAATAACCCCAAGCCGACCAAAATTTAAAAGAAATTATTTTTCATGAATGTAAACATTGCATGATTCTCGTGGATTTATAATAAATGCTGACGTAATGGCGGACAACCGAATGTAATCATTGGCTATCAAGTTGATTTAATCAATTTCAATATTATAAAATACTCTCAATGAAAGTAACGCTGAATTTAGTTTTCAAATCTAGAAAATATATTCAGAGAGAAAAATCATATTAAAACATTATAGAGATTGAGTAACGCGCTGGAGCAAGTTATTTCATTGACCTAATGTTGCAGCATAGCTGTGGCATCCGGCAGCATTGTACCGCGAGTATCGATCGACGGCTGCCGTCAAGTGTCTTGAGACTGATAGAAGGGAGGTAACTCGTTCTGACATAACTTACGCACTATGACGCATAAATTGCGCTGGGCAGTAGCGGTTACCCCCGTTCTGTGGTGACTCACACCGCTTAGCTGCAAGAGGTATTGACCAACAGGACGACGGGAGAGTGATTCACCAGTAGCCAACTGCAGTACCAAGTCACCAGACTAGCCCATAGCCTATACCGAGAGAGTAGGTTATAACAGGGGTGGGCTACTTCTCTGAAGGTTATGCAGCGTTGGGACAAATATCTACATACACGATTATTGGAAGGAGACGGAATTTCTGACAATTTCGACTTAATGTCATCTGGGACCACTTATAGTTAAACATCTAATCAATTGATCGATTTGGGCCTCAATCGGTCGCCGGATTCAAACAAGAAGGCATTTTCTGTATTCATGCCGGACATTGGGTATTCGAGTACAAGCTGATGTTGAAGAAGGATGTGAAAGTACGGATGTAGGAAAAATTTTATTGAATACACCAATAATAAAAATAGTAGAAATATCTGGATGAAATCAATATATTTAGGTTTGTAAAATTTTATATATCATAACGTTATTGTCAAGGACGGAAGTAATTTTAAACTCATCCACACATCTAACCATATAAGCTTACAGTGTTATGTGTTTTAACAATGGGACTATTATATAGAGCTCAGCCGGTACGAATATGGTTTAACAGTCCAACAGCCCTTATATTCACTAGTGATTTCGCCTTTAAGGTGTTTGCCAGAAGCTGAGATTTATCGCCAGTATGGTATGGTGGATCGGCGTCGAGAGCCATCCGTGTTGTGTTCGATCCGCCTGCAACTGGTTTCAGCAATTCACACAATTGGCTGTTCTTACCGTTAGAATCATACACGTGCTCGCTGGTGTCACCAATCTGATTAAGTCACCAACCCACTCAGATGCTACAAATTTAAATTCAAGACGAGAGAAATTCGCCAATTAAATGTGATTTGTTGTGATATTGAAATACTTTTCCACCAGACAGCCGACTGCGTATGAAGACACCTTTCGTCCATAGTGTTCACATGAGACGCTCACACAAAGTGGTGATATAAATCATATTGTTCTCCTCGCGATATGGTTGCATATTGCCGATGTGACGCTAAACAGTAACTCACTCACTCACTCACTCACTCACTCACCCATGCAGAGTGGCCTTGTGGTTAGAGCGTTCATTCGTCATGCCGGATTCGATTCCCTACTGGGGTGCAATCTGTGAAACCCGTCTCCCGCCGTGATATTGCTATTACAACAGCGTGGCTGTGTGAGTTTAGTTTTTCGCTGCACTCGGCAATATTCCAGCTATATGGCGGCGGTCTGTAAATAATCGAGACTGGACCTGACAATCCAGTGATCAACAGCATGACCATCGATCTGATCAACTAGGAACCGATGACGTGTCAACCAAGTCAGCGAGCCTGACCACCTGATCCCGTTAGTCGCCTCTTAAGGCAACTCACCTTTTGTGGCAAACATGGGTTGCTGAAGACCTATACCCTGGGTCTTCACGGGCAGTTTACATCAAACTAAATGATGACGTCACAAGCTATCATTATTGTTATCATGTAGCCTTATTTCCACTGTGATGTGGGGCACGTGAAATCGTTGTTTTACACTGATTAAGTGCTGAGCACACGTGAAGATCCGGCTTAGAACTGATCTTCTGCAGCTCATTCCTGTAGTCAGAGACGATCTCGGGATCAGGCTCCGTGATTGGATACTAATCGTATCCAAAGCGCGTGGATTTATGCTCATGATATCAGTCACTGGATTCTCTGGTCCAGACACGATTATTTACCGAACGAAGCGGATACGGCGTTAAATAAAAACAAACAAATACATGAGTACAGATTCACAGATTTGTTTTCGTCCACGTTGAAAATTATTCATGATAAACTGTTATCAGCATTTATGGAAATACAAATATCGGCTATTCGTAAACTCAGCATGACACGAGGAAGCAAGTATGAGACATTCCGTCTTCTCGGACTGAAAGAAAGTGTGGTGTACTTACTACACACTACCGTTCAAAATAAGAGGTGGTAAGAATACGACAGGAATCGTATTCGCAACAGTTACTCATAGTAGTGTTAATGCCATATGAATAATTGGTTGCTATGCAAGAGAAATTGATTTCAAAATGATGACCCTATTTTTTTACATCTTTCAAGACTTAATGTGTAATGCTGTTCCGAGAAATGGCAATATCTCTATCATTCTAGCATATAGGGACAGTGGTTAAAGCGTTCGCTCGTCACTCTGATGAGTGAGTGAGTTTAGTATTACGCCGCATTTGCAATATTCCAGCTATATGGCGGCGGTCTGTAAATAATCGAGTCTGGAGCAGAGAATCCAGCGATCAACAGTATGAGCATCGATCCGCGCCACTGGAAACCGATGACATGAGTCAACCAAGTCAGCGTGCCTGACCACATGGTCCTGTTAGTCGCCTCTGACGACAAGCATAGTCGCCTTTTATGGCAAGCATGGGTTGCCGAAGACCTATTCTATCCCGGACCTAACGCCGATGATCCGGGTTCGAATGACCACATGGGTACAATGTGTAAATCCCATTTCAGGTGTCCCCCTCCGTGACGTTGCTGGAATATTGCGCCGTAAAAACAAACTCTCAGTCAGCCAGTCAGTCAGTCAGCCAGTCAGCCTATCACATAGACTTTGCGGTTCCAAACAGGGTACCACTCTCATTGTCGTAATCTTCTATGTATAACTTCAGATTTTACCTTTTGTCTGACTATACGCATGATCCCTCGTCTCAGGCGCCGCAATTCGCTGTAAATAGTTGCGAATGGGTTCGAATTATATTTTTGGCTTCATCAGTGTCATATGGGTGCTCATGTGTTTCATCCAAGACGAAAACGCTGAGATCTGCAACAACGGGTTTTCCTCCCCAATTAAGCAGACGGGCGGAGATACAACTAGTGTGTGCTTGAGTTCGGTTTAACGGGTCCAGAGTGTTCCACATCATCTCCCATTGTGAGGCAACTGACCAAAAAGAAAAGCAGGTTGTAGCCAGAATTCATTTTGTGTTAACAACGCGAACAAAGCAATTTGGGATTCGAACCTACATGAAAGTTAGTTGATTGAGACATATGAATTTTCATAAAGCCAAATCACCCATATTTTAAAACGACGTGTGTCGATCGGATGCGATATGACGTCATGTTCATTATCAGAAGCTATCACAGGTTCTTCATGCGGTTGAACCTGGCCCAGGGGAACCAAGGGATGACGCTATGAGCAGCAAACGCGTGAACCCCAGTTTGAAAGCCGGAATTGTGCAGAGATTATCCTGTAGATGTTATAGTCGGTGGGGTAGTCTAGTAGTTAAAACTTTCGCTCGTCATATCCAAGACCCGGGCTCGCTTTCCCACATTGGTACAATATGTGAAGTTCATTTCTGGTGTCTCCGCCTTGTTATTTCCGGAATATTGCTAAATGCGGCGTAAAACTAAACTCGCCCACTCAATTTAAATGCCGGAACTGTGCAGAGATGCAATTATCCTGTAGATGTTACGTTCAACATGTCTAAACTGCATTACCATGTGTCTGCCATTCAGGGCCCAAGCCCATCACGGAACATAGACAACAAACATCAGTACAATATGTCAAACCAACCAACCAGCCCCAACCCCAACTCCCACCCCAGATATGACTGGCAGAGGAGGTATGAAGCGTTCAACTATTACACCATCTAGAAACAGTGAACAATATGAACAGCTGTAAATTTGTATCTTCGAATTGTTTGATATAAGACTTGCTCTTAAAATAAGAATTTTCATCAAAATTCAGCCCGTTTTTATTTAGATCCAAAGTAGAAAATGTGATTATAATGAAAAAATGTCATTTGGGGTCGTTGCCCTCCGTATGATGCATCATGGGATACTGTATGGGATGATAAAAGGTGATATCACAGATTTTTATGAGCAGCATTTATGTAAATGTATTTGGTAAATCACGTTCCATGATAGCAATATCGATTGGGAGTCCTGAGGAAAAACAGACGTGTTGTTTTGAGTCTATGAAAATAGTTTGTACAACATTTTTGTATGCACAACCATCCTATGTGAGCCAGGTCGCAAGACTGGGACAAGGTGTTGGAATGTTGGTCTCTGCTATGCAGAGGTTGTATGCAGAGCGTTTGTGTACATAAATAATGGGCTTATAGTAACAGTTCCATGGACCCTTCTCCAAGTGTTCCACTGAGTATGTTTAGCTGAGAGGCTGACTCACTCTGATAACACTACACAGCAACAAGGCACATCCCTGACCCTGCCGCACGTCATCGATGCCGACATTAGCATAATACATACCACAAACTACATAGATTATAACATCATAAAAAACAAGAACAAATGATTTGTTTGCATTTTTCTCGACAGCTGGTTCACCGGTATAAGTTTATAGCTTTTCAGCATCTACTACCGATATGTAGTGTGTATCCCATACGGGCTTACTAGAATCACTATGGCTGTGTACACGACCTATCTGTATTTTTCAGATAATGGGTTCTTGTATTCCAGCCATTATGCTAACATGTGAAATAAAGTAGACAGTTTGATATATTCTGTCTGAAAGTTTTTTGCAGCGAGTAGCGAGGTGATAGCACCAGGAATCTGTTCTGTTTCACAGCGATGGAGACGGACGGAGGGCTGGGTTGAGTCACACACAAAACATTTGTATGCACTAATTATGTCCCCGAGAACAAATACGTATTAATGTGTCGAAGAGTCAGGAATATATAATGTTATTTGTTTCTGTGGAAATGGATCGTGTTGTGAATGTATAGGACAGCGGGGGAGATTTTCTGACTCTTCATTCAAATGCAGCTGCACACCGGTTGATGCATGCATGCAGTGCTGCTGTCCCGCGCTTCTCTCTGCTGCTCTGTGCAGCGTTACACTCTGTGTTCTCCCTACGGTCTTCCCGCGGGCAATACGACTGCTCACCAAACTAGGACAAAAGAGTATTTTTACTGTATTATATTTTTTTGCAAAAGTGTACTAATTTCAGTTCGGGGAGCCAGGAGACCCAGCTGTTTAAGGCTTCAACTGAATAGAGATCACTGTCCCGTAGCTACCACGTCCGTTGGTTGGAAGTTCGAATCCAACATCAGTAGTATGTTCGCCTCCTTTGTTTGTTAGCCTAAGAATGAGTAAGATTTTAAGCAGTATTCTAGAAATGTCTCGACGGCGGATATCATACATGGACTTCACACATTGTACTAACATAGGTAATTTAAACGCTGGGTCTTAGGTGTGATGTCAGAATGCTTTAACCACAAGGCTACATCTTGGCCTCTATTAGCATAAGACCTGCTGAAACAATAGCTAGATAAGAAAGCCTCCAAACCGTGGTCTAAGTGCAATGGCGATGTACCATAACCTAGTACCGTTGTCAGAAACTCAGTGAGGGCACCGTGTCGAACACGGTAATAGAACTACAAGTAAGGTAGCCATCTACCACATATCCGAACGCACTACCACGTCCCATTCAGACCAGTGAAGGTCCAGTTAGAATACATAGCACATTTTATCGGATCGGACAAATTGTTATGGATAACAACTTCTTTATTGCGTGAGTGCGACGTTTCGAATTCGATACAGATTCTTGTACCGTTGTCAAGCAGGGTCCCCTATCCAGTCTGTAGCAGCTAATGCCATCCTTCACCAAGCGTCTAGACAACTCACTGAACGCATCCGACACCATCGCAAAGTCAAGGCCACATCCATGTCCGCCATCAATGACCTCCACACCTCTCTCTGTTCCACCCTCGACCCTGAACTCTTCTCATCCATACGAACTGCCCAAACCATCACCACAACAAACTAGACATCTCAAATAAGGCGGGATACACCAAGAAGCTACAACAACTCACTACCTCAGCAACCAAACAGGAGACCACAAGCCCAGCTATCCACAACGGTACAAAAACCTGTATCGAAACGTCGCACTCACGCACTAAAGAAGCTGTCCATTGTCCTATTTGTACACGCCAACTTCTAAAACGTCACTCAAACAAGACATTTCAGCAGGAAATTCATTTATTTCAAAACGGTGCATTTAAGAATAGGTTCCGTTATCATTGCCACTCGTCGAGGCGATATGTTCCATCACCTACAGATCACGTCCTTCAACCCCCGACACCAACGATGCACATGTCGCTTTGGTCTCCGACCTTCACATTGACAACCAGTGCATACCGCGGTGCAATAAACGATGTCATCTTGCATTTTGTCGTACAATTGTACTACATCAACACATGTACCTGTTGACACTTTAAAACCGAATATCCCTGCATCATAATAATCATGTATAAAGACATAGTTATGTATGTATTATTTTTCGTATTTTCGTGTGAATCCAGTTCCGGTGAGTATACCGATCGTCGATAATGATTTTCTGATTGATAAACCGACAAACATATGTTTGATGTAAACACAGTTTAGGTCACCATGACATGAAATCATGTACAACAGCTGAGTATCATGATGACATACTGAACGTCACGTGGGGGTTACGATGACACTAAGTGATATATCGAGAATACTTCCAGCTGGGTGCTAAAGTCACCTCACTCACTCATAGTTCATAAATGCCCTCAGTTCTAGTACAACGCTAAAGTGGACGTTTATGATATCTCTGACATCGTATTCCAGTAAAGCGTGTTAAGATCGAGTTAGTTATTTCACCCAAAAGAGGCTCGTTAGGAAAAGGTACGAAAATGTTTATTCCACTTTCGGCAGGATTCGAAGCGGAAACGCGGCACAGTCGTAACTTAAAAGTGACACATTTGAAGCATCAATGGTCATATTGTCAAGGTAATGTACTTTACATGTATGCACAGGGAGGTTTTTAACTGCATCACGATACTGTTGGATGGTCGCTTGTTGTGTCGTCAGAAGGCTGTATATGAAGTGAACGAATGTCGTGGTGGTGAAATACGTCATCAAAGGCTGTGCACTGCACGAGGTGTTCCCTCAGCTTTGAAACAAGGCCCATTTTCTCTTGGCGTAGATTTTTACGTAATGCCTCCAAAGAGACTCTGTCTTCTTCCAACCTCGATATTTTCTGCGAAAATAAATAAATAAATAAATAAATAAATAAATAAATAAATAAATAAATAAATAAATAAATATTTACTTGCTAAAATATTATTGTTTATTCATTATTAATCAGTTCATTTCCTTACCTGTTGTAATTGATGTCCCTTGATCTTCTCCTTGGCCCTGAAGCGTCTTGCAGCGTTCTTGTTCTGTTGACGTCTTAGGAAACGTTTTTCTATGTCATCGGGCGTCAACTAAAAACAGACAATTGGGCAAGTTGAAAATTTCCTTATCGTAGACATACAGAGTGTGTAATGAATCTAAAATTTGCGGTCGGATATCTGGATTTCCACAAATATTCGCCATAAAACACAGGGAAAGGACTATTTCCGGATATTGAGGGTTACACGTTATCCAATCATTTTCTCGGTCTGTATTAAACCGCAGTCAGCATTGCAGCCATTTCATCACTATGTGACCCCGGTTGATCACACGATCACCTGACCTCTATTACTCCAGAACGTACATTTCTTCTACGAGGCATACAATCGGCAAGTTAAAAAGGAGCTATCAAAATATATTTGAGAGTCCGACGCAGTTAACAAAGACTGGACGGGAGCTTTATTTCATAAAAAAATGTATTTTAATTGTTTACCTATTTGAAGTCTTGACATGTCATGGAGTTCTAGATGCTTCGAAATCAGTCGTAAAAAGTGCTGACGAGACGTACCCAACACTATCAGAAAATCACTATCATAATCCCGATTTAGAATTATATAGAAACGACCGCTGATGACATCGTTCCCTGACCCGATGATGTCAGTTTATGCGAGGACAGACATAACTACCCACAGGCATTTTAACAACTCTTTGTTTTATACGAGAACGAGTCTGCCTACCTTGGATGTGACTGGGGGTGTTGAGGGGAGCGTCAATTCCCCTTGTCCCTCCGACAGACGCCTGGTCTGAATCTTACACCAGAGCTCCTCCTTTAGTAGAGGGATGAGGGAGCCGCTCTGGATCGCCTCCCTTGCTGCGCTGACCACCCGTTTGTCCAGTCTCCGTGTCCCTGGTCGTCTTTGCCCCTGACGTGTTGGACCAGCTGATTGCAAAGATTCCATTTTGAGTAACGCGCTGTTGTGATACCTGACAAATATATGCATACCCAAGCGCTATTTGTGTACTACTCTCGAACCGAAGCGTTTGGTGAGGGGATTCCCCTAACGTGGGCAGGTAGCGGGATTTGTCGACAGAAGAACTTGTCGGTGACGATACCGCTGAGGTATTACACAAACAGACTGGGCTCCGTGATCAGAGCGGCTAACGATACAAATGCTCGCAGTCGCGTCAATATGTACGAGAAATAGTTTAGCGAATTGAACTGATACTGGTATCACTTAACTTATTCGGTGAAGGTTCAGATACAGGTCGATATACACCGATTAAACAATGGTGACATGGTTCAAACTGCATTCCATATCTCTGAAACCAATCTCTATATATGTTAAGAGATTTCAGTTTTCCATGGTATTTGTTGTTGTGTTTGTTTGTTGTTTGTTTTACTAACGGTATCTTTTCTTTAACATCGGAACGATTCAAGTTGCACGGTGGTGTGAAGGGCGTGGCCTCAGCCTTTCTACTCCGTGTTGGGGAGACCGAAATGTAAATAAACACGAGGGCGTCTAAATATGGTATTAATTTACATACCGGTCTGGCGGGTATAAATCGATGCGTCTGTCTGGCGGTATAGTGCAGTTGTTGCAATCAAGGTCGTTGCTCCCATTCCTCAAGTCCGTGGTGATCTCGGGTTCAATATCGACGCGTTCAAGCCCACCCGACAGCGCGTGCCACTCACGCGCCGGCTAATGACCCAATGGAATTGAGAGCACGGAGGCGTTGAGGCGACACGCTCAAATATTCATGCCAGTCGCACTTGCGTGGCACGTCGTATCTAAAAAAAGTTATATTTGAGAGATTCGGATAGGTTGTAAATTAATGTTTGATTTGCTAAGTTAGTTTTACGTGGCCCTTACGTTTTGTGTGTAAGTGAATTATGTGATCATTAAATGTGTTAAATCATGCGTGAGGATTACTATACATACCTTAGCGTATTAAAGAAACCATGGTTCTGAACATTATTCCAGAGTCCATTGTGTGTTGTCTTCATGACTGACGGAGCTTTGGAAACACGCCTTGACTCAAGAGGTTTGTTAGAAACATAATATTAATCATGGAAACACGTCAATATTATTTTGTGCCCGACTCAGTTCACTTACGTAACAAGCTAGAATGTGATATGGCAGTGAAAAAACATCCATGGGCTGCGGCAACAACAGCATCTCACCGCGCATTGTACCACGCATGGCACCACGCACTGTACCACGCACTATGCCACCCACTCAACCACGCAACGCACAAGCCACTATGTCTCTAATTACTACAACCTGTGGGGAAAGGGGTAAGATTTGATCTTCAGCAACCCATGCATATCGAAAGAGGCGACTAACGGGATCGGGTGGTCCGGCTCGCTGACTTGGTTGACACACGTCATCGTATCCCAACTACGTAGAACAATGCTCGTGCTGTCTGATCACTGGATTGTCTGGTTCAGATTTGATTAATTACAGACCTCCTCCATATAGCTGGAATATTGCTGAGTGCGGCGATAAAATTAACTCACTCACTCTTATTGCACCACGAACTGTACCATGCAATGTACCACGCGCTATACATACACTTTGCCAGGCTCACGCACTGTATTGCACACTGTACAACGCACTACACACCATACAATGTGCCAAGCGTTATACATACACTTTGCCAGGCTCACGCAATGTATTGCACACTGTACAACGCATTACACACCATGCAATGTACAACGCAGGACACCACGCAGGACACCACGCACTGTACTACTCATTTCACACCACCCACTGTACTACTAACTTCACACAACGCATTGGCACCAAGAACTTTACTTTGCAGTACACCATCCGCGACACAACGCTCTGTACCACGCCATGTACCCCGCACACTATTTCTCTATTGCTGTAGAAATATTGAAGGGTAGGAGATGCACGAATGTTTGTTGCATCAGTGTATATGTATTTACACTTCTAAATGACATTCAAAGACTTAGCATTTCTAGGATAGATTATACAGTCATGTATATATATATATATATATATATATATGTGTGTGTGTGTGTGTGTGTGTGTGTGTGTGTGTGTGTGTGTGTGTAACCTGAACGTAGAGGGTGGGGGTCTCACTGTATCAAACACGCACGCACACATGCACACATTCAATACACAATCTATGTAGATATGAATACAAAACATCCTACATAATTTCATCCACAGTAAAATATGCGATCGTACCTTTAAATCTATAGTTTAGCATAAAGATATAATGGATAATAATATGCCATTCAAAAAGTAGGGGATATTGGATTTATAAGCTTAAAAAAGTGCTAATGATGAAACCAAGGGGGAAACAGGTGATGAAGAGACATCAAAGGAAAATGTGACAATTTACTCCATTCCTTTTGAAACTATTCTATGTGGATAAATATTACCTTTTCTCACATGCATTGGCATTGGCTAGTGGTATGCTCGCAAAATGGAACATCCCCTACTTTTTTGGAATGGTATAAATGTACCAGGTTGTGGAATGACCTTCACCGTCTTGCTCTGAATAGCATCGTGAAAGTAGTTCCGGCAAAATAGTTCACTCGACTGGATAGTCATTCCAAAACAAGATTATTCTTTCAAATATCGATTCACATTTGACGATAAAAATAGTCATCCATCACTACAGGCCAACATATTTATTATCTGCCAAGTACTCACACGTGGAACTGTTCACACCTACATCGCTATCTATCTGATTATTTCAAACGCAAACAAACAAAACCAATTCCAAATAATGCACTTGTTATGTTATCAACACATCCATGCGCATATATATAATACCACAAACAAACCGCCAGATATCCGCCCGTGCACTCAGTGACCCCAACAGTTGCAGACGTCGCTCGTGGTAATTACAGTCTGACGTCTGCTCCCCCAGGTGTCTAGCGGGAAACTCAGCCTAGTCGTCTGCTTCACGGAATGACTAAATGTGCTGCTGTGGAGATAAGCAGAAACCAAACTTTGAACTCATGTAATAAAACTGGTTTTCCGCCATTGTGCAAGAGATCATATTTAAGTATGTCTAGTTTCTGATCCAACGAGGGAAACATGCATGCATTATATGATAGCTAAACGAGGGGATGTCGGAACTTTGGAAAATTAATTGGGAAGGTTTCTGTTTTTTCGTAACAGATTATTGGCAGAGTTTGTAGTTTCAAAAAATACACACCATGTTATGCACGAATACGTCCAGTAGTTACTTGTTTCTAGTGAGTGAGCGAGGGTGTTTAGTTTAACCCCGCACTCGGCAACATTTCAGCTATATGGCGGCGGTCTGTAAGTAATCGAGTGTGGTCCAGACAACCCAATGATCAACAACATGAGCATCGATTTATTAAGTAAGGATACGATGTTTCTAGATTCTTACCGCCAATACCAATGCAGCAGTAAGCCACGGCACGGGTGCACAAAACGACCTCAGCGCCTGTGTTGTAAAAAGGAAGTTGGGTAATACTTAGTACTCAGATCGTTTTGTGGGACGGGGCCCTAGTAGGGTGAACATCTGTATTCTATTATGGCAGTGAAGACAATGTGAATGTGAAGCTGGATGTTCTAACCATACCTGCAGATGTAGTCGTTAAGCACCTCATGGCACACCCTGCTGTGCCCGGCTTCTTCAGTTGCTCCAATATGTCACTTTCTCCATACTGGCCATTATGTTTTGTGATGTACGTGAGATCAGTCGCTCAATACAGTATTGTGGGTTTAGAGTGCAAAACAACGTGTTCTGCAGAAGAAACCACGAAAAAAACCCAAGGTAACGTTTTTGCTTTTTAGCTCAACATTCCTGATGATTGTGCAAAGGGTTTTGTGGAACGTATCTTCTAGGAATTTGTTGTAAATGTGTCGAAAGTTTCCCCTCTAGTCCTGTACTAATATTTGAGTGCCCTGGAAATATTTACAAATAGTAAATGCTAATCCAAATCTTAAAAATAAAACTGTCCAGTACATCTCTGCTTCATTGACAACGTGCAGGTCCGGAAGCAGATGCAGAGATACAACCAGTGGTAGCTGCTAAAGATCTTGAAGTTACACTTGACTCACAAATGGCGATGGACACCCATGTTAATGATCAACTGTGTAGAATATGCTTCTGGCATCTGAGAGTCCTTGCCAGAATATGTCACCTTATCAGTCCAGGGATTAGTTATATCAAGACTTGGTTATTGTAATAGCTTTCTTTATGGTATTTCTCAGACGTTGCTACCAAAATTACAAAATATCCAACAGTATCCCGTATCATAAGCAGAACTTCTAAGCGATCCCACATAACACCTATCATGAAAACCCTGTACAGGCTTCCTGTTTCATCAAGAATTGTATTTAAAATATTATGTTTTGTGTACAAATGCCTGAATGGCGAAGATCCAGAATATTTAAAATAACCTTTTCCCCCATACGATCCAGAAAGACAGATCCGTTCTCAGAATCTGAACCTACTCTCCGCGACTCGTTTCAAGTTGCAAACGTTTGGAGAAAATCCTTTGCCTGTTCTGCCCCTCTGCTCTGGAACTCTCTCCCTATCACCATTAAAGCAGCAGTTGACTTTAATTCTTTCAAACGACTGCTCAAGACTCACCTGTTTTCATTGCATAATGTGTGTGTGCGTGCGTGCGCGCGCGCACGCGCGTGGGTCCTTGTGCATGGAAAGGCGCATTATAAGTTCACATTTACTCTTACAATTATTTGCTATAACAACGTTGGAACATTTTAAACAGAAATACACTGTGTGCTGAAAGATTAATTGACTCCTTCTTGCAAGGAGGCTTAGCAAAGCTGCTACCTCAGGCCCGCCAAATTTATGTGAGACGTTTGCAACCGATCCTACATAAAAAGGGCCGATTGTGACTGAGTCAGGCGATGTACAATATTCCATCAACTCCAAGATGCCGTGCACCAGAAATGGGTTGCTAATCAGTTGAAGTTTAGCAACGGAAAGTCCTTGTATAGATGACCGTGTTTGACAGCTTCCCTCCTAAGAGTTTCTAGCAGTTCTGTCCTCAATACTTCCTGTTGAGGCCAGTGCAACGAAACACATGTGGTCTCACCTTAGCCAAGTAAGCATGTTCAAAATCGCAACTGTTCAAACAGCAGCAAAATGGGTTTGAGTTGTGCAGGGTAGTAATGTAAATTATGTTCTGTACGCTTGGAACAGGGCCTCACCACTGAACTACTGTATAGGAGAAGAATCGAACACGTAACAAACGAATGCTTTAACCACCGTTCTACTCGACTGTCGACACGGAGTACAATTACAGTAAATGGCTTCCATTTAATAACTATCGTAATGTACGTGCATTATCGCTCTGACAGAATTCGAACACATGACATAAAGAGCATCATCAGCTTGAATTAAAAATAACTACCACACATCATTGTTTTCTTACGTTTCAAAATATGTTGTTGTTTGAAGAGTTATACGATTAATAATTTTTTTTTAATTTATTTATTTATTTATTTATTTTTTTTTTGGGGGGGGGGTTGTTTGTTTTAATTAGTGTGTGTGTGTGTGTGTGTGTACGTATGAGGTCAATACATACTCTAAATCGCTCCGGCGTGTGAATTATGTACAAGTAAACTTTGATTCTCTGTATGTTTTTTTGTTACAAATCTTGGAAATCAAGGTCAGGAAATGATTATACCGTCCCCATAACGACCATGTTACTTACATGTTAATCTGCAGCCCATGAAGCGAACAGGCTACCGGTCCCTTCAGTTGACACTGCAGGTCTTTGTTGACAAACACATCACATATCAGGTAGCACCCGTGTCAGGAACGTATCCTTCCCTTTTAGCGATCACTCCCCCAAATTCAGGTGCGGTTGTGTGGGTGGTGGTAGGCGGCCAACGGAAACAATAGGGCATTAGAAACCGGTTGGACATGTTTAAGACATGTGTTGGAATGTGATATCCCTAAAACCGCGTTTTTATGTCTTAGTTCGACTTTTTATCGTGAGGCTCCGAAATTCGTCGTGTGAAGGCTAGCGTTTGAAATGCACCCAATGAGACCCTAGCGATTATATGTATATTATATGATGACCTACCAGGGTATTGCAATTTTAATCCCGTGTTTGATGATGATTGACACGAAAAAAACCAACAGTTACTCGATGGTGGTTTAATTTATATGTGTGTTGGGCCTTGATTAAATGTGCAATATTTCAGCAACATTTTTCACCTTTGTAACATTTCAATAACGTGTGTAACAGTCTGGTCCAATCCAGATTTCTTGCGTATATGTTCAATTGCCCGCATGTTCAAATGAACATGTGTTTATTAGACTAACAGCTAGTCTCTGAAAAGAAAATATTTTGCAGAAAAAATCTTTTAAAATAAAAAATGCAATGAAAAAGAGCCCAGAGATTTTACACATTCTAGACTTGATGGTCTGTATTGGCAATGATTGCTTAGTCTCTGTATGACTGATTAATCAAAACTACCCCTTCTGGATCATTCTCGAGGCGATTCATGCCGAATACATACCAGCCTGTAGTCAGTGTCATGTGACATGATACATCGTGTTAGCTCACATTCCGATGGTAATAGATTTGGCTGATGAATGGGCTTGGCGTTAGGCGATAACTGCGGACGAGGAAGGTCGTGTCACTTTACCATTCCATGGCACCGCTACAGACATGTTTGAAAGACGGAAAGCAATATTACTGTCGCTAGAAAGTTTTTATGGAATCACAAGGTCGTGTAGTATGGTACATTGTCGATCCTAACTTCTTGTTATGACGTTGTCGACATGAGTTTCGACCCTTGCTATTTTGATTTGTTCTTCCAACAGTTTGAAAGGAGTGATTAACTATACCACTTAAATATACCATATTTCGATTAATGCATCTGTGAGCACTCAGCTCACATGTATAAGATCCAGAAAATTTTCTCCTTTTTCTTCCTATCATTCTTGACGTCTTTGTATTTGTGAAAGACATTTTTGCTTGAAGTCTCACAGGTTGAAAAAACTCTTGCTTGAAGAATATTAATTTGAGTGTAAATATGAGTAAAATGTAGATGTTTAAAGTAATTAATGTATATATTATTTGTGTAGTGTATTATTTGGTTCAATGTTTAGCGTTTTACTTCGGAAGTTAATATTGTATGAGGGATGCTCAAGGACGGATTGCCCCGTGTGTGCTGAGTGTTAACTTGTTATCTTCATGGCAGAGTTCTTGTACTTTCCATGGTAACAGCGATACCACAGGAAGTCCATATGGTGTCGTGTTTATACAACACCATCCCATCGTCACCCACCGTAATAAACTTGTACGCACTGACCCGAGGCTGAACTGATAAAGTCGGACAGTACACTATAATTGATTTTCTTCTATTATCGGCAGGTAGCAAGAAAACACTACCTCTTGTCTAATTGACTTGATATCGGAATGTGAAGGAACTACGTTGGACTGGTCACAGCACAATAGGACGACCACGCACTGAGCGATGAGTCTTACATACACGCATGCGGATTGGTCCACCCGAACACAAGAACCGGAAATGCCTGACTGGGTGCCGCCGCTTGTAGATCATGATTACCCTCAGATATGCGTTTTATGTGTAGCAACCGACACAACTTCACTACAAACCTACTCAATCAATCTCATTTCCTCTGGCATTAGAGAAAATTATCACAAACCTTGGGTTAGCAGCTTTAATGTGCCGGTTTGGCTGACTGAAGACAAAACCCGCCATCAATTCCTGGCGATTAGCTTGTCTCATGCTTCACTGAAGAACGACAAGGGGAGGCCTTTCATGTGATTGGTCACGGGTGTGCTGCACGGCGGGATATGGCGAGCTGGAACCTAATTATAAACTATTACAGCCCACTGACACAGTTATATGCCTTACCTTCATCAATTTGGGTCACACCTTACTGACTGTGCTTACCCGATCGCGATGGAGATCATTAAAGAGTAGAAAGTAATCACTGACGAGGTTTTAGGTGATTTGGTTGACGGCTCAAGGACACAGTATCTGATTGTATCGGGTCTGGTAAGGTCAGATGTCTGATCCAGATGTCCCGGATGTGTTGACGTTTGTTTATATATCGTCTGGTGAATATTAAAACGGATCATTACTTAAATATAGTCCATGATAAGGATTTAAACTATGATAACATGTTGAATCAGATTTCGTGTTTTTCAATGTAAAACTATCAGATTCCAAGTTTTATAAGTTTACTGATCTGTTAACCTGTTGTATTTTGCTTCATTTATAATTTACGATTTTGGTATGTGAGTTTTTTTTAAAAAAACAACCCAAAAGACTGCCAAACACTTAGAAAAATATCTAAAACATAACCGTATGGTCAGATGTAACACTGATATATACTACTGGCGTCAAATCTCAACATTGCTATGGAGTTCTCAAAGATCGTTTTTCCGATTTCACGCTAGGGCATGCACCACTCCTTGACGAATAATCCCCCACCCCCTCCCCCAACAAGTGTGGGTTACTGAAGGCTAACGGCAAAGACTGGAAACTAATTTTGAACAACTTCTAATTTTGAACAACAGCAGCGCAAAAAACGCTGTATGATACAGTTCAATTTTACTGAGTTTAGTTTTACGCCGCTTTTAGCAATATTCCAGCAATATCACGGCGGGGAACACCAGAAATGGACTTCACATACTGTACCCACTGGGGAATAGAACCCGGGTCATCGGCGTGACGAGCGAACGCTTTAACCACTAGGCTACCCCACCGTTCCTATATGGATAGGAATATATAAGGCATGTAACGTACTGTGAGAAGTGGGCATATTCAGGTTAAATATAATAAGTGTAGTTCATATATCAACCAGCCATCTGCGAACTTCCAACATGTCTACCTACTGCATATTACACCCTTTCATGTAGTTCCATTATATGCAAATTAATGTCTGGGTTGATATTCATTGCAGTCACGTGGTATTCATGAAGCAGACTGGAACGGCTGGCGGTGTATCCGTCACAGGGTTGTACGAAAACTGCCTCAACGTATATTAAAGCTATTTATAAATTAGCTCTGAGCTAACGTCATTTAATGTCAGCTACACACGCGTGTAAGGTCTGACTTTTGTTAGCGTGTTAATTATTACAATTCACATTACTTAGCATGGGAGAATGTTTGGACACTCAAAATGTTTATGTCTGCATATGTTTTATATCGAGTGGCTCTCCATTTGTGGATTGAACAGAAAAATATTTACAAGGTGTATTTCATAGTTTCGTTAAAGAGCTGTGCTGTGCAAAGTTGGAGACCAAGATCAGTTAGTCATGGGTTTGATGTTTGTTTGGTTGGTTGGTTTTGATTTGTTTGTGTGTTTTTAGAGGGCTTCATGTCTTGTTTGTTGTTTAACGCCGCACAGCTATATGGTCTGTAAAAACTCAAGCCAGGTAGTTTGGGCCAGGCAATCCAGTTGCCAACACCATGAGCATCGATCTACGCAATGGGGATATTGCCGAGTTAGGCGTAAAACTAAATTCACACACTCACTCTTCTGAATGTAGTTCGAATCCTAGTTGCAGGTTATGACCCTTATGGAAAGTATTAAATTGAAAGCTTCAGACATAGTAAGAAAGAGCGGCGTAAAACTGTCACTCACAAGCATTATGAAAAGGTCCGAATGATTCATGACTGATGTGGGTGTATCCAAACCTTTGAACTTTGCGTGTATTCTGCTCGTTGTTTTCTTTCATATCATGATAACCTTTACAATAAATAGTATTGGCGACGATTTCGGTAGGATAATATTGCAATGCGGTACACGCGTGCAGACACAGTAGACTTGTCTGAATATTCCCCTTGCAACAGCCAGGCAGTCAGCTGATCGCCAGCTCTCACGCTACAGGTGCCCCCCTCCTCTCCCCTACCCCCCCCTCAACTTGTCTGGAACGCTAGACCATAACGATTGTCACGTGACACATCGCAACGACAACAGCGTTTACGTTTTAAATTCGTACGCATGCGTGCATCGAAATTGATGAAGACACAAGCAGCTGTTGAGGCAATTTGTTATATAGATAATTTATTGAACGTTTGCCAAACTGATAGGCGTGTCCTTACCAGACACCGACACACAGACAGACTGGGACGCCAGTACTTCTCCGCAGTGCAAACTACACACAGAAACACGTGTTTAAAAAGTTTAATATATCATCTGGCTTTTGTTAGCGAGTCTTTTTCCAGATTGCCAAATAGATAACGATATCGGTGTCTACATACCTTCTGGAGCGAGTATTGTATATCGATCGTTTTCTCATTTTTATTTGGACGACGCTTCGATAAAACAGTTCTGAACAAAAAGGAATGTAGAAATTTAATGAAGGTTCAACGAAACTTGTTTAATCTAACCTCACTGACAAACCACTGTTTACGAAGGTACATGTGACGCATTAATGGACTTTCGAATCCCGGTCAATGAAGCGAGACCGTATCATTACTTCTATACGACGGCCACAAATGTACTGGCACCTGTTCAAACCCGCCATCTGTTTGTATTTAAACATGTATGTTTCTCTCCATATCAGGCTAGAGTTGCTTATGAGAACATATACTCTCATCTACATGACACCTGCAACCTCATGTCTGTGTTTCAAGAATATGTACTTCATATGTACTTTCCTGATATAGCAGCCATGTTATATACCTCATTCGGACATTTACAGTTTCATGGAACAGTCATTGTAAGGTATTGCACATCTACATGTGATGTAGTCTGAACACAGCAAACTGTTGATAACCGCAGTGTTTCATCCTAAATTGTAGACGAAGGAAATGGTTCTTGAATTTCTATTACAACAGAATGTTTTTTTTATGAGAACACGATACAATTTTCCATGTGCTTATATGATTTTGTTGACAAGAGAATGTGCTTATATACCATTGTTGACAACACGATGCTCCTTTTATAATATTTTCTCCTTATATAAATATTGTAGCCAACAGAATGTTCCTTATGTAATATTGTTGACAAGAGAATGTTCCTTATACTACATTGTTGACAAAAGAATGTTCCTTATACTACATTGTTGACAAGAGAATGTTCCCTATACTACACTATTGACAAGAGAATGTCCCTTATACTACATTGTTGACAAGAGAATGTTCCTTATACTACATTGTTGACAAGAGATTGTTCTTTATACTACATTGTTGACAACAGAATGTTCCTTATACTACATTGTTGACAAGAGATTGTTCCTTATAGTACATTGTTAACAAGAGAATGTTCCTTATACCACAGTGTTGACAAGAGAATGTTCCTTATACTACATCGTTGACGACCGAATGTTCCCTATACAAGAGAACATATCCCTCTTGTTGACAAGAGAATGTTCCTTATAGTACATTGTTGACAAGAGAATGTTCCTTATAGTACATTGTTGACAAGAGAATGTTCCTTATACTACATTGTTGACAAGAGAATGTTCCTTATACTACATTGTTGACAAGAGAATGTTCGTTATACCACATTGTTGACAAGAGGATATTCCTTATAGTACATTGTTGACAAGAGAATGTGCCTTATACCACATTGTTGACAAGAGAATGTTCCTTATACTACAGTGTTGACAAGAGAATGTTCCTTATACTACCTTGTTGACAAGAGAATGTTCCTTATACTACAGTGTTGACAGGAGAATGCTTCTTATTATTGTTGACGGCCGAACGTTCCCTATACAAGAGAACATATCCCTCTTGTTGACAAGAGAATGTTCCTTATAGTACATTGTTGACAAGAGAATGTTCCTTATAGTACATTGTTGACAAGAGAATGTTCCTTATACTACATTGTTGACAAGAGAATGTTCCTTATACTACATTGTTGACAAGAGAATGTTCGTTATACCACATTGTTGACAAGAGGATATTCCTTATAGTACATTGTTGACAAGAGAATGTGCCTTATACCACATTGTTGACAAGAGAATGTTCCTTATACTACAGTGTTGACAAGAGAATGTTCCTTATACTACCTTGGGTGCTATTGTGGATAACTGAATATTCCACTGGCGATGAAAGTATGCTCCTTACATTTTCTACCGGCAACAGAATTTATCAGATTAAGATAAGGACTGAATGATCCTTGTGTTCTATAGAACCTGATGGAACTTTCAAACTAATCTGATTATGTAAGGGTCAAGCCTGAATTATCCATGTGTTCTATACTCCACAATATAATGCTCAAAAGAGTCTATATTTGTGATTAATTACTTGTATTATAAATCAAATTTATAAATAAAAGAAAATGTGAATGTCATATGTAAACAATTGACCACCTGTTACAAAAATGGTTGAGAACCATATTGAACAGCAAAAGAAACGCAAGTTTCCAAAAGAATGAAATATCATAAAAGTATGCGTTCATGTTTATGTCTTCTATTTAAAATCTTGACAAAAACAGTTGCGTTTCTTTTGCTGTTCAGTATATACACATGAAAGGTAGGCACGCGGCTAAAAGCTAATAAACACCCTGGTTCGATACTTCCAGAGGGTATTGAACCAATCCATGTATTATACAAGTGTAGTCAGAAGTCTCGCTGCAATGTAAAGATGGCTATATCAAAGAGATAACTATTGCACTGGTTTGACTGAAACGGGCGTGTAAAATTAGTATTCACTGCGTTACCAGGTTTCTTATTGTATAGAGGCGTCACGCAATGTACGAGTGTCGCCGGCAGTGTAATGTAATAGTAATGAGATGGTGAGACAGTCGTCGCTGTCGGTGTCTCCTCGGTACAAACTCCCTCAGCTTCATTCACGCAGGAATAATTGTCACCAAATGATTGCATTTCATGGGTAACTATCCAACAATGATACATGAGAATGTTTCCAATGTCATCATTGACTAGAGTGGTGCCACAACCACAGATTGTTTCGACGTGCTGGTTGCCAGCGTTTTGATGAAATGATCCACACAATATGGTGATCAAGCTCGAGAGCATTCTGTCACAGTAATTCAGTGCCAGGAGGCTATTAGTGTCTCCAGACAAGTGTTGTTTATCAAGGCTGCGCACCTTTGTTTATTTATGTACGTACACAGAATACTGACAGCACTTGTGTGCCAGTGACGTGCGCCCTTCAATGCCTGCATGAAAAACAGAATTTGAATTTGGATGGCTGTAACCAGAAAACTGTCAGCATTACTTTCATTTGAACGCCTTTCTTAACAGGCAAGTGCTATTACGTGGCAGTGTTTGAAGTGTTTAAGTTTATTCAAGAATTCGCGTGAAAGCCTTTCAAACGGACTGAGTACATCCATGCAAATACTTCACCTCGTTCACAAAGAAATCTCTTCAATACACAGGACAAGGCACCCCCGCCCTTTTCACATGAACTTCTTTAAAACGGTCCAGGTATCTTCACTCCTCTCATGAACATCTTTAAAACGGACCAGGTAGCTTTGCTCCTCATTCATGAACCTATTTGAAACGGACCTCGTATTTCCGCTCCCCTCACACGAACGTCTTTAAAACGGACCAGGTATATCTGCTCCTCATACATGAACCCCTTTAAAACGGACCTTGTACCTCCGCTCCTCTTATAGAAGCCTCTTTATAAACGGGACAAGGTACATTCGCTCCTCACACAAGAACCTCTTTCGTGCGGACTTCATGCGTCTGCTACGCAAAAATAAAGCTCTGTAAAACGAAGCAGGACATCCGCCCCATTTACATGGACCTTACTAAACGAGACTAGACAGCCCCGCTCATAACACATGCATCTCTTTCACACGGACTGACCCGTGAACATCCGGGACAGAATAGGTCTTCACCAACTCATGCTTGCCATGAAAGGAGACTATGCTTGTAGTAAGAGGCGACTAACGGAATCGGGTTGATTTGGTTGACACATGTCATCGGTGCGCATGCTGTTGATCACTGGATTGCCTGGTTCAGACTCGATTATTTACAGAGCGCTAACATATAGTTGAGTGCGGCATAAATCTAAACTCACTCATTCATTCAAGCAGACCAGTCACCTCTGATCAGGTACAGCAGTCACATCCAAGTGTATTTCTTTACAGCAGTCTGACGCCATCACTCTATGGCTATATCAGCTTGGAAACCGTATAAAAAAATAATTATTATTTGTAGTACAGATAAATATATGACAAAACACGGAATGCATCCTCAAATTTTATTGCCATTTTATGGCTCAAGATAAAAAAGCTCAAAAGGTAGAATAAAAATCTGTGATTATAATGACCATGTACTGAAAACTGATCAAAAACAGTATTGATCTTGAGATCGTTTCCCATGCGAGTTACTTGAACACAAAGATCGATAATGATTGATTGGCTGACATCAGGGGGACAATCAAAAGGTCGCCACTACCCCTCCAAAGACTATATACACCGGGGAAGTACAGAACAGCTGGTAGGGTCAGGACAGGACGCTTGTTTGGGTGTGGACACAGCGTCCGGTAGGGTGAGAACAGAACGCCCGTTGGGGTCAGGACAGCAGACCCGTGAGGGTGAGGGCAGGACACCCGTGAGAGTGAGAATTGCGGCCGTTAGGGTCAAGACAGGACGCGCGTTAGGGTCAGGACAGGATGGCCGTTTGGGTCAGGGCAGGACGCCAGCTAGGGTGAGTACAGGACGCCCGTTTGGGCGAGTACAGAACGACCGTTAGGGTGAGGACAGAACGCCCGTTAGGGTGAGGACAGGAGGACTGTTAGGGTCCATACCGGACGAGGGTGAGGATTGGATACACGTTAGGGTGAGGACAGGATACAAGTTATGATGAGGACAACGCCCGTTACAGCCAGTACAGGACGTCCGTTAGAGTCAGGACAGCACAGTCGGTAAGGTCAGGACAGGGAGCCCGTTAAGGTCATGGTAGGACGCCCCTAATGATAGGACAGGACGCTCGTTAGGGTGAGGACACGACGCTCGTTAGGATGAGGATGGGACGCATGTTAGGGTCAGGACAGGACGCACGTTTGGGTCGTGAAGATGCCACGCACTGGGGTCAGGAGATGTGGCCCGATGAAGTTGGAACTTTGAGGAAGACAAGACGCTAAGGACGCCAATACTAGAACGTCACTGAATTTACTTTTCCACGTGACATATTTGCTCAACCATATGCTCGAGTATGGCGTCGCCAGGTTCTACGACAGCTCGCTGTATAATTAATACCTAACTAGATACTGAGCCTATCTCCTTCATACAGTTAGATGTATCGTATGTTCCTTGAATTGCCAGTAAGAGTTTGTTTTTTCTCCTTATTAAGATGTGTCAGTCTCCCGGCGCGTCACTACACATCAAACATAGTAACGTGAGAAGACGTGGCTGCACGTTGAAAATATTTCTTCTAAGTAAATATTCAGAGTGAAATCAAACCAATTTATTGACTATTTTTCTATCCATCGTATCCTTAAAGAGGTTACTTTGGGCAGCATTGGGGATGAGGTAAATGTTGGCGAAAGGTGAATATGGGCTTGTAAGGTCTGACGTCGTTTCATCTTGTTAGGGGTAGTGGCGTCCATGAGGAGGTAGATGAGGCTAACACAGTAACACGGTATAGCTGACACTTTGGTAGTACTATTCGCGTGGTGTTACTTGCCATGTGACAAGTACTCTATAACAGCGTCCTGACTAGATGGCCTTACTAGTCATATGGAACGTAGCGTTAATAGTCAAACGACACGTGAACTTACTTTTCAAGAAACACTTCGACTGAATGTCGTTACTAGTCAATAGACACGTTGCTTTACTAGTCACGAAACGTCTTGGCTAGTTGAGGTTACTAATCACATGACAAGTAATCTAACGAGTCCCGAATCGTAGCATAACATGTAGTGTCATTAGTAACGACAACGTGACGTTACGAGTCACATGGCACGTGGGCTAACTAGTCAAATGAAACGTAACGTTACTTTTCGTAAAACGTCCTGACTGCGTAACGTTACTGATCACATGGCACGTATCTTTACTTGTCACGTAGCGTTGCGTAGCTAGTCAAAGACGCGTAGATTCAGTAGTAACGTTACGAGTCACGTTGTACGTAGACTAACTAGTCAAAGGAAACGTGGAGTTACTAGTCACGAAGGTATCACTAATGGGTGCTTTTCTAGCTGCATGACAGGTAATGAGAGCGAGGCGATGAGACTCACATGACATTCGGTTGGTTCACACCGTTTCTAGCTGCATGAAACGTGTACTACCTACATATGACACGTAATGACACAAAGTTTCTAGTCCCCGGACAAGAAGGGACGCCATGACGTCACTTGTAACATACCACGTAGCGCTGCTAGTCCAGTAACACGCAACGAAAACAGTGCCTATACAAAGTGCCGTCATAGTGTCTTTGGTCACATAACACGTAGAGCTACCGGTCGAATGACACACATAGTGACGGCAAAACGCTGCTAGTCGCATAATCAAAGTAACGTCATAGTGTTATATGGCACGTAGCACAAGTGACGTCATAGTGTTATATGGCACGTAGCACAACAAGTGACGTCGTTTACCAAGTAGCTGCATACGTGACAGCTGTATGACATCGTGTGATGACTTCATCTTAATTAAAACTTCATGTTAACTATTGACGTCATTGTGGAGGAAATGATCAGGTTCTGTAAAATATTCTGATTCATTACACTTGGCATTTCACATGCCGAATGAAACAACTACCTCATGCACACATCTATGTTAAGCATGACACTCACATGCTGTGAGAAATTAATTCAATTCTTCTCGAACAAATTTGACCATGTGACATCACCAGGCTGCAAAACAATAACAAATATATTTTTTTCCGGATATAATTATTATTTTTCCGCAGATAGGTGTTGATATTATCTCTTGATATACTCAGAAAAACGCATCATTGTATCTTGCATTTGTATGCAAAGCAATCAGGCTGGTCTACAAGCAAAACCTGTGTTTCTAACATCGCTACCCTAGAAATGCACTACGCTATAATTAGATATAGGTGTCTGTACAAAATGTTTTATATACTCCCAGTCGATTACCAATAAAGACCACAAACAACAATTCATAAATTCATTTAAAGCCCTATTCTAGTGTTTGTGAAAGGGTAGAAGAATTAAAAGAGCAGCAGTTGGCCTGTGCGTGGTACGATATACACATTGATATTGACTAATTATGTTGCTTTATTCAAAAAGATATTTTGCGGAATTATCAAATTTATGGAAACTGTTCACCTCAATACCGACGTCATTACTGATGGTATTAATTTCTCGTTCTGTGACGTAGAGACATTGTACAATTTAACACTTGGTGCAAAAATCGGGGTATTATTTCAACATCTGGTTAAATATAAACCATAAAACAACTTTATGCTGGCAATCACATAATTTTAACTGTTAACGCAAAGGGACTTGTTTAGGAAGTTTTCTGGTAAACTGTCTCGGTTGATACATGTATAATTTTTCCGATAATCGAATTACGCAAAGACTTATAAACATGCCATTTATGATACAAAGTTAAACTTCAACAAGATAACGAATTGTCCATTTGAGAGTCAAATCAGATTTGTACAGAACGGTCCCTGCTATTTCGTATATACACTTTAAGAGACAGTTATAACAATCAGTATATTTTACATACATCTGAACAATTAGACAGAAGAAATCTCCATATACATAATACATCGATTTTTACAAACATCATATTCATGATATCTGCACAAATGGTTTATATCTTCGATAAAAAGAAGTCTTAAAAGTCTTTAAAATCTTTGGACATCGTGTATTTTGTCATATTTTCGGGAAGAGGAAAACGACAATGTTTTGTTTGTCCATACATGAGACACGTCGTTGTTGATCAAATGTTTCTTGTTGAAGGGTACGTTGCCATAACTACAAGAATACCCAGCAACTACATCTCATACAGTCAGTGACACGGGAGGCCTAAAGCTGCATCATCAGATGAACTTTCTGTCAGGGGTGAAGGTTGTCTTTGACGCAAGGAGATGATGACACGTGACAGATGACTGACCAATGAGAGATGAGTGAATAGATCCACGTGAGCTTATTGATTGGTGCTATTGGGCAAAGAGGTCAGGGTGGTGGATTGTCCACCTTGGTCATGTGACACAGCTGCGCATGCTCAGTAAGTACAGCTAGTAGTCTGGTCCGCTCTTTGCCAAGTTCGGATATTTCTGTACGTAGAGTGTCGTTACTGGCTTCGAGACGATGGGTCTCCTGAAAGAGTAAATTTGACGCTCAGTTAGTGAGTGAGTTGGGTTCAATTCCAAATTAGACAATATGTGTTCTATAATGGCGTGACAGCTAAATATTGAGGGAAGATAAAGTTAAAAGAGTTCTACTAGCCCTGTGCCACGTTATTGGTGGTGGTACACCATGAACAATAATCCGGGCAAATCTCGGGTTTGAACCCATTCTAGACGCCATTGCAGCCGTCTACCCGACCCTGAGACAAGGATCCTGAAATAAAACGGCGAGCAGTTTAAGTGCACATCTTCTCCCTGTCCCGTAGAGGAACGTACACAATACGTTAAAAAGACGGATACGTTGGATTCTTAAGAACATAAAACCCATAAACCCAGTCTAAGGAGACTTGTCTATCTCAAACCAAACTACAACATATCTCCAAGAGCACTTCACATACCTACATTGCGTACTTTCTGCATGATGCATTAACCTTCACGAAAATGTATAGATGTTTAAAAAATCTAATCTAATAACAACTAATGAGGACCAATTTTTGCGAACAATTTCGCTCTCAGATTTTTGATATATGTCTTTTCGGGAGGCGGTGTTGCAGACATCACGTCAAGAATGTTAATATACCTGCATGAGAATATCCGTTTTGTTTCTCTTCTTTTCCCGGAATTTGCGAGCCGCTCGTCGGTTCTGCTCCCTACGCCTGTCTAACTTGGCTAGCTCCTCGGGGCGGGGCTGCAGAGAAACAGGGCGTGGTTGGACAGTGGCTTACAACATCTGGGTTAATTATGATTAAATATTATAAGTAAATCTGTAAACACCGAGAAACAATACAATCGCACATCGTTATATTTTGGATGGATCAAACATTTCTCCTCATGTTTTTATTACAATCCTGATGCCTTTCAAACATAAAATCTGAATACCAACATCCTAATACAGTCAAACAGTGGAGTATTGAACTTTTGTGTCGAACTCATGGTTGTGTCGAAGTAAAAGACTGGTCCCTGTGTCCTTCATTAGTACTCATTTTGCTTTTGTCTCGAACTTCTGACTTGAAGTATTTATATATGTCCCTTCAACCTTGGTGCAGAGGTATGCGACCAATGTCTAATCGATAAAATAATATGATCTAATAATAAAAATAAAAACACATAAACATTACCACATAAATTTAATATTTGATAGTACAGTTCCTTAAGTCATGTTAAGAAATGCGTATTGTTTTCTTTGGAAATCCGTGCGAGACATCAACGAGAATGAATAATAATTACTTTCAGATATGCATTTACACGAAACGAAAACTGGAGATACTTTTAATTAAGAGTACTAAATCCATGCGAACATACAGATTATAGAAATAGGAATATTATAGAACTATTAAATAGGAATATGATGAATGTCATGTTTGAAAGAATGAAATACGTCTGACAAACATTTACTCAAACATTGCAAACAAATTAAATATTTCAGACATATTTATTACAAAACTATTATTGTGGTGGTAAAATAATGAAGAACTATGACGTATCAAAATTGATGCTGATCAAACATGTTTGAAACATAAAGAAACGCATTATACTTTATGGATAACAACCTCTTTGTTTTAACATTAGACGTTTCAGTATATATTCTTATACTGTTGTAAAACAGATATATTTGAAACATGTATGACATAATATGCAAACGGACAAGTCAAATGCACTTTAGGTCATGTTTTACATATATCATTAGTCCCTGGAATTGCGGAGAAGGTGTCTGCACACCCCACCGATATACCGGGTAGGTAACATTACTAACACGCCATGCGCCGTCATTTGGACGAACCATACGACTATTGGAAGCTTCCAGTGATGCCAAATGTGTCACTGGATACATCAGATATAGGGAAAGCGGCAGATTGTTTACTACAAGTTTGGAATTGCTACAAACAAGCTTGCCAAAAGGAGATTCCAGAAAACATGCCATTATTTTTTCATTATTCGCTCTGGCTGATGTCGAGGCATTAAAAAACACTGACTGACTGCACCACGGTAGCTGGCGGGTGTTGCGTTGCTAACGCCGTACAGTTGTAGTAGGGGGTAATTGAAAAACACCAAGAGGTCCTGGTTTTGCAATTTATATTCGAAACCGACAGAAACGTAACCGAAGTTAGCCTAACTCAAGGTTAAGTACAAGTCAAAATGAAAATAGTTCTTAAACAGCACACAATAATAAAATCAAGGCAAGACGAACGTCCCCGTGTAATGAAAAGACAGAAAAAAAACTATTATCAACAATATACTACTGAAAATTAGTGTTATTGTTCTGATTATGACTATGGTTATGATTAACAGGTTAAAATAAATGAAGCAAGAAACAGGTTTCAATAGAATATATAAAACCAATAATTATCCGTCTTGATTGTGATATTGCCCCGCCGCGTAGTAATACCCTTTAAAATGACGTATTACACAATACGTCTGGCGCTCGGTCAAACACCATGTGATTTCCCACCCTGTACGCGTAATGTCTCTCGATAATACAACAAAATTAAAGGTAAAAATTAATCAATGTGTACGTAGTTTAGTATGCACATGGCGATATAGCTATAGACAGTCAAAGTATTTGAATCAATGCTGAACTAATCTTGGGGCTATATGTGTCTGTGTACGGCGGTTCGGCTGTCTGGTTTATTAGTTGCTATGCTGAACATGTTAGTTATGTGGCTGTTGGTATCGACTAGCGAGGGGCGGGGCTTGTCTCAGCATCAGGGGCGGCGAATATGTAAACTGCGTTGTTGCAAATGTGCAAAGAAATTGAATCCAATTGTCAAATATCGTCAATTTATTTAGTTATAACGATTACAGGTTGCAACCAGGTACAGTTATCAGAATCTAACTGTTAATCGTCATTTTATGAAACTATTATGCAAATATGCCACACGAAGATGAAGCGTTGCTAACAAAGTAAATAAATAAAGTTGTACGAACGCGTGGAGCAAGTTTACATTTACACAGCGAGATTACAGACACAGAATGCCCAATAACTGTAAAGCAATGATCTTGTTTCAGACTAAAACATTTCAAAACTAAGTGCCACAGGATAGAAAATAAAATATGACAATCGGTCTTACACAAATGCTGTGTGTTTAAAACAGCTGGTTTTAGAGGTAACATAAACCAAATAAGCTTGATATTTTTGACTCTTCACAACGCGCCATCACAAAAGAATAACCTTTTTCATTAATAGAATAAAAAGTTATGAAAATAATGTAAAAACATCGTGCAAGAAAAATATGACACTGAAAAATCAAGAATTGAGTACTGTTTAACACTCTAGTTTTTATCTGGCACAATTAATCTTTTTTTAAAGGATTTATTATAACACCCAGCTGTTGTTTACTGTATACGTGTTGAGATGTTTCTGATAAATCAGAGACATTGCTACTTGTGACATGCAGGAAATAAGACTGCATATGATAACACAATGGAGGTTAAAACAGAGGAAACGGGAAGTGGTCACTTCCTCCACTGTAGCGCTGATGTCGGGACAAGTTGGAGGGCATGTGTAACATGCATATTCTTTGATATAACAGACATGAAATATCACATTACATTCACCGACGAACACTTGTAATAAATGTGGTTCTGTTGAAATTTTGTCAAAATTGATATTTTCAAATTGAGCATGACGGATATGTCCATATAACGGTAAAAATTCATTCCAGTTTAATGATTTTTTTTTTCAAAATATTTTCATATTAAATATTGTCGACGATGGACAGGCCTCATAATACTCAAGTAATAAAATTATGACAGTTTTAACTGTGAGAGGAGTAAGACAAAAAGCAAATTAATGTTTAAATGATTTTGAAGACAAATCTGATTAACTTTCGCAGGTAACTATTGGCGATGTATCTGTTCATGTCTACTAGCACAGTATCGTAAATGTTATTCCTGAAATGAACTTAATATGTTACTGGTGAACACTTATCATCATCGTCGTCGTGGTCGTCGTCGTGGTCGTCGTCGTCATCGTCATCGTCATCGTCACAGCAACTAGGGAGCCATGAAATAATGACTGCACAGTACCGTTTGGACGGAGGTCTCACTGACCTCAGTTCCCGATTGCTTTGTTTATGTTCATAATCTTTTCTCCCAGAATAAACAATTCCAATCTCAAGAGAAACCCGGTGAAATTTTTTAAAAGACGTACCATTATAAATCTTATGTCAAGGAAGACACGTTTGTGTCAAATGCTCGCAGTTTTTGAAAGTGGGAAGGTATGGGGTTCAGCAGGCTGAAAACAGACACACACACACACACACACACACACACACACACACACACACACACACACACACACACACACACACACACATGTATGGTTTATTTTCATAGTTAAAATTATGGCTGGAGTCGTCCTCCGTGTATGTAGTAAGGATGCGACATATTATGTTGGTATTTATTGAACCTATTGAATTTATTTACTTATTAGTGTCATCGAAGACCACAGAGCGCAATACAACCGCTGGGTCCAGCGTATAATATGCAAGGTCTCAGAAAAGCTTTAAAACTTTTAAGGTAAACACGTGTGACACATTTCAAAATTAGTGAAAGTAATGATGCCAAATGCAGTGTTAACCTGTATCATATGATCCCTTTGGAATTGACTTTAGTTTGAATGTGTTAGTATCAGGTGCCGTCGGTAGAATGATATTGGAGCGAATGGTATCATCTCTATTTATTAGTGAATCATTCCCGAGCAGAAAAAAACGACTTAACAAAAGATTATTAACAATTATCGTAATTATTATTATTATGGAAAGGAGTTTATGGTATTTTAATACTAGCACCCCTGTTGGCCTCACAAATCGACCGCGGACCTATTTTCTAAGAAGGTTCTAGTCAAGCTGTCCTATCACCTGTGTAACAAAAATGTAGATATTCCTAATAAACCTTTTCATCCTGCCGTGAATGCAAATGCAGATGATGTCATAATTTAAATCCAATCCAAGCAGTTGCAAGACAACCATGATTTGAAACCGTGTCTTAATTAGAAGACTGGGAGTGTGTCAAGGACGGTCTTTATCCTCTAGAGACGCCGGTCCTGTTTTACACACGTGAAACCACTCTCAACATTATCCCAGCTAAATGAGGGTGGTATCTAATCGAATCTGGATAAGACTATCCAGTGATCAATAGCATAAACATCGATCTACGCAGTTGGGATGTGTCAATCTAACCACGCTGTCCGTTTGTCCTGTTGCGACAAAGCATGGGTTGCTGAAGATGACTTCTAACCAGAATCTTCAGGGGTTCGTCATAATGACGTATTATGAAGCAGGACACATCGAAGTTCCAAACAAAGTCTGGATACTTTCCATTTCGTTATTTTCATTCCGGTTGAGACTACATCGCAAGTTTGTCCCGGCAAAAAACTTTGGAAGCATCTATGTATTGGAAGCTTGTCACAACGGCTCCAGATTTCACAACTCTCCGCACTGATAATTTGATAATTGACACGCGAGCGTTTCGCCAATGCCGTTGACAGGTACAACAAGTGTGAGCATAGTATTAATGTATTAGCAATACTACAGCTAGGAAAGCCAGTATTTGTACAAGGTGTGACGTTCACGAAATTTAGTTTATTCACTTCAGTAACTCTATGAGCCCGATCATTGATATTCCATAGTTGGAGTTTGATCCGACATCTAAGCAGCAAGGTGTTCTCAAGCGTAGTGGTGGCAGATATGTAGACAATAGTTCAAGCTGACACGCGTCTATTGTAAACTAGAGGGCGTTTAGACAAACAGCTTTGCGCGGTCTAAAACTGTTACATAACTAGTGTGCAGTGCAGCCATTCGAAACCCATGTGGAGACGTTTTACCGCATACTATACTGCCCTGTCTACCATCCGAAGCAGTGTTTAATACCGTTAAGCCAAACCGTTTATGCAATACCATTAACCTCGATATTTGTCTAATCTTCTAAACTTGACTCTGATGACATAATTTTGACCAAATCTGTCATCTACTTCTCTTATACATACCTCTCTATTATATTTCTAAAACACACCTCAACAATTACTAAATAAATAATAAAAATGCAGTTGCGTAGTCCATTAACCCAAACAGCTGTACAATATCTTAATATCCAAACTGCTGTCAAATGTTGTCGAATTCGATTAACCCAAGCTATACAGTTGTTCAGATTTAAGTCGAACTGTTGTCTAATACTCTTGAACCCAACTGTAATCGGATTCCGTTAACTCGAACTGTTGAATGTTACACTTAACCAGAACTGTTTGCGAATTCCATTAACTTGAACTGTTGTATGTTACAGTTCACCAGAACTGTTAGCGAATTCCGTTAACTCGAACTGTTGTGAAACAGAAATAATCCTAACTCTTGTGTAATCCAGTTCACTTTGTTACCATTTTTGCAACGCTAAACCAGGCAGTTGTGCATTATTGTTAAACTTGATGTGTAATCATGCTCATCCAAACTGTATTTAACATTTCAATGAAAGCACATGCGTTTGTTTTATAATGTTCTTCTGTGATGATGCGCAGAAGTGACAGCCCGTGTTGTGCAATAGTTTTGGGCCTTTTAAGACATATCCTAAACTTACGTCAAATACCGTTATCCTTATCTGTGACGTTATTAGCGCATGGCAATACAATGACATGACCTCGCTCCAGTCTACAACCTAGGTCATAAATAATGACCTCGCTCCAGTCTACAGCCTAGGTCATAAACAATGGCCTTGTTCTAATATATTAGGTCAAAAACGTGTTGTCGCTATGTGAGAAGCAGACAGCGTGTCCCCGCATTGAAGGTAATCATTACCAAGAGATAATCATTAGATAACTGATTAAACAGAGACTGGAGGACATGCATCAAATTCGCCAGGACAGCCAGTTACCTCAAGGCAAGATCCCCTTTAAGGGTTTCTATACTTAGAAGTATGGGCGGTGTAAGTCTCGCGTCACCTCGTCACTTCGTCACCAGTGTAGGACTGATGGTGGTGTGGATTCACTATTACATGCAGGCGACGGGAAATGTATTGATTCAACCGATATATTTACATACGCATGACACCGGCTGTGAGTCTGTTTGCAAGGCGGAAGTAGAGTTTAATGTCTCATATGCACGAGTTCACATAATTGATAAAGATTTGTATCGACATTTAAACTGCGATTTACACGATCACGCCAACACTGTTCGCTGATCAAGTTCACGATCCTAAACTGTGTCAACTTCCGCTAAATAAGACGCCCGTGGGGTGTTTGTGAACAGACACAGGTAGGCGGCACTGTAATGTAAAAATCAGCACACATGCGACAGATCAATATAAGGTGTACCTTTACCTCAAATCGTCTCAAATAACATTCAACTTGAAAAGGTGAAAACGCAAAGGTCACTCTGCTTCCCGTTCGCTATACAAATACGTAACAGCAAAAGAAACGCAGCTCTGTTTTTGTCAAGTTTTTTAAAGAGAAGACGTAAACATGAACGGTTACTTTTGTGAAATTTCATTCTTTTCGAAACTTGCGTTTCTTATGCTGTTCACTATACATTGAACCCTTATCAATCCAAATATGCAACTAGAGTTTGGCGTGTCTGATTAGAGACATTATGTTTGACTGTGGATTTGTCGTCCGGATTAAAGGGGTTTTACAGTACAAACTACTGGATTCTGGCATGTGACCTAATAAGTCTTCTCAGAATGAATGGTTAATATTCATGCGTTCGAGAAAGTACCAAGAACGTTTCATTCAGAATGTTGCCACCTTGAATACAATGGGACGTTTGGAATGGGACGCCATACAGACTGTATACTTTGTGTAACAGATGTGGAACAAGTGCCAATACGACCACAATAGACTTGCAACATACTTCGGTTCACCACAGAGGGTAATATAAGCACAACGGACTTTGTGACGAGCTTTGGTTTTCCGCTCAAGGTATAACATGAACACACTGAAATTCGAATGGAACTTTCCTTCACCACCAAAGCATAATATGGACACAACGGACATTGTGACGAACTTTGGGTCACCACTCAAGGATAATATGGACGAAAAAGACTTTGTGGCGAACTTTGGGTCACCACTCAAGGATAATATGAATACTATGGACTTTGTAAGGAAGTTCGGTTGACCGTCAAATGACAAAATGCATATACATGTATTAGACTTGAAAGATTAGCTTCTTCACATCTAGTCAGTCTCTTCATCTTTACATCAGTCCGTTAACATGGAATGTTGAATAAGGTTATGAAGTGAGAAATTCATAAATGTCCTTGAATTTAACGAACTAAATGTCCTGTGGACAAAGGGAGCCTTCGAACCGTATCTGCTGAAAATATTACGTGATGACATTTATGGTAATTGATAACTCATTGATATATCAGTATTGTCCAACTTCAGGGATTCGTGTAAGAACAATGTCTACGGACCATCTACCCATCTCTTGCAACCAAGGGCAACCACCGCCGACTGGATTAATCGAGAAATGCTTGGCTTCGTGATTGTAGCGCAGCTCGTAAAAAATACACACGGTTCTGACACTTTGCCGTTACACAGGAAATGCAGAACGCCTTCACGCGCCATGCTTCCTGTAAGTACAATCGTTGGACAACCAGCCAACATCCTTACTCATTGGTCAGTGAGAGTTTTAGCCCATGCCAGTATATGCAGTGTTCGCAACAGTGCACTATCTGTGCTCCACACACTGTCGTAGCCTACGCGCGACATCGTGAACAATATACTCTATCTATAAGGTAATGATATCGTGTAAACAGAAGGTATTAGACAAAAACCCTATTGACCTCATTACGGCTCTACGTGATGCGAAACGGACACGCATGTCGACAAGCTCCTTGCAGCTCTTTAACTCTCTACTTTATTGTACTTGGGCTCTAAGACTCAGTGTCCTCTCTCCACACCCCAGCAAACTTAATAGCTTAATTTAATTGAGGATTGAACTGACATTTATTCATTTGCGTGGACTGTTTCTTCACAAAAGGCGTCGCAAAATACACATCTAGCCGCATGGTTTGATCCGTTGAATATACGTTTTAACATGACGTTTACACGTCACGCGGTATTTAGTTCAACAGATGAAGAGATGCTGGTCACATGGCCACAAAACGGACAATTATTTGTGCACGCGACACTCCCTGGCGTTCATGCGTTCTTTAACGAGACCCAATTTCTTGAAATGACGTCAAGTCTGGCCAACTACTTCCGCATTCATGGGAAAACCCCTGAGTACGAATGAATGTAGAAGTGATGCTTGTGATCATTCAAACACTTTTATCCTGACTCAGCTGAATAGTCAGGACGTTTGACTGTATGTCCGTGATCGGATCAACGATATGACTGGTCCCAGGGACCAAAACAACAAAATAGACCTCCCCCCTAAAGACTCGACCAAAGTATGGGTTGTCAGTGACAATGCATCATATTCTAGATCAGTGTAAGAAATAACTTAAGTATCCATTCGACGCATATTTAATCTGAGGACAATGGTTTCAGATTCATTGTCAACTTTGGACATTTCCGGCTCGTTGATCGTGTCGGCGGTCATTTTGACGTCCTCTAAAGTCCTCTACTTGAAGGATAATACACAGCGATATCTCAGATACATAAGTCTGTTCATTTTAATCAAACTATAACACTGAGAGTAAAAATGTACTCATGATATTTTTCCAGCGATGCTAAGGCACTCATTTTAAAATATGAAGTGACACCTGCAGACTACTGAGAGAACTCGTGGCTCAATTCTTCATTCGAGGCACACAAAAGCCACACCTTAGAAATAAGATATACTTTCACATTGTGTGCGTTCATTCAAACTCCTTCATTGTTATTGTTGGCCATCACTCAACTTAGATTCATACTCAAATGACCTCACACTGAAGTCAGGTCTTTAACGAACCGACAGAATGAAGTAAAAATGAAATAAACGCCATTGTCTTTGATGACTTCATTGTATATTTAAACTAAATATAAATACAAAATGGGTTTAACCGATTTTACGCTGACGCGTTGCTTAATTACTTTTAGGTATTCACATATTTCAACAGGTGATAATAAATATCAAAATAACAAGGATCTCTTTCTCTCTCCCACTCGCTCGCTCTCTATATCTCGTACACGCGCACGCGCACACGTACTCACAACACATGCCCGAGGACTGACAAACACTTATATAAAAGTTAACCCTAATAAATTCACTTATGCTACCTCACAAGACTAGGGTACTCTACATAATTCTTATCTAGATTGTACATTCTACTGTGTCGATAATGCATAACATGACCAGTCTTGGCTAGACAAGCTGCTCGATTTTTGGGACAGTCTCCAAAAGCTTTAGACACAGATTATCCTGTCATGTTACCAAACCCTCACGTATACAGGTTTATCTAGTATTTGTTTAGAACAATGATCTTGTAATCTAACAGTAGATTTTAGGCCAAGGTTGGTATATAGTTCTGCAAACTGGCCATTGCTTGTACCACAATATCAACGAACGTTCAGTGTTGTCCTGGAAAATATGTCCTGTTAGATGTGCGGATCCTGTTGCTCCTAGGACAATGTATAACGTTTTAAAACAGGACCCCTAAACGACGTGACAGTTTCTTTTTCCACATTTTCAAAGAGAAATTGTTTTCCCTGTTTAGAATAATTGCGACATACATTCAACGAAGACTGTCATCAGTCATCACAGAGACATTTGGTCTAACATTATGCGGCATATCATATACCTGAGTAAGTAATCATTTATAATAGCCGTAGATGTATATTATGCAAATTGTATGCTTGAACTGCTTTAAACAAAACAAGGAAAATTAGGCGACAATGAGTAAGAACACCTTCCTTCTACGTTATTGTGTAGAGCTAATCCGTAACGGTAAAGCGTATATTCCCAGAATAATATATGTGTTACGAATTGCAATATAGTAATACAAAACGTAGCGAATTTTTGTGGTAAATCTCTAGAGCAGCTTGTTTGTGTCCTAATACAACTGAAACGTCATGCACGTGGCCATGGCAACATCAACATAAATTATTTTTAAAATATGAATTATGACTGCGACCTAAAATAGTCTGTACCTTGGGGCATAACTTTTGTGGACTTAAATACAACGTAGCGTCCTTGATTAGGAATAATCAGAATGATATATGTATTCAATGATTTTAATAATATTGTATAATTTTTGTTGCAATTGTCTATCATCTATTCGAATATATGTACTGCCTTTCTCAGTTAATGTGAACATTTTGTATAATATGTATACATTTCGACGGTGATACATTCAGAACGAAAACGTTAGCAGTCGTTTTGTGTTCTATGCCAAGAAATGCAGCTTCTTTTCCGTTATGTTTATGAAACTATGTAACACGTTTTCCGGCAACGCTCCTCTCATTACGGCTTCCTCTTCCATCGAGATTTCGGGTAAAAACGTTTCCATGACAATTATTTATGTTGTTTTTTTTTTTGTGATCGGGTGTGGCATCGCCCGATTCTTGTGTACTGTTCTTAGGATAACACTTGCGACGTCCCAGTGCAGCGCCGATCCCGGATTCCTTGAGACAACTGCCCAGACAGGTGAAATAAATGCGGGTTGTGAAATTATAAAGCTATAGGGAACCGATTTTGTTGAAGGATGCGTGGCGGGGGTTCCTGACAACCCGGATTTCTTGTTTACATGTACCGGATTTGGGGATGGTTTTCTAACTTCCTTCAAGACTATCTTACCCTAAAAGTGTTTCGTTAGTTTCAATTAATGATTCTGATATGTTTCGTTTAATTTACCTGATCCAAAATTGGACTGAAGTTTCTATTTCTTTTGAGAGCTAAGATAACAACACTGACATGTTTTAGAGTTGGGGGATTTTTTAAAACATTTTTAATTATTTCTTGTTAGGGTTTGTGTTGGTGGTAGTTTGACACCGCACTCAGCAATATTGAGCTTTAGGGTTTGGGATTTATTTATTTATTTTTTGTTTGTTTGTTTGTTTTGTTTTTGTTTTTGTTTTTGTTTTTGTTTTTGTTTTTGTTTTTTGTTTTTGTGTTGTTGTTGTTGTTTGGTTTGCTTTGTTTTAAGTTTTGGGTTTTTTTATTGGAGCTCAGCAATATTCCAGTTTCTTCATGTGAATCGAACCTAGAACTTTTTGTTAACTATGTGCATTCCAATGGTGTTTTGATTTTACATCTACATTAACGCTATATGCATCTCTAGAATATGTCATAAAATATATAATAAAAGTATGTGTAGCACGTGTGTATTATTTGAAAAATAATATAACCCCAAATAACCAATATCACATTTAAGAAAAAACTACTTTTGACAAAATATTTAATGACGGTTTGAATTAAGCATACCGATATCTGTCCAGCCGTGCATTTTGCGACAGTGACAATGTAATTTCAGACTGATATAGCTGCTTCAAGGTCTCGATCGCCGACACCCAGCCACATAATTCCTGACCCAGTTTCAGCCAATGAAAACTTTTTGTGGAAACTGACCCACTGCGATTGGTTGGAAAGAAATCACGCGCCCAGGGAGTGCACGGTCACGCCAAGGTCAACACAAATGACCATTGGTCAACGCGTCTGGGAAGAATTCTTTCGAACAATTGGGAAAAATTAAGGATGGGCAAACTGTGGGATATTTCAAACTGTCCAGCTTTTCGAACTTCCAAGTTCCAAGCAGGATCATTCCGTAGCATTCGTTTTGTATGCAGGAAGGAGTTCAACAGAACTGAAAACAAATATTCCTCACATGTCTACTCACCATATTAACGAAATCATGAAAGATAATTTAAATATACGTTGTTGTGCAGAATTTTCCTTATCTAAATATCAGCAACTTATGTTGTGCGTGAATATAAAATGTATTTCATCACCTCCTTAAAACATTGAGATAACGAAACTGATCTGACATATTTCGTTTGAAACATATATTAACGAAAATATCACCACTGAGGCTCTAAATATCTTTTATTGGTATGTGTTTGATCACAATGTCAATGCTTCACTAGCATGAGCGTCTTTAACAAGAAGGGAGTAACGCATTCACAATCAAAACTCTCCAAACGTATCTATTATATTGTACAGGAAACAATGATCTTGACACAGCAAACTGTTCTAAAATGTGACTCATAACAAATTACCCTGAACTCTTTTCAATACTGAACAACACTGTTTAAGAATAAACTGCATATACCGATATGCGGCATTTGAAATAAAACGTCGGCACAACAAATTTTCTCTCACCCGGAACCTACAGGAGAAAGTTTATCCTTGATGTATATATAAATGATTCAAACGTATCATATATTATTATTGTATTTGGAAGTTAAAAAAACGCTTTGCTCGTGTTATATCCCACTTTGCCTTTAACCGTTATGTGATAACAACAGAAACGTTCATAATGCACGCTCTAATATTCACCTTCATATATTGTTTCATATTTAATGTAATGCTCATGCGTATGTTTATAAATTATTAAATGATAACATAAGGTGAAACACATTCGTTCATTGTTCTGCAAACTACTAAAAATGTCAAACACATTTGTGTTTAAATGCTTTAGAAAATCACTTGAAAATACAGTTTGTCTTAAAAATGTGATTTTCTAATCCATACTGAGAAATGAACAAACGGTAAAAATAATATGAGTTCTAGTCAAATAATATTAATAGAACAGCCTCTGGCTGCTTTTCTTATAAACAGAATCGTCAATTTAATTTACGGTATATACTTCAGAACGAGACTTGTAAAAATATAAATGACAAAAGCGTTTACGCATTGATAGGAAATAAAAAAACAGAGTCGAACAAGAGAAGCATCCCGACTAAATCATTAGTGAATTTATGATACTAGTTAGTGCTAATTACATTAGGCCGCAACATGACAGGCTCATCCCGCCCCATCGGCAGCACCGTCACGGGAAAATAACGTACATACTGGGGTACGAAGTAAAGTAAATCTTTCAGGAACGAAAAAGAACTATTTCCAAAATAATATGAAAATGTTTCCATGTGCGCTGGTGAATAGTTCCTTATTCAAATAAACATATACACGTATCGCTGTTAATACTCATAAAATATTCGCCTTAAACAGAGGGCGGGGAAAATTATAATTTATTCATGTGCTAGCGTATATTAAGACATGCCGTAAATATTAACCAACAACAACGTATGCAGCCGACCCTAATTATATAAATTCAATGTGGAATACAACCTCAGCAATGACTGAAAAAGCAAGTACGCATTGTTTCCATGAAACCTCTCACGTCCATGGCGCCCTCAAAGGATAATCCAATTAACTCAGGTACAGGTGTAAAGTAAGAAATAAATCACAATTACTCCCTGGACAGGTGTCTCTAAACAAAACATCAGTTCCAACCATCTAAAATGGTATAAGGATCTCAATAGTAACTGCACCAGTAACTCCGAAACGTGTTACACTGAAATGAATACTGAAAACTTCATCGGTTACGTAATGAAGCGTTTTCATAAACATAATCTATGCTGACTCGTCAAAGCTTCAAGTATCTTACAAAACTGCATGACAATGTTATTGAGTAATCTGATTTGAAATAATACAAATCGTTTTCCTAAAAAAATGAAACAAAACATCAAACCTTTCGTTGTTAGCGTTCTAAAGACATAATAAAGTGTCTACTTGCATGTCACATCCAAGTAACCAATAGTCGGGGGTGACGTATAGGGGAGGCAGCTCGAGGATCATGGAAGACGCAATTCGATGCCGTCCCGGCAAATACATGTTTACATTTCGATCATTCAAAAAAGTTGTTGTCATCCCAGAAATACACTTTGTGTGCACCATCCTTTATATTTCCTGTTTGTAGAACCCAGTGAGGGTGATAATCACAATGAACCCTAGCGACGCAGTTTCTACAACGGGTTGTTGGGATTGGTAAATCTGGCGGGTTAATTATGAGGAAAGGGCGCGAGATGCCATCTTTGACCCATCCCATATCTCTGAAAGAGCTGGTACAAGTGTTATTAACCCAGATTTTGCAGACATTTGCTTTGTGTTATCAAATCGCAGCGGAACATAATACAAATAAGTTCCAAAACAAGGTTGAAAAGTTTAATATTAATGCAACAACAAACAACGATTTCAGTGGTTGATGTAACTGCAAATAGGTTGAGTGCACATTCCGATAAAGCACATGCAAAAATGTTATAAAGTAAACAATGATTTTGCAAAAAAATATTGCAAACATTTTTCGTTAATATCCATGCATGTAGGAAAGGGGATGACATTTTTTTCTGAACATGGAATAACACATGTGCATCAAAAATGTTAACGAATATTTCAACAAGAGCGATGTAAATTTATCAAAGGTGTGAAAATGTCTGATTTTCTGTCTGTACCTCGTCTTTGGTGGGCGCCGTGAACTCGACCATGAGCTCGTCTTTCCCTTCGGATAGGCGGCGACTTTGTATTCGGCATCGTAGTTCTTCCTTCAAGAGGGGAGTGAGACGCCCGCTCTCCAGAGCTGCATAAGTCGCCTTGACCAGTGTCAGGTCGTCTAAGTCGCTTAGTTCCTGCATAAATGCTGCCGTGGTCAACGCCGTTGACTCGTGCACGTCCACACTGCTCGCCATCGTCATGGCAGACACGCTTTTACTACGATCAGCTGGGAGCAAGACGTGTTGTGGTATTTCTCGGCTCGAGCCTCGAAGCAAATGGTTTCAGCGGAAAATAAACGAAATAATTCGAAATTCAGCTGCGAAAAATTTCTTTTCCTTAAAATATTGATTGTTGGCTATTTATCAACGATAATGTATCCTTTTTGGTAAGTTTGAAATTAATATTTAATCAGAATAAAGCAAAGTTCAAGATAATGCCTTCTAAGGTGACGTCACCAGTCCGAATTAGATAGAGCTATTTTTAGATTCCAAACAATAACATTTTGCCTTGCTCGCGTTGTGCTAAAAGAATGACATCACTATCTCCCCAATCGGAAATAAATTAATTCCTCTTGGTCGACGCGAGCCTAAACACCTCGATGACCATTTCGGCTTTGCGACACCGTGGCGACAATGTAAGGGAGACAACTGAACTGCAACTGTAGACCGTTCCCCACCTCACTACCTCTATTGACAACGTGCCAAGTACTTCTTTATGACCCACGAATTGATCGGAACTAGTAAATATGCACGCCATATTGTTGGAATGATGCCAACCTTGCAATGAAATTAGACCCCTAATTTGACAATCGCTTACTAATGGTATTATTTTATTCCACTTAAACTTTTCCTACTGCCAGTCTGGGCATAGAGCAGTAAAGCCTGACTTCTGCCCGTCTCCGTGGGACTATGCTTAACTGAGGTATACATCAAATGTACTTGTCTAGACGCTTAATAACCTCTGTATACACTGAGCAGTACGACGCTCTCATTATTCCTCATAGAGAGGTCAATTAGAAAGTACATCAACTTCTGTGTAGAACGACACATAGCACAGCGCATTGACTCATTCTATACAAACGATTAGGCTAAACAGCTGACTTACCAGCAAATCAGATCAGCCAGAAGCCTTCGGAGCGCCAAGTACAACATTCCTAGCCCAGTCGTCCATACCTCGACCCCTGCACCACAAATAGACCTGTCTGCTTTTTTTGTCTGCCATGGAAAAAAACGGTATCCACATGTTGAAAGGCACTGCTTTAGCCGTCGTCCGAGCCGTATACCTCTATCCGGAATGACAGAACGACAGACACTGAATGAGAGAGAGAAGGTGGGGGCGTATAGTGGACAGGAGACCAGTCGGCTTTACCGGTGAAGGAGGTATTGCGAGTAGGATGGGCAGTGTTTACGAGGAGTGGTACTTGCACTAGCGAGCGCTGACTCATACTGTCTTCTGGAAACAAGGAACCACATTGCCGCCAATATACCAGCCAGCATTCCCCTAGGTCAATGACGGCTGTGTACGTCTGGTCGCATTACGTAGTGAATGTGTTTGCTCAGGATCCGGATTACAAAGGGCTGGGACTTCTCCATATGCGGTAGCGACAGTGTTATCATGATTCGAAAATCCTATATTGCGTTCTATGATCGCCTTATATCATCACCTGTGAGCTTTCTTATAGTATTCTCGGTAGCACCTCTGTATATACCACTGGAGACAATGGTATGTTAAGAAAGGTGCTGGTATTTTTGAAGTTTTGTAATCTGGTATTCACTGAGTTTGCGATTATCATTTGACAGCCATCATAGCCCGGCGTAATTATCACAGTAGTCAGCAAGTGCAGCTGTATTGATCAATGAAATGTGTGTCATGTACATATACAGTGGGTCCGACCAACAGCAATGACGCAGCACTCTCTCAAAGGGCAAGTATTACATCGGTAGACATTTTTTTTCAAAAGACGAAAGTAAATTTCCTTGTTTTTGTGCTGTCTAGGTTTTTGGCTGTTTTATGAGTGGAGATGCGCGCGTGTGTTGTCGTTAGCGAGAGAGCGCGAGAGGTGGCTATTTATACTAGGATACATAACAAGACTCAACATGTTGCCGTGGTGCTCGGCCATCGACAGACGCCCAGGATAGATCATCACGTCATTCAAGGGAGGTAACTCGCGATACGTACAGCTGGAAGATCTCGTCAAGGGAGCATCTCAAAGATAGCTTAGAATGACTCATCCCTTCATTTAGACACCAAAGGCAAGCTTCCGTGGACAGTATCGACCAAACTCTTGTTTGACGCGATCGGGATTATTCGCGTCCTCCCAAACACCATTAATTCAAGTGTCGAGACAACTATTAAAAACCTCATTTACAATTCTGTCAATTAACACCTAAGTACATGCATATTTTTATTCACATGAGACTATAATTCCAACCAATGTTTATACGAACCCTGAGAGGTTATATTTATGGTGCTGACGATCAGCAGTACTGCTATCGCAGTGACCTTGCTTTCAATATCAAATGTACCCAGTTATTTATACACTAATTCTTACATACAACTTATACTCATTGTGTTACAAAGGCAATACCACCAGAATGTTCTCAAAATAAAAACAAACATCAAAACATATTTACCCTAACAATGGCATAAACATTTGTATGTACATATTTAATGCTAAAAATATGTTTATTGACATTTATAAAAGTTAATTATTTAATTGTAATTAAACTGAATGATAGTGCTACATAGACGAATACCGCCGCCAAAATATTAATTACCTTTTTGTTTGGTAATCTGGTGTAGGACTTGACATGAACGCAATAGACATGCGTTAGTTTTTTCCGCATTATTTCCCAACATTATTTCATAACTTTTATATGTAACTGGCCTAGCATGGTGTTGACAGCTACAATAAGCTGAATGTTGTTTTAGGGTGTCTTCTTGTGACGGCTTGGTGATCAACAAATCTCATTATTCAGCTGCTACTAATAATCTTTTCGCAGCACATATATGTGCACACTCACCTGGACTGGAATATTCTCATTTCAAAAGTAGTTTTATTTATTTAGAATAAAGATATTTACTTTGCTATGCAGAAACTGGAAAACAAATGGCACATTCTGACATTCCAAATACTGTTAACGAAGTCATGTATACAAAATTCAGGTTTTACCACCTGATGTGTATACTTAAGTACAATTTAATATTCAGATTTCACACATATTAAAATATATTGTATACGTATTCCACTTTTAGTTCTATAATTCCTTTTACACAACAAACACAAGCACTCACAGTGAATCTCCGTATATCTAATTCGCTACAATTATCTGACAAACAAACAAAATCTATTTACTTTCTCTTCTTACAACTGAACACAGTTGTTAGCAATTTTTACAAGAATATTAATCCATCATCCTAAAGTTTGATAAACGCGAATTAATCTTACATCAAGGTATTTATGAATATATGTATGTTGGTTGTCTTCAATAATCTTGCACCATTACCAACCAAGACATGACGTAGTACATCACATCTCCACTGGCATCGGTCAGTTGTACATTTTACACTTAAGACACTGATTTTGGCTGTTCATAAACTGAAAGATGGGAAGAATATTTTTGGAGGAAAAATAGAATTTTACCCACGTGTCCTTGATACAATATTTCAACACCTTTCTATAATCTCGGTGATTTTCATGTATATTTGGTATTCCGGGTGTTATTCTTTATGCGAAGAGATTTTTTAAATGTTATTAATTATGTACTTTAATTTCCCTCCTTACACAGGATTTGCGAAGTTACTGATGCAACGGGAATTAATACTCCCTCATTCTCTTAATTGATAACCCGTTAATCCAAGCGATGCTGAACAAATATCCCCAAATTGAAACAGAATTGAAGGAAACACGAGAGAATGATTTTGTCGTATAAATATATATATCGACATATCACCGCCATGTTGATCAGTATGTTCGTGGCCGATAATATGAGAGTGAAACCACACTATCGGGGTCATATGCCATAATTTTAGCTCAAAACTGCGTTTTGATGTGGATGGGCTACTTGAGTGTGTGTGTGTGTGTCTGTGTGTGTGTGCGTGTGTGCGTGTGTGTGTGTGTCTGAGTGAGAGAGTGAGAGAGAGAGAGAGTGACCCCTTCACCCCACACACCCTAATCCCCATGGAATTCACCTTTTTTTACAGCGTTTTAATAGGGCGCTTTCTATGTGTTTCGAAGCTTCTAATTAGGACAAAACAGTGTTAGTTTTGGGGTGGTGGTCGGGGAGTTGCTGTTGTGTAGTGAAGTGTCTGTGAACTGTCAGTTTTCATTTCGGTAGGAAATGCAGTTAAATTGAAAACACGTTTATGAACACAACAACACTTATGAAACCTCAGCGGTATAAGATCTTGCATTTTGTTGATGTATGGCCCTTCAACCTGTTACAGTCTGTCAGTCTCTAATGTCAGTATTCCACGTCACCATAACTTATCTGGGTTTATTTATATAATTTTATGCTAATAGTATTCCATATCTGTATAAGTCTTGGTGGCCCATGAGTCTGGTTTGTATATCTAGTTTCAATTTATTCTCAATAAATACCAACATAATATGTCGCATCCTTACTACACACACGGAGGACGACTCCAGCCATAATTTTAACTATGAAAATAAACCATACATGTGTGTGTGTGTGTGTGTGTGTGTGTGTGTGTGTGTGTGTGTGTGTGTGTGTGTGTGTGTGTGTGTGTGTGTGTGTGTGTATTTGACTAACTGCCCGATGACTGCACTTTGCCTAAACATTCCTCCGTCATTAAGATAAACACACAATGGTCTGCATATTGTCTGACCAGGTTAAATTTTGAACATGTTAAGATTATGGGGATGTGTTGAGGTGATGACTGCACTTTATTGAAACAAACACTGCATAATGACAGCACTTTATTTAAACAATCACTGCAAGATGGATTCACCTTTTTAGACAATCACCACCCGATGACTGCACTTTCTTTACACAATCACTGCCCGATTACTGCACTTTATTTAAACAATTACTGTCCGATGGATGCACTTTCTTTAAACAATCTCTGCCCAGTGGATACACTTTATGTATACAATCACTGCCCGATGACTGTACATTCTTTACATAATTTCTGCCCAATGGGTACACTTTATTTAAACAATCACTGCCCGATAACTGCACTTTATTAAACAAACGCCGCACTTTCTTTACACAATCTCTGCCCAGTGGATACACTTTATTTAAACAATTAGTGTCCGATTGATGCACTTTCCTTACACAACCTCTACCCAGTGGATACACTTTATTTATACAATCTCTGCCCAATGAATACACTTTACTTAAACAATCACTGCCCGACGACTGCACTTTATTTAAACAATCCTATATTATTATGATAAACATACACTGTTTTGTATTTTATCTACCCATGTTGAAATTCTAAACGTCGGAGATTTAGCAATATTCCAGCAATATCACGGAGGGGAACACCACAAATGAACTTCACACATTGTACCCATGTGCGGAATCGAACCCGGCGAGAACACGGAATTCGACGTTTGGAAAGCATGAAAATGCTTAAAGGGTGTGGCCAGTTATTTGTTTGTTATAGAGGGGTAGGTAGGGGGTAGCTTTTTGTTTTTGTTGCTTTTCTGGTGAATTTTTATGTTTGTTTTTTTTTCTTGCTTTGTTTTTGGGAGGGTGAAGTTGGGTTGGGGTATGTGAAGCTTTCTACATCGTAGAGGGTTGCATGCGAGGGACACATTCAACGAGCAGGATTAGAGCTTGTTAGATACGTGCACATATATAGGTCAGTATACATGATACATGTAGTACACGTCACCATCACTGGATATGTCCTTCATCACAGACAATGTGACGTTGTAAGTACGTTGTAAGTACAGTACGTGAATGTGTGGCATTATTTATAGACAGAGTTAAAGATAATTAGATATAGCTCCTCGTCATGCCTACCGTACTTCATATAAAGATAAGTATTTATTCATGAAAATATTCAACAAATTTGATACCCCGCAATATGAACTATTCTGCTATTCGATCAGAACCCTTCGTTGTGCCTAACTTCATAGAACGCTCATTGGTGAATAAACAGACATGTCAGCTGGCCGACTGGATTCATGTCCAAACTGAAACTGACAATTGTTTTGTATCGCATGTACGTCAAAGTGATTGGTCATGTGTCAAAGGCGGCAATTATTATTGTTTGAAAGATGAATGAAATACAGTCCGTATCGATGTGGTATGTACCCTAAATCACCTTTGGTATAATAGGACGTGTCCATTGTTATATGTGAGGTTTTGTTTGTGTGGGGAGTTTTATTTGTTTGTGTTTGTTTAATGTCCCGCTAAACATTATTTCAGCTGTGTGACAGCTATCTGGAAGACTACGTGTTAACAAAGCGTAAGCTAGCCACGCAGGAGACCCGGGGATTCCCCACCTCCCTCTCTCTCTCTCTCTCTCTCTCTCTCTCTCTCTCTCTCTCTCTCTCTCAAATGATATTGCTGGAATATTATTAAACTCCATCACTCATTGATCATTAGCGACATAAATATCACCAACGAATGACTCGAACAAAGACTTACGGTTGTCGTAGCGCTAAGATCGCTTTGTGGCCTGTTTTTGTTTCTTTTATTTATAGGCACCATCAAACATAGATATGTCCTTTCCTTTGCCCGGTACATGTGTTTCCCAGTGACAAAATAAAGACATGCATCAGTATATTTCAAAAGAAATGTCTTAATCTTTTGCATTTTTGTTATATTTCCGACGGATGACATTGCCTGAACATAAATGTTTTTGACTTTGATTGAGAGAACATTCCCATGTAGCAATATCGCATCTAACAGTCAATGCAGTATCTATCTTTTGCCATCTAAAAACAAACTAGATTGTATCATAATCACCGTTACTCGTGTATTTTGTCATTAGTATTCCAAATATTCCATTAACCATGTTTTATATGTGTACATTTTTAAACGGTACGCATTCACTTAGGATTGAACATTACCACAATAAGAAACAATGAAATGCGCATTTTTCCAGGCTCAGAACATTTATTTCAATATTACGGTTTCACTTCCTGTCTGACTGGTTACAAAAATCAATAAAATGTTTTCACTGCCTTCATATATATATATATATATATATATATATATATATATATATATATATATATATATATATATATATATATATATATATATATATATATATATATAATACACATACGTAGGATTACGGAAGTGGAAGGCGCATGTGACACAAGCCGATGTCGGATTGTACTGATAAATAATTGTGTATTTATCAGTACAAACCGACATCGGCATCTGTCGCACGAGCCCTCCACTTCCGTGATTCCACATCAACAACACACAATCAACTCAAATCCTTCCGACCAGACTCATAATATATCTTTAAAAAATTCATTACATCTATACGTTGGTTACTCATATGAACATATTTTGGCTGACAAGATTAATCTCATTTCGTTCTTGGTACGACTGGGTTATGAAATAGTATCCAAGGTTTCAGAGATCTTTGGAAAGACGATTGTCGACTCGATGGAACTAAGTGAAGATAGGTTTATATGAACTAAATGACAATATAAATATGTGTAAACGCGATATGTTGATTTTATGACGGGAATATAACAAAGGTAGTAATGAGATCATGATCCATATCAGCCCAGCCCGACATCTACACTGTCACAAATGCGAGTACCACCCACACCGTATAGCTGTACATTGATTATGCAACCTACCCACGCACTGCAAGTGCTCAAAGCAGAGTAAGAGAACAAATTAAGAATGATCATTTCATTTGCACCTCTTATTTTGGACCGTCAACGAATGCCCACAAAAAAGTTCGTGTGATGTACACCTTCAGCTGTAACCCTGTGGGTTTCATCTAAGTGTGTTAGCACAACGGGCTGTGGACAGGGGTAAGCATCGGGTTGCTGCACGTGAGAAGATGCTCGGCGAGTTGAGAAAGAAGGCGCGCACGTTCTTGTAGAAGATCCTTGACCTTGGCATGGAGCGCCGTGTTCTTTTTCTGAAGCATTTCCATCTCCTGAAAAGCACCAAATATATCTAAGACTAACCAAGATGAAAGTTTGTCTTTCATAATTACGAGGTTCTTGAGATGAATATAGAGTTGGTTTTCAAAGATGAAACAAAATATTATGGATGTCGACTTTTTGTGAAACAAATTAACAATACATAAAACAATAAAGAAGGTGACATCCATTATATTTTCCTCATATTTCATAATCATGTTTCAAGTGTACACAGGTATCGTTCATACTGAAAAATGAAAGATGTTTTTTTTTTACTTAATTTAATTTAACTCGTTTTAATTTAACCTACAAAACATCTTGCATAGAATTGTGAAATTTGTCTAAATATTGGCCCCAACCAGCCGTCCATGTTTGCATCCGTTGAAGTGAAGTGCATGTCAGCTTGGGGTGAGCGAATAGTGAGCGACAACCCCCTCTATCCCACCCAACTGACACTGATGCGACTTGGAGTGGAATTTTTTAAGATACTGTGTTGTCATGGTTACTGGGCTTAAACTGTTTCCTCATATGAGAGTTATTTCATTCAGTCTGATATATGCTGGTAACGACAGTGTCTGGATTAGAGGGGTTTTTTCCAATGTAGATATTGTTGACATCTTACTCCAAACGTATTTGCATAGAGTCACTTTCTCATCAAATATATATTACTCACGGTCTGCATATTGATACAGTATACACTGACTAGTTTCTTGTTAAATACCTATTTATCTTAACATGCCAAAGGTCACAATTAGCAGCAAATGCACGTGCAGCACATAATTCTATGGATGAAATTCTAAGGTTCAACATGACGTCAATAACGTCTCCCACGTGATCAAATGACGGCATTTCAGTGGACAAGAGTTTTTAGCTTCGGCCGACCTGCAGGTGCGCGTCTGTTTCATCCTTCTTCTTCTGTCGGAAACGTTTAGCTGCTCGTCGGTTTTGTTCCTTTCTCGTCCTCCTCTTCTCAATTTCCTCTGCCGTCAGCTGCAGTAACACACGAGACGTTAACCAAGCACTAGCCATTTCGCCCAAATCGCTAAATTCGTTTAACTCTTAATCATGTATGTCTCACTGTAAACCATCGTATACATATACGTGTACTGTCCTATTTTGACAAAGAAAAGAAAAAGAAATAAGAAATGTACAAAGTATCGCGCCGCTCTACGTGAAACTATCAACTACTAATACAAAATGGAAATTATAAATAATAATAATAACTTTTTTTTCTGTTCCGCCTCGACTACATCGTCATGATGTTGCTTGAATATGGAGGACTGCGGTGCAAGGAGGCATTCACTCACTTCATGTTTATACTATGTTTTCAGCGAAAATAATTTATTACAAAAAATGTGCAAGTTGTGATCAAAACGTAGAAGGTCAGAAAAGTGTCGTCCGATATGTTTAATATATTTACTTTTTTCAAATTAAATCACTGTGTACTTGTGCATCAGCTAAACTATGTTTACGGATCGTGAGAAAGCAATATGTATTGCTGCAAAGGTTACTTGAAATCACCAATCCCGAACGAGAACTCTGAATGAAAGAAGGAATTAAGGAAAAATAAATGCATTGGAAGTGAATGTTGAGGGTTAATTCTTGACGAAATGTCCAGTAGTGTCTCATAACAAAGTGAATTATCAGTTTGGAAAATTCACGTTTTGTATGCCGTATGCTGAACAGCATGAAGTTTTTATTTTAAATCACAGCTGGTTCGTCCGCCAGAGTCACGTGTTTGCGGGTATCACAGCACACTACATGAGTGAACAGTTTTGTGCTCGAGGAAATGGCTCCGATCATTCAGATAATGTTGTGATAATGGTTTGTGCAAAGAGTACGATGCTGTGTTTGCTCTGTGATATTCACATTAACTCATACGCAAACTGCAGTCAAGTGACGGAAGACCGACAACCAAACACTTGTACCAGGAGCATATAACATGTTATGCGAATATTGACATCTGAAATTTTGAAGTCCGAAAACAAAGACAAGAAAACTTTGAAAACATTACAAAGTTTCAGTCAAATAAATCCACTTTTCATAATTTTTTTGAAACGGGAAAATTCTCGTGTTCTTTTATCATTTTTAAGTATTCTTTGCCGCTATTCAAAGCTGGCGATGCCAACCGGAAAATATTAAAGGAACGCTTGATTTTTCCTTTAACTGTTTCTCTCAGTACATGTTTTTCTTTTTAGGCGTGTACACATGTACACAAAATACGCACGCACACCTTCACAATATGAATACATACTGAATCATGGGTACTTCACATTTATCCGTTTGTTTGAGAGATGGAATTACGTATATACCGAACGGACAATTTGAATCATGAAATGTTTGATATACCCTACACATACAAGGAAACTCATCATCGCCACAAAAAGTATCCCCCACATTCTGCTAATCACCACGTATTTCTGTTCCGTATATAAACGCGGGAAATTATGCACCACTGCAGTACCACGTGTGTTGATGATATCGATTGAGGAGGATTGTGTAGACACCAGACAGTAAATTGTGGCATGTGGATGAGAAATGATAAACTCCCGAAATATTCGTACCGCTTCTACAATCTTATCTACTCTGACCCCAATAAAGTTATGTTTTTCTCACGTCCCTGAACAGAAATATACCACAATCATAAATAAATGTTATTAAATATATCCAAGGATAACATTAATTCTGTTCACCAGTATTAATTATCATCAAAGCGAATGTCGCAACTTTGGACAAGTGAGGTTTTGTAGAGGAATGACTGCAACTGTTAGTACCACAATACAAACAAAAGTTAAACAAAAACTTTCCCTAACTCTCATTTATAGATATTACGTAGCGATTAATCAACGCCATGATTGTCGAATCACAATATTCTCTTGCCCATGTCAGAAAGTTCCGTAGTATTACCTCGTACGAATGTGAAGTAGAAGTGTTAGAGCAGGATACATTCAACTCGTCTTTTCCCTCTGTAAGTCTGCGAGACTGTATCTTATATCGGAGTTCCTGTTTGAGTAGGGGTGTGATGGAGTTACTCGCCAACGCCCGCTCCTGGGCGTTCAACAGCTCCTGATCTTGAATACAACCAACATCGACATTTCCAGGTAAGTTAAAATCAAATACATCTTCTGAAAACATTTTCAAAAAGGAAGACAGGATATAAAGCGCAATCACGTGTGTGAGTATACTGCTGTGTTGTATCGTAGCGCCACGCGACTACACTCAACTGTCAGGTCGATCTAGTGTGGTTACTGTTGTTGTTATCGCGCATTAACGCGCGTTACTCTCGAACCCAAGGCTCGTTTGAAGCCACGAATGACATTACGTCAGCAAGGTGAGTCTATTTATAGCGGAACTTGTCGCGGCAGCTCGCGTGGACTTGTCAGACTTAGCTTAGCTTGGCGGGACAAGGCTAGTGGTGTGTCGCTGAACAATCTGCCACAGTGCGGAAAGGTGACTTGTATTTAGCCGACCACACAAGTTCAGTCAAACATCTTTAAATTTCATGTATCATTAATGATAATAGATAAATCGCATTTTTTTTTCTTAATCTAGGCCGCAAAATATTGGGCAGAAATATGATATTCTGATTTTGCTTTGGATTCGATGCTGTTCCACCTGGAATATAGTTACTTGTCGAAGCAGTGGTCACTTTTGTCGCTTTACTGGTCACCAAATAATGGATACAGCTTTTTGTATAGCAACAAATTAACAACAAGAATATCATATTATACAAAATATTTATTGAAAAATTGTAAATTAAATTAATTCATTATTCATTAAAGCGGACTTCATTGTATCAATGTCTTAATGCCCAGTCTCTACTCGTTGTACGGGGTCATCTGGTCAGTAAGAAAAGTCGTTTTGTGGTCAAATGAAAAAAAAAAAAACAACTAAAAAATCGAAGTTTTTACTTTGTACGACAATTCGGAAAATGGATCAAGAACATCCATATTTAGGGAAAGACAAATATCCTAGACTGACTAACCACCTAATCATTTTATCTTTTAGTGTTAACAGAGGAATTTGTGGTTGTTCCGACCGTCATAATTTGTTTTCATATTTAAACCATTTTACTTATACATTCTTTGCTCAGACGAGCTCTCTTCTGATCAACACAGAAGACTTCTTTTCAAAGTTCAATGTTGAGCCCATTACTGCGAGTAGTATTGTTTATACGCCGTGAGTCTTTTACGGCGCTTCAAAAACTTACCAAAGATTGGCTCTGGAGCCGCTGTATTGAATAGAAAAACTTCCATATTGATATTTATGTCGAGTCATTGTTACTGTAGTCATCGTCTCCCTCCCTTCGATCATTGTAGTGACATGGAACTGTTGTCGAACTGCATAATATCAGGGAGACTATACAGATTATCCCTGATAATACCAGACCAGTTCACATTCAGAATGCACTTTAGTACAATATACTTCTTGAACAGAGGCAATTCTTAAGTATACATTATACAAAATTATTGCCATAAAGAGTCATTACGTTCGTATCTGAATCATACATCGTTTACGGGAAGAATTTATGATTCATGAAATCAATAGGAACCTTGTTATAATCTGTATTTGTGCACGTTAAACAGGAATATCCTGCAGTTATGTAACTAGATTCGGTGAGAAGCACTTTATGATAGCAATAGTCGGCACGAAGCTTTAAGATCCGATCGCGCCAGTCCCCGAGTCCCACTGCCTCCTCGTTGTGAGTACATGCTTCAAACTGGTTCTTGGTTGGTCCGCGCCGTACTCGTGCTCCGTGGATGTCATACACAGAGAAATTTGGTGGTGTCAAGTTGTCAGCTGACATCCAACCTGCATGTGTTTTTTTTCTTCTTTTGCTTGCCTCCTGCTATGGAAGGGGCGTTGTTACGTCGTCGCTCTTACAACTACGCGTAAAATTGCCAGGGCCAGACAGTCAGCCAATCAACGCGGCAGTTTTCCTTCTGATATTCTACAGCAAGTAGACTCAGTGTGAATGGTGCACTTTCTGGGAGGTGTTGTCATTGTCAGTATTTTTTATTCCTGTTACTTCTGCAGACAAAAATCAGTTTTAAAACATTATACTTATACTTACTGATTAATAAGAACTTATGAAACTTGTCCATGGTGCACAGTTGAATGGGAACAAACGCCTATCAAAGTAACACTATCACACCTTATTCATGGAATGTTCGTGTGTGTACACAGGTCATTTGTGAGTTGTTGTCCGATTATCTCTGTGTCACTCCTTATTTATGTTTGTTTAATGTTCATGTGTGTTGATTAGCACATAATAATATGCCTCCGTTTTCAACAGTTGAAACATTCGCACTAAAGCTATCGGTCAAACATATACTAAGTGACTGTTACTTACTCCTGATCACATGTTCTACATTCATCTTCAATTTTCTGGGAACTGTTTGGTAGTTTTGTATTATTTTAGTCGATAGCTTGTTCCCGTTCTTGTTCAATGTCAAATTATCTTTCAGCGTAAAGTTAACACAATATTTGGATATAATATTTTCGACTTACATACATTTTAACATTTACTCAAAAACGTTCTTACTTCTATGAGTCACCAAAAGTATATTATCATGAGAATCATTAACACCTCCTGAAAACTATCGATCGAAAATGTCATAGGAAACTTTTCGGTATATTGAGGAAAATAAAGCCCGAATCTACTTTCATACATAGGGTAGCTACCCGCCGACACCATATGTTGAACGCAACGTCAATTTAAAGCATTGATCAAGTCACCAAGACAAAGTGATATTTTGCCATAGGGCATCGTTGGAAAAATATTGGCCCCGATGTTTTCGCCCTCATAGGTAATAAATAGATGTGTGATGAGAAAGAAAGTCACGTGGGTGTATTTTCAACACACAAGAAAGTCTGTGTATGGCGGATGAAGCTTTATTTGTGATCCTATAAGGTATGTCCGAAGACACAAGAAACATAACAAAATGGTTATCAATCAACAAAACAACACGTCTGACGCAACACATCATCATACCACGTGACGACTGTGCACGCGCTTGTTTATGACGTCACACTGAGTGTTAGTATGACTGATATGTTCACAGTTCTTAAAGTTATTAAGCTTATTCATCATAATTGCAGTAATGGTAATGCATGAATATTCAGTACGTCGTCATGACAACCCCGCACATGCGCACATCAGTCACGCAAAGGTTATATGTAGATGAGCATGTGATTACGAATTAACAAAATGATAAAATAGAGAATGTAACACAATGGTTCTATTTTAAATGATATTCTGTCTTGAAAAAAAGTTCAATTCTAAAGCTACTTCCCTACACTACCAAGGTAGATTGTTGGAGTTGACTGCCTACAACTACTGTATCTAAATAATGACACACCTGTCACCTGCAGCCAACATATCATCAAAAACTTCGGCATTCATTAGGCTATCGTCGACTATCCAAGTCTTTCCTCAGGACCGGCCATCCAACTTCCGCAGTTCATCGATTTCCACACAAAAATAACAATGTTTGGTTACGTTTGTGGAATATGCTGATAAAAGACCACATTTCGCAATCATCAAGTGTGCCTTTTAGAAAACGTGATGCCTTTTAGAAAACAATATTTTCAAACAAAAACTTAAAAACACAGTTTCATGTTATTACAATGCCCTTTTTTAAAAAGAATGGGATAAATGTGATGCGTAATGCAAGAACCGCGTATGAAAAACTAACAGCAACGAACAACCAAAGTTAAACTTACGTTGCCAAAGCAACGGCTATATCATGCTGTACTGACTGTCAGAATCACGCGAGACTGGTATCAGCTGGAACAGTTGGATACTTTCTTTGGTGGATTCCAATAATATTAATGAACACTTGTTGCCCACTGTTCCTATACCTACGTGTAATTGTAATGCTCAAGATTTGCAGCGTTGCCTCGGTAACGGTAACAAAAGCTAGCTATATACATTGTAGACAACTGCCAAAGATGAAGGCTGCTGGTTGTCTGACTTTGGCAAAATGTTACTTGGAATGTGTCATACTCACTCACACCGGGTTCACTTCCAAAAAGAGCACCAAAACATATCAAGTTGTTGCAAATTAATACAATGCAGAAATAATGAGAAGAATGGTCTGGTGAATTCAATTTCACAAACCATGTACAGCTAGGCACTGAGAAAGCACTATAGGCAGCAGGGGCGAACCTGGCTCCACACCCTGTTCAAACATTCTGTGGAAACAAAGGCCATCTGAAGAGAACGTATATCTGCAGATTGGAATAGCTCACAAACTGTCTTAATTTTAAAGATCAGGAGAAATAATGTAGATATGAATGTGTTATTACAAATAGTTACTGGGCAACACTTGATACGGAAGGGTGACAATACATGAACGAACAACTTCATTCATTGCAGCAAGAGAGAGGTTTTAGTGTAGGTTCTAGTGCCATTATCACTTGATCACTTGCTTGATATATACGTCACGCTTACTTCAGCTAAAGAATTTCATCCATATATTGTTACCCTCCCTTACTGCTCCTATTTCTAAATGCCTCTCAAAGAAGTTAACACTTGGTAGGCATACTGAGAAAATTTGACACTTCCTACCCCTATCAAATTTGAGAGGTACATTATTGACATGATTGGTTTAAATATTTAACCAAATATGTCTCTCCTTATTCCAAACATTATAATCCTCTCTTATTATGTGGCTGAATCTCACCTTCCCAGTATCTTCACTACAGCAGTCTGTGGTCTAAAATGTGCAAAATGTTCACCATCCAAATACCACCGTGTATGTGGAAGGTGTCACTCCTTCACAGATATCAGCACTCAGATGGTTCCTGAAGTAGACACTGGGCTTCAGTGTGTGACAGGTCCTTAATCTACGATCACTAGATGGACTGGTATCCTGCATCTTGATCTGGTCCTCGATTAATTAATCAGATATAAAAGAATTACAAGCTCACTTGTTAAGTGAAAATGTGAGTCTGATTATCACTGTAGGGCAATGCCTGTGAGTTATCATCTATTTTCTATACAATCCAACATGTCAATCCATTTCTTCTGTGTGAATCAATTTGCCTGATATGTGAATCCATTGTCAGAAATGTGAATCATATACCTTCCAATATGTGAATCCACCACCATCAGAAAGGTAAATGCCATATCATCAGAATTGTGAACCTATAACATCAGAATGTGAATCATTTACTCTCTGACATGTCAACTGAAATCCTCAAAACTGTGAATCCACCACCACCAGACATGTGAATCCAAGTCACGCATGAAGGTCCCGCATCTCACCACTAGATGTCGCCATTGCAGATCACTCACACCAAAGACCATACAACAGATGGCCTCTGCTCACACTGATACAGAAGATATACATACAATTTACAGGCCCTCATTAGCAGTTGCATTGTTGATACAGATTGGTCCATGAACACATGGGTATCTCCGTGTATGCACTCATTAGTTGTACCAAACACGGCAACACATTTTCCTCACATCTTCAAAACAGCCATTACTGGGGGGCACCAGGTGACTGGGGGGCACCAGGTGACCAGGTGACCAGGTACTACCTGATATCCAGTACAAGTTCTCTGTCACTGCCTTTGCCCTTTCTACAGTATATTGTGTATCACATAAACTCTGACAGTAAACATTATAAACACACGTAACGCCTAGGTTCAAGAACCAGTTCCGTCTTTCAATCTGTCCACAAAGGCGCTGAATCCGTCACTTTCACCTATCAAACTTCATCTTTGCTATCCCCCGTCATAAATGATGTGATCACTTTACAACTATCTTTTCTATACATTTGATATTCTGTGGGTGAGGGCTGGGACTGAAAGAATAGCTTCCAGAAGATCCTGAAAAAAACTCTAATAATTTAGCAACACAAAAACATCAGTCACTGGAGATGTTTTGTGGTTCCAAAGCAAATCTTTCAGTTACATATTTAAAAAAACAAACAACAAACAAACAAATGTATGTCTTGCTGTGCTTCCTGAAAATAAAGTCATGACTTAAACAAATATATGCAATGGTCAGCCCCTCTTGGGTTGAAAGTGCAAAACCTACCACTAATAGTCCTTACCTGGCTTTTAATGGCAATGTAAGATCAATTGTGAACCCACACAAACATGAGTCATCAGGGAAAGAACACAGAACATAGCCATGTATCAAGCTGGACCCCTAGCAAACTAGCAGAGGGAGACCCTTTCCTTACAAGTAAACCAGAATTTTCTGGTTCAGTTAATATAAAAATATTTGAATACCTCTTCAGCCTGCTAAGCCGACATGGTTGGTATGTTGCTGGTTAAAGCAGATCGGTGTAACCCTGGTTATAGAGGTGATACATCAACTTTCACTGTCACAATTGGGAGAGCACTCTCACAGACGTGCAACATTGGGATACACTCTCACACACACACACACACAAACATTGGGACACACTCACAGACACGCCAACATTGGGGTACATTCTCACAGACATGTCAACATTGGGATACACTCTCACAGACAAGCCAACATTGGGGAACACTCTCACAGACATGCCAACATTGGGGTACATTCTCACAGACATGTCAATATTGGGATACACTCTCACAGACAAGTCAACATTGGGGAACACTCTCACAGACATGCCAACATTGGGGAACATGTCAACTTTGGGGTACATTCTCACAGACACATCAACTTTTCATACACTCTCACAGACCTGCCAACATTGGGATACACTCTCACAGACATGCCAACATTGGGGAACACTCTCACAGACATGCCAACATTGGGGAACACTCTCACAGACATGCCAACATTGGGGAACACTCTCACAGACATGTCAACATTGGGATACACTCTCACAGACATGCCAACATTGGGGAACACTCTCACAGACATGCCAACATTGGGGAACATGTCAACTTTGGGGTACATTCTCACAGACACATAAACTTTTCATACGCTCTCACAGACATGCCAACATTGGGATACATTCTCACAGACATGCCAACATTGGGGAACACTGTCATAGACACACCAACATTGGGATACACTCTCAAAGACATGCCAACATTGGGGAACACTCTCATAGACACACCAATATTGGGATACACTCTCACAGACATGCCAACATTGGGATACACTCTCACAGACACATCAACATTGGGATACACTCTCAAAGACATGCCAACAATGGGGAACACTCTCATAGACACACCAACATTGGGATACACTCTCACAGACATGCCAACTTTGGGATACACTCTCACAGACATGCCAACTTTGGGATACATTCTCACAGACACATCAACTTTTCATACCCTCTCACACACATGCCAACATTGGGGAACACTCTCACAGACATGCAAGCATTGGGATACGCTCTCAAAGACATGCCAACATTGGGATACGCTCTCACAGACATGCCAACATTGGGATACACTCTCACACACATGCCAGCATTGGGATACTCTCTCACAGACATGCCAACATTGGGATACTCTCTCACAGACATGCCAGCATTGGGATGCACACTCACAGACACATCAACTTTTTATACACTCTCAAAGACATACTAACATTGGCATACACTCTTACAGACACTGCAACATTGGGATACGCTCTCAAAGACATGCCAACATTGGGATGCACTCTCACAGACACATCAACTTTTTATACACTCTCAAAAACATACTAACATTGGCATACACTCTTACAGACACTGCAACATTGGGATACGCTCTCAAAGACATACTAACATTGGCATACACTCTCACAGACACAGCAACATTGGCATACACTCTCACAGACATGCCAACTTTGGGATTCACTCTCACAGACATGCCAACATTGGGATGCACTCTCACAGACACATCAACACTAAATACGCTCTCACAGACACTTCAACACTGAATACACTCTCACAGACACACCAACACTGAATACCTTCTCACACCAACAATGTGACATAATTTTCACACTCCAACACAGGAACATGTACTTTACTGACTAACAATCTGGGACACATAGTCACAGTCACACAACATTGGTACACAACACATACTCCACCGAAATGTACATGCCATTTAAACATACATGACAAAATAAAACCAATGTTGTTATCAGTTACATACAATTACAAAAACTAGCTTTGAAAAATGAAATTCTCACACTAAACATGGAAATATCCAATCATCAATTGTACATACACATCCATATTTGGTTTGCTGACTTCACAGGTTGCAACACAAAGTCTGTGCTCATCTCTCAGCTGTTTATAGTAGCCAGTAGCCAGTAGCTGGAGGACACAGAGCAATAGCCATATACTGATGATGCCAGATGCTGTATCCTGATAAAACCTGAGAAAATCTTTTATTTTCTGTAAAAGACCTGAGAAAACGTTTGTACAAAAACAGATACTTCTTGCTTTGCCTCTACCTAAATTATCTGTCAGTTTTGACGATTAACATTAACAAAATATTCCGTACACGTCTGAATCTAAACCCACCTCTCCATGTGACCTTCAGCTTTTGAGGATGAAATATGACAAATTATTTCAAAGGAGGTCACGTCGTTTATCAACCACTGACAACATACAACACTAACTGGCACTAAAAGCTTCAAAACTCCTTAAAACCAAACTGGCATGGATCCCTGATACCATAGTAACCATACCATGTTCTTTGCTAAAGCAACGCTATTAGAACATAATTACTTCATAAATTACAAAGATTCTAAACATCAATCAATCGTCATTATTCAAAATTTCTAAAAGAAACTAAAACGAAGTAATTCTAAGTACTATATGATTAGATATTACATGGATATAAAGTTATTAAGTACAAATAAGAACTGTATGACAGCACTTGAAAGTGTTAGAGGTACAATATAGCACAGTCACCATGGCAACTTCATAAACATACCATGGGTGAGAAAACAGTCCTAGAGTGTTCACTTCCCTTCAGTGCAAGAAATTATTGTAATCACTTTTACACATGATAAATATAATATTACACCTTAAATCACAAGTGAATTAATTTGAAAGAGAAGTTGAATTCATCCTGTGTTCCACACAAATATATCATGAAAAAGTCAATAAATGCAACAACAAGAAAAAAATATAGATTATATATCACAATATTTTAGTAATAAGCATTTTCTCTAAATTTCAGGATTCTAAACACATGTTTTTTCCTGTAAACATCCAGCCAAAACTTTTAAGATGCCCCTCCACACATGATCACCTAATGTGATCGTTTTGCTTGGAATGTCTAATTTGGCTTTTTCAAGAGTTACCTCCCTTGGACCAGATTTGTTGCTGGGCTGCCTGAAGCAACAACTCCATGCTGTTTTCTTCCAGCACCCAAAAGAGTCCAAATTACTGGTCATTATGTATGCAAGGAATAGTCATGAATCTTGGTATCCATAGCAACACACACATTCTTCCATTATAATTCCATGGATGCATCTTCAATGATGAATGAGAGGTTCTGTGTTCAATGATTTGACAATGATGAGATTGTATGGCTTGGATGTGGAGGAAAACTATGACAGACGTGACCCAGTCACCAAACACACTGCTGCACAGTTTCTGAGACAGAGCAATAGTAGTCTTTGAGGTAACATCAAGGAAGTACTTCCCCAGACAAAAAAGACATGAACAAAATCAAGCGGACCTCAGTGGGTGCTGTATATAGTCAGACCCAACAAAATAGGCGCCGACATTCTTCTACCTCTAAGGCTAGCGGCCACTTGATGTTACATAAATGCTCACTGGACTACTTTGCCCAGAAAATATCATGGAGCTCCACATGCTTCTTCCCTACTGTCAACACATTGTGCCCTTCTACAGAAAACAAACACATCTTTTTTACAAATCCATGCAGTATGCTTATCCCTGCATCTCAAAACCTGACTCATGGCACTAAAACTGACAAATTATCCACCTGTATGAACAGTGACTGTTCATTATTCATATCCAATTCTTCAATCATTCCAAGAACCAATCATATCCCTTCTTCAGACTCTCTAACCAATCATTTGTTGTCAACACAACTTGCTGCCTCTCCTTCAACTGAAGCTAGCTTCCAGCACTAGTCCTGCAGAGTACTGGCCAAGAAGTGCAGTCAGACTGGAGTTACCTCCCTTGACCAGCGGCCTCTACCTGTGAATACCTCTGTCCACCACACCTTCAGTCTAGCATATCACAGCTGCTTTTGATAAAGTCTTGCCAATCCGGCATCGTTCAAGTATCCTTCAGAGACAAGTTTAGAGGTTCTTCATAGCTAGGACACAATGAAAGATGATCCAGTAATGCTCGTTTGAGTCGGTCCCTCTCCTTGCTCAAACCGTCAAACATATGTTCTAACTCAGCATTCTTGGACTGCAGCTGTTCGATTTCCTACAACAGAAATTGAAACTGACATGGCACATCATCGTAACTGTCTGAGGTCCTTTTTCTAAGAAAAACAAAAAAATCTTTGTTGTTTCATTAAGCAGTAGAGTGACGGAGTCAGTTTTACCCCACTTTTAGCAATACTCCTGCAATATCATGTCTGGGGACACCAGAAATGGGCTTCAGACACTGTACCCATTTGGGGAACTGAACTTGGATCTTTGGCATGATGATCGAATGCTTTAACCACTTGGAAATATGGTAGACATATTATGCACAACACGAGTAAAGATTGACATCCTCACATGCATGAGCTCATCCATCTTGCGTTTCCCCCTCTCCCGTGATCGCTGAGCTGCCAGTCGGTTGCGTTCCCTCCGTTTTTCCCTCCTCTCCACGTCCTGGGGCGTCAACTGCAACAGTCAGTCTCATCAACAACTTCTTGTAGTTTCAACATGCACACCAAATGTTGTCTGTCTATCACTGTCCCTATAGTTATCTAATCATTGCTTTATGGCTAGATGGTTTGGTTTGTTTGCAGTGTAACACCACACCCAGCAATGTTCCAGCTATATGGCAGCAGTCTGTAAATATACCATTCAGGATAACACAATCAAGTGATCACCAGCAGCATCTGTAAATAATTGAACCTGGACCAGACAATCCAGTGGTCAACAGCATGAACATCGATCTATGCAATTGGGATAGCGATGACATGTGCCAACCAGTGAATCTGACCAACCAATCCCATTAGTCACCCATATTGAAGTACTGAGAATGAAATCTTTCATGTGGCATAAGATATAAATGGTTGTTGCTGATGATGTATTATTCAACAAAATATTGCAAGTTTTTCAATGGTTTGTCAATCAAATGCCATTGAAAATCTTGCAATGTTTATTTTGTGTTTAGGTTCCCATAAACCAAATGGACATTCGGAAATAAGTTTGGTTGTTGGCATTACGAGTGAAAGCTTTAACCACTTAGCTATCCAACCATCCCCAGAATGGGTGGGCTTTTATTACACAATTAGCTGATCAGTGTCACTGATTTTGTAGTGTTGTCTACACAGTGTGTGAAATAGCCATTGACCCATGGCTAGTATATCTCTATGTCACTGGCCTGACTGGCCTGAATTTTCATGGGGGTCATATCTTTAATATATCACTCTCTCCCTTTTGTTACAGTATAACACACTATTAAATCATGCAAGATTATAGCCTGACAGATGTTGGTATCATGCAAGATTACAGCCTGACAGATGTTGGTATCATGCAAGATTATAGCCTGACAGATGTTGGTATCATGCAAGATTATAGCCTGACAGATGTCGGTATCATGCAAGATTACAGCCTGATAGATGTTGGTATCATGCAAGATTATAGCCTGACAGATGTTGGTATCATGCAAGATTACAGCCTGACAGATGTTGGTATTTCAACATTTTGTAATGTTGGCTTATTTTATAAATTCAAATTCTGGGCTAGTGAATTTTTGGGGGGCTAGTAACTTTCAGGCATAGCTAGCTCAAGTGGATTTGGAAACTATTTCACACACAGTGTCTACAGTTTCTAGTTTTAGTGATTAAATAAGATGTCTGGGAGATCTTATTGAGAACATATATTTATAAAATTGCCTGTTTTGTTATTTTGCCCAATACTTTATATCCAATGGTTTACACATTTGTATTTCCATATATGGAGTGAGTGAGTCAGTTTGATTTTATGCCGCTTTCAGCAACATTCCAGGAATATCACGACAGGGGAAACCAGAAATGGGCTTTACATGTTGTACCCATGTGGTGAATCGAACCTGGGTCTTGGGCTTGACAAGTGAATGCTTTAACCACAAGGCTACCCTACTGCCCCCTCCATAAATATAGAAATATTAAAGTTCATTCCTTTAAATCTTGCCAACACCTTACAAAAGTGGGATTCATTATATCCATAGACTATAGTAATATTTTCATGTCAGATTACTGAAATCAGGTCTTTCAGCCTGGAGGAATGTGGACATCTGATTGTCAAGCTTTGTCACTCTGGGTGGTCAGTTTGAGGCTAAAGCATTTTGTAACAATGTATCTGATAAGTTGAGTTGTTGCAATATCTTTATCTTTATCAGTTTCACATACTTTTACCAACCAAACAAAAGGAACCACTCATAATTTATGGCTAGGTTATGATGGTGATATTTATGGGGGAGCATGAACGATGTGAATGTCCACAGCCACCCCTAAAACCTGTATTCTCATGTTTCAATTATTAAATAATATTTTTAAAAATTACGTGCAAATTGAATGTATCTTGAGACCTTCAGGTATTCATCTACACAGAGACTGTATAATATCTATTATATGGTCTCTGATCTACATTACTCTGGTCAGGTCAAAGTGGATTAAAAAGAGTTGTCTCCCTTGCCCCACTCACATCACCAGGAAGGGATCCAGTATCAACGTCCAAGCCATGTGCGATGTTAGATTACTGCCTTGACATTGTGCCTATCTAGAGGCTAACCTGAGGTACACTGACATACTTTCAAAGATTTCCAGTAGCATTTCCAAGACTTCCATGACTCCAAATGACGGAATGCCATGAGGCAGGATCTCGCTTCTCTGACTGACAAGTGATGTGATCTTCGTCCCTATGGTGTGATTTTATCTAGCACATGAGTACACATGTACATATCTAGACCAACATTCCACACAATCTCAGGATAGGCAGTTGACTGAAAAACTTGATAACTGATGACTTGGATCTGAGATTTTAAAGACCTAAAAAGCCTAGCAAAAGTCAGTAAAAATTCCCAATTGATATTACACCATTAAAAAAAGTTGGGGGTATTCCATCTTGCGAACACACCGCTAACCAATGCCAATGCATATGAGAAAAAGTAATATAAGCTCATGAAAATAATTTAGGGAACACTGGTATTTCAGGGCAATGTTAGTTTGATTCACTGAAAAGTTGGAAAATGGTTGCCTTGTGGTAGTTTGGTACACTGAAATTCAGAGACTCCACTTCTTTATAGCCTTTTCCAAACAAAACAAAGGGTTTGCTTGATTTTGGAGTTACCAAATGTTGTGTTTGAATCCCTTAATTGTCCTGGATATGTTGGTTGTGATCTACCGCACACAGCAGCCGTAAAAATGAAGAACGTGGATATGCTCACTTGTCCTCAAGATGCACATGCCACAAGGAATTTATGTGCAACATTTGGCATTAAAAAGGCTCGTTGTAGTGAAACTGGATCAACTTTTTCAACATACCACAACACCGACATCTCAATATAGAAGGCCAAGCGAGAGTATGTCCGTCATCTGTAGGTTACGGCAATGCTTCCAACAGATCCTCACAGTAAGTGAGGGGCCAAGGTCAGGACACCCTCGTGCGACAAATTTAAGAGAAGACCGGTATGTCGCTGTGGAAGCATTCAGGAGGAGAACCGTCACTGCCAACCATCTCTGACAACAACTGAGAACTGCTACAGGCACTAACGTCAGTGACCAGACCATCAGGAACTGTCTGAGAGAGAGAAACCTTCAGCCCCGACGTCAGGCTGTTAGAGCATGTCTCCTTCCACGTCACAGAGCTACCAGAGATGCATGGGCACGACATCAACGACAGTGGACACGGCAGCAATGGTCAAGAGTTCTCGTCTTAGATGAATCCTGGTTCATGTTGCAGCACAATGACAATGTCTACAGACGATCTGGGGAACAGTTTGCTAACGTCAACGTCCGTGAGCACAATCATTTTGGTGAAGACAGTGTGATGGTATGGGAGGCGTTCTCATTCCATCACAGAACCAACCTCTATGTCATCAACGGGAAACTTGTGATTCCTTGTCTTCATGGAATAGGCCCACAGGCAGTTTACCAGGATGACAATGCTAGGCCACATGCACCGTGCACACATAGTCAATGACTTTCTTCAACAGAACGTCACTCGGAGGGATTGGCCAGCTTATTCTCCTGATATGGCACATATTGAACATGCATGGGACCTGTTAGCCAGACGTATTAGAGACAATCACCCTCCTCTTCGAGATCTGCGTCAGCTTGCTCAGTGGTTGACCCATGAGTGGCAGGCTATTCCGCAGGAACACACTACAGACATTGGTGACCTCCATGTGACGTCGTTATGTGTCGCTGCTAGAGGCTGGTGGAAATGTCACCACTTGTTCTCCTTATGAAATGTCACATTTTTTTATATCGCAACTTGTTCTCCTTAAGAAATGGCAGCAACTTCTTCATGATTCTCCATTTCTTGAAATTTACTAACACTGAATGTAACACACATGCCTCTGTTTTTTGCTTCTCTTTGATTTTAAGCATAAATTTATCAGTGTTCCCTAACTTCTTTTGAGTAGTATACTTCCACACAGATTAATCATTTCCAAGGAAAGGAATAAATTGTCACAATTCCCCTTAATTTCCTCTTCATCAACTGTTTCCTCCTTGACTTCATCATTTGCGTTTGCAATCTTGTAAATCCTATATCCCCTACTTTTTTAAAATGGTATATTATCATTACTTACAATATGGCATTGTAGAAGTTGCTGGTATTTCACTAATAGTGGAAAAGGCTTTATCAGTATAAAAGTCAATGCACACAAACAAAAAAAGACAAATTAGCATGCTACCATTTTATTTCACTACAAAACTAAACCAAAATACACTGCATATATATCAGTGCTGTGAGACAATGATCCCTTGGCAGTTTCACTCTAAGAGCACTGTCTCAATCTACATTACATACTGTCTATAAAATGGTTACCAATTAACAAAATCAATCACTAACATAAAACCACCTTGCCAACCACAAAGTCTCGAGTACAGCTCATTCTTTCAACCATATATCAAAAAAGTTTCTATTCTTTCTCATTTGGTGAAAATAATAACAACTTTGAGTCCAATGGATAACACACAATGCGTAAAAATTCTGGAAAGATTTTTTCCCCAAACATGCTTCTGATCCAATAGGCATTAACAAAATTCAGAATCTGTTGACACTGTTCTTCAAATCACAGATAAGTGGCCATTCATAATTTATGGTTGGGGCATTGGAGTGAAGGTTGTTGGTGTGTGTGTTTGTGTGTGTGTGTGGGAGGCATTGCATGATGATATTTTGGGGTGGGGCGTGTCACCTATGTTGTTCAGAAGAAGGAGGGAGAGTCAGCAAATGTGTACACATGTACCAGGTATGGATGTGTCATCAATTTTGTACATAGACATATTTTAAAATTATGCCTATAAATCATATGTAGGATCCTCTTACTCTAGGGAAGATCACTTACTAAGGGTGGGGGGCTACTTCCCCATAAAAATTATCAAATTATCATTATTATTATCACTTCCACTAACCATAACTTATGAACAGTCCCTCATATTTTGCTCTACGAAATACGGAAACTTGCCATCCGTCCTAGATGAACTACAGCTGTTGGAGTACTGAGCTCAGGACATTTCCAGATGACCACAGTATCAAACAGAACCCCTGACTTTCAATCTATATTTTACCTGATACACCAGCACCACACTATTCCTGTTGCTAGGCATTGAAAATTTAAGGAATGGTTGAAAAATTACTACGGAAACTATTCAAAGAAGTTAAAGAACACCCAGTTTCTTCATTATGGTTGTGGTCACTGTGTTAAAGTCATGACAAATTTACTGAACTTTATGGGTGAAACAATTGATTGTGTGTTTTTAACATCATGCAGTTTATATAATATATGGGAATAACATCTTGACGTTACATATCCATTACAAAAGAACCAATAGGGATGTACTGATAGAAATACATCCCCTTTAACAATGTGATAACCCCTCTACATTGTATTTATGCTGCCACATTGTATCCATCCTCTAACACTGTAGTAATACTACAACACTGTAGTCATCTGTTCGCATTCTAGTCATTGTTTAACATTGCATTCAGCCTTACATATTGAACACAGTAAGTTGAGGATACTGGCTTTATCATGATTGAAGTTTGATCAGTGTGACATTGAGCTGACAGAACATTATTGATAGTTTAGAAATTTACATATATCCCTAACTATTTTTGTCCAGTATATAACACATCAATTCACTGTCACTTCAGCATTTTCAGTCAATTCAATTGTATAAATGCACTTAAAAAATTTAAATTCAGTTTGGAATGTACATTTCTTTTGGTGTTCAATACACAATATGCAAGTGTTCTCTCACTTCTTTGACTTGATTGGGTCTGTCAGTTCAACAGTTGTCAACTCAACTCTGAGAAACTCTCAAGACAGGTTATGCTCATGTAACCTCATGTATTTCATTAGTTCTTTACAACCAAAATTCGTCTGTGTAAAGCCAAATCAAGGGTAAATATCATCAAACAAAACCTCTGACAATCTGATCCTATATTGACAAACATATCACTTTGAACTATCCTGATATTCTCAGAATCTAAATATACATTCTCTCAAAAGTTTACACTCATTGGTGTGAATATAGCCACTTAACTGTTGTAACTGTTCTAAAGTAAATTTTGCTAACTACTACACTTGAACTGATGTATTGTAAAACAAATTCATAACATTTTGAAAAGGTTACGAGTTCAATAAACGATGAAAATCAGTGAAAATTTGTGAATTCTTAACAAAATTTTAATCCAAACTGCTGCTGTTCACATGCAAGATCCTCGTGCAGTTCATCTAGTTTGCACTTGGCTCCCCGAAGTTAGTGGAGATATCAATCTTTGATGTAACCATATATGTGCTTAACAATGTGTGTCTTAAGTGAGGCTAATCTTTTGAAAGAAAGTACAGATGACACAGCTACATTCCTATACTTATATATCGACTTGTTATAAGGCATGCCATATGTACACACTCTGTGTGAGTGAGTATGCTTTTACGTCCCTTTTAGCAATATTCCAGCAATATGACTTCAGCAGACATCCAAAATGGGCTTCACACATTGTACCCATGTGGGAAATCGATCCCTACCACCCCTATACACACACTGATAAATTGTCACTGTTATATGTTCTTTAGAAATAGCACACACATTTGCACTGTTTTACACCATTACTTTCCGACAAATACACACAGGCATAACTGACACAGGACCTGTATACACACAATACTCTGGATTATGAAAATAGAAACTTGTACCAACATATACACAGAGACAATAAATTAATCAATGATTATTACAATGAAAAATATACGAAATCAAACTATTTATGCAACGGAATGAATAACAAACACTAAACTATGTCTATTTCTGCATTCGCAAACAACCAATTAGGTGACCATTTCCAAAATCAGAACTTTTGGAATACTGATAACAATCAAACATTGAAAACAAAAAACAACCTTTTCTGTACGTTAAAACATTTCTTAATTGTTATATGATTTTTATTGAACTTTTGTTAAATTATAAAATTATACAAAGAATATGTTGGAAAACAAAATCATACATATACAAAATAACACATTTCCTTCATGTCCATCATCATCATCATCATCATCATCATCATCATCATCATCATCAATGCCTCTCTCATTATGATCACCTGGGACAGAAAGGCAAGCTATGTCCAGCAATATTTGAGGCTTCCTATACATTGTTTTCATAGGTTTTGAAAATAATTTCATGTCTTAGACACCATGTGGTAGTGTTACTCAACATTTTCTGTATTGTTGCAAAAGCACTCCTCTACAAATGATCACCACAAGAGAAAACTACAATACAAAGACTTACACCATGATAATACAATCATGTTTGTAGACATTACTGCAGAATTCTTTATGTGTATTGTGAAACATTAGTCTACCATCAAGTAAAGATTTAGAACATTTTCACACTGCATGACTATTGATGAAGTGATCAGAACAAGTGTGAGTTTTTTCTAATCATTCTCTTCCCACAGAGGTTACTTGTCATATCTTCCTACGAACCTCTGTTCTAATACGGTCATATTTTGCAGTTCTCATAAAATCCCCTAAATGGCAGCAGATTTATCTCCCTTTTTTCTGTCCAATCAGAACACACGTTACATCAACTTAGATTCAAAGTGACAAATGCAAGCAATGTGGAGAAATGAATATGACATGACTGAGTTCTGTCTAGAAGAAACATTTGAGTATCTCGCTTGGGAAGAGGTTCTAGTTTTCATGATGCATTTCATGATAAAATTACTGAGATCTTGAGAATGATCACTTTTGAAAAAGGTCGCTGATTGCACTACTAAATCAGATTACTTCCAATCAGGAGGCTTGAACACTGGCACCATGAAAGGGTCGTATTAGGACAGAGGTTATGGAGGAAGATGTGACAAGTAACCACTGTGGGAAGAGAATGAGTTCTACTCTGCTTCTCTCAATATTCCACCAGTATCACGACGGAGGACTCCAGAAATGGGCTTCATACATTCAACCCACATGGTTAATCGAACCCAGGTCTTCGGTGTGATGAGTGCATGCCTTAAGCACTAGACTACCCTACCACCCTTGATCAGTACTGGACAGGACAAGAGCCAGGAGTGGCTGCTGTGGTGAGTGTTTCCATACAACACACTACAGGATACAGACCTTACTCTCTCTGGTCATGGCATCTGTGAATCGAACAAGGGAATATCTACACCTGCCGAGAAATTTTCGCTCAAACTCCGATGCTAATGACCATAACAATTTTAAAATTGGAATGAAACAATTTCACATCAATAATATGGCTCAGTTGAAGAGACTTGTATTTCACAGACCAACTACATTTATGCAACCATTTTTACCAGACTGCCTGCCGAGGACAATTTCTTTGGAATCCTGACCAGATCTGTGTCCTCAGTAGGAACATCCCATGCATATATCTTGCAACAGTAATTCTCTAGGAGATATAGATCAGAAAGGCTACCTGGATTCACACAACATCAATTACGGTACTCAACAAAAGTACTTATTTCTCAAATGACATACAATTTACATGAAATTCCAACATTTTTTGCCACACCATTAATAAACAATTGTTTTGAGGTTTCCTGTCATTTATAAAGGCCAAATCAGCTGAGGTAGCGGTCTGCACGACATGCATCACTAGGAGAAGACGTGTAATATAGCAACAATAGGTCAAACCAACTGCAAAAGAGGCTGATTGTGGTATTTTTCATTTATATGGGATTTGACTGGGCAAAAGGCATATATTTTTTTAACATATATTTTTTTAAAAGTAACAAAAAACATTGCTGTTGCCACTTCATAGATGATCATACACACATTTCTGCAGACATGAATTAATGGATTAAAAAATCAACATCAACACCTAACTATCATTAGCTTTTGTTCAGCATTCTTATGTAATGAAACATGTTTCCAAGTTTATAATTTCCATTATGGAAGTCAATGCCTTGTTTGTCAAAGGGTTCTCTTACGTACAGAGATGTAAGTCACAGGATCCATTACTACTGGTAAAAGAATCCTAGTTCAAAAAATCTCAAGGACATTTTTAATAACTTTAGTTCAATTCTTCTTAAAATGATTCTAAACAGTGAAATCCATGGAGACACATACAACAACAAACTATTATAAACAAATTTGCACACAAAGACTAATAGAAATAAATTGCCCACACACTCAAATGTACTCCCATGTAACAAGACCTAAATGGAAGGATGCCCTATAATGTATCAAATAAACAATTTCAACAAAATACACCAAAACATGATTATATAGCAACTGTTTACAACTACAAAATGCTTGGAGCATATGTATAAAACAAAACAAATATATTCAACATTGTACAGCACTTTCAAACAAAAACAACATAAAACATATCCACATGAATTGCTTTGGTATAAAATGCATAATGTTTCTTTAATGCCATGTAAAAAATTACTCTTAAGGCCAGTTACAATATCCAGACAATATTGATACATTCAGCTTCAAAATAGACAGTTCTGAAACAGGCACTTTCCTTAGTCCACTCAATTACATCATACAGGTGAACCAACATTTGGCGTATTTGCATCAAAGACAAACATCATTTGTATCAAAACACCTCCTATCAATGATATGTCACAGACTTACTCCTCATAAGGAGTTGTCTCCCCTTTCCTCACTCAAAAAGTCATCACTCTCCTGCCATGTATTCACCTCACTCCAAATAATAATACAACTTTCAGTTTTAATGGCATAGCTGAAGCATTTTTCTCCTTTGAACCATTTCCTGACCTGTTGGAAACAGTGTGCTCTGATTATTCTACATTTTATCTGTAGAAAACACTATATTTCTTGACCTTTCCATACCCATCAATGACCTTCTATGTTGACTGGGTCAGTTGTTAGTTCTGACCTTTAAGCAGGGACCACCATGATCTATTACTAGTACCTAGAGAAGCTTTGTCAGTTTCCTTGACAACAGTGTGGGCTGAGATCAATTTTGGCCCATGTCTAAATGCCATTTCACGATTCTTTCAATTTCAGAACATAAAAATTCCACTAAATGATCTCCAATATTTTCTTGTCAACTGCTATACGTCCATTTCTGTGCTATACACAAGCAGACAAAAAATAAGTGACAGACGTTGCTCCTTTTTGATACAATATTATGTCAGTAGTACGAGACTGAGTGAATCAGTTGTCATAATGGGAGGTATGTGCTGTTTGGCTTCAGCTCTCTCATAAGACTATGCTGGCCGTCGCAGGGACAGGTGTTGACATGAGAGAGAATAGACCCCCGCAGCCTCTGCATCTCATCACTCAGCTTGGACAACTTCTCACGTAGAAGCATGTTGTACTCTTCTAGCTGTTCCAGTTGCTGAAAGAACACAAGCACCTCCTAAGCAGTGTCTAGTCCATAATGTAGGGAGTTATCAGTTAAACAGTGTCTGTCCATAATGTAGGGAGGTATCAGTTAAACAGTGTCTGTCCATAAGGTAGGGAGGGATCAGTTAAACAGTGTCTGTCCATAAGGTAGGGAGGGATCAGTTAAGCAGAGTCTGTCCATAATGTAGGGGGGAATTGGTTAAACAGTGTCTGTCCATAATGTAGGGAGGGATCAGTTAAACAGTGTATTTCAATAGTACAATGTAACTGTTAAACAGTGTCTGTCAATAGTACAATGTAACTCTTAAACAGTGTCTGTCAATAGTACAATACAAAGTTTCTGGTCAAGCATAGGACATGTGTACAGGATCACTATAAGTGGTAAGTATTAAGGTTTTGAAGAGTGAACTGTGTACAGCCTTGTCAGACTTTCTTTCCAGTGTTCATTAACACACATGGTAAGCAACAAAATTGTTTTAAAAATTGTTTTAAAAAAAGTCAATTAAGATGTATTCTTAAAGCTTGAACATACCAGAAAAAATGAGCAAATGGAAAATCAATTTTCCAAACAGTTACAAATATGTTCAAACTAATGTACTTACACAAATCAGAGTCCAGTTTTTTTCTTGTCGCTTCTGCCGAAACCGTCTGGCTGCAATTCTATTTTGTTCTTTCCTTTTTTCAACCTTTTTAAGTTCTTCTGGCGTAAGCTGTGCAAAGAAGACCGGTTTATATTCACTCGCCGCAGGGCGGGTCTCCAGCCACTCTCGGCCAGAGTGTAAAATGGGACTACTGAGCATCCTCCCTCACACTAGTCTGTCACTACTTTCTCCAGCTGACCATCAGAAACTAGACCCCAATTATGATACACATCATCCACTTAACAGCATCTTAAGTATTTTATTTGGAGGGATGTCATTCATAAGCTTTGATTAGTGCTCTAACAAATAATCTGGAGGAGGCTGTCAATATCAGTAATTTCTTTTTAATTATTCATTCACAAAATATGACCTATATATAATGAAAATATACATAATGTTCCCTTTCCAGGCTAGATAATGCTGGCATCTCATTTCCTACAAAGTGTTATAATTTAATGTTGCTAGATAGATATTTACATCAGTAAACATGACTGGGCTTCAAAATTCAGGCTTTCATTAATAGTTTGAGATTCGGAAATATATGGGAGAGCCAGTGTATTAACAATTTAGATTAATTTCTTTTCCACTTCGTGATTAGGACACAGTATATGTATGTAGAGGGTTGGCATGAATTATTTACATCAAGCACTAAAACGTATTCATATTCACTGCATCAACATGTATTTGGCCCCGAGACACATGTAAGTTGGGTAAGTGTGAAAAAATTGCTCCTCCCCAGTTCTGGTGCAGCTCTACTCAAGTAACTATTGAGATGGGTAGATACATCAATAAGCCAACTAATCTCAGATTATATCAATAGGTGAGTCTGGGTGCTCCTATTGAAAATGAATTTCATTTTCTCTTAAAATGTTTGTTCTGTCTATGATGATCTACATACATTGCATATTCCTGTGAACTATTATACCTATACATCATTGTGCAGACTTAATACTTTGATGTCTGAAGACAATTTCACATTGCTACAGAATGTGGCTATGTATCTATTTCATGCTAATGAGCTGTGTACATGTGAGGGAAGGTTAGTAGGCGGTGGGGTATCTGGGTAGAAAGTTAGGATCTGCCCAGCCCTAAATCAGGATCTTTTCAATTCTGTTTCATATTACTAAAAATGGCACACGACCCTGGTCATGGAGAACAGAAGTTTAATATTGGATTAATGGACAACTCTCTTATATATAACTTGTTATTACACAGATATGTTTCTTGTTAATATTTCCTGTGGTCAAGTGTCAATCACTGATCTCACATCACCAAGGTACTGTCATGTCTAACGTATCACTTTCCTGTTTCTGTCCCTTCTTATCTAATGGAGACTTAACCATTTCCTGCACCCGAGAAATGCTCCCTGGTACAGCATTGTGATCATGATCAACCAATAAATCAAGTTGATCAAACCCAAAGTGTAACAGTTGTGTGCACAGTAACATGAGACTGGAGGGGAATCATGACTGTTGCAGTACTATTGCAGTAGTGTATCACTACTATTGTATACCTGTTGGACTGTTGCTGTACCAGTGTAAAACAACTTTGGAACTATTGTGGGACTGCTACAGTACTAATGTAGAACTGTTCTGGAACTAATGTAGAACTATTGTGGAGCTGTTACAGTACTAATGTAGAACTCTTGTGAAACTAATGTCGAAATATTGTGGGACTGTTACAGTACTAATGTGGAACTATTGTGGGATTATTACAGTACTAATGTAGAACTACTGTGGAATTACTGTGGAACTACTGTGGGACTGTTACAGTCCTAATGTCGAACTATTGTGGGACTGTTACTGTACTAATGTAGAAATATTGTGGGACTGTTAAAAGAGTAATGTAGAACTATTTGTGGAACTAATGTCAAACTATTGTGGGACTGTCACAGTAATAATGTCAAACTATTGTGGAACTATTCTAGAACTTTTATGGGATTGTTACAGTACCAATCTAGAACTATTGTGGAACAAATGTAGGAAATGTGGAACACTATTGTGGGATTGTTACAGTACTAATGTTGAAGTATTGTGGAACTAATGTCGAACTACCGTGGGATTGTTACAGTACTAATGTAGAACTATTGTGGGACTGTTACAGTACTAATGTAGAAGTATTGTGGAACTAATGTAGAACTATTGTGGGACTGTTACAGTACTAACGTCAAACTATTGTGGGATTGTTACAGTACTAATGTAGAACTATTGTGGGACTGTTACAGTACTAATGTAGAAGTATTGTGGAACTAATGTAGAACTATTGTGGGACTGTTACAGTAGTAATGTCGAACTACTGTGGGATTGTTACAGTACTAATGTAGAACTACTGTGGGACTGTTACAGTACTAATGTAGAACTATTGTGGGACTGACAGTACTAATGTAGAACTATTGTGGGACTGTTACAGTACTAATGTGGAACTAATATAGAACTACTATGGGACTGTTACTATAGCCAGCAGCAAAAGTACTGCACAACCTGCTGCAAGTATACCGTGATAAAGGATGAGACTGCACTGTTTACACAGATGATCAGATGTCCAGAGAAATCAAAACCAAACTACCTCTGATTAGTCCCAGATTATAGTATGCCCTCTCCACTGTTCAAACAAGATATCATTTTTTCAAAAAATAAATGATACGACAGAATCTGTTATCACATCATTTCCATTGATACTATGCACAGCAGACACCTCACACTTGATAAATATTGATATTTTAACTTGCCACCAATATTAGCATTGTGCAAATACAGCCAGCAGGAAATACAGGACCTGGAAGAAATGTCTTCTGAACAGGTTTTCCTGGTAACAGGTGTGGATACCATCAATGAACCATCTACCTGGCCTCCTCGTAGCTGTCACACATTTGTGATACGAGATACAAATAATATCAGAAATAATCTTCAGTTCCACAAGCAGTATTCCATTTTAAGATTTAATTTTAAAAAGAGTGACATTAGTTTTGCCAACTGTTTTCAGAATGCACTTTTGAGTGAGTGAGTGAGTGAGTGAGTTTGGTTTTATGTTGCTTTTAGGAATATTCCAGCAATATCACGACGTCGGACACCAGAAATGGGCTTCACACATTGTACCCATGTGGGGAACTGAACCTGGACCTTAGGTGTGCAGAGCCAATGTTTTAACCATTGCCCACGATGCATTATGATGCTTATTACCTTAGGACTATGAGAAAAGCCTATTAAGCAGCATGAACTCAATGGGAACTCTTTGGGAATTAGAGATCAACAGGCAATTACTGTCAGATGGGGATTAGTATGGCCAGTTGATCATCGGTACTCATGCAGGTTAGTAACATGTTTACACCTATGGTGCGTTATTATGTGGCAAGTTTCTGGCACCAAGGCAATATGTCAGGTAACTGGACCTAGGTTTCTTGAACTAGATTTTTGAAGATCTCTTAATTCTAAGATAGTTGTAAGTGCCATATACTAACATTAACTTACGACAATCTTAGTGCTAAGAGAGCTTCAGAAATCTAGGTCCTACTTATTAGATGTAAGTTGATAATATTACATAACATTTAGGTGCATTTTGAAGTTTGGGTACTGACAATACATCAATTCTCTTATTACATTTAGGAGAGACGGTTTGGTGTAGACACTCACATAGTTTTCAAGTAAGTTATTATTTCATATCCCGGATGACATTAACACAGGGAAAATCTATGCAGGAGATTTCTACTTGCAAGTTTTTACTTGGAGAGAATTCACTATCCCATCAGTCATGGACTCTTCCGTAGTACAGCTGTATCCTAATATCATTAATACAAGTATAACAGTGCACAAATAATGTTTTAAAAGTACTATAATATTGCAGCAGCTGTCTTACCTCATTTTTCTCAGGTGGACTGAAGTCGACTTTCAGTTCTCCTTTTCCCTCTGCCACTCTCCGAGACTGGATAATGTATTTGAGTTCCTCCTTGATGATGTCGCTGGGTCCCCCTGACTGTAACGTGGCCAATGTGGCGACGACCAGCTTCTCGTCCTGCACCAGGTTCTTCATGTTGATGAGTTTGGCCGAGTTCTGTATCCGTTCGTCCTGCACATAGTTCATCACAGCAGAGGACGTCCCACCCTGGGACATGTGGACTTGGTCAGGGCATGTCACGGGGCTGATGATAGACACGTGGACATTTGATGGCGCCGATACAGACGTCATCATCTACTTCACGGAACCCTGCAACAAATATTCAGCGAGTGAGTGAGTTGGTTTTAAACATTCTGCAGCAACTATTCTATCAGTGGATTGCAATTGTTGACTCTCTGATTGCAGTTAATTGATGATAGAAACAAAATGCATCACATGTATGTGTGACTATTAATAGCTTAGTGACTGACTTCTATACAGAGCAAAATATTGAATGTTTCAGTGCAGACTCAGTGAGTATGTTGTAACTGTTTACTTTATCTGGGATCACACTTCCTGTCAGTTTTTAAAAGAGACTGAAACTACTTGCACTTGTTTTTATTTCATATACACTACACACTAACTTGGGAAATGACTTCAAATGAGACAATTCAAGGAGATAAAAAACTATTGCAATAATACTGCTATAGACCATTGCTATTGAAAAGTTTTTTCCCCTTCAATAGTAACCCTTACAACTCTGGCTAAATATCTGACATCTCCACTCAACTGACTGACTGTAGGATATCTTGTGAACCTGCATTTTGTAATAGATATCAATTATGCTTCTCTGCCTGCTGAGAGCAAGTATTCATACATATGAATTTAATCAAAATAAAATTAATGGTGTGTAACATTCTCTCAAAAACTTACTGTAACATACAAAAGACTCTTTTGTCTGAGGATGTCTTACTGTGCAGAATTAATTGCTTTTGGAGTGAAAGAAACCATCATAGCTTGAATATAATAAAAAGATTTACTCCCTTTGGTATATTCTTAATATATAATAAACCAATGCACATACTTTCTGAAGCAAACAAGTGCTGTTCTCAGCGAATCTTAATTTGAATGAATTCAGGTGCTGAACCAACTGTGTCATGTCTAGTGGTGTTATAATTCATTGATACATATTGATGCCTGATCCATGGGCTGCCCATGCAGTGAACCGATACGAGGTTTTACATTGTCATATATTCCCATACATACTTTTTTACTTTGAATATTGCTGAACCACAATATTTGTCAAGAAAGACTTGCTTTTGTTGGCTGATTAAAATGTATGGAGACTTATTTTCCCTTCACAAGTTTCTTGGAAATTCTTGCTTTTAGTCACAACGATATATTGTCAAATATCATCCATTGAAGATGCAATATGATATGAATCTTGATATAACTGTAAAATACATTAAGATAAAAACAAAACCTTGACTCAGTCAGAGAAACAGAGGAACAGAGAAACAGCAACACAAATGTCTGTTACAATGTGCAAGACATGCCATGTTTGTGTTTTCTATACTGCAACTGCAAGTCCATACATAACTGATGCCATAATCTGAACAGACAATAAGCTAGACTGTGTATTACAGTTTATTCAAGTTTTGCTGGCTATTTGTTTTCAAGTTACTTCAGCTTGGTTAGATAATCATGGTTTCCAGGCTGGAATGTTATCACTAGTCTGCTAGCCTGAACTAGTAAATGATAAAGGATTCATAAATACTGGTATTGGTTTTTCGGGAATTTTGCTGTGTAATCATTACATGCGCTTGTAGATATTTGGTTAAGATCTATTCCTGAATTTTTCTCACATATTTCACACAAATTCATTTCTGTGGTCTGTGAATTGCATTTTTTAGATACAATTCTGATATTGTTGATGGGTGTTTTGTCACAAACGTATGAAGCCATGACAACAATAGCACATGACTTGACTGTTTGATTGTTCTAGCTGACTAGTTTTCAATTGTTGGTAACTTATTTAAACAGGTGATCATAGCAACAATAGGATTTTAGTTGACTGTTTGATTGTTCTAGCTGACTAGTTTTCAATTGTTGGTAACTTATTTAAACAGGTGATCATAGCAACAATAGGATTTTAGTTGACTGTTTGATTGTTCTAGCTGACTAGTTTTCAATTGTTGGTAACTTATTTAAACAGGTGATCATAGCAACAATAGGATTTTAGTTGACTGTTTGATTGTTCTAGCTGACTAGTTTTCAATTGTTGGTAACTTATTTAAACAGGTGATCATAGCAACAATAGGATTTTAGTTGACTGTTTGATTGTTCTAGCTGACTAGTTTTCAATTGTTGGTAACTTATTTAAACAGGTGATCATAGCAACAATAGGATTTTAGTTGACTGTTTGATTGTTCTAGCTGACTACTTATCAGTTGGTTGATAATTTATTTAAACAGGTGACCATGGCAACATTCTGACTTTAGTCAGGGGTTCCAAACAAATGTTAAAAAGCCACTTGCCACAGGGTAAGTGACTTTAGGACAGTAACTTGTCCTGACTAAATTTTCCATTTGCCCTGATTACTGGGACAATATCATGATGATGAAATTATGAAAGAATAAATCAGCATGTTATTTGTTGTTAATGTTTTCTGGAGTATTTGTTGAAAAGTGAAAAATAGCAAAGTAAGATAAACCTACTTTATTTTTATTGTGAAATGTAATAGCTTCATTTTCAGCAGATATGAAATGAAATCCAAGTTTATTTGCAGTTTGAAAATGTAAGTGAAATATATCTAGTAGACCACGGACAAGTAAGATGCCATTTTTGGATCGCCCAAAAAGAAAACTGACTTGCCCAGGGCGTCAGGCAATGGGATAATTTAAACCCTGCTTTAGTTGACTAATGGATGGTGATAGCTGACAAGTGAGTGAAGTCTTACGCCACTTTCAGAAAAATTCCAGCAATATCACAGCAGGGGACATGAGAAATGGGCTTCACACACTGTACCCACAGGAGGAATCAAACCCAGGTCTCCGTGTGAGGAGCGAACTTTCTAACCATTAGACTAACCCACCGCCCCTATAGATGACTAACTCTCAGTTGAGTAACAGTCGATTTCCAGATTAGATTCAGCTTGCTGCAGGCAGGGGACCCAGTGCATGGCTGTCAACAGGAAGTGTTTCAGTTTAGATGAGCTGAAATGTGATATCCTTCTCTTTAAAGTAGAAAACTCATTCATCAAAGAAAATGTCATTCATGCAGTTTGTTCCGTCACAATGAACATGATGAATGCATTGTAATGAACTTGTTTCATGTAGTGTGTAAGTGCCCTGACTTGATTCACTGGATCAACACCCACAACATCAATTCATGTTTCCTTCAAGTTCATTGTAGGGATGGCACAGTCACCAACAAACAAAATATAGTCGTTGCTCAATGTTCCTTTGTGAAACAAGACCCGGACGTATAAGTACTACTTGTTTAATATTTAGCTGTTATTGGCTTATGTTACTCTCACTATTCCAGTCTTGGTCATAACTCGATTGTCACATGGGACTGAAAGAATTGCCATCATTCATTCTATAAATGCAGAGTCAACATTTACTATAAGGACTGCAAGAGCTTTGGAAGGTATGGGTTAGAATTCAGGTGGTCAGGCTCTCTGACTTGGTTGACACGTCATCATTTTACAAATGGAAAGATTGATGCTCTTGATGTTGATCACTGGATTGTCTGCTCCACACTGGATTATTTACAACTAACCGCTCAACCAAACTCAAACCAAAATCTTTTACTGTATTACACAGTTTCTAAACACACATAATTTTATTAGACATAGGCAACCACATGTAAATTCAAAAGGACCCTCAGTGAGACAGGAGATTGAGAACACGTGGAGAACTAAAGTTGCTTCAATCATAGCTATAACATAACAGCAAAATCTGGTTGGAAAGGAAAGTACTACAGTTCAGAGATTACGGCACAGATTTTGAAGGCTGTTTAGTGGTCTCCAACAATCAGACTATACACCTCATAGGCTATAGTAGGTTCTTCAGCTAAGGATAATTACTCCAATGAGACAAATGATGGACTGACAGGTCTAAGACAATTCAGTTTGGCCACCATACCCATCCACCCCTAGCCATAAGTTATGAACAGTCCCTTATTGCCTTGTGTAAACTGTTCATCAAATACAATTGCTACTTCAGCATTAGGTAATTTACCATCCCCAAACACACTGACATGCTTTACCTCACTCGCCGTTGTTCCTGCTTTCAATCAAAACTTATCCATATGAAGACTCAGTTTACTACTGACTGATGATACATAGCTGAAACACTGCTTAATGCATCTACTCATATACCATCACATGCAATACATACTGGTCAACGATTTTATACCGTTTAGATATTTTACCTACACTGCTGTAAAGACTTGTCTTCAACAAGGGATGCAAGTCTGTCATACAAACCCTGAAGCAAATATATCCAAGAAAGCACACACAAGTCTGGCAACTGTGGCAAGTACGGATTTCCACCAAGAAAGCACACACAAGTCTGGCAACTGTGGCAAGTACAGATTTCCACCAAGAAAGCACACACAAGTCTGGCAACTGTGGCAAGTACAGATTTCCACCAAGAAAGCACACACAAGTCTGGCAACTGTGGCAAGTACAGATTTCCACCAAGAAAGCACACACAAGTCTGGCAACTATGGCAAGTACGGATTTCCATCAAGAAGGTCTCAGGGTTCCTTTTCATTATCTTTTTTACTATAAACATTTTTTCCATAAAAAAAATGATCATTTCAGAGACTAACTGTTACTACAAGTGATGCATGCATTCACAATTCCCAGTATCATGTTCCTCGATGCAGCTTTGATATATTCATGTCAAATTCTAGCTCAAAGTTCAAAATTTTAGTTTACATCACTGCAACTGTCAATGGATAATTATACCTACAAAGATAAACATTGATATCTCATTGTGAAATAATTACTGTGTATTGTTGATATTTCATAAGCTGGATATGACATTTATTTACCACAATGGATCAGCTTTCCTACAATATGACCATGCAGTGCAACACTGTTTTCAAACTCGAACAAAATATCAAAAGTGCATCTTGTCAGATATTATCAAAATATATGACAGATACATCAGCTATGAAAGATGATAAATTTAAAATTTTATGCACTGTTGGTTTCAAAATTTGAAAACACAATACATTCCTCTTTGAATCCTATGACGAATTCTTTGGACAAACACTGCGTATTATATCCTTATTCAATATGGGAACAATGATGTATTTTCAAGTGACCTCAATTCTTGTTTACTACGCTACGGGCCCAGTGCGTTTACAACTGCCATTCCAATCGCGTTATGTCACTTCTAAAAATAGCCGTAACCTTGGCTTGTTCATTCAAACAAAAAGCGTTTTACAACCGTTCATTCGTGGACGAACGCGGGATTGTTGTCATTTGATAAGTTTCGCGTTTGGTTCTTCAATCTGTCACAACCCCTTCTCCAATAGCTGGAATGGGTGTATTTATTAGATTTAAACTTCCTCCTTCAGTTTTGCTGTACTTTGACCATACACCGCCGCTTGCGAACAGATATGCGGCTGTGAAAAGCTGTGACTAAGTAGCTATTCTTAGATCAATTTCTCCAGAATTCATATAGCACTTCGCCCTTTTCAAACTCTAACTGCTAATATTGTGCTAATATTCATGTGGTGCAGTCTCTGGTTTGGCTGACATTTTGCAAATATGCGAGCAGTTCTGGAAAGCGTTCAAATTGCTAGCACTGCGCACAGTGTACCGCCAGTTGCATTTGATCTAGATAAAAACATGTCGGGACGTATCAGAGCTAAAAATAGACCGTCGCTTCGTGGGTGTCACACGCCACGACAACATTTCGCGTCTGCAAATCTGCATTTACTCCCCAAATTTATCAAAGCTCAATAGTTTGCACTCCCCACAACACTACGACACAGGCAAGTCACCGGTTTGGCGGGTGCGTGATCTCGACTAGTGTATAGTATGCCGACATGAATTGGAGACCTTCCACGCATGTGAGGTTACATTACCGCATTTCTGCCAATGTAGGGCGCAACTCAACTGAGTCAGTACTGACCAACACAACACGACAAAATCTCACAGCACGGGCCATACATACGTTTTAAGGTATTTAACGTTAACCAAAAGCAAAGTGTAATAAGACAATAGTTTTATACAGTTTGGGCAAATAGCTATTACAATTTGAAACATTTGAAACTCTTTATTTGCACATTTTGCTGGTCTTTTTTCACAAAATGTTTCTGAGGATGCAAATGAATCAAATCATATGGTTTTCATTGCATGTGATCATATATTTCTCAGTAATTTAATGTTTGCTCAGTAAAACAATCTGAAGATGTTTTCTTAATCTCTTAACACAAAACATGTTTAGATAATAGAATATCCATTGCATGCTTTCATATCACTGCATAAGTTAAACTCATGATGTGGTCATTTGACAAGTCAATGGTCCGATAGGAAAGTAAAGAGTTGTCATTCTGTAACTAAAGAGTAAATACAACTGGATAACTTGTCATCCTAAAATGTTATATAACTTGTACGGACTCAGTTTACACAAAATTACACACCTTTCAAAAACCTTAAGAAAGAGTCTCATGGCTATCACTAAAATCCTAATCTAACCGGGTCTGAAACATTCAAAAGTACTAAACAATTTTACTGCCAAATGGGTTGCACAATTTAGTCTATATGCCATCTCAATTATTTGAATATCTACGGTAATTTCGAAGTGGTCTCCCTTGCTATGCCGCTACAGCATATCGACTCTGCACAACCGCGCACACTTGTTTGCTAAAATTACGCAATGTCTACTTGCAATCCTTACCAATTTTCGTTCCTGGAACTTTGTTGTATGTGCTGATGTTGCAGTGGTTGCAGTTCGTGGTTCTCACATTGCTCTCCAACTGACTGTATCATGCAGGCCTCACATCACCTGCTTGGCTCCGGCTTTTACGAAATCGCGAGACTGACCTAGGTAGGGGAGGCAACTCGTGTAGCGATAGTTTCCTGTACACATTGAGCGTGTCACCTCATGCAAAGACTGCCGTCCAACGTGCACGGATCTGGGTCTATAATGGTAGTATGTTATCATGCTACACTTTTTTGTGCATGTAAGATCAATTGCATATTAAAAACAGTTGTCCTGTTGTCACAGTCAAGAAACAATGACAAGATGAAACTAAAATACATTAACAGTTTTATTTCATGACAAATATTTCATACATACCTGCGCATTGAATACTTACAAAAAGGGTTTATTTATACACATTTCAATAACAATGAATGACAATAAAATGCATGTAATAACACTTTTTATTTTGACACTGTAAGACATGTTCGGTTACATCTGCTTTATGTACAGTTATATGACAATGTACTGAACTTTTGTTTAAAATGCAAGCAGAAACACAAAGATGAGGTAACATACGTAAGTGTATGTTCAAATTCGGATTGAAAATATAAAATGTGGTTACAGCTTAGATTAGCTTTTCGCTAAAATATACATGAGATGTAAGTAAGATGTGAGCGGAAACCGAACAGAATTGAAATGTCAGAATTCACTATACAAGAGTGGGTGAGCCTGGTTGTACGCAAGCACTATCCCACGAACATTACGACGGAGAAATCCATGAGAAATATTCACACCATGTATCAATGAGGTGATTCGAGCCCAGGCATTTAGAGTGACGAGTGAAAGCTTTAACCAATATTCTACCACGTATATGTAGCGATTCATGCACATCTTGGTATCACTGTATCATGGCAAAAGTAAATATACATAAGATCAGTGACGTCATTATTCACGTACAACAGCACGGTCACCGACGCACACACGCAAAGTTCAACACGTGGCCAACACCGACTGACGTCACATTTTAGCCCTGTACTATTTAGGTCTGTTGTATCACCAAAACAAAGTGATTATTTGATCCTCACATGCTTTTCTCCACGTCAAGGTTAGACCTTCCATATCCGGATTACGAGACCGGTCTGCACAATGATAATTGATATTTGGAAAAAAGCCCCAACTGACCCAAACTCCTTATTTGTCGACTACCATTTGACGAAAGAAGCAACATCCATCAGATCATTTCACTGCTGTTAGTGAAAAATGCTATATTCAAGTAAAATGTATTCTATTCCACTGGACCCGTGAAGGTCCCGGGGTAGAACAGGCCTTCAGCAACCCATGCTTGCCATAAAAGGCGACTACGCTTGTCGTAAGAGGCGACTAACGGGATCGGGTGGTCAGGCTCGCTGACTTGGTTGACACATGTCATCGGTTCCCAATTGCGCAGATCGATGCTCATGTTGTTGATCACTGGATTGTCTGGTCCAGACTCGATTATTTACAGACCGCCGCCATATAGCTGTAATATTGCTGAGTGCGGCGTAAAACTAAACTCACTCACTCACTCACTCTATTCCAGTGACAAAAAAAGACGAAATACCCAAATTACATGTCTGCGTCGTTTTGCAGTGGTGCCTCTATCACGTGATGTGACCTACAAGTCAGGTTCCATTCTTAGCATTGCTAAACCGGTTATCTCTCCGATAACCTAGGATAAATCTAAGGCCAAAATTTGTAAAAAGAAATACCTGGCCGTAAGAAGTTGGAATAGATTTTTCACATGGCATTTAGTTGTTTTGAAAGCTGAAAGATGCTGGAAGTGTGTTACAAGGGAATTTAATTTCCCAAAGAACAAATGCCTATGTTGTAGCGGGATAATAATAAACTGATAGAAGTATACGAAGTAAGTATACAACCATGAACCATTCATATCAATATACTGACATGCCACATATAGCACTTTAAAAACATGCATACAGAGTCTTCGTGTATGCATTTCATTTGTCTGGCAAGTGACGAAATAAATAACATTTTTATAAAGACATCCGCTTGCTATAATGCCAGCAGAGACCATCTATTATATGGTCTCTGATGCCAGTCAGCCATTTCCATGCATAAGTAATGTCCTAAATTCCAGCGTCACGTCATTGATTCTCAGACGTCAATTATAATGTCAATTATGTTTTATTTCGTAAAAGATAGAAGCAAAGTAGTAAAATATATATGTTACAAATAATACAACAGTAACAAGCACCGAATCTAAACAACGTCTAAAGACAGTTGTAGGGTCATTGAAATCCATATGACCAGCATATGAAATACACCGTTCAAACAGAGCAGCAGTACAGTATGTTCCGACTGAACTTGACTCTTCGGAACATACGAATCAGCAACTGTTAACCTGACAACAACGTCAACACATTCTAATTTTCTCATATTCCAAACTCGTTCAAGGTGTTATGCGCCCTCCTTGTACAAATAAATATATTTTAAGGTCCTTAAAACTTCCACGTTCTGCACATTAAACACGTGCTGCACATTATTCAGAAGATGGAGGTAAGGAGTGAAATGCTAATACTATCATGTTACCATAGATACAAGACAACAGAAGATACACGTACTAAACAACGCTGGTGTAAATTCCGGTAAAATAGTAGGAACAGTTATCACAGATCGAGAAAATATATCTCTGAGTATTTGAAATGAAGTAGGAAACGACGTACATCAGCCTGACTAAGATACAAACAGAAAAATCTGAAACACATCTCACACTGCAATAGATTCATTTAACAGGATAAGGCGCCGGCGCCAAATCAAGTTCTTCGAACAACAAAAATTATAGCGATTTCAAAGTTGAGAGTTCTGTGAAAATTGATGATTTTAATTGCCAGAGGTAATCAGACATTGTAAAATGGTGTTCGTAAACCATTCACAAACTCTTCACATTGCAAACATGGTTTGTGGACAAGGGTCCAAGGTTGAGCATACATTATGCATAGACATAGGAATGAATACAAGACTTCAATCAGTGGAGTTTAAACATGGGGTTGTTTGTACAAATCCAGTAGAACACATAACACATGCTCAAATCACTCAATGACCCTATGCATATCATTTCGATTTCAACTCTTGTATGTATTCGCCTAAATATATGTACTGATTTATTTCTAGAGTTTGCCTGTCATATCTATATTAAATCTGGTTCCTGACACGTCATTGTAAGATCTACCATTGACAGGAAACATGTGATACAAGGACTTCTCCATGACATGGACTATCTGTAAATTAAGATGGTTCATTCCGCAAACAGAATGTCCAGTACAGGTTGGTTGGGGATACAATGAGATAGATACTTATATACATGGCTCATGAATGTATATACAGTCATGCAAGTCTTTCCTGGAATACGTCCTTTTTGTTTTGGTAGAGTATTCCTCTTCCCTTATGTCACGGTGACCCAGCATGTGCTTCCAGGTCACCATGACACGTTGATGTCATGAGGTGTCAGCATGTGACACACACTGGATGCTTCTTTCTGTCAAGGAAGAACGCCTTTTTCGGTTTTGGGGGTTTCCGATTTTTTTTAGGATTTTCTCTACACCATTTCCTTTTACTGGTGGCGTCATGGTTGCAAACTGTGGTTGAGAGACGGATCATGAACAGGACAGATCATCAAATGATCTGCGAGTTGTTGTTTCAGCCGATCTCTCTCTTGCTGGAGTCGATGAAGCTCGCCCCGCAGTTTGGTGTTGGTGGACTCCAGTTTCTGAGTTTTCTGTAAACGTTGAAACGAGATATTTAAGAAAGGTTCAAATATATTTTAAACACACATAATAAGGGAGCTATGACCAACAAATGGCAATAATTATATTCACATCTAAAGTGCCTAATGTCTTTTTAAAAGAGATCAGTCCCAATCTGAACACTGTTTATGTTCTTCATGCAAAATATAACTGAACACAAGTGCATATGAACATCACGTTCATATAATCTGTCAGAGTATCACTCATGCTTAAATGTTATAATTCGCTGTCTTCGATACAAACCATGGAAACTGCCACTTTGTTAACTCGAAAAACGTTGTTTCGACAAACGTCTCCTTGACTGGGTAATTTTGTCTCAACTTGACACATTGACTCTTCGCTTCAAAATCCCACTAACCTGCTCTCACATTTACACATCATGAATACATGCAACATAAAATACATGTATACCTTGAGTAGAAACTCTGCCGTGTCTTTCTGCTTCTTTCTGAACCGTTGTGCAGCCATTCTGTTCTGCTCCCTCCGTACGCTGGCTCTTTCTTGCTCCTCCTCTGTCAACTGCAAAAAAGGCAATTGTTGGTCAAAGATCGGTCAGCTTTGTAAAGACACAACCTGCAAAAAAGATAATTGTTTAGAGAGCGGAAACATACATACATACATAGATACATACATACATACATACATACATACATACATACATACATACACACACACACACACACACATACATACATCTATGTGTGTGTGTGTGTTATTTACGTATATATAATTATATAAGACTGAACATTGCGTATATAAATCAGATTATAAAATCCACCCCAGATTAAAACATAGGTTTCTACTGGTACATATTAATTTTTCAAACATGCTACATATCTAAATACACGCAATATTACAGTAAACATAGAAACATACCATATTAAAGAGATCCCAAACATTCTCGTAACTAGGAAATATTGTTACATGTTCAGTTCGTGATTCTGTGTCCCATGAAAAAGAAATGTCCTAGTTATACAAATATTTAGGCAATACCATAATGGTGGGGGGTGGGGGTGGGGGGGGGGTGTTACTGTCAAGCACTGTACAACATACAAGTGGCTGCGAACCAGTCTACGATGTGACAGACAAATGCATTAAAACAATTACGCCTGTATATCTAACAGCTGCGGATGCATGGATACATTTTGAATGATTGGCATAATAATGAAAAATAAAAACAATCACAAACTGTTCATACTGTATTTGGCAACAATATAGTTAACAAAGTACTCACAACTTTTTTCTCAGGCACAGTAAACTCTACTTTTATATCCTCTTTCCCCTCCACGAACCGCCGGGTTAGGATGGCACATTTCAGTTCCTCTTTCACGAGAGGTGTGATGCTCCCAGTCTCAATGGCCGCTAGGGTTGCAGCCACCATCTTCTCATCAGCCACGACTGGGAGACCAGTACCCGGGGTGTAGTTGATATCTTCAGCCATAGATGTCACGGTGGTGGGTATTGGCATTGGAGCCACAGCCATAACAGGTAAGTTGTTCAAGAGCGTTTCTTCCACGCCGTCCTCCATGCCAATAGCCCGCGAGTTTGTCATATCTGAAATGGAGCCACTTGATTTATCCGTAAGGTATCTGTAATCACGTCTTTCTCGGCTGGAATGTTGAACGGACTGTGACGGTTTTAGGACCAACAGTTGTATATATGAAATACGCAGTGTTGACGTTTGTCGATACACGTGGATTTCACATGGTTGTGTCATAACAGTCTATTTATAGCACGCGGTAAAACTTCCCCATCTGCGCATTGGCGGTTTTGGATGGATATGAGCGACAGCTCTATTTTGGTGTGATCAGTTACAACTCAGGCATCGTGGAACACTGACAACTCAGACTGTCCACTGACTGTCATATATCGATATAAGTTTTAGTTGTGTTGGTTGTTAGACCAACATGATCAAGTACCGCCCCTCACCGTCACCCGGATGTAAATCCACAACACTATTCTCGAATGAAGTACACTGTCAACTGATTAGCATCAAATCAATACTGCCCTATTGACCTATTTCATTATTTATTTTAACACTGAAACTTTGATCAAAATAAATGTTTAGTGCTTTATATATGTGTACACTTTCTTACAACTGACATTTGTGCATTCGCTACGACACATTAATACACAATTAGCAATGTACATATCTGTCATAAATTTATTATTTTAAGCTTTATGCCATTTTCCTTAGCAATATATCACATATATCAAACTATTATATCGTTCTTAAACGTTATATTATTTGAAGTTTTTCAATTATTTGAAATCCCTTTGGTTTTTTATTTGTTTTTTTATTTATTTATTTATTTATTTATTTTTCACGATTTTAAATGAGTTTATTTCAATTTTCTTTGCAATGTCACTTTCGAGCCAAAAGTCCAAAGTTCTCCATGCATCTCCCCCGACACTGAGCTATTGCACCACATCGTTGCCTGACTCAGCACTTACCGGCAAGCGTGGTGTTCAGGCGACGCTGGCGAGTTGGCTGATTCATGACAGGCCAGACGTTGTGCTAAGTGCTGAATGAAGCTTATTCCCGCCGCCGCAGTATTTATAGGCCTTACGGTGACGTCACAGGCAAGTGCCCAGACTTGTTCGTCCCGAGCGTGTCTGAACAAGACCAGGAATGCGGAATTCAACGACTACATATCGGCAGCTTACGGAAATACTCGGACATTTCCGCCAATACATCGCTGATTCATTCCATTCATCAGTCTCACCTTGGAACTGAGCTGATGTGAACGCAAAATAACATCGTTTTTTTCCCCGTTAATGAATGATTTACATTATTTGATACTTATTACTCAAACGTAGCAATAATTACAAGATGTGTAAACATATAGCATAAGCAAACTTCACAGGGTCATATTTTCTGATTCCTCACCCATTTTACACAGGTGATATTGAATGAACATTCTAGACTTTGTCCAAACACAAATGTGTCTTCAGTTGTTGTGCATTGTGGATGGCGGGATAAACCCATGACAGAGTAGGTCGTGGGTGGGCGTATTGGAGTACGTGTCTCTCTAACGTACGTCGCGAGGTTAACCGCTGTCGAAATTTAAAGTACGCGAGAGTTTGTGACATGTAACACTTTGGATTTCAACTTTAAACGTCTGTCGAAAATAATAATCACGACCACGTACGTGTGTGCGTGTGTGTGTGTGTTTTCACACATACACAATGTATATAGATCACGATTAATTTCGAAGGTCGATTTAACTTTTGAATTAAAATTTCACGGTCATGTGATTTATATATATACATGTATATTTTGAATGAAAGTTAACATGCCTGTCGAATATAATCACGATGATATATACATGGAGCACATGATTATATTCGACACACTTTTTAACTTTTCACTTAAAATTTCGAAACGTTTCACAATTTCCCGTGTGCTATATATACTTGTATGAATAGTACCGGACACACTTAGCGTCAGATAGTTATTGGGACACTCCAGTATGGCCACGTGAACTGTGACATAGGTTTATAAGTATATTTCCGTGTAAGTCGAAGTATTCATCTGAAGCCCTGACACTTTCTTCATTTTTAGAAGCTAAGGAAATCTAGACTTGCCACATTTTCTAGACTTGCGTGGGCTTTCTTGGATATATATACTCCAGGGTCTGTACGACAGACTAGTATACGGACAACACTCTCCCGGGAGGGAGGGTCGGTGGGGTGGTAGTGGTTAAAGTGTTCGCTCGTCACGCCAAAGACCCAGGTTCTATTCCCCACATGTGTACAGTGTGTGGAGCCCACCTCTTGTGTTCCCCGCTGAGATAGTGCTGCCGGAATATTTGCAATAGTGGCGTAAATCCATAGGCACTCTGTCAGGAGTGTTTATCGCCTTGGCAACCCCCACCTGTGAATTTTCCGTCAGTACGCCTTGAAACGATTGTCTGTCGTGGAAGCTGCTAAGATAATCTTAAAGGCTTCTTACACTCATGCTGCGATAACTCCAATCTCACCTGTCCTCATACAACTTTACATAATAAATGTAAGGTATCATTAATCCATGGTATGTTATTGTATTATCTGTGAGGGAGTGAGCACTCGGCAATATTCCAGCTACATGGCTGGAAATAATCGAGTCTGGACCAGACAATCACATGCTCAACAGCATGAGCATCGATCTGTGACCCCCGATGACACGTGTCAACCAAGACAGCGAGTCTGACCACCCGATCCCAAGCATTGGTTGCTAGAATATCTGAGTGTGTCATAACGCCGCTTTGAACAGTGTTACAGACGAGTTAGCTTAATGTCGGATTGAGTATGGATGGCTACCAGAAATGGACTTCACGCATTGTACCTATGCGGGGAATCGAACCCGGGTTCTCGGCATGACGAGACCACGATCTAGCCATTAGATTACCCCGCCGCCCTCAATATCGGTCAATGAACCATAGTAATTCACTAAACTGAGAAATTCTTACTCAGCAATACATCATGATGCGAACTACGCGGGAAGCACTTCGAGCATTTCATGTATAAACATGTTGTTTAATCCTCGCAAAGACACAAGGGTCTGTGACTAACATGGTTGTGACGCTGAACCGGGATCCAACCCACAAATGAACACGACTTTATTGTGGTGCCGTCACTGGCCCTACGGGTATTCTTATGGGGTCATTTTGTAAACATAGCACTCTCTGCGACTTCTTAAGTAAATCAGGCACGACTATGGCCTGACAATCACCGTTGATCATATCAGCATCTTAATGATGAAACCTATGTCATGTCGACAATATCTTAATCTAATCTATTTTTGCAATATTTTCCATAGTTTCTACATTCGAATTTCGAACTAGTGAGTTATTTTGAGGGTTATTAACTTTCAGGCCTAGATAGCCCAACTGAGCTAGCAAAATCTGGAAACTATTTCGCACATTGCCTGGATCGATCTCTCTCCAGTCTCCTTGATCTTCCTCATAGTCATACTCCTCAAAGTGCACTTCAGTCGAAACTGTAAGCACAGCCTCATATAATGACATCACTTCCGGTTCGGGAAAAAACAGAACCCCAGAAATAGGTTCTCTGGTTGTTTGCTTGTTTGCCTTTTAAAGCAGCACTCAGCAATATTGTAGCTACATGTAAATAATGAGCGTCTGGACCAGACACTCAAGTGATCAACAGCATGAGCATCGATCTGCGCAACTGGAAACAGATGACTTGTCAACCATGTTAGCGAGCCTGACTACCCAATTCCATTAGTCGCCTTTTGCCACAAGCATGGGTTGCTGAAGATCTTTCTAACCGTGATCTTCACCGGTAGGATTCGATTGTACTTTATTAAGTAGGTCCTAACTAAGGACTGCGTCTACTGAACATTTCTGACATTAGCTCTGGTTTACGTTTCCCAGTGACGACAAGACACAGCGATTCGCAAATATTCATTTATTCTCATGCTTATATAAAAATATAATGCCATACTCATCATCAGTGGAAAATACGTACATCTGTACAACAACCGTAAACATCTGACTGCAGCAACCCCAAGCTGCGACAACATTAAACGTATACACATGTATACAGACACGTGCATGTATACACACACAGTCATCCGGGGTATAAAAAGTAACAAACAAAACAATCTGTGTCATAGCATCAAGCAAAATGAAAGTAACAAGTGAAATCTACGTCTATTCCAAACTATGTAACAACAGAGGCCGACAAGTAGCGGCACAAACACATGTATCAAATCATGGTTATTGTTATATATACATACTGGCAGAGATATTTGGCAATGGGCCCTGTTCATGCATTGAATCAACAACAGGATGTAACACAACACTCATGCTTGTGTTCCGCATGCACGCTGACTTCAGTATGCAAAAAACAAAAACATGGAAATAATAAAAATGATTAAGAAACAAGAACATCTTACATTTAATGTTGACAAGTAGAGAACGAAACTCAAATGGAATCTATCAAACGTAAAAAGGTTGGGTTAAGTAGCTCCGTGTGTGACAATGTAGCAGTCAACACATGGCGAAGGACAACAATGGTATTTATTGTATGGTATGAATCGAGATGAACACATTAATTAAAGCTTTGGTATTGCAGAATAACAAATTTTAAAATACAGGAATGGTTTGAGCCTTTGAAAAAAATGGCAGAGTCGCCTGACAAGCGTGAAGCACACCGCAGGTTTCACAATTTCGGACGGGTACACATCACACCACACGGGATGAAACTCAAATGATGCAATGTTATTTGCGAATGGACTGAAATACTTTGGAGAACCTACAAACAATCACACAGCATGGAATACGTATATCATGAATAAAGGAACCGATTTTTATCACTACGAGACCAGAGTTACATATATTTCTGCTTATATTAGAGTGTTGGTCTCAGTGCCATGCAGTGTACTTTGAGTTTGAATTAGAGGGGCGTTTCTAGGTACAGCCCTTGCTTTAAAACTTATCCCCAAGACCTGCCATGTAATAGACAGACGTCACTGTATGCCAGAGTGCAAAAACGTTTAACCTTCCACCCCACCTTATTGTACATGACTTACCGTTCTCTTGTACATAACCTATCGGCCTCTTGTAAATGAAATTTCGGCCTCTCGCACACATCGCACTTACTTGATGATCCAAATTTTCACCTACCTGTTCATAACATATCACCCTCTTGTACATAACACCTCACCCTATTGTACGAAACATCTCACCCTCTTGTACATAACACCACACCCGGCTGTACGTAGCATGTCACTCTCTTGTACATAACATGTCACCGTCTTGTACATACCATCACCCCCTCTTGTACATAACATCGCACCCAAGTGTACACATCATCACCCCCTCTTGTACATAACATCTCACCCTGTTGTACGTAACATCTCACCCTGTTGTACATAACATCTCACCCTGTTGTACATAACATCACACGCCTTTGTACATATCATAACATCCTCTTGTACATAACACCTCACTCTCTTGTACGTAACATTTCACCCTTTTGACATAATGCATGTTATGGAAGGTACAAACTGGACTTCCCTGAGGTGTGATGATGATCTCGGATTGGAAGGAGTCAAATATGACATTGATCTTGATAGTTGATAGTCAAATAGTCAAAAGCTCCAGCTGGACAGCGCAATAAAATGCATGTGAGAAAAAGCCCCCACCCATCCAGTCGAAACTTCGGAATGACAACCCAAAATTAATAATGCACTCGATTAATGCATTAGCCGTACTGAGGGATACATCAGAATAACCTGGATAAACGGGGGCGGTAACAATGGTCATCAGATTAGTGTCCTACTTGATAGTTGTCTAGTTGGGACAACAAGAGGAAAATAGCCTACTCTGATGCTCACCCTCGTTTACCCAGTGTAAACTCTCTGGAAACATGACATAGCCTCGTTTTAGAATGGCACACGTTCGACACTAAAACGAATCTGCATGTGTCGGAAGTGACGTCAACCAAGACGAGACAACGCCGGAAACTGGTCCAGGAATTTTATGACAAAAACTATGATAAACTAGCATGACTGCTACATAGAATATTGAGAACATTCTACAGCAAACCTACATGTTTCATCTCTGTATTGAAATCATTCAATGTTATGTACAGGAAATATTTTGGGATTTATCCTTATAGTCTTAGTAGATTTACAATCGGTAAGGACCGCATCTGTCTCAAAACCTCGCCCAGTGTACTAGTCAGAAGAAGTTACACCCATCCGATGTTTGCATATAACTGTTGTCAATCTGACATGACTGTAGCCAGTTGCAAGACACAACCTTTCAATCGTGTTCTTAATTGTTTTAGTGGTATACAAGAACAAAGAAAAACAACATGTTTTGGGTTTGTCATAATCATCATCAAAAATGCTTTTAAAACATGGTCTACTAGGCCTGCCAAAAGTATTTCTTGTTTGAAGTCAAAGTGAAAATATGAAAAGTTTTGGCGAAATGTGAAGGCTTTAGTTTTAACGGAAAATTCATACATGGAGAAGTCAACATCAAATGTTGTGCTTTTGCATACCCTATGAACCAGTATACGAAACAAGATACAAAATGACCTAGTCTCATAACCTCGATTAAATGGGAATATATTGCAAATGAGAAGACATATACATTGCTGTGATAGGATAAACCGTTCAACTTGAAGCTGATCACACTGCAGGGTGGAAAACGGGTGTGACTGTCAGCTATATTTACTTAGAAAACAAAACTAAAATTAGCAGAAATGATGTGCAACTAAATATGCATGAGATAAAACGAATCTGCTATGAAAACAAATGATACTGACTAGCTTGGTAGGTTAACCCAGAGCGTTTGCTTTGCAGTTGTCTGGATTAACCGGGTCCTCTGTATATGGAACTCTTTGAAAACTAATTAAACTATTATTTTGTGGGAACTATTGCACTTTAGACACATTACTGGATTGTTTTAGGTTCTGTGAATGAAAACAACCGTGTAATAGTATCAATAACGACAGGACCTCACAGTCGTGGGAACCGTGAATAATACCATCCCAGTGAGTGAAGGGTTGCTGTCAGAAAACAGTGCGAGTATTGCGTCATGAGAGCTTTGTGAAAGTAGGCCTGAGCCCCGTTTCACAAAGCTCTTGTAAGCTTAAGATCTCGTAACGTTTCTCGCAGAATTCGTATCCCCTATACTGCAACACAAGAAGTACGGATGCTACGAGAAATGACGAGATCTTACGCTAACGAGAACTTTGTGAAACGGGGCACAGGACAGGTGAGTGAATGTCTTGTTTCACGAGTATAAATGGAATTGTTTTAGCATTAGGGCGAGTCAGTTAAAGATGAAGAAGACAATCAAGGGTGATATCATCATCTGTGCAGCTGACAGGGAGATAACTCAACAATGGAATGGTTGATGCCAAATGTATATTAATGTCGTGAACAAACTGTATTTAAATGATCAGATTATTGTACATAACATCAGGGCTTAAACGGAAATTATCATGACAGTTTCAGCCGATAGTAACTTTGGCAAGCCACACACTGATAAAGGTAATTTTGTTATAAATCTCATAAATTCCTAAGAATTAACGTGATCATCGGATGTGCAGCTGTGGCAAACCACACAATGACAAAGGTGATTTTGCTATAAATCTCACAAATCCATAAGAATTAACGTGATCATCGGATGTGCACGATCATTACTGGATTCTGTTCTTGGGGATACAAAACTGAGGGTTTCTCGATAACAGATCTGATTGGACATGGGTCACAATGAAACAAGGGGAGGTAACTGAGGCATACCACCATGGCAACATGCACAACATACAAGAAACATGAAATTGTGACCCTGTTCAATGTAAACAATAAAACCATACAAGTTAAGTATAATACATGTTCTCAGTGGAGGCTTGGTTCCTTCAAGAAACAGCATGTGGAGGCTTTGCACTAACCTAACCAACGGACAGTGCTGTTAGTACTTCCTAAAGTACAGAAAATGCATGGTCATGGTGGATAGGTGAAGCACCATTGGTGTACAGTCTTCCATTATTGTCAGTTATCTGACAATGCGTCGTGACCTCATTTTAAGTGTATGGCACCTACACTGCTAATTTGTGCTAAATGTCATACCCCCAAAAATGAATTACCCGTAGTTTTTTTTTACATTGATCTGATCGAGCACACACACAGAAGCGCTAGAAGCCATGGCTGTTATCAGCTTGACCAATTTTGAGAACATTTCTCTGTGATGCACGTACACATCTGACTCAGCCAAGCGAGGCTAAAATTAAAATCACTTTCAAACTTGTAAAACTAAAACCAATTACAACTAGTGACAAAGATGCAAGATTTTGTTCTCACATGCTGTTCCCTGATTGGCTATTGTTGGTAACCATGACAATTCTGCTACTTGTACATTGTTTGCTCTACACTTACTACAAGTTCCCAATACCCTTGATCAGTTCTGTACATGGCCTTGATAGGCCCGAGTGGGCGGAGCCCAAGCCTCGGCAAGCGTTTGCACTGTCAGTGTGACACTTTCTTCCATGACATCGGGTCTCAGCGAGAAACACCAGGCAGGATGGGCCCGGAGGGAGTCCGGATCTGTGAGAGGGCAAACAGAAGTTGGTCCTTTTCCACAGTCAGGGAATCAAATTCCGCCTGCAGCTTGGCATTAGCTTTTTCCAGCCTCTCAACCTCCTGCAAATACAGGAAAACAATTTAACACGCAATTATGCATAAAAAGAATATTTTCTTAAAAGGTATCCCAGGTGCAAAGATCGATTACAAAAACTTAATTATCAAGTCCCTTGTCTACAATACGTTGTTATCATGTTTGTTAAAGTTCATTCAGCTCTAACTTATCGTGATATGACTGGTTATTTTCCATGAGAACTGTAATTTGACGTAACAGTGCGATTCATTACCATTTCAACGTTCTTATATTCCTCCTTCCGCTTCCGCCGGAAGCGCTGGGCCGCGAGGCGGTTTCGTTCCTTCCGGTGTTGTGCTCTCTCTTCTTCCTCTGGCGTGAGCTGAATCAGTAAAAGTTCACCAGCCACTTTACAACTACCAGTCATATGTGTAAGAATATATTAGATACAAAGGAACCTGTCACATCTTCCGTCACAAGGGTCAAAATACAACTTCTTGCAATGCAGGCACACTTCAACTACCAGTTGTGTCATAAGTGACAAAATACAACCAAGTGTTGCATACAAATGTCAGTGTGTGAAGATACGCACAACAGATTCAATTCGAACTCCAGTCACCTGTAAAGTCAGATACAGTTCACACATAAAGTCACATACATCAAGCACAATACATTTGCCAGTCGCATACATCAAGCACAATACATCTACCAGTCACATACATCAAGCACAATACATCTGCCAGTCACATACATCAAGCACAATACATCTGCCAGTCACATACATAAAAAAAAGCATAACTGAACGTTACATTGTCACATCTATAAACTCGTGGATCATATGATGCTATTTTAAAACTCAGATTCGCAACAAAAACTTCACTTGTGAAGTTTTGGGGTCATCAAAACGCTTCTTGTGGAAGCGTAAACTAAACCACCCTCCTAACGCACGCTCATTTTTTCATATGGGGGAAAAGATAAGAATACTGACTAAAAGTATGACTGCACAATATTGGAGTGATGATGATATTTCACTTGTGCTCCTTACCAACTTAGAATGGGTCTCGTTTTGTCAAAACAATATATCTTCAAAGACTAAGAGAAAGTCACTCAAATTCGTACAGCGAATTTGACTCGTGCCTTACTCAGGCCGAGGGTCCTTCGAACAGGAGCCAAGCAAAAGCTCATTACACGAGGAAACAGAGCGACCGACAGCGGGCCATGTGACCTGCAGACAGGGTTCAAGGCGTGGCCTAGTGACCCATCGGACCAATGCCTGCAGGGGGCACGAGATGTGGGCGATGTCCATCACAATCATAACAAAAGAAAACAGGGCTCGTATAATGATTACACCTTCTAACGAACTTCAGTGTCTCCTTCATATATGTTCCTTCATATTCAATAATAATACATATATGTATGTGGCACTTACACTTTCATTTACTTTGGATCACAAAAAAATTATTTCGTGTAATTCTTCATAAATTATACGAGTGCTACTGTAATCTTTATGTACAATAACATGAATATATTTTCAATGGAAGAAATCCATATATGTCTACAAGAACATTCGTGTCGTGCAATAAAATCCTGATTCGTTTAATTTGGCATAAAATATATCATTTTTACAGATCACGTGACACTTCATCATGCACGTAAAATAGACATATGGTCTCTGCGCATACAGTCCAAGTTTGATTTATAAAGAAATGAACGTACATCATTAACACGAATAATGCATGCAAGTACTTCAAGTATTTCAGCATTTTGTAACCAGGAATACGTATATGGCATCCTGAATTCTTTTTCTGACCGAGTCTTTCCAATCTGTCCACCCTAGTGTCCGCCGCCGCCATATTGGCGAATCCTCACAGATACAAGAGGGTTTAACTCTTACATGCTCATAAATATCGCAGTCTTTACTGCATTATGGTGTTTCTCAAACTTTTAACTTTCGTACCAAATGACATGCTCACTGCGAAATCAAACTTCATCCGACTCTGGTTTCGCTCTTTAACGAAACGGAGACATGCACGGTGAACACAGGAAATTACATATCTGTACAGAAGCACTCCTCAACTTAAATATGTAAAACAAATGTCTTACCTCGTGGTGTTTTTGAGTTTTCTTGTGCATTTTATGAGTGGACTATTAGTACCAATACTTCAACAACAACAACCAATACTTCTGCATGTTCAACAGTAGCTATCTCAACCATGGAAACGGCGCTATCATTTGAGATATAGATCTGCTCAGTTCAAATAAAAAACTTGTTAATGAAACGCCTGAAGTTCTAAGAGTTCTTAATGATGAAAAATGTTTGTGTTTGTTTTTTGTTGTTGTTGGTTTTTTTGTTGTTTTTTTTAAAAAAGGCATTTTCCATCGAGGTCAAACTGAAAATTATTACATATAGCGCCTATGTTTTTTTTAATGTTATACACAGACTTAGATACAAATACACATTATATTTATACGGCAGCACTGCAGTACAGCATGCATACATATCCTTAGTTGCTGAGAGTTTATTTACCTTACACTTTGGAAAATGTATTTAGTTTGTTGATGCAAACGTATTCAATACAATATCAATATTTTATGCATTTACTCGATAATTTTACAATCGGTTTGAAACACATCCTCAAAAATATCAATGCTGATTAATGTACAGATGAAACGCAATTAGATTTCGATGCGCTTGATTAGAGGGCGTATTTTTTCAGTTATTATGCATTCAGTAAGTGTCAACGGCTTTACATACAAAAAATATGTTTGCACATATACATAAAATATGTTACACATCGCACATGTGCAATGATTGGTCACAGTGCGATATTAATTTCTTTTACGAGTGCAATGAAGATTCCACGGTTCTTGGAGTGTGTGAATGAAAGAATGGTTTACTCTCATGAAAATCACAGTAATGACATTGAGAAAAATATTTATTATTATCATTATTTGACACAATGAATATAATCTTTCTTTAACAAATGTGAGGCATGACTGTACAGCTGTGACGAATTTGACAGCCTTACATTGCATCCTGGACGAGTTACTTTAATGTAAATCCTACATATGCATGAATCTTACATGTGTTTGAATTATGCTACAATAAGTCGTGACCGTTAACCAATAAGCAAAAACGGGCAAATGATAAAGTTAGACATTACAGTAAAACAATGAGTTAGATTTAAGTGTCTTTATTATCCATGTCTTAACTGCTACATACCGACACTTACATACATAAAGACATATGTTGTTAAAGCAGTAAATGAAAAAAACAAAACAGGAAACACATACAGACAATTACTTATTCAAAGAGTGATCACAAAAATCCTGTAAATAGTTTACTAACTTTATGCATTCTGTGATGTATGCATGAATCCTTTTGCACGTATACAAAAGATCAGGCACCATTTTAATTGCAAGCAATTATCATGATGCAGTATTCCATATTTAAAAAAACTATCAAAAAAACCCAAAACAATAGTGGATATAAACTAGTTTGTGTATATTGCATATCCACAACGTATTAAGTCAAATGTGACATCAAGAATTAGGCTACAAAAAATAGGAATTGTACACTAATTCATTCCGGAAAGTCTGAAAGTAATGTCATGAATAGTAATGTCATGAATAGTAATGTCATGAATATTTATGTCATGTCCCCACTACCCAGGAGCCTGTTCATACCACGTGACATCTTCAAACACACAAAAATGTTGAAAAAGTGTAGAAAAAAACTCACCGAATATGACTTTGGTTTTTTAAACTCCACATTATATTCCTCTTGTCCAAGACTATGGCGTCGCGCTTGTATCTTACATTTCAACTCCTCTTTGATGAGTGGCGTGAGACGCCCAGTTTCCAGAACCTGTAATGTGGCTCTGGCCAGTTTGACGTCGATGTCGCATGGTAATGGTGGTGCGGAAGCCTCTCCCAAGTGGGATACCATCTCCGAGCCCTCAAAGTCCACACAGGCGTCCTCAGCTTTCAGTAAACGGAATCCTTGTTGCATGATACTGTGGCAAATAAAAGTAATTTTTGAACATTTTGGGATATATATGTGGGC